>NC_066580.1:298226147-298905730 GCF_024323335.1 Lathyrus oleraceus | reverse complement strand
TGAGTGAATATCCATAACTTTCTGGAATAATCATCAAATATGGATAGAAAATACCTTGCACCTAAGTGTGAAGGATTTCTTGCATGCCCCCAAAGATCAACATGAATGTAATCAAGGGATCCATGTGTTCTTTGTTTTCCTTTATTGTACTTCACTCTGCATGTTTTACCAAACACATAAGGTTCACATAACTCTAGCTTTTCTACCTTGTCACCACCTAGCATATTTTGTTTCCCCAATTCGACCATGCTCCTTTCATTGACATGGTCCAATCTCATGTGCCATAGTTATGTCTTCGACACAGGTTTTGTGGATGCAATATCTATTGAATCACTTATAACCTCCGCCTTAAGGTCTCATACCACAAAATTTTCCCTACTTTTTTTTTTAATTTGTCTAACTTATAGATTTGTTCATTTGCATACTTTTTCTATTTTGATCACACACTCATCGGCATTTGCATATGGTAACAAATTTAGGCCAAAGGTTCGATGATAATGGTTTTAATCAGTTTAAGTGGATTTTCGAGGTGGATATTATTTGATAATTATTCGGGTTTATTTTCTGTATTACTTGTGGTGGGGATCATCTTTTTATTTGAGATTCATGGTTATCATGATAGATTGAAACGATCATCAATTAATTCGGAGGTTTGCTTGAATTCAAAGGAAAGGGCAAAGTTGGAATAAAAGGGAAATTTTATTCATTTAGTGGAAAATATCACTTCTCAAAAGTACTAAAATTCATGGGTTAAGCCACTCAAAATTCAAGCCAAAAGTCGTAGAAAAATGAAGGCAAATGCATGAAAATTCAAGTTCAATTACTAGTGACTCTTTGTCTTACATCCTAACTTGGTACTTTTGCTAAACTCCAACACCATATGTCTTTAACTATCCTTAACTACTTATTTCTCCACAAGCTATCCATTTACCTAATTACCCTTAACTACCATAACTTCCAAACTAACACAAAACTTCCAAACAAACACAAATCTTAACTTCCATTTTTCTCACTCAATCCTAGTCACTCTTAACATTTAATCTTATGGTTGAAATTGGTGATCCACAACTAAGGGTTAAATTAACTCATAACCTTTGATAAACCAATTACTTGGATAACAATCCAATGGTGATCATTCACCTATCAATTCTATATAAACATGTTATTTTTCATATTTTGGGGGTTAACTAACCTAACTTGGAAAATTCACAATTAATCATTATTTTCTACCATTTTTTCTTCTTAATTTTTCTCTCAATATTTATCTTCTCCCTCACCCTTACTAAAGTTCATCTTCATCACCATTTAGAATTTCACATTGAAGTTCTAAAATTGTGGAACTTAGCCAAAATCCAATTTCAATAAATCATCAATCAACAATTCAAGCATTGTCATCAACAATCATCATCTAAAGTTTATCAAGATTTATCAACAATCATCATCAAAGATTCGTCAATTCAAACTTATTCATCAATATTCTACATTCATGATTCATCTTCTACATTAATTTATCATCAAGAATAATTATCAAAGCTTGGAAGTTAATTGGATTAGTAGAGCTTATTCTTGAAGTTTTTCAGATTTCTTTTCGACGCTTCGGTTTTCAACACTAACCAGAGCAAATCTCCACTCCGTTGGTAATATTTTATCTCTTCCACACCTTTGTCATGAATTATTGGATTTTTGCTTGTTGATCAATTTCAGCTACTATTTTGAATGTTGCTTATTAAATAAACACTAATTTTGCATAAAACACATAACTTAAAAATAGTGCTTTTTAATTCTTAACCGTTAATTACATGTGACTATACCATTTGAATCGTTTTTTCGCGTTGATCATGTATATATACATATTTTTTCATTCCAATGTATAGTTTAGCCGAACCACCGCATTATGTAATCGAACTTTCGTTTGCTTTTGCTGATTTTTCGATATAATTCATAACTAGTTTCGTAATTTATTGTATGTATTTGATTTCTTTGTAAAATTTTGATTCTAACAATATGTTGACTCGTCGAATTCGATTCCGTTGACCGTTCTCGAAAGTTTGTTTAAAGCTTGCACTCATTCCAAATTAATGCTATCACTTTTTTTTTCACGATATTAATTTCTTATTAACTGGTCATGTTACTGTTTCAGTATCACACTACCAGACCACATGTTGTAGTTAGGGGTGGACATAAACCGCCCACCCGGCCCAACCCGGTGAAACCCGGAAAAAAAAAAGAATTTGGGCGAGTTAGATCGGGCCAACGGGTCAACCGGGTTACCAAACCGGGTTACAAGGGGTTCAAAAGAACGAGTCGGGTACCAAAAATGGACCCACGGGTACCCAGACCCGCCCATCTACGAAACACCGCTCTTTCCTTTCCATATTCTCACTTCTCTCACTCTCGTTTTTCCTTTCCATCTCTTGTTCTCACTTCTCTCACTCTCGTTTTTCCCTTCCATATTTCCCCACTCTCTCGTTCCCTCACTCCACTCGTTCCCTCACTCCACTTGTTCCAGATCTTTCACTCTTTCATTCCAGTTAGTAAGTCTTAGTTTCACACAGTCTCCGTTAAATCACTCTTAGTTAGGATTTTTTAATTAGGGTTTATGATGATTGTTGTTGTTACAGGTGATTAAAGGCTTTGGACTAGTTCTCTCACTCTACAGGTGATTAGAGTTTGTGTTTTTTTTGCTTATATTGTTGTTGTTTCGATGAATCTCTTTGTTCTCTCTAACTCTCTAACTTAAAAACTTGATTTGTGCATAATATTTGATTACTTTGGGTTGATCTTTGGAAACTGGAATGTGACTTTTGCTACCCCTGCATGAACCGTGATTTTTGGAACTTAGGTAAAGACACAACTCATGATTTTGCTCTGTTTTCACTCTGTTCCTTCATCTCTTTCCCGCAACATAAGCTACTATACATTATGCTTTGTTAGTTGTTTGAAATATTGAGTTTTATGTCGGTTTCTTTTTTGGTTTATGTTAGAAATATTGAGTTTTATGTCAGTTTTTTTTCCTGCTATGTTATCTGATATTTCATGTATCCGGTTTTCTGCGATCCACTATTAATAACAATTAAACTGGTTGTAGTTGCAGGTGATATTTCAGTTCTCATATCAGTGGCTAGTCTTGCCTTGGCAAATTAAACAAATAAGGTATCATAGTCTTACATGTTTCTACCAAAAGTCTTACATGTTTCTTTTTAAGTCTTACATGTATTATTGTGTGCAAAATAGGTTTTAAAATAGTGCAGTCTTACATGCATGACCTATATATATATATATATATATATATATATATATATATAATTATATATATATATATAATATATATATATATATATATATAATATATATATATATATATATAATATATATATATATATATATATATATAATATATATATATATATATATATATATATATATATATGAGTTTTTGGCCAGTAAGTACCATTGATCTAACTTACTGAAATGATGAAACGGTTTATTATATCAAAGAGTTTTGTTCTCTCTCTTTTGCCCTCTGAAATTTGCCCGGCGAGCCAAGCTCATTCAAAACAATGTACTGGCCTATATAAATGCATACTACGTTTTAAACATTTTTTAATTGACATAATTTATGAATTAATTGATTTTTCCTCTAACTCTTCAAAGGCAAAAGTGAATGAAGATGCTTCTGGTGACATAAGTGCACTGCAGTGGCAAATCCAACAGCTGAAGGTATTGGAATAAGAGTTTCAAAATTATTGATGTTTTCACAATACATACTAAATCATATGAATGACTTATATATACTGAACTGGAGCAGGGTCAACTATCCTTTCTGACAAAGAATAAAGTTTTTCCACCACTGGTATCAAATTTGGAGCCAAATTCTGATAGTTGTAGGTTGAGTGAAGCATCAGAAGAACACGATTCTATGGGAGAAAGAACGACGGCAGATGGCAAGCTGCATACTCCAAACAAAGAGGTACGTCATATGTCAATAATGGTGAGGGTCTTGTATTATGAGTCATGTGAGATTATCAGGGAACTTTATCCAATCATGAATTGTATAAGATTGTCAAGGGATTTTATGCAATAATTATAATGATCATCACGGTAAGCCTCACTAATAGTTTGAGGTGTTATATCTGGCAGATTAACCGCATGCAAGCTGCTTTGGTTGGAGCCTTGAGGAGAGAAAAAATGGCTGAGACTACAATCCAAAATTTAAACATTGAAATTGATCGCATGAAATGCTTGGTATGCATTGTTTTGGCTGAACAATAGGTTGGTCATGTGAGTAAGTTACAATATTTTCAATATCATTGTTTTGGGCTTGTTAAGTCACTGTTTTGGCCAAAGACTGAGCCGGTTGGTTATATATATTTAATCGAGACATGGTTTTTTGTAGAAATTTATTTTATCTAAATTTAAGTTCTCACTTATTTTATCTGGCAGGGGTTTCAATGAGGCACTGAATGGGTTTACAGATGAGGGATGGTCAATGATTGGCAATGATGGTGTTGATGATGTTCAATTCTAGTGAATTCATCACCTGACAAATTAATGGGTCTGAATCTTTCATTTGCCAATGGATTTCCATCTGTCAGTAATGCAGTCCTATGTGCTAAAGCTTCAATGCTATTACAAGTAAGCTTGGTTTTCAAATTTCACAGAATTTTCATTAAATTAGTGAAAAACGTATCAGACAAAAAATTGTGTTTTATTGCGATATGATTTTAGACAGATAAATCTCAAACTCCTATTATATTGTAAGCATATATTTCAGTATCCACTGCATATTCTTGATTTTGGCATGATTTGTTAGGCTCATTTTTAATTGAAAAGCCAATATTAATGGCTACCAATTGCCCATTTAATGAACTGCTCATATCCAACGGGATTATGTTACGGGACATATAAGAACTTCTTTGGTCATTGATTGATATTCTAATATGCAGTTCCTGAACATGCCTTGTTTGTTTTATTAATAATTATTATGGTTATTTCTCTCTTCTTCAAGTCTTGCTGTCCTCCCTAATAAAGGCATATCCTAGAGATGTTGCAAATTTTTAGTTTTGACTATGTATTTGTTATTGTCATGTGTTATTTCAGTGCTCAGAATGTACCCCCGGCCATTCTACTGAGGTTTTTGCGGGAACATAGATCAGAATGGGCAGACAACAACATGGATGCTTACTCAGCTGCTGCCATCAAAGTTGGTCCTTGTAGTTTCTCAGGATCTAGAGTTGGAAATTATGGGGGCCAAGTAATTCTTCCACTAGCCCACACTATTGAGCATGAGGAGGTAACATTTCCCCAAAGACTAAAAAACAATCACAAATTTTGTAAGATGCAGGTTGACTTTTTGCTTACATATTGTAGTTTCTGGAAGTTATTAAATTGGAAGGAATGACTCATTCTCCCGAAGACACAATAATGCCTAGAGAAGTGTTTCTTTTACAAGTAAGTATTTTCCCTTTATGTTGCTTGCTTAATGTTTCTTGGTTCTCACTGTCAGAGATGGTCCTAACTTGATATGCCTGTTTTGCTTGATGTGATATTAATAAGTAGAAACAGAACTGCATGGATTCATGTAATTCACTAATAAAAACTTCTGCTTATACAGTTTGAGTTATATAAGGTTCACATATCTCACTTATATGTAGCATGCTTGTGATGCTTTGCCTTGATTTTTTTGGGTTTGTAATGTTAGGCAGTTAGATGCGTGTACGTTGGTAAAATCATTTCTGAAATTCTGGTGTAGTCAGAATTCAAATGTTCTACTCCACGTCATGACATCTGATCTAACATTGTAACTAATACAGCAAGATAGTTATTAACCACTGTACTAATATGCACAAGTTCACAGATGTCACGACATCTCATTCTATGTCACCCTAGAATGTATGAACACCTGGTTCTGTGCATCAGGAAGAAAGACTCTACAGAAATCAAACCTAGCACTCACTTCTGTTGTTTTCTTCCACAGTTATCAGCATGATGTCTTACTGTTGTTTGAGGACATCATTTGTTACTTTGTTCCAGTGTGTATATCTTTTACTTGTATTTCCTGAATTAAAGGTTGAACACGTCAATCTAATTTCCACTTATTAGATTGCTAACAACTAGGCTATTTGTTAGGTTCATTAATTGTAGGTTGGTAGTTGGTTTCCTGGTTTTTCTCTAAGCTATTGAATCCCTGAAGAATAGCCTGAGAAAAATACTGAACCAGAAAAACCAATCATCCTACACTTTAGCACCTGCTGTTGGGAGTGAATGTCACAACATTCAGTTCGACATCCAGAACATATGCTGAGTCTGTTATGTTCCTGGACACGTGCTGTGCTAAGTTTGCAATACTGTAAAAGACCAACTAGTCTCTACTTCAGTATCAGCCTTCAGTATCAACTGTCAGAACATCCAGTTTGACAGTTTCACTATGATCCTTCAGCCAGGGCTGTTATCCTTAAAGAGAACAGACTTAATTAAATACTGAACTAAAGTTAACTTACTTATCATTCAGTATGCACTGTCCCTGATGAATGTTACAGCTTTCTGATTGACATTCAAACAGAAGGCTATATGCCAGGTCAGTTATCATCTTGATAAGCTGACTGGAATACCTGCTGAGTTATGGCAGTAATAAACACATACAGAAGGAAAACAAACACAGGAAATTGTTAACCCAGTTCAGTCCAACATGACCTACATCTGGGGGCTACCAAGCCAGGAAGAAGATCCACTATTAGCAGTATTAATTCAGAGTTAAACTCACCCGTTTACAACTCTTCACTTAATCCCTACCCAATGCAATCTATACCTAGGAACTCCTAGATAGAAACCTCCAGTTTCCATTCCTATCACTACAAGTACAATGTAATGTTAACACACCTTGAACTTGCTTCACAACTTCATTCAAGAACAAAATCACTCTTGCCTACAGGCTTTGAGTTACAAAACTCTCAGCTTTTACCACTGAGAAACATATGGTAACCTTCCCACAGATTGGGAGGTTTACCTCACACACACCTCTAAATTTTCATTCTAGGAGGCTTACAAACACTAGGTTACAATCAGCTATTTATAACCTAATCACCCAACTGGATTTGGGCCTTCAGAAATCGCAGCAGACTTGTTCTTTGCTGTTACAACTTCAGCAGAAAAATTCTGCTACAAACAAGGTTTTCAATCCTAGAATCTCTCCATATATATCTCCATATTTTGAGCCTATATATCTTCTGATTGAGTCTTCAAGACCTCCACATGGGAGTTAGGATATTCACCAGATATCCTTGCTGATCCCAGAATATATACTGAATTAATTAATTCAGTTTTCTACACATGTGCGATGTCACAGACCTGATGTCGTGACATCGTACATGACATGTTGGTCCAGATGTTGAATTTCTTCAACCCAACATATTAAAACAACAGAGATGATTACATTATTTGTTTTCTAAAATTAATGCCAATCCTAAGGAATCAACAATCTCCCCCTTTGGCAAATTTTAGCTAAAACAAATAAACAATACACTGGACAAAACATCCCAATTTGGGAATGCTCTTCATCTCCGTCATTGGCTCCACCACCACAAACACCAAAGTTGATGTACATGGGGAAGAAGAGGGACAAGACTCAGTTGTACCAGAACCCTTCCCCTCAACCGGAGAGCTTCCTGAAGAATATGTAATGCTGAGTACATAGACAATGTAACTCAGATCACAAGGCACAACTGTCTTCTTAACTCAGATCACAAGACACAAGTGGGAAACCCAGTTGGTGGATTTTGTGCCTGATGCCAACTTCTGTTTGCTGCCACATCCACAGTTGGCTTGCTTCTGGTACATTCTCAACCCCAGGACTATATTTCTCTCCCCCTTTTTAGCTAAACATTTGTAAAGGCACCCTTCACAAAACCAGATCCAGGCGCAGCTTGCCCAAACCTTAACATACCCCATGATTATGAGAATGGAGTGTTTTTCTTGTGAGAGGAAGAGGGCTATTGCATCCTTTAAATAGTCCAGCCCGTGCTTAGGAATTTCCGGTAGAAATAAATGCTTGGTCAAGATGCATTTATTTTTGCTGAGAAACAGTCAGAGAATCACCAACAAAATCTCAGATTATCTTTGAATACCTTTTATAGCTCTTGACTGTTTCTTTTCCAAAACAGCCGTTCCAGTGCATGGAGACCATTCCATATATGCAGTCAGACACGTTGCACGCGATGTCTTAACATTTCACGCGGCTTTTTCCTGCATTCTGCTAGTATTCAACATTTTCCAAGGTTCCTGTCATACCTCCAGTAGAGACTTGACATCTGGCACTGATACAGTCAAATTCCCACACTTCAGCAGATGGTTACTCCCCCTGTACCACACAACTGTGGCCATCTGGCTTATTCTGATTTACCAGAATTTGACACATCACCTTCATAATTCCTACTGACTTTAAGTTTTAGAAGGAATTAGCAGCATTGTCCAGGGCAATGTCATGACATTCGGTCAGACATTCTTCAGCTCACTCAGCCTTGACACAGCATCCTGATAGCTGACAAGGTGCCATACCTGGTTATCTGAGTACACATAGACCACAAGCTTGATGATTACTTGCATCTTCACGACCAGAACTCCCCCTGTCATGGACACCCCACTCTCCTCTTGAAGATTAGAGATCACACATGGGCATATCCCACATCCCAAAGTTGAACCTTCACATACTTCCTGATTCATAGAGAATCCAGACCACTTGATGAATGGAAAACACAAGACGCATCTTCATGTCTTCAAGAGCACACCCTCTGTTCAACCCTCTTAGCTGAACACATTCATACTCTGTGTCAATCTCTCTTCTAACCAGAACAGAAGACCACTTCACTGGATGTTCTAACATCAGCTGGGACATCCTTCACAACAAGACAAGGCACACCATCTGATAGTCTTCAGATATCACTGAGTCATCGGGTTGATCAAGAAGAACCCAGCCATTCATTGGGAAATATACATTTTCATCCCATTACACGAGATAATCTTCCATAGATAGCTCAGAACTCCTACCACAAGCTCCAAGGGATGAATAGAAAACACCTCATTTAGTCTTCAACTTACTACTTTTCTACTCAAGAGTAATTTGTCTCAGACTTTCCTCAAGCATAATCAGCTGCCATATGTTGATTATCTTGATTCTTCGAACTCACTTCTGAGGTAGACCAATTGCCACTGGTTGATTACCTCCTTCATGAATCCTCATATGAAAAGGTCAAATGCTGCTTTTTTTTTGACCTCCCCAAGTTTATCAGACTTCTCCCAAAGATATTCTGACCTTCCAAGTGAGACTAGAACTTCAAGCTCTTTGAAGTATCCAATCTACAACCCTGTAGACCTTTCTATCTCAAGTTGATGTGCCACCTCACCAACTAAGAATCTGATGTTGAACCAAATGTCACAACATTGTGTTTTGACATCTAGCTGTTGAATTCAGCTCCTTCTTCTGCCACTTGAAGGAACTTCCTCCCTTCACAGAACTGAGTTCAATGTTCTCATAGACTTGATTGTGGAACCAAGTTTGAGTAAACAACCTCCATCCTGCAGGTTTGCAGTTAAGTCATCCAAGCTCACACCTTGATGAATCCCTGCTTCTTCTCCAAAGACATCAGACACTCTGATGTATGAGTCTTCAGAAGGACCAGTTAGAAACCAACCCTTCAGCTCTACCAAGGATTCCATATCCTAAGGCAAGGCTGTTTCCATGATGTCAAGACTGTTGCCACTAGTTCTTGACTCCACAGTGTGCATAAGCTCATGCACTTCCTTACCTAGATCAGAAATAAACTGATCCAAGCAACCACCATCAAGACTATGATGTCTTCTTCTTCTTGTACATACCAAGGCTGATTCATGTTTCTTGCCATGAAACCTTTTCAGAGATCATATGCTTTTGCTGCCACCAAAGATATGGATCATAAGCCAATGTGCTATCCTTCCTGTGATTCTGCACAGGGTCTTGAAGAAGTGATGTTCCAACATCTTTAAGAACATCCGTTATCTTGAGCTCCAAGGATAATCAATTAAACACTTGTACTTGACACAAGTAGACATTGATCTTAAATCCTTTCCCAATTTTCCTTTCAGATACTTCCACCATAAGAATACTTTGAAAGTACTCTTCTTGTGTCAACATCTTCTGCTTGCAAGCACCTAGACAATTTTGAAAGTCTTCCCAGATTAAATTCACCCTTAGGAATGAGAGAGATGAATTCTTCCTTGCAAATTGTGTCACACAACTACCAGAACCCATGTGACACAGGTCAACAGCCAACCAGATCCTAGGCTGACCAAATGTGAGGAGGTTAACCAAAACTCCCCCTCAAATTAACAATCATGGAAACTTCACACTAATATCCATGCATTGTACAGACATACTCCATCCCTACCAGTGGTAACTAACTCTATGAGTTATACCTACGCATACTCCTACCACACCAATCAGACTTTAGCTGACCATAAGTACTAGAGGAACACCAGTCAATAGCAGATATGCATTGCCAGAGCATACTTCATCAACCTACCTATGAATCTTCATATTCTCACTCCTTGAGAGAACTGCCACTTCTGATCGTGGTGCTTGAATAACAAGATTCATGGTCCCAATCCTCTGAGTTGAAGCAGCAGTCAGGTTACCCCATTGTTGACTGCTAACATCCAGAGGACTTGTCTTCTAACACTCCATAGTACTCCAGAGAACAGCCATCCATCCCTGATCAATCTACAGGAGTAGGACAAGCAGCAGGAAATTGCTCAATGTCACATCTCACCCAGCTCCACTTCTAGAGACCAGACCTCTACATGTGACCTTCTTGAGCATACACACAGTTGACCCTACCCTTGTCAACTTAGCCCACATAGGTGTCTCCTCTTCCCGGTCAGGAGTAGGTTCCAAACAAGAGTATCCCTTTGTTTGACACCTAAAAACATCTGTTCTTCAACCAGCAGCTGCATACTTGTTGAACAACATGTTCTAACATCACATAGAACATTGGTTCCACCTCCTTGGAACACACCCTCCTTGAAAGACTTCAAGGTCTTCATATACACTACCCAAGAGTGTAAAAGAATCAGTGATCAGGTGATTCTTACCATCCTGACGTGAGTACATCATGATGAGTGGACTTGAGGGGACTCAAGTAGCTTTGACATCTTCAGAGGTTCTGATGAAATCTTGAAACAACAGCCTTTCATCCACATGAGGGGAAACTACATCAGAGTTTGAGTTTTGCCAGGTATTATGCAGCGGAAATCATAATATAACTCAACCTAAGAACACACTTTTCACCAGATCAGCCTCAAAGACCATACCAAGTTTGAATGTGATTCAATATTGGCACAGCTGTCCCACACACAGGCCAATTGCCAACCTCCAGATACAGGTACACATTATTCCTGTCATGAACAGTCCATCTGTAACACCCCAAATAAAGAAAAAAGAATTATTTAATTAAGTTGATAATATAATTATTAATTTAATTAAATAAATTGGATTATTGGATTATTATTATTATTATTATTATTATTATTTTGGAATAATAATAATTGGAATATATATATATATATATAAGTGGGAATAAAGAAAAGGGTTTCATTCTTAACAAAGAAATTTCACGTGAAACTCAGAGAAGCTGCAGAGAAGAGGAAAAAGGGCAAAGAGCCGAAAAGCACGGTTGAGGAACGGAAAAGCTAAAGCTTAGAGAATTGCCGGATTATCTCAGGTAAGGGGGGTTTATCGTCGGTTAATGGGTATTATAGATTAACATGTCATGGGTAGTGATAAGCTGTTGATTTAACCCTAATTGGGACTGCATATGCTGAAATTGACGTTGGATAAACCGTGTTAAAAACTGCAAATTGAATTGATAGTTGTGTGAGTCGTAAATGTTAGACTATAGCACGGATCACAATTAAAAACTTGATTCGGCACTACTAAATTACAGACAATTTAGGTTTTCTTAGAAAGGGTTTAGATGCGGAAGCGGCCGGAAAACTGATCTGCGTGAAGCTAACAGAACTTTGGAATAATTCAGAAAAACTGAGTCTGCGCGCGAGCGGTCGACCATAGGGTCGGCGTGCGCTGACCCGTGGGGTATGCGCCGACTGCATGCGTCGACGCAAGGCATTTTGGCGCCGACCCGTGAGTGAAGCGTCGACCCCATGCGTCGACGCAAGGGGCCTTTGCGCCGACTCCCTCCAGTTGAGCAGAGTCTTTGCAGAGTGGAAAATAGTTAATCTTTTTATGTTGTAAATGTGATTGGTGATTGAACCATTGTAGTTAATCGTGAGGAATAATTTTGTTGGGTTTTATGTTGTGAAATGTTGATGCAAATATGTGATAAGTTGTTTTATTGAAAACTCTGAGTTGTAGGCTGATGAGCCAAAGTTGAATATAAGTTGTTTCGTTGAAAATACTGAGTAGTAGGCTGATGAGCCAACGTTGATTTTAAGTTGTTGTTGTTGAAAAAGCTGTTGTGTTGCTGTTGCTATTATGTTGTTAAGGTTGCAAGTCGTACATGCCATATACATTCATATGCATTAAGTCGGAGCTTTGTCTCACACCACGTTGGCCTGGATTGGCAAAATTATGGGGCTTTTGCTCACACCACGTTGGCCTGGATTGGCAAAATTTTAAGTTGAAAGTTGAAGGCTTATGCCTTGATGCCCACTAAACTGGCAATGATTTTAAGTTGGGAGTTTTACTCCAAATGGTACCACATGCATGAAGAGTCGAGTCTCATCGAGTTGCATTTTATGTTGTTATTGAGTTGCCTTTACGTTGTGGTTGAATATGATAATTGAGTTGACTGTGCCGTTGCCTAATGCATGATATAATTAGGGTGATTAACGTGTAGAATTACTTAACATAACATGATAAATTATAATATTTGTTATATCGATTGAGGAACTCACCCTTACAGCTATATTTTCAGGTAACGAGCAGTGAGTCGAATAGAAGCTAGTGCTTGAAGTCTAGTATGGTTAGAGGGTCATGCTCTGATAGATGTAACATCGGGACGGGATGTTTGAATTGTTGAATAAATGTTAATTTTGATGAATTACAGATGTTGAAATATTTTATCCGTTGCGTATTGTTAAAGAAGTTTTATGCTGAATAAAATTGAGCATGACTGATTTTATGTTGACTTTTGTGAAGAAGTTGTTATGTGACACCCTTGAGATGCATGATTACTCTGATATGTATGATTTAATTGTTGTTGTTTTATTATTAAACATTTGGGGTATTTTAGAAGGGTGTTACATTAGTGGTATCAGAGCAGGTCGGTCTGTCCGGCCAGTTGTCGTGTCGTTACTGTCTAACAATTGTGTATTGTTACTAATCTAACTTTTAAGTTGTGTTGTATTGATAAGTTGGAATGGCTGGAAGGAATGATGCTGCAATGGCTGCCGCAATGCAAGCAATGGCACAAGCTGTGCAGAACTTGCCAAATGCTGGTGGTGATGCTGGATCACGTAGCTTGGCGACTTTTCAGAGAGAGAATCCGCCGGTGTTTAAAGGAAAGCATGATCCAGATGCAGCCTTGGGATGGTTGAAAGAGATTGAGAGGATCTTCCGTGTTATGGACTGTACTCCAGCTCAGAAGGTTCGATATGGAACTCACATGCTAGCAGTCGAAGCTGATGACTGGTGGCTAGAGACTCACGAGAGGTTGACTGTGGCAGGTGAAGACGTTACTTGGGATGTATTCCGTAGGGAATTTCTGAGGAAGTATTATCCAGAGGATGTCCGTGGTAAGAAGGAGATTGAATTCCTTGAGCTGAAGCAAGGAAACATGTCTGTCACTGATTATGCTGCGAAATTGTGGAGCTGTCCAAATTTTATCCTCATTACACTGGTGCTGGTGCTGAATTTTCAAAGTGCATCAAGTTTGAAAATGGATTGCGCTCTGAAATTAAGAAGGCTGTGGGGTATCAGAAGATACGCATTTTTACTGAGTTGGTTGATAGCTGCAGGATATTTGAAGAGGACAATAATGCTCATTACAAGATTGTCAGTGATCGCAGAGGCAAGCAACATCAAAACCGTGGCAAGCCGTATGATGTTCCAGCTGGAAAAGGGAAACAAGTAGCTGCTCCGGCTCAGAGGACTAGTAGGGGAGGTGCTCCTACTGGTATAGTTTGCTTCAAATGTGGTCAGGCTGGTCATAAGAGTAATGTATGCACTGCTGAAGTGAAGAGGTGTTTTCGCTGTGGTAAGACTGGGCATGCAATAGCTGATTGCAAGCACAAGGAAGTGATTTGTTTCAATTGTGGCGAAGAAGGGCATATTGGAAGTCAGTGTCGGAAGCCGAAGAAAGGGAATCAGTCAGGAGGCAAGGTCTTTGCTTTATCGGGTTCTGAGACTTCTGCAGATGATCGTTTGATCCGAGGTACGTGTTATATTAATGGCTTTCCTCTTGTAGCTATTATTGACACAGGTGCGACTCATTCCTTTATATCCTTGGATTGTGCTGTGAAACTTAAGTTAGAGATATCTGAGATGTTTGGAAGTATGGTAATTGATACTCCTGCGAAGGGTTCAGTGACTACTACTTCGGTTTGTTTAAATTGTCCTTTGAGTATTTTTGGTAGAGACTTTGGGATGGACCTAGTGTGTCTTCCACTAGTGCAGATTGATGTTATTCTGGGTATGAACTGGTTGGTGTTTAACCGAGTTTCTATCAATTGTTTTGATAAGACTGTGGTCTTTCCGGAGATTGAGGAAGGAAAGAGTTTGTTTCTATCAGCAAGACAAGTGAATGAAGAAGTAGTGGATGGAGCAGAGTTGTTTATGCTGTTAGCGACTTTGGAGGCTAAAGATAAACTGGTGATTGGCGATCTAGCCGTGGTGTGTGATTTTCCTGATGTGTTTCCTGAAGAGGTGAATGAATTGCCGCCAGAGCGTGAAGTGGAGTTCTCTATTGACTTGGTACCTGGTACTAGGCCGATATCGATGGCTCCGTACCGTATGTCTGCTGTTGAGTTAACTGAACTGAAGAGTCAGTTGGAAGATCTGTTGGATAAGAAATTTATTCGTCCGAGTGTGTCACCGTGGGGTGCACCGGTGTTGTTGGTTAAGAAGAAAGAAGGTACTATGAGGTTGTGTGTGGACTACAGGCAACTGAATAAAGTGACGATCAAGAATCGGTATCCGTTGCCGAGGATTGATGATTTGATGGATCAATTGGTCGGTGCAAGTGTGTTCAGCAAGATAGATTTGAGATCTGGGTATCATCAGATTCGTGTGAAAACCGAGGATATTCCGAAGACTGCTTTCAGAACCAGGTATGGACATTATGAGTATTCTGTAATGCCTTTTGGTGTGACTAATGCGCCTGGAGTATTTATGGAGTATATGAATAGGATTTTCCATCCGTACCTAGACAAGTTTGTTGTGGTGTTTATTGATGATATTTTGGTGTATTCGAAGTCTGAAGAAGAGCATGCTGAGCATTTGAGAGTGGTTTTAGAAGTTCTCCGAGAAACGAAGCTATTTGCTAAACTCTCTAAATGTGAATTTTGGTTAGAAGAGGTAAGTTTTCTTGGTCATGTGATTTCAAGAGGTGGTGTTGCTGTTGATCCTTCTAAGATAGAAGCGGTATCTAAGTGGGAAGCTCCGAAGTCTGTTGCTGAGATTCGAAGTTTCCTTGGTTTGGCTGGTTATTACAGGAAGTTCATTGAGGGATTTTCCAAGTTGGCGTTACCGTTGACAATGTTGACTAGAAAGGGGCAAGCGTTTATTTGGGACTCAAAATGTGAAGAAGGTTTCCAAGAGTTAAAGAGAAGGCTGACTACTGCTTCTATTCTGATATTACCGAGTTCGTCGGAACCATTCGAGGTTTACTGTGATGCTTCATTGTTGGGTTTGGGTGGCGTGTTGATGCAGAATAAGCAGGTTATAGCTTATGCTTCAAGACAGTTGAGGGTTCATGAGAGGAACTACCCGACGCACGATTTAGAGTTGGCGGCTGTGGTGTTTGTTCTGAAGTTATGGAGGCATTACTTGTATGGGTCAAGATTTGAGGTTTTCAGTGACCATAAAAGTTTAAAGTATTTGTTTGATCAGAAAGAGCTGAATATGAGGCAGAGAAGATGGTTAGAGTTTCTGAAGGATTATGACTTTGGGTTGAATTACCATCCGGGTAAAGCAAACGTAGTGGCTGATGCATTGAGTCGGAAATCATTACATATGTCTATGCTAATGGTTAAGGAATTGGATTTAATTGAGCAGTTTAGAGACTTGAGTTTGGTGTGTGAGAGTACTCACAATAGTGTTAAATTGGGAATGTTGAAGTTAACAAGTGGTATTCTGGATGAGATCAGAGAGGGTCAGAAATCTGATATGCTTTTGGTTGATAAGTTGACCCTAGTGAATCAAGGTCAAGGTGGCGAATTCAGAGTTGATGAGAATGGTGTTTTGAGATTTAGTAATCGGGTGTGTATTCCGGATGTTGCCGAACTTAAGAAGAGTATTCTTGAAGAAGGACATCGTAGTGGGTTGAGTATTCATCCTGGAGCTACGAAGATGTATCATGATTTGAAGAAGTTATTTTGGTGGCCAGGAATGAAGAAAGAAATTGCGAGTTTTGTTTATTCCTGTTTGACTTGTCAGAAGTCAAAGATTGAGCATCAGAAGCCGTCTGGGCTAATGCAACCGTTGGCGATTCCAGAGTGGAAATGGGATAGTATCAGTATGGATTTTGTTTCTGGTTTACCGAGGACAAGTAAGAATTTTGAAGCCATTTGGGTGATTGTTGACAGATTGACAAAGTCGGCTCATTTCATTCCGATCAGAATGGATTATCCGTTAGAGAAATTGGCTGAGTTGTATATTGAGAAGATTGTAAGTCTACATGGTATTCCGTCGAGTATTGTTTCGGACAGAGATCCTAGATTTACATCGAAATTCTGGGAAGGTTTGCAGAAGGCTTTGGGAACTAAGTTGAGACTGAGTTCTGCATATCATCCGCAGACTGATGGTCAGACTGAGAGGACGATTCAGTCACTAGAGGATCTTTTGAGAGCTTGTGTTTTGGAGAAGGGAGGAGCTTGGGATTGTTATTTACCTTTGATTGAGTTTACCTACAACAATAGTTTTCATTCGAGCATTGGTATGGCGCCGTTTGAAGCTTTGTATGGTAGGAGATGTCGGACACCGTTATGTTGGTATGAGTCCGGTGAGAGTGCTGTGGTTGGACCGGAGATTGTTCAACAGACTACAGAAAAGATTAAGATGATTCAGGAGAAGATGAGAATTGCTCAGAGTCGTCAGAAGAGTTATCATGACAAGAGGAGGAAGTCACTTGAGTTCCAAGAGGGAGATCATGTGTTTCTTCGTGTTACTCCGATAACAGGTGTTGGTCGAGCTTTGAAGTCGAAGAAGTTGACACCGCGATTTATTGGTCCTTATCAGATTTTGGAGAGGATAGGAGAAGTAGCCTATCGTATCGCTTTACCGCCGTCACTTGCGAATTTGCATGAGGTTTTTCATGTGTCTCAGTTGAGGAGGTATATTCATGATCCGTCGCATGTGATCCAAGTAGATGATGTACAGGTGAGAGATAACCTGACTGTTGAAACATCGCCTATGAGGATTGAGGATCGAGAGTTGAAGCAGTTGCGGGGTAAAGAGATTGCCTTAGTGAAGGTAGCTTGGGGAGGACCAGCAGGTGGCAATGTGACTTGGGAGCTGGAGAGTCAGATGAAAGAGTCCTATCCAGAGTTATTTGTTTGAGGTATGTTTTCGAGGACGAAAACTCTTTTAGTGGGGGAGAGTTGTAACACCCCAAATAAAGAAAAAAGAATTATTTAATTAAGTTGATAATATAATTATTAATTTAATTAAATAAATTGGATTATTGGATTATTATTATTATTATTATTATTTTGGAATAATAATAATTGGAATATATATATATATAAGTGGGAATAAAGAAAAGGGTTTCATTCTTAACAAAGAAATTTCACGTGAAACTCAGAGAAGCTGCAGAGAAGAGGAAAAAGGGCAAAGAGCCGAAAAGCACGGTTGAGGAACGGAAAAGCTAAAGCTTAGAGAATTGCCGGATTATCTCAGGTAAGGGGGGTTTATCGTCGGTTAATGGGTATTATAGATTAACATGTCATGGGTAGTGATAAGCTGTTGATTTAACCCTAATTGGGACTGCATATGCTGAAATTGACGTTGGATAAACCGTGTTAAAAACTGCAAATTGAATTGATAGTTGTGTGAGTCGTAAATGTTAGACTATAGCACGGATCACAATTAAAAACTTGATTCGGCACTACTAAATTATAGACAATTTAGGTTTTCTTAGAAAGGGTTTAGATGCGGAAGCGGCCGGAAAACCTGATCTGCGTGAAGCTAACAGAACTTTGGAATAATTCAGAAAAACTGAGTCTGCGCGCGAGCGGTCGACCATAGGGTCGGCGTGCGCTGACCCGTGGGGTATGCGCCGACTGCATGCGTCGACGCAAGGCATTTTGGCGCCGACCCGTGAGTGAAGCGTCGACCCCATGCGTCGACGCAAGGGGCCTTTGCGCCGACTCCCTCCAGTTGAGCAGAGTCTTTGCAGAGTGGAAAATAGTTAATCTTTTTATGTTGTAAATGTGATTGGTGATTGAACCATTGTAGTTAATCGTGAGGAATAATTTTGTTGGGTTTTATGTTGTGAAATGTTGATGCAAATATGTGATAAGTTGTTTTATTGAAAACTCTGAGTTGTAGGCTGATGAGCCAAAGTTGAATATAAGTTGTTTCGTTGAAAATACTGAGTAGTAGGCTGATGAGCCAACGTTGATTTTAAGTTGTTGTTGTTGAAAAAGCTGTTGTGTTGCTGTTGCTATTATGTTGTTAAGGTTGCAAGTCGTACATGCCATATACATTCATATGCATTAAGTCGGAGCTTTGTCTCACACCACGTTGGCCTGGATTGGCAAAATTATGGGGCTTTTGCTCACACCACGTTGGCCTGGATTGGCAAAATTTTAAGTTGAAAGTTGAAGGCTTATGCCTTGATGCCCACTAAACTGGCAATGATTTTAAGTTGGGAGTTTTACTCCAAATGGTACCACATGCATGAAGAGTCGAGTCTCATCGAGTTGCATTTTATGTTGTTATTGAGTTGCCTTTACGTTGTGGTTGAATATGATAATTGAGTTGACTGTGCCGTTGCCTAATGCATGATATAATTAGGGTGATTAACGTGTAGAATTACTTAACATAACATGATAAATTATAATATTTGTTATATCGATTGAGGAACTCACCCTTACAGCTATATTTTCAGGTAACGAGTAGTGAGTCGAATAGAAGCTAGTGCTTGAAGTCTAGTATGGTTAGAGGGTCATGCTCTGATAGATGTAACATCGGGACGGGATGTTTGAATTGTTGAATAAATGTTAATTTTGATGAATTACAGATGTTGAAATATTTTATCCGTTGCGTATTGTTAAAGAAGTTTTATGCTGAATAAAATTGAGCATGACTGATTTTATGTTGACTTTTGTGAAGAAGTTGTTATGTGACACCCTTGAGATGCATGATTACTCTGATATGTATGATTTAATTGTTGTTGTTTTATTATTAAACATTTGGGGTATTTTAGAAGGGTGTTACATTAGTGGTATCAGAGCAGGTCGGTCTGTCCGGCCAGTTGTCGTGTCGTTACTGTCTAACAATTGTGTATTGTTACTAATCTAACTTTTAAGTTGTGTTGTATTGATAAGTTGGAATGGCTGGAAGGAATGATGCTGCAATGGCTGCCGCAATGCAAGCAATGGCACAAGCTGTGCAGAACTTGCCAAATGCTGGTGGTGATGCTGGATCACGTAGCTTGGCGACTTTTCAGAGAGAGAATCCGCCGGTGTTTAAAGGAAAGCATGATCCAGATGCAGCCTTGGGATGGTTGAAAGAGATTGAGAGGATCTTCCGTGTTATGGACTGTACTCCAGCTCAGAAGGTTCGATATGGAACTCACATGCTAGCAGTCGAAGCTGATGACTGGTGGCTAGAGACTCACGAGAGGTTGACTGTGGCAGGTGAAGACGTTACTTGGGATGTATTCCGTAGGGAATTTCTGAGGAAGTATTATCCAGAGGATGTCCGTGGTAAGAAGGAGATTGAATTCCTTGAGCTGAAGCAAGGAAACATGTCTGTCACTGATTATGCTGCGAAATTGTGGAGCTGTCCAAATTTTATCCTCATTACACTGGTGCTGGTGCTGAATTTTCAAAGTGCATCAAGTTTGAAAATGGATTGCGCTCTGAAATTAAGAAGGCTGTGGGGTATCAGAAGATACGCATTTTTACTGAGTTGGTTGATAGCTGCAGGATATTTGAAGAGGACAATAATGCTCATTACAAGATTGTCAGTGATCGCAGAGGCAAGCAACATCAAAACCGTGGCAAGCCGTATGATGTTCCAGCTGGAAAAGGGAAACAAGTAGCTGCTCCGGCTCAGAGGACTAGTAGGGGAGGTGCTCCTACTGGTATAGTTTGCTTCAAATGTGGTCAGGCTGGTCATAAGAGTAATGTATGCACTGCTGAAGTGAAGAGGTGTTTTCGCTGTGGTAAGACTGGGCATGCAATAGCTGATTGCAAGCACAAGGAAGTGATTTGTTTCAATTGTGGCGAAGAAGGGCATATTGGAAGTCAGTGTCGGAAGCCGAAGAAAGGGAATCAGTCAGGAGGCAAGGTCTTTGCTTTATCGGGTTCTGAGACTTCTGCAGATGATCGTTTGATCCGAGGTACGTGTTATATTAATGGCTTTCCTCTTGTAGCTATTATTGACACAGGTGCGACTCATTCCTTTATATCCTTGGATTGTGCTGTGAAACTTAAGTTAGAGATATCTGAGATGTTTGGAAGTATGGTAATTGATACTCCTGCGAAGGGTTCAGTGACTACTACTTCGGTTTGTTTAAATTGTCCTTTGAGTATTTTTGGTAGAGACTTTGGGATGGACCTAGTGTGTCTTCCACTAGTGCAGATTGATGTTATTCTGGGTATGAACTGGTTGGTGTTTAACCGAGTTTCTATCAATTGTTTTGATAAGACTGTGGTCTTTCCGGAGATTGAGGAAGGAAAGAGTTTGTTTCTATCAGCAAGACAAGTGAATGAAGAAGTAGTGGATGGAGCAGAGTTGTTTATGCTGTTATGCCTTGCGTCGACGCATGCAGTCGGCGCATACCCCACGGGTCAGCGCACGCCGACCCTATGGTCGACCGCTCGCGCGCAGACTCAGTTTTTCTGAATTATTCCAAAGTTCTGTTAGCTTCACGCATGCGTCGACGCAAGGGGCCTTTGCGCCGACTCCCTCCAGTTGAGCAGAGTCTTTGCAGAGTGGAAAATAGTTAATCTTTTTATGTTGTAAATGTGATTGGTGATTGAACCATTGTAGTTAATCGTGAGGAATAATTTTGTTGGGTTTTATGTTGTGAAATGTTGATGCAAATATGTGATAAGTTGTTTTATTGAAAACTCTGAGTTGTAGGCTGATGAGCCAAAGTTGAATATAAGTTGTTTCGTTGAAAATACTGAGTAGTAGGCTGATGAGCCAACGTTGATTTTAAGTTGTTGTTGTTGAAAAAGCTGTTGTGTTGCTGTTGCTATTATGTTGTTAAGGTTGCAAGTCGTACATGCCATATACATTCATATGCATTAAGTCGGAGCTTTGTCTCACACCACGTTGGCCTGGATTGGCAAAATTATGGGGCTTTTGCTCACACCACGTTGGCCTGGATTGGCAAAATTTTAAGTTGAAAGTTGAAGGCTTATGCCTTGATGCCCACTAAACTGGCAATGATTTTAAGTTGGGAGTTTTACTCCAAATGGTACCACATGCATGAAGAGTCGAGTCTCATCGAGTTGCATTTTATGTTGTTATTGAGTTGCCTTTACGTTGTGGTTGAATATGATAATTGAGTTGACTGTGCCGTTGCCTAATGCATGATATAATTAGGGTGATTAACGTGTAGAATTACTTAACATAACATGATAAATTATAATATTTGTTATATCGATTGAGGAACTCACCCTTACAGCTATATTTTCAGGTAACGAGCAGTGAGTCGAATAGAAGCTAGTGCTTGAAGTCTAGTATGGTTAGAGGGTCATGCTCTGATAGATGTAACATCGGGACGGGATGTTTGAATTGTTGAATAAATGTTAATTTTGATGAATTACAGATGTTGAAATATTTTATCCGTTGCGTATTGTTAAAGAAGTTTTATGCTGAATAAAATTGAGCATGACTGATTTTATGTTGACTTTTGTGAAGAAGTTGTTATGTGACACCCTTGAGATGCATGATTACTCTGATATGTATGATTTAATTGTTGTTGTTTTATTATTAAACATTTGGGGTATTTTAGAAGGGTGTTACATTAGTGGTATCAGAGCAGGTCGGTCTGTCCGGCCAGTTGTCGTGTCGTTACTGTCTAACAATTGTGTATTGTTACTAATCTAACTTTTAAGTTGTGTTGTATTGATAAGTTGGAATGGCTGGAAGGAATGATGCTGCAATGGCTGCCGCAATGCAAGCAATGGCACAAGCTGTGCAGAACTTGCCAAATGCTGGTGGTGATGCTGGATCACGTAGCTTGGCGACTTTTCAGAGAGAGAATCCGCCGGTGTTTAAAGGAAAGCATGATCCAGATGCAGCCTTGGGATGGTTGAAAGAGATTGAGAGGATCTTCCGTGTTATGGACTGTACTCCAGCTCAGAAGGTTCGATATGGAACTCACATGCTAGCAGTCGAAGCTGATGACTGGTGGCTAGAGACTCACGAGAGGTTGATTGTGGCAGGTGAAGACGTTACTTGGGATGTATTCCGTAGGGAATTTCTGAGGAAGTATTATCCAGAGGATGTCCGTGGTAAGAAGGAGATTGAATTCCTTGAGCTGAAGCAAGGAAACATGTCTGTCACTGATTATGCTGCGAAATTGTGGAGCTGTCCAAATTTTATCCTCATTACACTGGTGCTGGTGCTGAATTTTCAAAGTGCATCAAGTTTGAAAATGGATTGCGCTCTGAAATTAAGAAGGCTGTGGGGTATCAGAAGATACGCATTTTTACTGAGTTGGTTGATAGCTGCAGGATATTTGAAGAGGACAATAATGCTCATTACAAGATTGTCAGTGATCGCAGAGGCAAGCAACATCAAAACCGTGGCAAGCCGTATGATGTTCCAGCTGGAAAAGGGAAACAAGTAGCTGCTCCGGCTCAGAGGACTAGTAGGGGAGGTGCTCCTACTGGTATAGTTTGCTTCAAATGTGGTCAGGCTGGTCATAAGAGTAATGTATGCACTGCTGAAGTGAAGAGGTGTTTTCGCTGTGGTAAGACTGGGCATGCAATAGCTGATTGCAAGCACAAGGAAGTGATTTGTTTCAATTGTGGCGAAGAAGGGCATATTGGAAGTCAGTGTCGGAAGCCGAAGAAAGGGAATCAGTCAGGAGGCAAGGTCTTTGCTTTATCGGGTTCTGAGACTTCTGCAGATGATCGTTTGATCCGAGGTACGTGTTATATTAATGGCTTTCCTCTTGTAGCTATTATTGACACAGGTGCGACTCATTCCTTTATATCCTTGGATTGTGCTGTGAAACTTAAGTTAGAGATATCTGAGATGTTTGGAAGTATGGTAATTGATACTCCTGCGAAGGGTTCAGTGACTACTACTTCGGTTTGTTTAAATTGTCCTTTGAGTATTTTTGGTAGAGACTTTGGGATGGACCTAGTGTGTCTTCCACTAGTGCAGATTGATGTTATTCTGGGTATGAACTGGTTGGTGTTTAACCGAGTTTCTATCAATTGTTTTGATAAGACTGTGGTCTTTCCGGAGATTGAGGAAGGAAAGAGTTTGTTTCTATCAGCAAGACAAGTGAATGAAGAAGTAGTGGATGGAGCAGAGTTGTTTATGCTGTTAGCGACTTTGGAGGCTAAAGATAAACTGGTGATTGGCGATCTAGCCGTGGTGTGTGATTTTCCTGATGTGTTTCCTGAAGAGGTGAATGAATTGCCGCCAGAGCGTGAAGTGGAGTTCTCTATTGACTTGGTACCTGGTACTAGGCCGATATCGATGGCTCCGTACCGTATGTCTGCTGTTGAGTTAACTGAACTGAAGAGTCAGTTGGAAGATCTGTTGGATAAGAAATTTATTCGTCCGAGTGTGTCACCGTGGGGTGCACCGGTGTTGTTGGTTAAGAAGAAAGAAGGTACTATGAGGTTGTGTGTGGACTACAGGCAACTGAATAAAGTGACGATCAAGAATCGGTATCCGTTGCCGAGGATTGATGATTTGATGGATCAATTGGTCGGTGCAAGTGTGTTCAGCAAGATAGATTTGAGATCTGGGTATCATCAGATTCGTGTGAAAACCGAGGATATTCCGAAGACTGCTTTCAGAACCAGGTATGGACATTATGAGTATTCTGTAATGCCTTTTGGTGTGACTAATGCGCCTGGAGTATTTATGGAGTATATGAATAGGATTTTCCATCCGTACCTAGACAAGTTTGTTGTGGTGTTTATTGATGATATTTTGGTGTATTCGAAGTCTGAAGAAGAGCATGCTGAGCATTTGAGAGTGGTTTTAGAAGTTCTCCGAGAAACGAAGCTATTTGCTAAACTCTCTAAATGTGAATTTTGGTTAGAAGAGGTAAGTTTTCTTGGTCATGTGATTTCAAGAGGTGGTGTTGCTGTTGATCCTTCTAAGATAGAAGCGGTATCTAAGTGGGAAGCTCCGAAGTCTGTTGCTGAGATTCGAAGTTTCCTTGGTTTGGCTGGTTATTACAGGAAGTTCATTGAGGGATTTTCCAAGTTGGCGTTACCGTTGACAATGTTGACTAGAAAGGGGCAAGCGTTTATTTGGGACTCAAAATGTGAAGAAGGTTTCCAAGAGTTAAAGAGAAGGCTGACTACTGCTCCTATTCTGATATTACCGAGTTCGTCGGAACCATTCGAGGTTTACTGTGATGCTTCATTGTTGGGTTTGGGTGGCGTGTTGATGCAGAATAAGCAGGTTATAGCTTATGCTTCAAGACAGTTGAGGGTTCATGAGAGGAACTACCCGACGCACGATTTAGAGTTGGCGGCTGTGGTGTTTGTTCTGAAGTTATGGAGGCATTACTTGTATGGGTCAAGATTTGAGGTTTTCAGTGACCATAAAAGTTTAAAGTATTTGTTTGATCAGAAAGAGCTGAATATGAGGCAGAGAAGATGGTTAGAGTTTCTGAAGGATTATGACTTTGGGTTGAATTACCATCCGGGTAAAGCAAACGTAGTGGCTGATGCATTGAGTCGGAAATCATTACATATGTCTATGCTAATGGTTAAGGAATTGGATTTAATTGAGCAGTTTAGAGACTTGAGTTTGGTGTGTGAGAGTACTCACAATAGTGTTAAATTGGGAATGTTGAAGTTAACAAGTGGTATTCTGGATGAGATCAGAGAGGGTCAGAAATCTGATATGCTTTGGTTGATAAGTTGACCCTAGTGAATCAAGGTCAAGGTGGCGAATTCAGAGTTGATGAGAATGGTGTTTTGAGATTTAGTAATCGGGTGTGTATTCCGGATGTTGCCGAACTTAAGAAGAGTATTCTTGAAGAAGGACATCGTAGTGGGTTGAGTATTCATCCTGGAGCTACGAAGATGTATCATGATTTGAAGAAGTTATTTTGGTGGCCAGGAATGAAGAAAGAAATTGCGAGTTTTGTTTATTCCTGTTTGACTTGTCAGAAGTCAAAGATTGAGCATCAGAAGCCGTCTGGGCTAATGCAACCGTTGGCGATTCCAGAGTGGAAATGGGATAGTATCAGTATGGATTTTGTTTCTGGTTTACCGAGGACAAGTAAGAATTTTGAAGCCATTTGGGTGATTGTTGACAGATTGACAAAGTCGGCTCATTTCATTCCGATCAGAATGGATTATCCGTTAGAGAAATTGGCTGAGTTGTATATTGAGAAGATTGTAAGTCTACATGGTATTCCGTCGAGTATTGTTTCGGACAGAGATCCTAGATTTACATCGAAATTCTGGGAAGGTTTGCAGAAGGCTTTGGGAACTAAGTTGAGACTGAGTTCTGCATATCATCCGCAGACTGATGGTCAGACTGAGAGGACGATTCAGTCACTAGAGGATCTTTTGAGAGCTTGTGTTTTGGAGAAGGGAGGAGCTTGGGATTGTTATTTACCTTTGATTGAGTTTACCTACAACAATAGTTTTCATTCGAGCATTGGTATGGCGCCGTTTGAAGCTTTGTATGGTAGGAGATGTCGGACACCGTTATGTTGGTATGAGTCCGGTGAGAGTGCTGTGTGTGACGGTGTA
The DNA here is from genome assembly GCF_024323335.1 of Lathyrus oleraceus. NCBI lineage: Eukaryota > Viridiplantae > Streptophyta > Magnoliopsida > Fabales > Fabaceae > Lathyrus > Lathyrus oleraceus. The sequence goes on along the minus strand of NC_066580.1, from coordinate 298,879,378 downwards.
TTCGTCGCTGCATGATCTATCGGTTAAATCATAAGCTATGAGATACATGAAATTTCGAGTCGCCACCGCACTTTTATTTATCCAAAGGATTGGCTAAAAAGCGAACAAAAGCCTAAGAAGTTTTACACGTAGAAAACTAATAAAAAGATCAGAGATTCTGGGTAAGGGGTAAATTACGCAATGGGAAGGTGTTAGGCACCCACTACGTCCTAGGTACTCCTAGGGAGCCCTTTTCACACTTGTTATGCTAAATTATTATTTATTATGACAAAAACATTGTGCAAACATGATTGGGATGATGAGAAAAGAATATACATTTTTATTAGGTTATTGGGTTCGAACGGATGAACCCGTTGCCTACGTACCTTCCATCAAAGGTAAGGATCAGAACGCCGTAGTTCGGCTAAAAGATTTCCAAAAGTGGGTTAGGTTCAATTTTAAACACAAACCCTAGGTCTTACGTTATCCACGGGAGAAAACTCAACCTTATACAAACAACAACGTCCACCATGTGAGAACAGCTTCAACTTGCCAGGGAGGGGTTAACCCTATAATAGGCAAGGAAGACTTACAATTCAACCACTAAAGACAGAAGGTGAGATTAACATCAACCACTAAGATAAATCAAACCTATAGCTCATGTATGAAAACCTTAATGGACAAAGCCAAAACAAGTGAATGAGTGGAGTTATTGATTATGATTATGAAAACGAAGTCAAAGTATGATTAAGATCAATTCAAATAAGTATTATGAAATGGAGTTTTGAAAAAGGTCAAGGACTTGAGTCCAGGTTTTTAGTTAGAAAAACATGAAAATGTTTGCACAACACTTACGTCAAATTTGAAAGATAAAGTGTGAAAAGGTTTAGGACATAATGAATGATGAATGGATGGAGATGGATAGTAAAAACTTCTTAGAGGGTTCACTTCTTGAGATCATATGGGAGATGATTCAAGTGTGTCCTTTGGAATAGCAATTAATAATAACAAACAAGCAAAGCAAGCAAAAGCGGATATCGGATGCCACTCAATGGTCTTATACCAATCTCCTAAAACAGAATGGGATATCAGATGCCACTCAATGGACTTACACTAATCTCCACAGGCAAAGAAATAAAAGCGGATACCGGATACCAATAGATGGATTTACACCAGTCTCCTAAAACAGAACAGGATATCAGATGCCACTCAATGGACTTATACTAATCTCCTCAAAAGAAAAACAAAGATGAAATGTGGAAGTCAACTGCCAATCTGTCTGGTCTTAGGTTAACTCCACAGTATGCTCACAGAAAATCCAATGCCACATCACAGGGACTTACAATGGATCCTCACATACAAGATCAAAAGCAACAATATGATCACAGGAATGCAAATGCCAACTTACAGGGACTTATAATTGCAACCTCTCATACAAACAGATGAACAAAATATGATCATAGGAAAGCAGATGCCAACTTACAGGGACTTATAACTGCAACCTCACATACCAATCAAACAGATCAAATTATGATCACAGGATAACAGATGCCAACTTACAGGGACTTATAACTGTATCCTCACATACACACAGATAAACAGATCAAATTATGATCACAGGATAACAGATGCCAACTTACAGGGACTTATAACTGTATCCTCACATACAAACAGATAACAGAAGATATGAGTGACCAATGAGGTCTTACACTCTATCCTTCCATATCACAGGAGCAAATGCCAAAGAGATGGACTTACAATTGTCCTCAATGGGTAAACAACCAAAGATAGCACACAAGCAAATGAGATGATGGTGCATTAATGGCAATTGATGATAAATGCATAGCATACAGGCAAACAAGTGCATATGAAGCAATCAATCAATCAATGAATATCAAACAGCACACTCTATAGCCAAACAATGGGGGGCTCACACAAGAGGGTTTGACTTTGAAAGTCCACTGTAATAGGTGAAGGTCGCTCTTAACCTGGCCATTGAGGGACTCAGGTGAAGCAGATGAATAGGAGATGAGGGGTGTGCCTCATTGCTTCTATCTCATATCAGAGAGAGCATCAAAGAAAGTGTGGGAGTTCAGAAAGTAGGAACTCTCTCCACATTATTGACTCGATTGGATCTTGGGTATTTATCTCATTGCTTCAACCAGGTACTGGGAGCAAGAGAGGACACACTGAATAGTGGGGGATAGATTGCTTATCCCTACCTTCCACCAATTGCCTTACTTGAAGGACTTTTCCTGCTTAGGACAAATATAAACAAACACAGGCATTGCCTCTTAAGGAGGGCTTCAGACAGTTTGCCCGGTCAAATAACAGACCGGGTCTCCAGACTACATGAAGAAGAAATGTTTATACCTCAAAACAAATGCTAAAAAGCAAAGCAAGCAATCAAGTTCAAAGAACTTAGGCAACTAAAGTACCTGAAAAAGTCAAACTCATTAGTAAACAAGTCAACAATCAAAATCAAAAGGAAATAACCCAATAGTCAACCACAGAGGGGACCAATTGTGCAAGGCACAAAGACTCAAGCATGAGTCACTTACAAAACAAGGGTTAGCACATCATATAATTCAACTCAAACAAATATTTGAATGATCCTCAAGGCATTAGTGCTCAACCTGAAACAGATGAACTCAACATAAGCTTATAAGACCACTAGGACTAGCCTAGGGTCAAAGATGAAAGAAAAAGTCAAGGCAGCAAGAAAAAGTCAACCCAAACCAAGTTTGAACATTCAAGAACCATTCTCAATTGGATTCATAGTCAAATCATGCATCATAGTCATTTCATATGCAAAGTAATGCAAAGCATGGCAAAAGAAGCAGACAAAAGTCAACAGCAAAGACTTCATTCAAAAGTCAACTCAAACATTTTCAAAAATCATGAAATAAATCACACTCAATCCTAACATATAACATGGTATACATGTCAAATTTCATGGCATTTGGATGAGAGGAAGGCAGTCAAGTAAAATCATGAAGTCAAGCCAAGTTCAAGTATGCATGGTGAAAGTCAACAAGCATGGGTCAACTTCAAAAAATCATATCAATTTGAAAACAGAAGAGAAATGAATGAAATTTACACCAATGCAAAGCTTGAGATGTCTAGTTATCACATATGAAATTTCATGGTCATACAATAAGATTTGAGAATTTCACAAGAGATTTGGCAAGGCATAGCACAAAAAGTCAACAAATGACCAAGCATGGAAGAAAATTCTCAATCAAATGGAACACAGCAAGATTAATTCCAAGAAAATTCATACATCAATTAGACATACAAGGGATCATTCATGCAAAATTTCAAGTAATTTGGATAAGAGGAAGCATGTGAACAAAAATTGAGAAAATGCATGATCATGGTATAGCACCAAATGTAACACATGACTTCAAAAAATCATAACTCTCAATCCACAAATGATAAATGCACGAACTTTATATGGAAATGAAGGTCAATGTGTCTAGTTTTAACACAAAAAAATTCAAACTCATTGGATGCAATATGAGAATTTCACAATTGAAATGGCAAAGGGTATCATTTATGCACACATGTGAAGAAAATAATTACCATAAAAAAATCCAACCACTGAAAAATTCAATAAAAATCACAATTAAATGAAGGACACATTCATGATCATGAGGAAAAAATTCAAGATTTTTGGATGAAATGTGAATGAGAAATTAATTTATGAAGTTGAGTGAAATAATGTAGCAAGCAATGAACAAAAGCATGGCATATGGGGTCAACCAAGTCAACGGATGGCAATTTTGTCATTTGGCAACTCACTAATTGAAACGCACAGCATAAGGCAAAGGTGATGAAATGTTGTGATTGGTTAGCTGGCAATGAAACAGTACCCACGCAGGAAATTCCATCAAACCAACCAATTGTGTTTCAAGACCAAAACCCTTAGGGTTTATAGGGTTTATGCAGCATGGCTCATGGTATTTTCAAGCATCCACATAACCCTCGACCAACATACAACAGCAGGACATCCAACATTCAACAACGTTCATCAAAAAAACAACAGCATGGCATTAGTAGCTTCATCAATCGATCAAAAAAACAAGTGAACAGCAACATGTAACAGCACACAAGTTAAACATCCATGACCAACACAATCAAACATCAATCTTGTGGATCTTCTGGAACAGAGCTAGGACAGCAAAACAGCAGCAAAATGCATTCATCATCATGTAATCAAAACAACAGCACACAACCTATTTCTCATGGCATAAGTTTGAAAACAACAGCACATATTCATGTTCTTCATGCAAGCATCAACATCAACAATCAAAACAAACAATGTAACAGCATTATTAAACAGCATCAGCCAACAGCAAGGCATACATGTGTAGTTACCAACATCCACACCAAAACTTGGTCAGCAATTACAACAGCACATAAACAGCATACAAGGTATTTCGCATGGATTTTCTGGCAGCTTACAATAGCAACACAGCAGGGGATTGATACAAACATGTTCATGCATACCTAGCTAGCAACAAACCAACACATGTTTATGCAAAATTCTGGTAAATTCATCATAACAGCAAGCAGAGTATTTGCAGCATGCATTCGTGTTCATCATGTAATCAAACAAAACAAACAACAGCAACATCATGTTTATGGGATCTCAAAACTGCAGCATGCATGGCATTGTGGATCTCAAGCAATATTAAACAGACATAAATCATAGAAATTCTAGGCGTGGCAGGGTTTAACAACAGCAGGATTCATTCATCCTTATGCAATCAAACAAAACAGACAATAGTAACAGTATTCATTATCATGTGCTCATCATGAACAACAGCATCACAATAAACAATCACACAATAGTCATGCCAAACTATCCTCATGCAACAATAACCACAACAAAACAATCATTATCCATAGGAACTTCTGGTCATGGTCATATTTAAAAACAGCAAAACATCATAACAGCAGTAGCAACATCATACAACCATACCATAACCAAGCATATGCGACCCAACGCAACAAACATGTAACAGCATGGTATTAACAGCATGGTATGAACAAATATTAAACAACATGATTCAACCACACCACCCAACAGCATAGCCTTGACAAATCAATGAGGGTTTTAAAAAATTGCAGCATGGTTTTCATGGTGATGCTCACACAGCCGACAAACAACAGCATTCAGCATAAATCAAATGGTTTTTTTTTGGGCAATGGTCAGGTTTGAACAGCATACATCATATTCAAACATCCAGCAAACAACAGCATATAAACAGCAAGCAGTATTTCATTATCAATGTTCATCATCACATAGACACTTCAAGCAGGCACAATCAACAGCATGGCCAATGGAATACCATTTTGCAACATCAAAATAACAACAAACCAACACAACATTAATCATGAAATTTCTGGACAGATAAACATCATGAGCAACAGGGTATGAACTCCATCACTTCCAGCAGATCGAAATTTTCAACATGCTTATAAACAAAAAATGCTCACACCATTATGCTTATCTAACAACAAACATACACATTCCATCAATCATTTTCATGAAAACCACAGCATTTTAGTAAATCGATGAAAAACAACATTCAGGCATAAAAATGAAATCCCTATTCCTCACAGCACGGTTAACCTTTTGACATGCTTCAAAGCTTTAATCAACCTACTAAGTAAGACCTACATGGTGTGTAGCAAGATTTGAGAAAATAATGAAGTTGAAAAAAATTCACCTGATGCAAAGAACCCAATGAAACAGTGCTGTTGGTGTGCTTCCAGCTCAATCAGAGGTCCAATATGCTTTTGGAGTGAAGAAACTTTGAAGAACCTTGACTCACACTTGCTTGAAATCCTTCAAAATTCTAACTGCCATGTTTGATGTGCTTGGAAAACAGAACAAAGACTGGAGTTCCAGCTGGTGTTTAAAGATCCAAAAAGTTTCCAAAGGTTGGTTGGATCATGAGGGAACCAAAGATGTCAAAGTTTTTTGGAGTTTTTATGCAGAAAATCCTTTAGTGCAAAAATGCAAAATGAGAGCAAAAGGAATGTTTCTGGTCGTGGCTGCTATCAAATTAGGGTTGGAATGTCAGAAAATGCAGCTTATATACTTCTGTTTTTGGTCTGCTAATGAAGTGGTAAGTTGGTTTAGCTTAATGAAGACCAAATGCATTTTTGCTAAGTGGAAGAATGTGGAACAAGGAGGTGCAAACTGGCTCGAGTTGGGCCTGGCAAACAGCTGCAAATCACCTAAGTAATTGCTGTTTTTGGTCTGCTCCTTAATTGCTAACCTTGCCTTGCTTACATGGAGCCATTTGCATAATTGCTAATTATGTACAAAATGGAAAATGGGAGGTATGTTTGTCTGCTAATGGGCCTGCAATCAGGCTGCTAGCAGACCATGTTTGTGCTGTTTGTAGTGGTACATGTTCTGCTGTACTTTGCTTTGGTCATATGAGGTAATTGCAAAAAAATACCATATTTGCATTTTGGTCCAAAATAGTGGTAGGATGGTGGTATGACCATATATTAGGACTTGAGGCAAGTTTCAAATGTGATTTAAACCTTTCCCAATTGGCCAAAGTGAGAAAAAGTGTATGATTCAAAAAGTCAAAGTTTGGTCAAACTTTGAATTTAAATGAAAAGGCCCAAAAATGCCATTTTGAATGGTAAGGTTTTAGGTCATGAAATTTATATTTTTGGAAAGAGGATGAAAAATGTGGTTTGTAGGAAAAAACCCCACCAAATTTGGCCTTATGGTTTGAGAGATATGGCTTGTTGAAGTTCAAAATTGGTGAAAATGATTTGATCATATCTTGACAACCACACATGGGATTTTGATGTTCTTGGACTTTTTGAAAATGGGAAGACAAGATCTTCAACTTTCATGTTGGGCAAAAATTCATTTGGAGCTTGTATCATGATGTAAGTTTAAGATCAAGAAGTTTCCATTTTTGGCAGTTGAAATTACAGGTCCACTTTCTATTTCTGGAAAAATTTCTGATTGGCTTGATTTTCTTCCATGATGGGGTTGAACATGATAGATGAGGCTTATACAAGCATGAATGAACTCTTTCAAATCAATTCTATCCATCAAATCTCTGATTAAATCCACAGTTGACCAAGTTTGACTTTTCTAGGGTTTTGGATGACTGAACTTCTTCTGATGATTTCCAAACCCTAATTCCTTGAGAACTTGACTTCAAATGATGTCACAAGATGTATGAACCTTTGATTAATGATCATGATGCCCAAATTCTGCAAGAATGGCCACCATCCACTGCTTTGACTGATCAATGACTGACTTTGACCTAATTGCTGATGATTACTTCAACTGCAAGCAACAAGGTTAGACTGACAATATTTTTGTACTTTTTGAATGATAAACATATGAAAGCAAAGATATACAAATGCAAAGTATGCTTGGTGATCAAGAAATCAACCCACAAGGCAATCTATCCACTAAGAGGGAAGCAAAGGCATGCAATGATCCTTGAGGTTATGATATGAATGATATGGGCCAAGAGGGATCTTAGGGCCCAAAATTGGGGTCTTACAGATGCCCCTATTTAAGGTCATTCTAGCCGGAGAAGTGAAGTTTAGAAATCTTCATCTCGACGCGGTAGAATGGACTTAAATAACAGTAATGAGATAAATTTTGGTCCCTAAGAGACCTCATGATGCAGATGTATGTATGCAAAAGACACAAATTCTGTGGGGAATATGGTTCACACAGAAGAAAAGACGATCCATCGGAGTAGTACACTCACCAGGAACATAGACTCTAACAAGACTCTATGGGGATAATAAGAGAAAAAGAAATGCGTGAACGATACACGACTCCAAACTGGGGAAGATAAAACTGACATAACGTGAACAAGACACGACTCTGATTAGAAGAACAGAAAACAGACAGGAGAACTCACTGGGGAGTGAAGGACTCACACTGGGGAAAAGAATTCCAGATGGAAAATAAATCCATTGGAGAGACACAAGCCAACTCCTGAGGAGAAGCAACAAAAAGTTCCACTGGGGAAGTAACAAAGAAAATGAGATGTTACCAAGCATACGGGTAACAAACTCAGGAAAAATCTGACTCCACAGGGGGACCGAGGTCATAATAGGGAGCAGAAAGGAGGGAACACCAAGGATACCGGTTACTGGGTATATAATAGGTGACCGACCAAAACGTGAATTGGATTTCACTTCCAAAACACTCATCATCCTGAAGAGAGCTAGAAAAGCAAACTTGTTTAGAGGATGGATATTCAATTCCACAAGGAAAATGAATCTTACTCTGAGGGAAAACAATCAAAATATTGACCCAAGAGTGAACGAGATATAATATCCATTACCGTCAGAACGTGGATAGAATACTCAGATGAGACATATTATTCATTACCGGCAGACCGTGAATAATATACTCGAAAAGGAAAATTATCCTGAACCGGTTACTGGGTTGTTTATAGGATAAAATCCGAAGACGTGAATTGGTTTTCACTTCCAAAACACTCATCATCCGAAAGGAGGGCTTGAAAAAGCAAATCGACTTACAGGATGGATATTCGAATCCACAACGGGAAAACGAATCTTACTCAACTGGGGACACAAACCCAAAGAGTGCATGAGATATAATATCCATTACCGGCAGACCGTGGATAAGATACTCGCATGAGATATATTATCTATTACCGTCAGAACGTAGATAATAAACTCGCATGGTAAGAAACACCAGGGATACCGGTTACTGGGTATATAATAGGTGATCTACCGAAAACGTGAATTGGTTTTCACTTCCAAAACACTCATCATCCAAAACACAAACTGGTTAAAGGATGGCTATTCGATTCTACAAAGAATACGAATCTTGCTCAGTTGGGGAAAATCAACAAAGGATTTCAACTAAAGAGCGCATGAGATATATATTATTCATTACCGGCAGACCGTGAATAATACACTCGAAAGGAAAAGACACCAGAGATACCGGTTACTGGGTATATAATAGGTGACTAACCAAAAAGAGAGACAATCGATACCAAGCATCCGGGTAAACGAAAGACAACTCAAAGGATAAATTGCAAGCGTCCGGCAATTATCCGACAAGAAAATATTCGACTCCGCAAAGGGACATAACGAATCTTACTCGACTGGGGAAACACAAAAGGCTTCGACTGAAGAGTGCATGAGATATATTATTCATTACCGGCAGACCGTGAATAATATACTCGCATGGAAGACCATCCACAACCGGTTACTGGGTTAACAAGGATAAATCAACCGAAAAGAAAAGCATCGGGATACCAAATTAGGCATATAATGATGACCAATCAAAAGGAGCAACAGACATTACCGACAAAAGGGTAAATGAAAGGCGAACTGCTGAGGATAAATTGCAAGCATCCGGCAATTATCGACAGAAGACTAGCTGGGGATGCACTGGTATACAACCAATGATCCGGGGAACAAATCACTAGCATACGGTGAAAAGACCCACTGGGGATAAAATTGCTAGCATACGGCAATTATCCACAAAAGACTTGCTGAGGATATAAGTGCTGATCTGAGCAACTTACACAAGCAAAGGGGAATCATCATCAAATATTGAATGAAGATAACCACAAAATTAGGGTTTACATCTACCGAATACGGGGTAGAAGACCAACAACTCCGCGTGGGGATAGAACAAATCACAAATCCGCCCGGGAAACCAAAATAGGGTTTATAACAAACCACAAACTGCTGAAGAGCAGGAAAATAGGATTTACAACTACCGGGTATGAGGTAGAAGACCAAAAACTCTGGCTGGAGAATAAAAGGTGTGTAACCACAAATTCTGTTAAGAAAGCCAGGAAAAATAGGACTTACAACTACCGGTTTGTAGGCAGAGGCCCAAAAAAAAACATTCCGCTGGGGAACAACCCACTGGGAAGCACAAGATATCTGACAAATAGCCAATTCGGGAATGATCCGAAGAGACAGACTGAATAAAGACACGTCCTAATGAGGATATAACTCAAATAGGAAAATCCATCCCAATATATGTGTTGGGAGGAAACGGAAGAAACCGTCATCCACGAGGATATATCTCAGTGGGGAACTGCAGAAGGAAAGACAACATTTTCTGCTTATAGGGTTGACTCTATATGGAGAGATTTTAAACACCCGACATCTGCTTGGGGAGATCTGTAATGAGATCTATATCACCATAGCAGGAGACACGACAAACAAAGATATATGGCAAAAAATGCAACATGAATATCTGAATGTTTATGAATATGTATGAATATGCGTGATTTATGTTTGATGAATGCTGACAAAACAGACAATTCTAACACAAACAGGTTCAGGAACCAAACATCCGGTATTATACTTCCAGGGGAAAAACCAGCTGGAGAGCCAATCTGCGGAGATCTATATGCTGTAAAGCAAAGATCCGCAAGTACTGCTGAAGAAGCAGAGAATCAGAAAATATCGGGAAACAACCCACTCAAGGTACAGAAAGTCACAACGGGCATAACGGCCACCAAGACGAATCTGTAGGGGAACAAGAGAAATCCCAAAGTATATCTGCAAGGGATCCCAGTGTCAACTGAGAAACAAAAGTGCATAAGCACGAACTGCTGTAGAAGCAAATTCACACAACTCCACTGGGGAATAACCCACTGAGGGAGAATGAAATCATCCAAATAGAGTCTTACTGCATAAGCAACTCTACTGGGGAAAACTGTCGGCTACTCTCTTGGGAATGAACCACTGAGGGAGGACAGATCAAACAAATGTATTCTGCAACAAACCACTCCACTTGGGGAGAATATACACAGCAAATTGATCACAACAAGTAGATTCTGCAATATAAGCCACTCTACTGGGGATCACAAACAGTCAGGAAATTAATCCGTTCACTGGAGGCTAGAGCCATCATCCGACCATACGGGGATTGAAGGAGTATTCAACGGGCAATACTGCCACAACAAACATCTGCAGACTATGCTGAGGAAAAGATGGTTGCAATACTGGGATGTCAACCCAAATCAAAACTGCTCAGGAAAATAAATCCTGCTCTGCTGGAGAGAATAAACTCTGATGGAGAGATAGCAACAATTCCGCAGACGACTTCGCTGGGGAAAGGGTAAAGTACCGGGTATCAAACCACTGACTTACCAAGTCTTCAAAAGAAAACAACCGTGCTGAGGAAACGGACAAATCCTGCTGGCACACTGCATGGGGAAAAGCGGTAACAACTCCACTTGCAACTCTGGTGGGGATGTTAATAACAGCTCTACTCGCGACTCCGAGGGGAGTATCAGACAATCAGTTATACTCATGACTGTGCTGAGGAGACAAATAAAGTCTGGGGATACGACCCACTGGAGAAAGTGACGGGGCACCAAGATAACAAACCATCAACCACCGAAACTTCACAAGAAAACGCCCATGCTGGGGGAAACTGCTGCTGGAGAACACGAAATCTTCAACAACACTCTTGCGATTGTACTGGGGAACAACCCCAACAACAACTTTGTTTGAGGAACAACCTCAACAAATATCTGAAGAAAGAAGATACCACCAAGCCAGGAATATGAACCAATGTCTTACCTGTTGGGAATCATGCCACCCTCGGGAGAGCACTGAGATATTCTTGAGTATCCTTTCAATCTTGTGAATGTTCACTTTGTTTAAAACAAAAATTTTGAAAAATTTGATTTGTTTAAAACAATGACATTTTTATCAATTTAAAACATGCAAAACATTTGTTGAATTGAAACAAATAAGAGTGCAAATAAATGGATAAAAAGCTCAAATTGATTTGATAGAATGGTAGTCTGCAAATGGCAAGACTCCATAGATCTGTACAAATTTGAAATCAGTGATATATATTGGAAGAGGGCTACATTGAACATAATGATCCTTTCTCTACCAATTTGAATCTCGATGTATCCGAAGCTTCAGTTGACGACGAATCGAGAATCTTCTGACGAAATGACGACTGATGAACCAGAAAGTCTTGTCAGGATGCAGTTACTTGCCAAATCCCTAATTTTTGCCTAGATTGCCCCAGAGTGAGGTACTCAATCTAGCGGGATGCAAATATATTCTTTTTTTTTTAAGTCTCTAATTTTTGCCTGGATTACCCTTGCGGGTTCTCCACCGAGACGCTCATTTTTGCCTAAGCCGCCCTTTCGGGTTTTCAACTTAGCGAGCTATTCTGTTTTTTTTTTTCATTTCTTTTTTTTCATTTGCATATACTTTTTTTTTTAGGCAAAGTATCTCTTAACTGCATCTGAATTCACAGGACGAGTGAAATCCTCCCCATCCATTGTTGTAAGCATCAAAGCACCGCCTGAAAAGGCTCTCTTAACAACATATGGACCCTCGTAGTTTGGAGTCCACTTGCCCCTGGAATCGGGCGCGAAAGACAAAACTTTCTTGAGCACAAGGTCACCTTCTCGGAACACACGAGGCTTGACCTTCTTGTCGAATGCTTTCTTCATTCTCTGCTGATACAACTGACCATGGCACATGGCAGTTAATCTCTTCTCTTCAATCAAATTCAGTTGGTCATAACGACTCTGAATCCATTCAGCATCAGTCAACTTGGCTTCCATCAAGACTCGCATTGATGGGATCTCCACCTCTACTGGGAGAACGGCTTCCATGCCATAAACAAGAGAGAAAGGGGTTGCCCCTGTTGAAGTGCGTACAGACGTACGATATCCATGCAAAGCAAATGGCAGCATCTCATGCCAATCTTTGTAGGTGACAGTCATCTTCTGGATAATTCTCTTGATATTCTTGTTAGCAGCTTCAACAGCCCCATTCATCTTAGGTCTGTAAGGAGAGGAATTATGGTGTGCAATCTTGAATTCAGCGCACAACTCATCCATCATCTTGTTGTTCAGATTGGATCCATTATCAGTAATGATCCTCTCTGGCACACCATAACGGCAAATCAGCTGATTCTTGATAAACTTCACAACCACCTGTCTGGTTACATTCGCGTACGAAGCGGCTTCAACCCATTTGGTGAAGTAATCAATTGCTACGAGAATAAACCGATGTCCGTTGGACGCTTTCGGCTCAATCATACCGATCATGTCGATTCCCCACATAGAGAAAGGCCATGGTGATGAAATCACATTCAGGAGTGTCGGAGGAATATGAATCTTATCCGCATAAATTTGACACTTGTGACATTTCTTCACATACTTGCAACAGTCAGACTCCATTGTCAGCCAATAGTAGCCTGCTCTCAACATCTTCTTAGCCATGGCATGTCCATTGGAATGAGTACCAAATGAACCCTCATGGACCTCAGTCATCAACAGGTTTGCTTCGTGTCTATCCACGCATCTGAGCAAAACCATATCAAAATTTCTCTTGTACAGCACTTCACCACTGAGGTAGAAACTGCCTGACAACCTTCTCAAAGTTTTCCTATCTTTCACAGATGCCCCAGGCGGGTAGACCTGGTTCTGGAGGAAATTCTTGATATCAAAATACCAAGGCTTGTCATCTTTCACGTCTTCAATTGCAAATATGTGAGCGGGTCTGTCCAAGCGCATCACAGTAATATTGGGGACATCATTCCACCATCTGACAACAATCATGGAAGCAAGCGTTGCAAGGGCATCTGCCATCCGATTATCCTCTCGAGGAATATGATAAAATTCAACTTCTGTGAAGAAAGTTGAAATTCTCCTTGCATAATCTCTGTATGGGATGAGACCTGGTTGATTTGTCTCCCATTCACCTTTGATCTGATTGACAACCAAAGCTGAATCACCATAGACATCAAGATACTTGATTCTTAAGTCAATGCATTCTTCAAGTCCCATAATACAGGCTTCATACTCCGCCATATTATTCGTGCATTTGAAAGTTAGCCTTGCTGTAAATGGAATGTGCGATCCCTGGGGATTAACAATTACTGCCCCAATTCCATTTCCATATTGATTAACAGCGCCATCAAACACCATCGTCCATCTGGAACCAGGTTCTGGACCTTCATCAAGTGTAGGCTCATCGCAATCTTTCATCTTCAAATACAGAATTTCCTCGTCAGGGAAGTCATACTGAACAGACTGATGATCTTCAATTGGCTGGTGCGCTAGATGGTCAGCCAAGATACTACCTTTGATAGCTTTCTGAGCTCGATACTCAATATCATACTCAGACAACAACATCTGCCAACGGGCAATCCTCCCAGTTAAAGCAGGCTTCTCGAAGATATACTTAATTGGATCCATTCTGGATATCAACCAAGTTGTATGATTAATCATGTACTGGCGCAAACGCTTAGCTGCCCAAGCTAAAGCACAGCACGTCTTCTCAAGCATAGAGTACCGAGACTCACAATCAGTAAACTTCTTACTGAGGTAGTAGATAGCAAACTCCTTCTTCCCTGATTCATCTTGTTGACCGAGTACACAACCCATCGAGTCTTCAAGAACTGTTAAGTACATAATCAGAGGTCTTCCTTCCACTGGCGGAGACAAAATCGGAGGTTCAGACAGATAATCTTTGATACTGTCGAAAGCTTTCTGGCAATCCTCGGTCCAATCATGAGACTGATCTTTCCGGAGGAGCTTGAATATCGGCGCACATGTGGCAGTCATGTGGGATATAAATCTGGAAATGTAGTTCAAGCGGCCAAGAAAACCTCGGACTTGCTTCTCAGTTTTGGGTGCGGGCATCTCTTGTATTGCTTTGACCTTTGCAGGATCAACCTCAATACCTCTTTCACTTACCACAAAACCCAACAACTTTCCGGAACGGACTCCAAAAGTACATTTGTTCGGATTCAGACGAAGCTGGAATTTCCTCAAACGCTGAAAAAGCTTCAACAAATGCTCAATATGCTCAACTTCCGTTCGGGACTTAGCAATCATATCATCAACATAGACTTCTATCTCCTTGTGCATCATATCATGAAACAAGGTAGTCATAGCTCGTTGATACGTGGCTCCGGCGTTCTTCAAACCGAAGGGCATCACTCGATAACAGAATGTTCCCCAAGGTGTGATGAATGTTGTCTTCTCCATATCCTCTGGTGCCATCTTGATTTGATTATATCCGGAAAATCCGTCCATAAAGGAAAAGACTTTGAATTTAGCTGTATTGTCTACCAACATGTCAATGTGTGGTAGAGGAAAATCATCTTTTGGGCTAGCTTTATTCAAATCTCTGTAATCAACGCACATACGGACTTTTCCGTCCTTCTTAGGAACAGGCACAATATTGGCCACCCATTGAGGATATGTCGAAGTCACCAGAAACCCCGCATCAATTTGCTTCTGAACTTCCTCTTTGATCTTCACTGCCATATCTGGATGAGTTCTTCTGAGCTTCTGCTTCACAGGCACGCACTCAGGCTTCAAAGGCAGGAAATGTTGCACAATATCTGTATCTAAACCCGGCATGTCTTCATAGGACCAAGCAAAGATATCTGAATATTCTCGTAGCAAGCTGATCAAATCTTCCTTAACAGACCCTTCAAGAAGTGCCCCAATCTTCACCAGGCGCTCACAATCTTCAGATCCCAAGTTGACTGTTTCCAAGTCTTCGAGATGCGGCTGAATGATCTTCTCTTCGTGCTCAAGGAGACGGGTGATCTCATCAGGAATCTCTTCAACGTCATCTTCCTCTGCCTCAAATACAGGGAATTCAAAATTGGGAGATGGCGTTGGATCATTATGTTCAATGGGTTTTAGGATCAACCTGCATAATGATTTTGGTTAAGAAAAAATTCAGAATTTAAACAAGCAAATCATTATGCAGATGAAGAATGTTGCTTTTACAGCTTTTATTTTGTTTTTATGGTTTTTTGTGATCACTGATTTCATAAAGAAAAGCAAAAAGTGAAAACAAAGGAAAAACAAATGTTTTGACAATGCAAAAATTGAATGAAAATATCATTGTATATATGCTTTGCCAACAATGTCATCACTTCTCCTTTTGGCATGGGAGAAGGGTTTTAAACAAAATGAACAATTACTCTGATCTATGGATAACTGTAGGAACATCCACAGCGACCCAATTGTGGCAGACACCACCAGGAATAACAAAATTGTTCAAGTCTTCTGCATCTTCTTCTTCAATGATAGCAGCAGCTTCCTCTTCTGCAGGTTGATCAGCATGGATGAATCCTCCACTGGTGAACAGACCTTGCTCATTGCATGCCCCAGAACCATAGCCAATGCCAGCCCGGGATCGGTTATCTTCAAGTTCAAGCACTTTCCCTAATCCAGCGACTGCACCACATTCAATGGCCAGCTTAGCATCACGGTAGGAAGTGAATGAAGGAGACTTCTTCTCGATTGGTTTATCAATAGATAAAGCTTGAAACTGAGTTCCAACTTCATCCTCTGCATCAATGTACGAGAAAGAAGACAATTACTGACCAGGAGAGCCTTTTCTCCCCCTACTACAACCAATTTCTTGTTTTTCACAAACTTCAGCTTTTGGTGTAGGGTGGATGTCACGGCGCCAGCCTCGTGAATCCATGGTCTGCCCAAGAGACAGCTGTATGATGGGTGAATATCCATTACTTGAAAAGTGATCTGGAAATCACTTGGTCCAATCTTGATTGGGAGATCAACTTCCCCAATCACGGTCTTGCGCGACCCATCAAAAGCTTTAACAACAACCCCACTCTGCCTCATAGGAGGACCTTGATATGACAATCGTGAGAGTGTGGATTTTGGCAATACATTAAGGGACGATCCAGTGTCCACCAGTACATTGGACATTGCATCAGATTTACAATTCATCGAGATGTGTAAAGCCATGTTGTGGTCTCTTCCCTCCTCAGGGAGATCAGCGTCACAAAAGCTCAGAGTGTTGCAAGCGGTGATGTTTGCAACAATGCTATCAAATTGTTCCAGGGTGACGTCATGATCAACATACGCCAAGTCCAAGACTTTCTGCAGAGACTCCCTATGAGGCTCTGAATTCAGCAATAGAGAAAGAATGGAGATCTTGGAGGGCGTGTGTAGAAGCTGGTCTACAATATTGTACTCACTCTTTCTGATGAGCCTCAGCATCTCATCAGATTCTTCATCAACAATGCCACTCGGGCCACCTGAAGAAATGGGAGTCTTTTGTACAGAGGAGGAAAGGTTTGGCAACATCAAGTGCCGGATTCTGAACATTCACAGCAGTCCCCACAGGGCGCTCAACAGATTCAGAAGAAACAGCAGGAGCTTTGGCAGGTGCGGAAAAGACACGACCGCTTCGGGTCAACCCACTAACATCAGCAATAGTGGTCACGGAAGTAGACGGCAGAGGTACCTCAACCCCATCCTGGACAGCAACAGGATTGTACCGGAAAGGTACGGCTTTATCAGATGAATAAGGCACAGGGCCTGCCGGTTTGATAATCAAAGAAAGTGAAGCCTTAGGCTTGTTGCTATTGTAGCGAATAACAACAGGCTCAGGCAATTTGAACACCGGGGAGATGACATTCACTTCGGGCTCAACAACATCCACATTGCGATTCTGGAGAATCTCAACGGTACCTTCGTTCAACATCATCTGCAGCTCACGGCGGACCTGATCACAACCCAAGCGGTTAGTAGAACAGACGCGGCACTGGTCATGGTTATGCTCCAAATAACTGTGCTGACACAGCATTCTATGTAATCCAACCAACGACTGCCGGATATGACTGATGTACTTCACCTTGTACTTCCCAAGGTCTTCCTGGATCATATTCACAGACTTCCCATGCGAAGGCAATGGGTTCCTAGTGACATTTGGATTGGAGTCTTCAAAGCTCAGAATTCCGCTTCTCATAAGTTCTTGCACCTTATTCTTCAGCGGGAAACAGTTCTCAACGTTGTGGCCCGGAGCACCGGAATGGTAGACACAATGCTGGTCTGGTTTGTACCACCATTGCGGATTGGCAGGAATTGCAGGAGGATCCCTGGGAGAAACCAACTTCCTCTCCAACAAGGAGGGATAAAGCTCTGTATATGTCATCGGAATAGGGTCGAAGCTGACCTTCTTCCTATCATAGTTCACATTTGCTTGATTGGTTGTACTTCCACGAGGCTGGTAAGCCTGTTGCTGTGGACGCTGCTGTTGCTGTTGATATTGCGGTTGTGGATATTGCTGCTGATGCTGATATTGTTGAGCATTATCCTTGAATACAGGAGCCACACTAGCCACCTGATGCTGATGTCCGGCACGATGTGCAGGCTTCCTCTGAACAGAGGGTCTTCGATGCTTGGGCTGAGACTGCACAGCATGCGCTTCACCTTCTTTCCTCTTAAACGCTCCATACCGTTTAGAGGAAGAACCATCATCTTTTGCTAATCGTCCTTCACGGACGCCTTCTTCAAGACGCATCCCCATGTTCACCATTTCGGTGAAATCAGAGGGAGCGCTGGCCACCATTCTCTCATAATAAAATGACCCAAGAGTTTTCAGAAAGATCTTGGTCATCTCTTTCTCTTCTAATGGTGGAGTTATCTGAGCTGCCAGCTCACGCCATCTCTGGGCGTACTCCTTGAACGTCTCTTTGTCCTTTTGTGACATAGACCTGAGTTGATCTCTGTCAGGCGCCATGTCAACGTTGTATTTGTATTGCTTGACGAAAGCTTCGCCAAGGTCGTTGAAAGAGCGGATGTTGGCACTATCCAGGCTCATGTACCAACGGAGAGCAGCACCAGACAAACTGTCTTGAAGTAGTGGATCAAGAGTTGATCGTTGTCGGTCTGCGTGGACATCTTTCTGGCATACATGACCAGTGTGCCAAAGGACAAGTGTTCCCTTTATACTTCTCAAAGTCTGGGACCTTGAATTTAACTGGTATCTTAACGCCGGGAACTAGACAAAGTTCGGCTGCTGACTTGCCGAAGAGATCTTTGCCTCTAAGAGTTCTCAATTCCTTTCTCAGCTCGAGGAATTGGTCGTTCATTGCATCCATTTTCTCATGAACATCTGAGCCCTCAGACGCTTCAGAGTGATAAATGGTGTCGTCTACCCTCGGCATGGTATGCACGACAGGAGGAACAGGAATAGGGACCGGGCTAGATGCCGGCATTTGTGCAAATGTAGGAGCTGGCAGATCAGGCATGAAGCCAGGAGGCATCCCCCAAGGAAAACCGGGAGGCATGGCATTAGGCTGATGGGCACTGACAGGCACCGTTGATGTAGCCACTTCGGATATAACTGTCCGCTGAACGGGAGTTGCTGGCTGTTGAGGAGCAGGCTGATTCTGGGCAGCAAGAAGTTGCTCCATCAATGCGCCAAGTCTGGCGACTTCATCCCTCAGACTCTGGTTCTCTTGTTCCAATTGCTCCATAATCCTTGCAGAGTTGACTCGCGTATAATACCGGTGAGTCAGCTTGTCTTCAAAATAAATGAAGAGCAGAGGGTTAGAACCAGAAGACCAGACAAATGAGTACCTGTTTATGCAGAAATGATGCATGAAATGCTTATGCAAATGCTTTTGTTTTCAAGGAACCCTTAGGGTATTTGTTTGCAATATTTTTGAATATTAAACATTTTGATTGCTCATGGAAAATATTTCATTCAAAATATTAGGACAAAGAAGTACAGCATTCTTTTAAATATTACAAAGAGAAAAGGTAAATAACATCCTATGGATCCCTATTAGCTCGGGATGCTGGAAGACGAGAAGTGTACAACTTCTTGATCTCTCTCTCATAGGCGGCCTCCATATCAGCTTTCTCCTTTGCAAGTTGATCATACTTCCTTTTCCAGAATTTGGAAGACTGAGGAAGCAGAGAAGTCCAAGTGTCGTTCGGATCGTCGATCACTCGGTGCTCGAGAAATTCAATCATATCATCCTTCTCCTTGAGCTGCTGCAGCAATTCCTCTCTCTCGCGGATCCAGGCACGCGAAAGGTCTTCTTCTCTCAACTCCTCTACACGTTGGGTAGGGAGGGTTGAAGGCCCAGCCACATCCAACAGTGTAGGTCTCGGATGATCATATGGCATCAGGTAGGTAGCAGCCCTCTGTCTGACCCAAGAGGTATAGGGCTCCAAAGCAATGCAGTTCTTTGGACCCAATTCATTCCTACTCTTTATGCGAATATTGCGCCAAGCGCGGACAAATCTGGCTTTCAGGCCTTGGGGATCTTTACCCTCCTGAAAGAACACACCTTCTAACAGAATGTTATGGGGTTTATCCTTTAGGGGGAACCCAAGCTGACGACGTGCAAGCGTAGGGTTGTAGGTAATCCCACCACATGTACCAAGAAGAGGCACATTGGGGAATTCACCACAAGAATTGATGATCTGAACGGTATCATACACGCGATCATACCAGGTGATATCATCATTGGTGAGAGACATGAGTCTCTGAGACCACCGTAGACATCCCTTGTTCTCCTTGAAAGCAACTGTCTGCGGCAAGTGCGAAATAAACCACTTGTACAGCAGGGGTAAACAGCAGACAATGACTCCTCCATTCTTCATATTCCTCAGGTGCATGGAGACATATGCATCACCCAACAAGGTCGGAACTGGATTAAGGACTGAAAAAATCCTAATGGCATTCATATCGACGAACTTGTCAAAGTTGGGAAACAACACCCATCCATAGATAAGCAATACGAATAGAGCCTCAAAGGCATCCTCACTCATGGCCTTCCCATAAAAAATGGCTTGAGCAATAAGGAACTCGGAGGGAAAACCCTGAATTCCGCCTTTGGTAGTCAGATTAGCTCTAATCAGATCTTCATCTATGTGCAACAGACTGGAAATCTCTCGAGCAGATGGAATACTCTCTAGGCCACTGAACGGCACTTGATCCAGAATCGGAATCCCAATAAGGTGAGAGTATTCTTCTAAAGTTGGCAACAACTGGAAGTCCGGAAATAAGAAGCAATGATAGAGCGGATCATAGAACTGAGCAAGAGTGCTCATCAATCCCTCATCCACCTGAGTAGTTAACAGCGGCAGAAGCTTCCCATATCGAGCCTTGAAACCCAAGGGATCTAATACATACGATGTCAGATTCCTTAACTCTTTTACATCGGGCTGCTTGAAGCTGTACTTCTTTGTATGCCTTTTCGGTCTTTCCATGTCTGAAAATTTTGCAAATAAACCCTTTAAGTTCCTTGAAAATTTTCTCTTTTGATGACATGAATGCGGATGAATGCGTGAATGCATGAATGCAACAAACACACTCAAGGATCAAGCAAAGCACACCAAACAAAGGTCGTGGGAAAGCTCTATGTATCCCTAATATCAATCATCCATTTTGGTGGATTTAGGTTTTCACCTTATCGACACCCAAGTTCCATTGATATTAACGGTACATGAACCGGTTCAAACATCCCTAATATCAACCAGCCGCTTTGATGGATTTTAGGTTTTACACCTGATCCGGGATCCATTGATATTAACAATGTTTGAACGACTCAACCACGAATCACGGGTTTGTTGAGAGTCACGAGCATGGAGTCTCGGTTAAGAACCGCCCAAAGGGAGTGTACTAGGGTTTAAACCTGCCAGACATGTTCTATCAGAGGTTCCCATAATCATCGTTCCATCTTTCGAATATTTTCGGAGGAACGAATACTCGTATTCCAAGAATATTCTCAAGAGAAACTCTTATGAGTGTAGTATCGCGTGACAATCGTATCAGAACTGACATCTGAACGACCTCCGCACTACGGTCCTAAAAATAGGCCAAGATGGGTTTGGTAAACTAAGGTCCTTGGCTTCTGCGGAACATGATTGAAAGAATAATGTCTAACCACAAATAACTTGTGTGACATTATTAATTCAACATGACCTCCACCAAGTGAATGGGCTCGCAAGTCAACTGGCTAAGGACTACTCCACACCAGTCAACAAGACTATGCCATTCTCCTATCCTAGAGAGCACTCGAGTTCGGGTACAGAACTCATCTCACAGATCACCAAAGCAAACAGCAAATGTATATCAAGCAATTCACACATTACAATCAATACAGTGATCCCAAATTGTACAAAAATATGTCAGATAAAGAATAACAATATAGCACAACAAGGGTGAAAAGTAGGCAATACAACCAGGGATGATGAGTTCCCCAGCAGAGTCGCCACTTTTCTGTGACGGTGTATTCGTCGCTGCATGATCTATCGGTTAAATCATAAGCTATGAGATACATGAAATTTCGAGTCGCCACCGCACTTTTATTTATCCAAAGGATTGGCTAAAAAGCGAACAAAAGCCTAAGAAGTTTTACACGTAGAAAACTAATAAAAAGATCAGAGATTCTGGGTAAGGGGTAAATTACGCAATGGGAAGGTGTTAGGCACCCACTACGTCCTAGGTACTCCTAGGGAGCCCTTTTCACACTTGTTATGCTAAATTATTATTTATTATGACAAAAACATTGTGCAAACATGATTGGGATGATGAGAAAAGAATATACATTTTTATTAGGTTATTGGGTTCGAACGGATGAACCCGTTGCCTACGTACCTTCCATCAAAGGTAAGGATCAGAACGCCGTAGTTCGGCTAAAAGATTTCCAAAAGTGGGTTAGGTTCAATTTTAAACACAAACCCTAGGTCTTACGTTATCCACGGGAGAAAACTCAACCTTATACAAACAACAACGTCCACCATGTGAGAACAGCTTCAACTTGCCAGGGAGGGGTTAACCCTATAATAGGCAAGGAAGACTTACAATTCAACCACTAAAGACAGAAGGTGAGATTAACATCAACCACTAAGATAAATCAAACCTATAGCTCATGTATGAAACCTTAATGGACAAAGCCAAAACAAGTGAATGAGTGGAGTTATTGATTATGATTATGAAAACGAAGTCAAAGTATGATTAAGATCAATTCAAATAAGTATTATGAAATGGAGTTTTGAAAAAGGTCAAGGACTTGAGTCCAGGTTTTTAGTTAGAAAAACATGAAAATGTTTGCACAACACTTACGTCAAATTTGAAAGATAAAGTGTGAAAAGGTTTAGGACATAATGAATGATGAATGGATGGAGATGGATAGTAAAACTTCTTAGAGGGTTCACTTCTTGAGATCATATGGGAGATGATTCAAGTGTGTCCTTTGGAATAGCAATTAATAATAACAAACAAGCAAAGCAAGCAAAAGCGGATATCGGATGCCACTCAATGGTCTTATACCAATCTCCTAAAACAGAATGGGATATCAGATGCCACTCAATGGACTTACACTAATCTCCACAGGCAAAGAAATAAAAGCGGATACCGGATACCAATAGATGGATTTACACCAGTCTCCTAAAACAGAACAGGATATCAGATGCCACTCAATGGACTTATACTAATCTCCTCAAAAGAAAACAAAGATGAAATGTGGAAGTCAACTGCCAATCTGTCTGGTCTTAGGTTAACTCCACAGTATGCTCACAGAAAATCCAATGCCACATCACAGGGACTTACAATGGATCCTCACATACAAGATCAAAAGCAACAATATGATCACAGGAATGCAAATGCCAACTTACAGGGACTTATAATTGCAACCTCTCATACAAACAGATGAACAAAATATGATCATAGGAAAGCAGATGCCAACTTACAGGGACTTATAACTGCAACCTCACATACCAATCAAACAGATCAAATTATGATCACAGGATAACAGATGCCAACTTACAGGGACTTATAACTGTATCCTCACATACACACAGATAAACAGATCAAATTATGATCACAGGATAACAGATGCCAACTTACAGGGACTTATAACTGTATCCTCACATACAAACAGATAACAGAAGATATGAGTGACCAATGAGGTCTTACACTCTATCCTTCCATATCACAGGAGCAAATGCCAAAAGAGATGGACTTACAATTGTCCTCAATGGGTAAACAACCAAAGATAGCACACAAGCAAATGAGATGATGGTGCATTAATGGCAATTGATGATAAATGCATAGCATACAGGCAAACAAGTGCATATGAAGCAATCAATCAATCAATGAATATCAAACAGCACACTCTATAGCCAAACAATGGGGGGCTCACACAAGAGGGTTTGACTTTGAAAGTCCACTGTAATAGGTGAAGGTCGCTCTTAACCTGGCCATTGAGGGACTCAGGTGAAGCAGATGAATAGGAGATGAGGGGTGTGCCTCATTGCTTCTATCTCATATCAGAGAGAGCATCAAAGAAAGTGTGGGAGTTCAGAAAGTAGGAACTCTCTCCACATTATTGACTCGATTGGATC
The DNA here is from genome assembly GCF_024323335.1 of Lathyrus oleraceus. NCBI lineage: Eukaryota > Viridiplantae > Streptophyta > Magnoliopsida > Fabales > Fabaceae > Lathyrus > Lathyrus oleraceus. The sequence goes on along the minus strand of NC_066580.1, from coordinate 298,855,205 downwards.
TTGGGTATTTATCTCATTGCTTCAACCAGGTACTGGGAGCAAGAGAGGACACACTGAATAGTGGGGGATAGATTGCTTATCCCTACCTTCCACCAATTGCCTTACTTGAAGGACTTTTCCTGCTTAGGACAAATATAAACAAACACAGGCATTGCCTCTTAAGGAGGGCTTCAGACAGTTTGCCCGGTCAAATAACAGACCGGGTCTCCAGACTACATGAAGAAGAAATGTTTATACCTCAAAACAAATGCTAAAAAGCAAAGCAAGCAATCAAGTTCAAAGAACTTAGGCAACTAAAGTACCTGAAAAAGTCAAACTCATTAGTAAACAAGTCAACAATCAAAATCAAAAGGAAATAACCCAATAGTCAACCACAGAGGGGACCAATTGTGCAAGGCACAAAGACTCAAGCATGAGTCACTTACAAAACAAGGGTTAGCACATCATATAATTCAACTCAAACAAATATTTGAATGATCCTCAAGGCATTAGTGCTCAACCTGAAACAGATGAACTCAACATAAGCTTATAAGACCACTAGGACTAGCCTAGGGTCAAAGATGAAAGAAAAAGTCAAGGCAGCAAGAAAAAGTCAACCCAAACCAAGTTTGAACATTCAAGAACCATTCTCAATTGGATTCATAGTCAAATCATGCATCATAGTCATTTCATATGCAAAGTAATGCAAAGCATGGCAAAGAAGCAGACAAAAGTCAACAGCAAAGACTTCATTCAAAAGTCAACTCAAACATTTTCAAAAATCATGAAATAAATCACACTCAATCCTAACATATAACATGGTATACATGTCAAATTTCATGGCATTTGGATGAGAGGAAGGCAGTCAAGTAAAATCATGAAGTCAAGCCAAGTTCAAGTATGCATGGTGAAAGTCAACAAGCATGGGTCAACTTCAAAAAATCATATCAATTTGAAAACAGAAGAGAAATGAATGAAATTTACACCAATGCAAAGCTTGAGATGTCTAGTTATCACATATGAAATTTCATGGTCATACAATAAGATTTGAGAATTTCACAAGAGATTTGGCAAGGCATAGCACAAAAAGTCAACAAATGACCAAGCATGGAAGAAAATTCTCAATCAAATGGAACACAGCAAGATTAATTCCAAGAAAATTCATACATCAATTAGACATACAAGGGATCATTCATGCAAAATTTCAAGTAATTTGGATAAGAGGAAGCATGTGAACAAAAATTGAGAAAATGCATGATCATGGTATAGCACCAAATGTAACACATGACTTCAAAAAATCATAACTCTCAATCCACAAATGATAAATGCACGAACTTTATATGGAAATGAAGGTCAATGTGTCTAGTTTTAACACAAAAAAAATTCAAACTCATTGGATGCAATATGAGAATTTCACAATTGAAATGGCAAAGGGTATCATTTATGCACACATGTGAAGAAAATAATTACCATAAAAAAATCCAACCACTGAAAAATTCAATAAAAATCACAATTAAATGAAGGACACATTCATGATCATGAGGAAAAAATTTCAAGATTTTTGGATGAAATGTGAATGAGAAATTAATTTATGAAGTTGAGTGAAATAATGTAGCAAGCAATGAACAAAAGCATGGCATATGGGGTCAACCAAGTCAACGGATGGCAATTTTGTCATTTGGCAACTCACTAATTGAAACGCACAGCATAAGGCAAAGGTGATGAAATGTTGTGATTGGTTAGCTGGCAATGAAACAGTACCCACGCAGGAAATTCCATCAAACCAACCAATTGTGTTTCAAGACCAAAACCCTTAGGGTTTATAGGGTTTATGCAGCATGGCTCATGGTATTTTCAAGCATCCACATAACCCTCGACCAACATACAACAGCAGGACATCCAACATTCAACAACGTTCATCAAAAAAACAACAGCATGGCATTAGTAGCTTCATCAATCGATCAAAAATAACAAGTGAACAGCAACATGTAACAGCACACAAGTTAAACATCCATGACCAACACAATCAAACATCAATCTTGTGGATCTTCTGGAACAGAGCTAGGACAGCAAAACAGCAGCAAAATGCATTCATCATCATGTAATCAAAACAACAGCACACAACCTATTTCTCATGGCATAAGTTTGAAAACAACAGCACATATTCATGTTCTTCATGCAAGCATCAACATCAACAATCAAAACAAACAATGTAACAGCATTATTAAACAGCATCAGCCAACAGCAAGGCATACATGTGTAGTTACCAACATCCACACCAAAACTTGGTCAGCAATTACAACAGCACATAAACAGCATACAAGGTATTTCGCATGGATTTTCTGGCAGCTTACAATAGCAACACAGCAGGGGATTGATACAAACATGTTCATGCATACCTAGCTAGCAACAAACCAACACATGTTTATGCAAAATTCTGGTAAATTCATCATAACAGCAAGCAGAGTATTTGCAGCATGCATTCGTGTTCATCATGTAATCAAACAAAACAAACAACAGCAACATCATGTTTATGGGATCTCAAAACTGCAGCATGCATGGCATTGTGGATCTCAAGCAATATTAAACAGACATAAATCATAGAAATTCTAGGCGTGGCAGGGTTTAACAACAGCAGGATTCATTCATCCTTATGCAATCAAACAAAACAGACAATAGTAACAGTATTCATTATCATGTGCTCATCATGAACAACAGCATCACAATAAACAATCACACAATAGTCATGCCAAACTATCCTCATGCAACAATAACCACAACAAAACAATCATTATCCATAGGAACTTCTGGTCATGGTCATATTTAAACAACAGCAAAACATCATAACAGCAGTAGCAACATCATACAACCATACCATAACCAAGCATATGCGACCCAACGCAACAAACATGTAACAGCATGGTATTAACAGCATGGTATCAACAAATATTAAACAACATGATTCAACCACACCACCCAACAACATAGCCTTGACAAATCAATGAGGGTTTTAAAAAATTGCAGCATGGTTTTCATGGTGATGCTCACACAGCCGACAAACAACAGCATTCAGCATAAATCAAATGGTTTTTTTTTGGCAATGGTCAGGTTTGAACAGCATACATCATATTCAAACATCCAGCAAACAACAGCATATAAACAGCAAGCAGTATTTCATTATCAATGTTCATCATCACATAGACACTTCAAGCAGGCACAATCAACAGCATGGCCAATGGAATACCATTTTGCAACATCAAAATAACAACAAACCAAACACAACATTAATCATGAAATTTCTGGACAGATAAACATCATGAGCAACAGGGTATGAACTCCATCACTTCCAGCAGATCGAAATTTTCAACATGCTTATAAACAAAAAATGCTCACACCATTATGCTTATCTAACAACAAACATACACATTCCATCAATCATTTTCATGAAAACCACAGCATTTTAGTAAATCGATGAAAAACAACATTCAGGCATAAAAATGAAATCCCTATTCCTCACAGCACGGTTAACCTTTTGACATGCTTCAAAGCTTTAATCAACCTACTAAGTAAGACCTACATGGTGTGTAGCAAGATTTGAGAAAATAATGAAGTTGAAAAAAAAATTCACCTGATGCAAAGAACCCAATGAAACAGTGCTGTTGGTGTGCTTCCAGCTCAATCAGAGGTCCAATATGCTTTTGGAGTGAAGAAACTTTGAAGAACCTTGACTCACACTTGCTTGAAATCCTTCAAAATTCTAACTGCCATGTTTGATGTGCTTGGAAAACAGAACAAAGACTGGAGTTCCAGCTGGTGTTTAAAGATCCAAAAAGTTTCCAAAGGTTGGTTGGATCATGAGGGAACCAAAGATGTCAAAGTTTTTTGGAGTTTTTATGCAGAAAATCCTTTAGTGCAAAAATGCAAAATGAGAGCAAAAGGAATGTTTCTGGTCGTGGCTGCTATCAAATTAGGGTTGGAATGTCAGAAAATGCAGCTTATATACTTCTGTTTTTGGTCTGCTAATGAAGTGGTAAGTTGGTTTAGCTTAATGAAGACCAAATGCATTTTTGCTAAGTGGAAGAATGTGGAACAAGGAGGTGCAAACTGGCTCGAGTTGGGCCTGGCAAACAGCTGCAAATCACCTAAGTAATTGCTGTTTTTGGTCTGCTCCTTAATTGCTAACTTTGCCTTGCTTACATGGAGCCATTTGCATAATTGCTAATTATGTACAAAATGGAAAATGGGAGGTATGTTTGTCTGCTAATGGGCCTGCAATCAGGCTGCTAGCAGACCATGTTTGTGCTGTTTGTAGTGGTACATGTTCTGCTGTACTTTGCTTTGGTCATATGAGGTAATTGCAAAAAAATACCATATTTGCATTTTGGTCCAAAATAGTGGTAGGATGGTGGTATGACCATAAATTAGGACTTGAGGCAAGTTTCAAATGTGATTTTAAACCTTTCCCAATTGGCCAAAGTGAGAAAAAGTGTATGATTCAAAAAGTCAAAGTTTGGTCAAACTTTGAATTTAAATGAAAAGGCCTAAAAATGCCATTTTGAATGGTAAGGTTTTAGGTCATGAAATTTATATTTTTGGAAAGAGGATGAAAAATGTGGTTTGTAGGAAAAAACCCCACCAAATTTGGCCTTATGGTTTGAGAGATATGGCTTGTTGAAGTTCAAAATTTGGTGAAAATGATTTGATCATATCTTGACAACCACACATGGGATTTTGATGTTCTTGGACTTTTTGAAAATGGGAAGACAAGATCTTCAACTTTCATGTTGGGCAAAAATTCATTTGGAGCTTGTATCATGATGTAAGTTTAAGATCAAGAAGTTTCCATTTTTGGCAGTTGAAATTACAGGTCCACTTTCTATTTCTGGAAAAATTTCTGATTGGCTTGATTTTCTTCCATGATGGGGTTGAACATGATAGATGAGGCTTATACAAGCATGAATGAACTCTTTCAAATCAATTCTATCCATCAAATCTCTGATTAAATCCACAGTTGACCAAGTTTGACTTTTCTAGGGTTTTGGATGACTGAACTTCTTCTGATGATTTCCAAACCCTAATTCCTTGAGAACTTGACTTCAAATGATGTCACAAGATGTATGAACCTTTGATTAATGATCATGATGCCCAAATTCTGCAAGAATGGCCACCATCCACTGCTTTGACTGATCAATGACTGACTTTGACCTAATTGCTGATGATTACTTCAACTGCAAGCAACAAGGTTAGACTGACAATATTTTTGTACTTTTTGAATGATAAACATATGAAAGCAAAGATATACAAATGCAAAGTATGCTTGGTGATCAAGAAATCAACCCACAAGGCAATCTATCCACTAAGAGGGAAGCAAAGGCATGCAATGATCCTTGAGGTTATGATATGAATGATATGGGCCAAGAGGGATCTTAGGGCCCAAAATTGGGGTCTTACACTGTGGTTGGACCGGAGATTGTTCAACAGACTACAGAAAAGATTAAGATGATTCAGGAGAAGATGAGAATTGCTCAGAGTCGTCAGAAGAGTTATCATGACAAGAGGAGGAAGTCACTTGAGTTCCAAGAGGGAGATCATGTGTTTCTTCGTGTTACTCCGATAACAGGTGTTGGTCGAGCTTTGAAGTCGAAGAAGTTGACACCGCGATTTATTGGTCCTTATCAGATTTTGGAGAGGATAGGAGAAGTAGCCTATCGTATCGCTTTACTGCCGTCACTTGCGAATTTGCATGAGGTTTTTCATGTGTCTCAGTTGAGGAGGTATATTCATGATCCGTCGCATGTGATCCAAGTAGATGATGTACAGGTGAGAGATAACCTGACTGTTGAAACATCGCCTATGAGGATTGAGGATCGAGAGTTGAAGCAGTTGCGGGGTAAAGAGATTGCCTTAGTGAAGGTAGCTTGGGGAGGACCAGCAGGTGGCAATGTGACTTGGGAGCTGGAGAGTCAGATGAAAGAGTCCTATCCAGAGTTATTTGTTTGAGGTATGTTTTCGAGGACGAAAACTCTTTTAGTGGGGGAGAGTTGTAACACCCCAAATAAAGAAAAAAGAATTATTTAATTAAGTTGATAATATAATTATTAATTTAATTAAATAAATTGGATTATTGGATTATTATTATTATTATTATTATTATTATTTTGGAATAATAATAATTGGAATATATATATATATAAGTGGGAATAAAGAAAAGGGTTTCATTCTTAACAAAGAAATTTCACGTGAAACTCAGAGAAGCTGCAGAGAAGAGGAAAAGGGCAAAGAGCCGAAAAGCACGGTTGAGGAACGGAAAAGCTAAAGCTTAGAGAATTGCCGGATTATCTCAGGTAAGGGGGTTTATCGTCGGTTAATGGGTATTATAGATTAACATGTCATGGGTAGTGATAAGCTGTTGATTTAACCCTAATTGGGACTGCATATGCTGAAATTGACGTTGGATAAACCGTGTTAAAAACTGCAAATTGAATTGATAGTTGTGTGAGTCGTAAATGTTAGACTATAGCACGGATCACAATTAAAAACTTGATTCGGCACTACTAAATTATAGACAATTTAGGTTTTCTTAGAAAGGGTTTAGATGCGGAAGCGGCCGGAAAACCTGATCTGCGTGAAGCTAACAGAACTTTGGAATAATTCAGAAAAACTGAGTCTGCGCGCGAGCGGTCGACCATAGGGTCGGCGTGCGCTGACCCGTGGGGTATGCGCCGACTGCATGCGTCGACGCAAGGCATTTTGGCGCCGACCCGTGAGTGAAGCGTCGACCCCATGCGTCGACGCAAGGGGCCTTTGCGCCGACTCCCTCCAGTTGAGCAGAGTCTTTGCAGAGTGGAAAATAGTTAATCTTTTTATGTTGTAAATGTGATTGGTGATTGAACCATTGTAGTTAATCGTGAGGAATAATTTTGTTGGGTTTTATGTTGTGAAATGTTGATGCAAATATGTGATAAGTTGTTTTATTGAAAACTCTGAGTTGTAGGCTGATGAGCCAAAGTTGAATATAAGTTGTTTCGTTGAAAATACTGAGTAGTAGGCTGATGAGCCAACGTTGATTTTAAGTTGTTGTTGTTGAAAAAGCTGTTGTGTTGCTGTTGCTATTATGTTGTTAAGGTTGCAAGTCGTACATGCCATATACATTCATATGCATTAAGTCGGAGCTTTGTCTCACACCACGTTGGCCTGGATTGGCAAAATTATGGGGCTTTTGCTCACACCACGTTGGCCTGGATTGGCAAAATTTTAAGTTGAAAGTTGAAGGCTTATGCCTTGATGCCCACTAAACTGGCAATGATTTTAAGTTGGGAGTTTTACTCCAAATGGTACCACATGCATGAAGAGTCGAGTCTCATCGAGTTGCATTTTATGTTGTTATTGAGTTGCCTTTACGTTGTGGTTGAATATGATAATTGAGTTGACTGTGCCGTTGCCTAATGCATGATATAATTAGGGTGATTAACGTGTAGAATTACTTAACATAACATGATAAATTATAATATTTGTTATATCGATTGAGGAACTCACCCTTACAGCTATATTTTCAGGTAACGAGCAGTGAGTCGAATAGAAGCTAGTGCTTGAAGTCTAGTATGGTTAGAGGGTCATGCTCTGATAGATGTAACATCGGGACGGGATGTTTGAATTGTTGAATAAATGTTAATTTTGATGAATTACAGATGTTGAAATATTTTATCCGTTGCGTATTGTTAAAGAAGTTTTATGCTGAATAAAATTGAGCATGACTGATTTTATGTTGACTTTTGTGAAGAAGTTGTTATGTGACACCCTTGAGATGCATGATTACTCTGATATGTATGATTTAATTGTTGTTGTTTTATTATTAAACATTTGGGGTATTTTAGAAGGGTGTTACACCATCCACCTACTTCAAGGGACCATTCAGGGAAATTACAAAACCTTCCACTGGTTCCAACATAACTTCTTGCAAGATACTAGAAAGTATCACCCATGGATCTCATCCAGAAGCAGAACAGGATGCCTGCTCTGATACCAATTGAAATTCTGGTGTAGTCAGAATTCAGATGTTCTACTCCACGTCATGACATCTGATCTAACATTGTAACTAATACAGCAAGATAGTTATTAACCACTGTACTAATATGCACAAGTTCACAGATGTCACGACATCTCATTCTATGTCACCCTAGAATGTATGAACACCTGGTTCTGTGCATCAGGAAGAAAGACTCTACAGAAATCAAACCTAGCACTCACTTCTGTTGTTTTCTTCCACAGTTATCAGCATGATGTCTTACTGTTGTTTGAGGACATCATCTGTTACTTTGTTCCAGTGTGTATATCTTTTACTTGTATTTCCTGAATTAAAGGTTGAACACGTCAATCTAATTTCCACTTATTAGATTGCTAACAACTAGGCTATTTGTTAGGTTCATTAATTGTAGGTTGGTAGTTGGTTTCCTGGTTTTTCTCCAAGCTATTGAATCCCTGAAGAATAGCCTGAGAAAAATACTGAACCAGAAAAACCAATCATCCTACACTTTAGCACCTGCTGTTGGGAGTGAATGTCACAACATTCAGTTCCACATCCAGAACATATGCTGAGTCTGTTATGTTCCTGGACACGTGCTGTGCTAAGTTTGCAATACTATAAAAGACCAACTAGTCTCTACTTCAGTATCAGCCTTCAGTATCAACTGTCAGAACATCCAGTTTGACAGTTTCACTATGATCCTTCAGCCAGGGCTGTTATCCTTAAAGAGAACAGACTTAATTAAATACTGAACTAAAGTTAACTTACTTATCATTCAGTATGCACTGTCCCTGATGAATGTTACAGCTTTCTGATTGACATTCAAACAGAAGGCTATATGCCAGGTCAGTTATCATCTTGATAAGCTGACTGGAATACCTGCTGAGTTATGGCAGTAATAAACACATACAGAAGGAAAACAAACACAGGAAATTGTTAACCCAGTTCAGTCCAACATGACCTACATCTGGGGGCTACCAAGCCAGGAAGAAGATCCACTATTAGCAGTATTAATTCAGAGTTAAACTCACCCGTTTACAACTCTTCACTTAATCCCTACCCAATGCAATCTATACCTAGGAACTCCTAGATAGAAACCTCCAGTTTCCATTCCTATCACTACAAGTACAATGTAATGTTAACACACCTTGAACTTGCTTCACAGCTTCATTCAAGAACAAAATCACTCTTGCCTACAGGCTTTGAGTTACAAAACTCTCAGCTTTTACCACTGAGAAACATATGGTAACCTTCCCACAGATTGGGAGGTTTACCTCACACACACCCCTAAATTTTCATTCTAGGAGGCTTACAAACACTAGGTTACAATCAGCTATTTATAACCTAATCACCCAACTGGATTTGGGCCTTCAGAAATCGCAGCAGACTTGTTCTTTGCTGTTACAACTTCAGCAGAAAAATTCTGCTACAAACAAGGTCTTCAATCCTAGAATCTCTCCATATATATCTCCATATTTTGAGCCTATATATCTTCTGATTGAGTCTTCAAGACCTCCACATGGGAGTTAGGATATTCACCAGATATCCTTGCTGATCCCAGAATATATACTGAATTAATTAATTCAGTTTTCTACACATGTGCGATGTCACAGACCTGATGTCGTGACATCGTACATGACATGTTGGTCCAGATGTTGAATTTCTTCAACCCAACATATTAAAACAACAGAGATGATTACATTATTTGTTTTCTAAAATTAATGCCAATCCTAAGGAATCAACAATTTCTTTAGGTTTTGGGTGACATAAACTTAATTTAATGTTGGCACACTTGGTTCTGTTGTCTGTTAAGGAAATATCATTCACTTTTCCTAGATTAAAAATCAAATAAAATATTAGTAGTCTCTATGCTTACATGTCTATGATGTGGAAAAATCATTCTTATCCATCTTGAATATTTTTATAGAAAAAATAACCTGCTAGTTCAGCTTAGATATTTTGTCAAAAAGAAAAGAAGTTTAGGTCGGGTATTATTTGCACTTCTTATGGCTCTGCCAAAGTGGGGCAACTTTATGTTCTTTTACAATTACATTCACTTTGGTTTCTATCACACCATTGCTTTTCTCTTCTTTGAAAAAGAAGAAAACAAGCAAGAAAGTGTGTTAAGCCGTGCTCCATTACACAACGGAACTCTGTTTTATATACATACTAATTGAATGACAGTACAAAAATTGGTGTTGCCCTATATGCTAGGTATTAAATACACATCTCAATATAACTGCTCTCATAAGTTATAAACTAATCTAAACAAAACCGAGTTTCTATTTTGTTAGATTAATTTAGAATGGGATAGAAATGCCGTTTTGATCTTCTTCACATATAGAATGTTGTTTTATCCCATTAAATTTTTGTTTGCAATATCTGTATTTTGTTATGCTGGCCTTGTTAAAGGAATGTTGTTTTTTCCGTTTTGGTATGTGTACTTTGGCCGTATTTTGCATCTGTACTATGCCCTTTCAAGACTTGGTATTGATTCCAATTTGTCGGAGGACTTTGAATTTGAAATTTCAAAAAACTTATATTATTTCAAAATATAGTTATGGGGCTGACATATATAGCATATTTAGCATCTAGTTCTATAGTTCTCAATACGGCTTCACTGATTTGTAGGTAAAGCTGTTTCAAAATTCTGTGCCAAGTTTCTACACCAGCAGGTGCTTAGGCATGAAGCTTACTTAGCTGGAGAGAATTAGTAGTCTTGGGAGATAAAATGGAAAAGTTGTCTGGTATGCTAGAGGGGTTCATATGGTCTCCCAGGAGTAGTGAAGCCAATGACCGCGTCGATGAGTGGGCCATTGAGGAGATAACAACTAAGGAATACAGTTTGTTCTTGCACCACCACTGCTTTTTCTAACTTACTATATTATTCTTGATGTATGCTGGAAAGATTTCAATGCATGTAATTAAAGCTCATAGTAACCATAATGGTTATCTATAGACTGTTGATGTGTGTTTTTTAAAACAATTATCTATTGGTGTTGATATGAGTTGTTTTCATAATTTCCTTTGCTAGAATTGCTTACAAACTAAACAATATTTTTCAGTCGCTACTATCTAAAACCTTTCGTTTTTACTTTGCTGGTGTCTGTTGGAATTTCAATCAAGGTTCTTAAACTCGAGACTCAATGTAAACTCATTAGAGTTTATCTAATAAAAAATGATTTAAAAAATTATATTTCAGAGATTCTTATTTTAGACCCCAATACCAGACATATTTCCAGAAGTATTTTTCATTGATTTAGAAATGGAAATCATGCTGTAACCCGAATAAACCGCTTAAACTAACCCGCAATCCGCACAAACCGAACCCGTCCAAACCATGTTGATATTGGGCGGGAATGGACCTTCATATATGAACCGTGGGTTGGGTGAGGGTTTTGGACCCAAAACCGCCCGGCCCGACCCGTTGTCCAGCCCTAGTTGTAGTTGCACATTAGCTTTTCTTTTCTGTAGCTGAACATTTCTTTTCTAACCCATTAGTTTATTTATTTTGGGATATATGCATTAGTTTATTTAACTTAGGATATATACTTTAATTTATTTAGTTTAGAAAGTATACGATAGTTATTTAACTTATAAAGTATACGTTAGTTTAGTTAGAGGTATATTTTAGTCAAATATACAATTTTACTTTTAGTTAGACAATACATAGTTTTAGTTTAGAAAAATATCTCAGTAGCTTAGTTTAGAACGATATCATAACTTAGTTTAAAAGATAATTAAGTAGCTTTAGTTTAGATATATACAATTTAATTACTTTTTTTTTAACTTTAATTTTAATTAGCCAATACATAGTTTTTGATTTAGAAACAATCATCATAGTTTTAGTTTAAAAATAACTCAGTAGTTTTTGGTTTTGAAACAATTATATTAGTTTTAGTTTAGAAAACGTATACAGTAATTTATTTTAGTATAGAAATATTATACTTTAGCTTTAATATGAAAAATATAGTTAGTCATTTTATATAAACATTAGTTAGTTTATTTAGTTTAAAAATATTATCTTTTTAGTTTCAGTATGAAAAATATATTCAATTACTTTAGTTTAGAAATAATACATTTATACCTTAGTTAAAAATTAATCATAGTTTTTAAATTCATGTTCAATTTAAATTTTAGAAATAACATGCAATTGTTCATAGTATTTTCTTAGATTAGTTAGTGTTAATTTTGATTTGTTTTGATGACTTTAATTTCTTAGGTTTTAGGTATAAAAAATCTAAGTGTTTGATCCACACTCTGATATTTCTCCTATTTGACTGATTGATCAAAGTTGCCTTTGATTAAGTAGTCCATTCACTTGTCTAAGCCCATGTCTAGTCAAGTGATCAGAAGTCTCTTGATCACTTGATATGAATGATCCTCTGTACTAGCAATACATTGGACAATTCAAGACAAACTCGAGTTCAGGACTTCACCCTTCGATCAAGTCAAGATTCTTATGCAAGGTTTTGAAAACACTGGGCACTAGACCTTGAAGACTGTCATACCCCAAAATTTGCCCATTAATATTTCAAGACATTTTTCAAGGCATTCCGACTCATTTTTATGACACTGATCTTAAAAGAACCAAGGCCCAGCTCACGAATGACCCAATCCAGAAAATGGCCCAAACTGGCCTGTTCGCTACGCGCTCGCCTAGCGAACGTTACGTTCGCTACACGCTCGCCTAGCGAACGTTCGCTACGCGTTCGCTACCAGCTCGCCTAGCGAAGCTGACAGACAACAGAAAATTTCGGGCTTCACTTCGAGCCCATTAGGTCATGGAAAAAGGCATTATAAATACCAGCACTTCAGTAACAAAAAGGGGGGACGAAAAACAGAGGAAGACGGACGGAAACCCTGGCACGGAAACCCTAGAGGCTACTTTAGAGAGTTCCGAGTGAAGAAACCCTGAAGGCCGCTTCCCCGCCCCGAAGCTACCGCCGCCCAACTCAATCCGGCTCGCCAATTCAAGGTTGCAATTCGATTGCAAACAGGTTTGCATTACTATTATCGTGTTATTTTCTTAATTTGCATGTGATACCGTTTTATGTTCTTAACTTGCATGTGATAATATAATTGAATTCATAAACATATTTGAGGTTTTGCATGTGAATTTAAGTGTGCCTGAATATTGTGAATGCTGAACCATATAATTATGTGTTGGATGCCATAAGCCATGCCGCAGGTTGAAGTCATATTGTTCTGAAATTCAAATCCCGCAGCCGCTCGCTAGCACATCGCTAAGCGAGCACGCAGCGAGTGTTCGCTAGACCTTCGCTAGGCGAAGCAGAGGCGAACCAGGGCAGCCGCCAATGTTTTGTTTGTCATGTCTTATGCGTATCTGGTCGATTCTATGCTAATTATACACTGTTTTCTTGCTGCTGTTTTTCTTTTACGGTGTAATCCTCGATTGCACCCGGATTTGGTATGCTAACCCGTTTGTTGAATTTTGCAAAGGTTCATATGTCCCAGGAAAAGATTGCCGTTAGGTCTTCCACTTTATTTGTGGGATACCCTTGTGGAGGCTCACCCTGAATTGCTTAATTAATTTTAATGTGTTAATTTTAATAATTAATTTTAATAATTAATTTTAATGTATTAATTTTAATGTATTATTTTTAATGTATTGATTTTAAGGTGGAGATTCATCATAATCACCTAATTAACTTTAAAATGCGGCCTTTAAATATGTGATCTTGGACCTCTCTTTTGCCTTATGATATTACGGTATAACGGTCATGTCCCGCGAATGTGGGGATACCCTTAGCAATGGCCCTTCGATTAAATCATCATAAAATAAATCATAGTCCCTCGGATGTTGCCTTCGAAAATACAATTTTGTCCCTCGATGACCCTTCGGTGTAGCCTACGGTTAAATGATGATCGCCCCTTCGAATGCTAAGGTATCCTTACAACTGTTGCCTTCAATGACCTATCGATGACCCTACGATGACCCTTTAACATCCAAAGGGTAAAATTACTTACTTCTCAATAGTAAGGATAGTTTTACCCTCATAAGGATAGGAAACGTTCATAACGACCTCAGGAAGGTATAACTCTCAATTACTGGATCATAACCTAAAACATTTTTCACCCCTCACACTTTACACTTTACAAGTCCTAGAAAATCACCACTTGGTATACATTCATACTAGAATCATTACCGAGTTATATTTTTCTAAACCATTTTCAAAATTAAATGAGATAAATACTTTGTATACATTCATACGAGAATCATTACAAAGTTAAACTCTCTTTCAAACATTTTTTTAAGCAATTCACCGACACTTTTCAGACAAAAATATAAGTGATCCAGTTAATTAAGAGCCCATGGATAACCATGGATACAAAGGGTGCTAACACCTTCCCTTTGTATAATGTACCTCCCGAACCCAAAATCTATTGAGGTCTTTCCTGTTCTTTTCCACCTTTCCTTATTGGATAAAAGAAAAGTCGGTGGCGACTCTTGCTATCCGCGACATTGCGATAAAAAGCAAAATACCCCAAGTCAGTTCACCGTATGACAGAACTGGCGACTCTGCTGGGGACTCTTAAAAAGAGAGGTTACCTTAAAAAACAAGATCACTTATTTAAAATTGTCTGATTTACTTTTAAGGGATTGCTTGGGTATTCTTGAGTGAAAGATCCTACACCCGGATCTAGTGTACCTTAGGTAAGTAGCAATAGATCATCGCGACTATCCGGCGTATACTGGAATGGTTAAAATGATGGCTACGGTTAATGTGACACTTTGGTTGTCCTGATGTTCCTCATGTTACTTGAGGAAAATTTTGGCTTCCGCGTGGTGTCATTAAAGCATTAATCAGACCTTTAGAACCCTAATTGACTCATCCTGGCCATTAGAAAGTAGTGAGATAACTGACTTCGGTTCCGACTGGGGTTGGTTGAGACTCGATACTACACTCTTTGAGATTGGACTTTAGGGAAGCTTTGGTCAACCACTTGGTGTTGCACTGAAGTGGACTTAAAGAAAGGTCAATGAGTGGAGATCCTTCTAGAACCCGGTTACTATTCTAGGACAGGTTGAACCAACCAAACTTCAGTGGGGAGGGTACTTACCTATGGAACTCATGCAAGCCTTAAAACCTAGGAATGATGGTTGTGTGACTTGCTTGTGCTTGTTATTTATTTAACCTCATAACCTCATAACATCATAACATCATGGCATTGAACTAACCATTTCGAGGACTTAGGGATTTAACTTTGCTCTATTTTGTAAAAAAAAAAAAAAAAAAAAAAAAAAAAGTTTCCTTTTTTTTGTTAGTTTACGTAAAGTTAAATTCCAAAAGTCCTTGAAAACATTTCATACATTGCATAGCATAACATAACATCGCATAACAGGTACTCTAAAGGGATCAATGTTCTCACGGTTTTCCTCCAAACAGAAAAATGGACCTCGAACAAATTGTCAAAGATCTCCATGCTCAGAATGCTCAACTCCAGAAGATGATCTTGAACTTATCCAAGGGGCAGGAGGAACTGAAGGCTCTTTTGCTCGAGAAAAAGAAAGACCAGAAACCTGTGAGGCACATTAACCCGGGAAGGAGGCAGTTTACGAAGATCAATATGACTTTAGCACAAGCACTGCAGGGTATGCTAAAAGCAAATTTAATTACCCTCAGAGATCCTCCTGCAAAACCCAACACTACTTCTCCTAGTTATAATCCCGACGCCAGGTGTGCGTATCACTCCGATAGCCCCGGGCATAATACGAACGATTGTTGGTCGTTGAAGAATAAAATTCAGGATATGATCGAAGCCGGAGAATTTGAATTGGATCCGCCTGAGACTCCTAAGGTCATCACTGCTCCTCTGCCTGATCATGACAAAACTCTTAATGCTATAGAGGATGATGACAGCGATTGCGACCTGGATAGCTGGGTCTACCCAATAATTGATGACGGACTCAATAATTGGAAGGCTGAAGACACTATCCCGATTTCCTTTAGTCAGGAGTAATTGTTGTTGCTATTTTTGTGTTTCAAAACATTGTGTCTATACCCGGGGCGTAATAGCTAATTTTAAGGGTTTGTCATTTTCATAAGCATATTCATATTCAATAAATCAATGGACCTTTTGCATTCAAATATTGCGCTCTTTATCTTTCCTGTCATTTTTCAAACAAGCTATGTTTCTTGCACACACTCACGTAACAATTTGCTGATCCATATCCACTCTGGATCCTGTTGGTAATAACTCTGCTACTGTTCATTATGACTTTGAAAATCCGATCTACCAAGCTGAGGATGGAAGCGAGGAAGATTGTGAAGTCCCTGGAGAACTTGCCCGACTACTGCAAGAAGAAAAGACTATACAGCCGCATGAGGAATCAATTGAAATTGTAAATCTGGGTACTGAAATAAACAAGAAAGAAGTCAGAGGTTCTTGGGGCACTCGAATTACATTGCCCGATTCATTCCACACTTGACTGCTACCTGCAAACCCATCTTCAAATTACTAAAAAAGAAAAATCAAGAGATGGTATGGAATGATGAATGACAAAATCAAGAAGTATCTCCAAGAACCTCCAATTCTGATGCTACCAGTTGAAGGAAGACCTCTAACTATGTATTTGACCGTGTTAGAAAATTCAATAGGGTGTGCTGGGGCAACATGACGAGTCTGGTCGAAAAGAGCATGTCATACACTGCCTTAGCAAAAGGTACCGACTGTGAAACAAGATACTCACAGCTCGAGAAAGCTTGCTGTGCTTTGGCTTGGGCTGCTCGCCGACTAAGACAGTATATGTTAAATCATACCACTTTATTGATTTCTAAGATGGATTCTATCAAATATCTATTTGAGAAACTTGCTGTCTCCTGAGAGAGTTATCACTGATAATGGTACTAAACTGAACTCTGCATGCAGTTCAAAATAAAACACCATAACTCTTCTCCGTACCGGCCAAAGATGAACGGCGCCGTGGGGACTGCTAACAATATCAAGAAGGTCATGCAAGAAATGACAGTAACATACAAAGACTGGCATGAGATGTTACCCTTTACTCTTTATGGTTATCGCACTTCAGTGCGCACTTCGACAGGGGGCAACTCTGTTCTCTTTAGTCTATGGAATGGAAGCCGTTTTACCAGTGGAAGTTCAGATCCCCTCTCTAAGAATTGTGAAAGATGCAGGCTTAGATGAGGATGAATGGATTCAAACTCGACTCGATCAGATAAATTTGATTGATGAAAAGAGACTTGCGGCTGTTTGTCATGGGCAGATATATCAGAAGCGCATGACCCAGGCATTTAACAAAAAGGTCAAGAGACGAGTGTACCAAATCGGCGACTTAGTTATCAAGCGTATCATTCTACCACAAGGTGATCCCAGGGGCAAATGGACTCCCACATACGAAGGGCCATTTGTAGGTATTCTCTGGTGGAGCCATGATACTTGCTACAATGGATGGCGAAGAGTTCCCGCATCCTGTGAACGCTGACATAGTTAAAAAATACTACGCGTAAAAGAGACCCGCTAGGTCGACGTACCTGGGCAAAAGTAAGGGCATCCCGGCGAACCAAAAGGGTTCGGGCAAAAATTAGGGATAAACATATAAAGACGTACACCCGGCAAGTCGAAAACCTGAAAAGGCGGCTTGAGCAAAAAAGGGTATCCCGGTGGACTGAAAACCTGAAAAGGCGGTCCAGGCAAAAATTAGGGATTAAAGCGTATGACTATGCCTCATTCTCTGTCTGCTTCAACCAAGTTCAAGGGACTGAACAAGCCAATCACTTCTATCCGACAGCAGGAGATGAGATGCTTGAAGACATAATGACAGTAGTGGAGTTAAAATCAACAGGATTTTTCCTCATAGCTTCTCTTTGTTTGCCTGACAATTTCCTCTTACTAGGATTTCTGTCTCCTTGTACTCAAATTTCCTATTTATAGACCCTCTTGCAAAATCAATACAATTTTATTTCCAAAAAGATGCTTTTGTTTTACTTTCTCTGTTTTGTTTGCGTAAACGTCCGTTGATTTAACTTGAATTGATATATGCATTCGAATATGATCAATGTTTATCAAAATACATGCATAAAATAACAATGACAATTACTGAAGGACTTCAGGATCGAGGAGAAGGTCTAACCAGGCTTTCCAATGAATCTGTTGCCGATTCTATTCCCCGGCTAAGCCAGTTATTCCCCAGAAGAAATGGGCATCACTAAAGGGGTCATCTCTTCTACCCCCAGCCAGGCTCGGCTGAATATCTCTGCCATCTGATAAAAGTCAAATACCCCTAGCTGAGACAGGGTCATCAATACAAATATCTCCGACCAGAAGACTGAGATTTATTTTCCCCAGTAGAGTCCCCTGGAAGAACGTTTCAGACACATAGTGCATTCATTACATCATTTCACATCACATACCTACATACAATTTTCGTTCCGCATCATATACATTACATCATTTCACATCACATACCTGCATACAGTGTTCACATTTATTTCATTCCGCATCATATACATTACATCGTTTCATAGCATGCACACGCATACCATGTTCGCAGGCATAAAACATCTCATGCATCATGACATGGCATGAAGCTAACTTTATTTTTCAGGTTAATTATCCTCTTGATACAATCAAAACAAAGGTCCATTCAGACGGACATCCTTATCAATTACATTCAGGATTCAACTACATCTTTCAGATCTGCTCCATGTCAACATCCATTCTGACATCCTCCTAACGATGGCATCTATAAGCCCATCCCAAATATTCATTGCAAATACAGCATACACAAATACTATCAGATATGGCCTACCGTACGGTTCATTCTGATTCAGCCCAACATATGACTCCTTCCACTCAGATGCGATCTAACGGACGATCCGTTCTGATCTTCAACTACTCCCAACACGGTCTAATGTACGACCCAGTTGGACCTTCACTTCTCAGGTACTGCCTAGCATACGGTCCATCCTGATTCATCTCAACATATGACTCCTTCAACTCAGATACGATCTAGCGTACGATCCATTCTGACCTTCAATAACTCAGAGACAGTCTAATGTACGACCAAGTTAGACCTTCAAATCTTCAAATAACTCAAAGACAGTCTAATGTACGACCAAGTTAGACCTTCAAATCTTCAAATACCACTCAAAGACAGTCTAATGTACGACCAAGTTAGACCTTCAAACCAGATTCTGCTCAGTGACAGTCTAATGTACGACCAAGTTAGACCGTCAAGTCCTCGGATTCTGCTCAGATATAGTCTAATGTACGACCAAGTTAGACCAGATTCTGCTTAGTGACAGTCTAATGTGCGACCAAGTTAGACCGTCAAGTCCTCGGATTCTGCCCAGATATAGTCTAATGTACGACCAAGTTAGACCAGATTCTGCTCAGTGACAGTCTAATGTACGACCAAGTTAGACCGTCAAGTCCTCGGATTCTGCTCAGATACAGTCTAATGTACGACCAAGTTAGACCAGATTCTGCTCAGTGACAGTCTAATGTGCGACCAAGTTAGACCGTCAAGTCCTCGGATTCTGCCCAGATACAGTCTAATGTACGACCAAGTTAGACCAGATTCTGCTCAGTGACAGTCTAATGTACGACCAAGTTAGACCGTCAAGTCCTCGGATTCTGCCCAGATACAGTCTAATGTACGACCAAGTTAGACCAGATTCTGCTCAGTGACAGTCTAATGTACGACCAAGTTAGACCGTCAAGTCCTCGGATTCTGCCCAGATACAGTCTAATGTACGATCAAGTTAGACCAGATTCTGCTCAGTGACAGTCTAATGTACGACCAAGTTAGACCGTCAAGTCCTCGGATGCTGCCCGAATACAGTCTAATGTACGACCAAGTTAGACCAGATGCTGCTCGAATACAGTCTAATGTACGATCAAGTTAGACCTTCATCTCCTCAGATGCTACTTAGTGACAGATACGGTTTAATGTACGACCCAGTTAGACCTTCATCTGCTCAGATGCTACCTAGTGACAGGTACATTTCTGAATTGTAGTCTAGCGTACGACTACCCCCTTTTCATCATCAGATCCAGCCTAACGGACGGCTGATTCTGCTCACATACAGTCTAATGTACGACCCAATTAGACCTTGAAGTCCTCAGGTGCTACCTAGTATGCGATCTAGCGTACGATCCATTCTGACCTCTCATCCCCAAGCACAGCCTAACGAACGGCTCATTCCGCAACTTGGATAAGATCCAGTGTACGATCCATTCTGATCTTTCCTCCCCAGCGAAGTCATCCGCCCGATGAACAACTCACTCTGGTATTCAGAGGCGATCTAGCATATGACCCATTCTGATCCCTTATCCCCAGCAGCGTATAACACACTCTGACTCGGTACGACATCCATGTCTTCAGATATCGTCTAATGAACGACGCACCCTGAAGTTCTCATCATCAAATTCCCTGGATGACATCTTTAAGCCCATCTCCATCAAGACTAGCTCCTGATTGACAAGCGCAAATTTTTGGGCATTTTAGTGTTCAATAATCTTCCACCTCCAGACCGCGAATGGTGCACATACCATTCTACTCTCTCGGTTCAAGAATATTGAACAGGGGCAGCTGTCATACCCCAAAATTTGCCCATTAATATTTCAAGACATTTTTCAAGGCATTCCGACTCATTTTTATGACACTGATCTTAAAAGAACCAAGGCCCAGCTCACGAATGGCCCAATCCAGAAAATGGCCCAAACTGGCCTGTTCGCTACGCGCTCGCCTAGCGAACGTTACGTTCGCTACGCGCTCGCCTAGCGAACGTTACGTTCGCTACACGCTCGCCTAGCGAACGTTCGCTACGCGTTCGCTACCAGCTCGCCTAGCGAAGCTGACAGACAACAGAAAATTTCGGGCTTCACTTCGAGCCCATTAGGTCATGGAAAAAGGCATTATAAATACCAGCACTTCAGTAACAAAAAGGGGGGACGAAAAACAGAGGAAGACGGACGGAAACCCTGGCACGGAAACCCTAGAGGCTACTTTAGAGAGTTCCGAGTGAAGAAACCCTGAAGGCCGCTTCCCCGCCCCGAAGCTACCGCCGCCCAACTCAATCCGGCTCGCCAATTCAAGGTTGCAATTCGATTGCAAACAGGTTTGCATTACTATTATCGTGTTATTTTCTTAATTTGCATGTGATACCGCTTTATGTTCTTAACTTGCATGTGATAATATAATTGAATTCATAAACATATTTGAGGTTTGCATGTGAATTTAAGTGTGCCTGGATATTGTGAATGCTGAACCATATAATTATGTGTTGGATGCCATAAGCCATGCCGCAGGTTGAAGTCATACTGTTCTGAAATTCAAATCCCGCAGCCGCTCGCTAGCACATCGCTAAGCGAGCACGCAGCGAGTGTTCGCTAGACCTTCGCTAGGCGAAGCAGAGGCGAACCAGGGCAGCCACCAATGTTTTGTTTGTCATGTCTTATGCGTATCTGGTCGATTCTATGCTAATTATACACTGTTTTCTTGCTGCTGTTTTTCTTTTACGGTGTAATCCTCGATTGCACCCGGATTTGGTATGCTAACCCGTTTGTTGAATTTTGCAAAGGTTCATATGTCCCAGGAAAAGATTGCCGTTAGGTCTTCCACTTTATTTGTGGGATACCCTTGTGGAGGCTCACCCTGAATTGCTTAATTAATTTTAATGTGTTAATTTTAATAATTAATTTTAATAATTAATTTTAATGTATTAATTTTAATATATTATTTTTAATGTATTGATTTTAAGGTGGAGATTCATCATAATCACCTAATTAACTTTAAAATGCGGCCTTTAAATATGTGATCTTGGACCTCTCTTTTGCCTTATGATATTACGGTATAACGGTCATGTCCCGCGAATGTGGGGATACCCTTAGCAATGGCCCTTCGATTAAATCATCATAAAATAAATCATAGTCCCTCGGATGTTGCCTTCGAAAATACAATTTTGTCCCTCGATGACCCTTCGGTGTAGCCTACGGTTAAATGATGATCGCCCCTTCGAATGCTAAGGTATCCTTACAACTGTTGCCTTCAATGACCTATCGATGACCCTACGATGACCCTTTAACATCCAAAGGGTAAAATTACTTACTTCTCAATAGTAAGGATAGTTTTACCCTCATAAGGATAGGAAACGTTCATAACGACCTCAGGAAGGTATAACTCTCAATTACTGGATCATAACCTAAAACATTTTCACCCCTCACACTTTACACTTTACAAGTCCTAGAAAATCACCACTTGGTATACATTCATACTAGAATCATTACCGAGTTATATTTTTCTAAACCATTTTCAAAATTAAATGAGATAAATACTTTGTATACATTCATACGAGAATCATTACAAAGTTAAACTCTCTTTCAAACATTTTTTTAAGCAATTCACCGACACTTTTCAAACAAAAATATAAGTGATCCAGTTAATTAAGAGCCCATGGATAACCATGGATACAAAGGGTGCTAACACCTTCCCTTTGTATAATGTACCTCCCGAACCCAAAATCTATTGAGGTCTTTCCTGTTCTTTTCCACCTTTCCTTATTGGATAAAAGAAAAGTCGGTGGCGACTCTTGCTATCCGCGACATTGCGATAAAAAGCAAAATACCCCAAGTCAGTTCACCGTATGACAAATGTAACACCCCAAATTAAATAAGAGGTTATTTAATTAAGTTAATAATATATTTAATAATTTAATTAAATAAATTGAATTATTGGATTATTATTATTATTATTATTATTATTATTTGGAATAATAATTAGTGGAAAATATATAAGTTGGAATAAGAGAAAAAGGGTCATTCATTTGTGGTAAAGAGTTTTCACGTGAAACAGAGAAGCGGCTGAAGAGTGAAAAGTGGAGAAAGAGCAAAGGTTGAAGAACGGAAACGCTTGAAGCTTAGAGATTGCCGGATTATCTTAGGTAAGGGGGGTTTATCGTCGCTTAATGGGTATTATAGATTAACATGTCATGGGTAGTGAGAAACCGTTGAATTGACCCTAATTGGGATTGTTGAATGCTGAAAGATTGTGATGAATAAACTGAGTTTAAGCTGTAATTGAGTCCGTAATTGTGTGAGTCGTGTTTCCCCGAACGTGTAGCTTTTTACGGAAATTGAATCGGAGGTCCGGAAGTCCTCCAACGGCGGAAAATGCGGAAACTCTGCATTCTGCCTTGTGTTAGCGCAGGAACTGCGGTTTTGTCTGCGTTAACCGGTTAACCCAGGGCGTTAACCGGTTAACACTGTTATATTTTGAGGAAATGTGCTGTTTTGCCTGCGTTAACCGGTTAACCCAGGGTGTTAACCGGTTAACACTGTTGCGTTTTGCCAGAAAATGTATTTTTGTTCTGCGTTAACCGGTTAACCCAGGGCGTTAACCAGTTAACACTGTTGGAAATTAGAAAAATTGGTATTTTAATGTTGTGAACGTAATTGGTGATTGGCCTATTTTAGTTGATTGTGAGGAATGATTTTGTTGGGTTTATGTTATGAAATGTTGATCCAAATATGTTGATTAGTTGTGTTAAAGTTGTTGAAAATACTGAGTTGGAGGCTTGATGAGCCAAAGTTGATTATAAGTTGATTTTTGTTGAAAACGTTGTTGTGTTGATATTATTATTATGTTGTTGACAGTTTAAAGTCGTGTATGCCATGTACATTCATATGCATTAAGTCGGAGCTTTGCTCACACCACGTTGGCCTGGATTGGCAAATTTTAAGTTGAAAGTTGAAGGCTTATGCCTTGATGCCCACTAAAATGGCAATGATTTTAAGTTGGGAGTTTTACTCCGAATGGTACCACATGCACGACGAGTCGAGTCTCATTAGAGTTGCATTCTGTTGGTTTGTTGTATGTGTATCAGTGGTATTGATCTTGAGTATGTATATGAGTTGTGTTGATATTGGGTGATTAATGAGTTAAATTACTTAACATAACATGATAATTTATAATGTTTGTTACATCGATTGAGGAACTCACCCTTACAATTATTTTTCAGGTAACGAGCAATGAGTTGAGTAGGAGCTAGTGCTTGGAGTCTAGTGTAGTCACCGTAGTGGGTCATGCTCTGATAGATGTAACATCGGGACGGGATGTTTTAATTGTTTATTGTCGGTTGTTGAACCATTTTTCATGTAATACGTTATATGTTTGTGGAATGGTTGAGTTGATTTATATCCGCTGCGAATTGTGCAAAAAAAAAATGTTATTTTGATTAAATAATGAGCATGACAGTTATTATGTTGTTAAGTGTTGTGTGACACCCTTGGTGCATAATTACTCTGATATTTGTTGTTGTTATTTTAATTAAATATTTGGGGTATTTTAGAAGGGTGTTACATTAGTGGTATCAGAGCAGGTCGGTCTGTCCGGCCAGTTGTCGTGTCATTACTGTCTAACAATTAGGTATTGTTACCAATCTAACTTTAAGTTGTGTTGTATTGATAAGTTGAAATGGCTGGAAGGAATGACGCTGCAATGGCTGCCGCAATGCAAGCAATGGCACAAGCGGTGCAGAACTTGCCAAATGCTGGTGGGGATGCTGGATCACGTAGCTTGGCGACTTTTCAAAGAGAGAATCCGCCGGTGTTTAAAGGGAAGCATGATCCAGCTGCAGCCTTGGGATGGTTGAAAGAGATTGAGAGAATCTTTCGTGTTATGGATTGCACTCCAGCTCAGAAGGTTCGGTATGGTACTCACATGCTAGCAGTCGAAGCTGATGACTGGTGGCTAGAGACTCACGAGAGGTTGACCGTGGCAGGTGAAGACATTACTTGGGATGTATTCCGTAGGGAATTTCTGAGAAAGTATTATCCGGAAGATGTCCGTGGCAAGAAGGAAATCGAGTTCCTTGAGCTGAAGCAAGGAAACATGTCTGTCACTGATTATGCTGCGAAATTTGTGGAGCTGTCCAAATTTTATCCTCATTACACTGGTGCTGGTGCTGAATTTTCAAAGTGCATCAAGTTCGAGAACGGATTGCGCTCTGAAATTAAGAAGGCTGTTGGGTATCAGAAGATACGCATTTTTACTGAACTGGTTGATAGCTGCAGGATATTTGAAGAGGACAATAATGCTCATTACAAGATTGTCAGTGACCGCAAGGGAAAGCAGCATCAAAACCGTGGCAAGCCGTATGATGCTCCAGTGGGAAAAGGGAAACAAGGAGCTGCTCCGGCTCAAAGGACTAGTAGGGGAGGTGCTCCTGCTGGTATAGTTTGCTTCAAATGTGGTCAGGCTGGTCATAAGAGTAATGTATGCACTGCTGAAGTAAAGAGGTGTTTTCGCTGTGGTAAGACTGGTCATGCAATGGCTGATTGCAAGCACAAGGAAATGATTTGTTTTAATTGTGGCGAAGAAGGGCATATTGGAAGTCAGTGTCAGAAGCCAAAGAAATCTCAGACTGGGAAGGTGTTCGCATTGACCGGAACTCAAACCTCCTGTGAGGACAGACTTATCCGAGGTACATGTTTCATATATGGTACTCCTTTAATTACTATTATTGATACCGGTGCTACCCACTGTTTTATTTCTGCTAACTGTGCTCGAAGACTGGGTTTAAAATTGTCCGCTTTGGATGGTGAATTGATTGTTGAGACCCCAGCTAAGGGATCAGTAACTACTTCTTTGGTATGTTTAAAATGTCCTTTGTCGATCTTCGATAAAGATTTCTATGTTGATTTAGTATGTTTGCAGTTGGATGGGATGGATGTAATTCTTGGTATGAACTGGTTAGAGTATAATTATGTTCATATAAATTGTCATCATAAGTCGGTGAGGTTTTCCACTCCTGGAGAGGAAGGAGTTGACTTATTACCTTTCAGAGAACTGCGAAAATTGATGAAAGAGGGAGCTCAGATGTTTTCTTTGATGGCGACGTTGTCGGTTGAAAGTAAAGCTAAGATAGAGGAACTGTTAGTGGTGAAAGAATTCCCTGAAGTTTTTCCTGATGAAATTCCTAGTGTGCCGCCAGAGAGGGAAGTTGAATTTACTATTGATCTGGTACCTGGTACTAGGCCTGTTTCGATGGCACCGTATAGAATGTCGGCATCTGAATTGTATGAATTAAAGAAGCAATTGGAAGACTTACTTGAGAAGAAGTTTATAAGACCAAGTGTGTCGCCGTGGGGAGCTCCAGTGTTGCTAGTAAAGAAGAAAGAGGGTAGTATGAGGCTTTGTATTGATTATAGACAATTGAATAAAGTAACGATCAAGAATAAGTATCCACTACCGAGGATAGATGATTTGATGGACCAATTAGTGGGTGCTTGTGTGTTCAGTAAAATTGATTTGAGATCGGGCTATCATCAGATCAGAGTGAAAGATGAAGACATCCAGAAGACAGCGTTCAGAACTCGGTATGGACATTATGAGTATTCTGTGATGCCTTTCGGTGTGACTAATGCGCCGGGAGTATTTATGGAATACATGAATCGTATTTTCCATACTTATCTGGATCATTTTGTGGTAGTATTTATTGATGATATTTTGATTTACTCTAAGTCCGAAGGAGAGCACCAGGAACATTTGAGATTAGTATTGGAGGTTTTGAAAGATAAGAAATTGTATGCGAAGTTGTCCAAGTGTGAGTTTTGGTTAAGAGAAGTCAGTTTTCTCGGCCATGTAATTTCAGGAAAAGGTATTGCTGTAGATCCTTCCAAGGTAGAAGCTGTATTGCAATGGGAAACTCCTAAGTCGGTTACCGAGATTAGAAGCTTTTTGGGATTAGCTGGATATTATAGAAGATTTATTGAAGGATTTTCTATGTTAGCACTTCCGTTGACTAAATTAACTTGCAAAGGTAAAGCTTTCGTGTGGGATGTTCAGTGCGAAGAGAGTTTTAATGAATTAAAGAGGAGATTGACGTCGGCGCCGGTTTTGACTTTGCCAAATCCGGGGGAACCGTTTATAATTTACTGTGATGCTTCGTTGATGGGTTTGGGAGGTGTGCTCATGCAAAATAATAAAGTAATTGCTTATGCGTCGCGACAGTTGAGAATTCATGAAAAGAACTATCCTACGCATGATCTTGAACTTGCTGCTGTAGTGTTTGCGCTAAAACTTTGGAGGCATTACCTTTATGGTTCCAGATTCGAAGTTTTCAGCGATCATAAAAGTTTAAAGTATCTATTTGATCAGAAAGAGCTGAACATGAGACAACGTAGGTGGTTCGAATTGCTTAAGGATTATGATTTCGGTTTGAATTATCATCCAGGAAAAGCAAATGTTGTGGCCGATGCTTTAAGTAGAAAGACCTTGCATGTGTCAGCAATGATGATTAAGGAGTTGGAATTAATTGAGCAATTTCGGGATATGAGTTTGGTTTGCGAAGTAACACCGCAGAGTGTGATGCTAGGAATGCTAAAGATTAATAATGATTTTATGGATAGTATCCGAGAGGCACAGAAATTGGATGTGAAATTAGTAGATATCCTTAATCGTTGTGGTCAATCAGAGAAAGGTGACTTTACGGTTGATGCGAGAGGTGTGTTGAAATTAGGGGAAAGAATTTGTATTCCTAACGACGCAATTTTGAAGAGAAGTATTCTAGAGGAGGGTCATAGAAGCAGCTTGAGTATTCATCCAGGAGCTACTAAAATGTATCAGGATTTAAAGAAATTATTTTGGTGGCCCGGAATGAAAGAAGATGTGGCTCGTTTTGTGTATGCGTGCTTAACTTGTCAGAAGTCGAAGATTGAGCATCAGAAGCCTGCTGGGTTGATGCAACCGTTGGAAGTTCCAGAATGGAAATGGGATAGCATTTCTATGGACTTTGTAACGGGGCTGCCTGCTACCTTACGAGGGCATGATTCGATTTGGGTGATCGTTGATAGGCTCACGAAGTCGGCTCACTTCATACCTATTAACATCACCTACCCAATTGCGAAGTTGGCAGAGATTTACATCCGAGTAGTTGTAAAGTTGCATGGTGTTCCTCTGTGTATTGTGTCGGACAGAGATCCGAGGTTTACATCGGGATTTTGGAAAAGTCTGCAAGATTCGTTGGGCTCTAAGTTGAGGTTGAGTTCGGCATATCATCCTCAAACTGATGGCCAAACTGAGAGAACTATTCAGTCATTGGAAGATTTACTGAGGGCTTGTGTTCTTGAACAAGGAGGTTCGTGGGACACTTATCTTCCATTGATCGAGTTCACATACAATAATAGTTACCATTCTAGTATCGGAATGGCGCCTTTTGAAGCATTGTATGGTCGTAGATGTAGAACTCCGTTGTGTTGGCACGAATCTGGTGAGGGTGTAGTACTTGGACCAGAGTTAGTTCGAGAAACTACCGAGAAAGTGAAGTTTATCCGCGAGAAGATGAAAGCTTCTCAGAGTAGGCAGAAGAGTTACCATGACAAGCGGAAGAAGGATTTAGAATTTCAAGCTGGTGACCATGTGTTTTTGAGAGTCACGCCTGTGACCGGAGTTGGGAGGGCTTTGAAGTCTAAAAAGCTCACTCCTCGCTTCATTGGTCCGTATCAAATCTTAGAACGGGTTGGAAGAGTTGCTTATCGGATGGCATTACCACCTAATCTTTCGAATTTGCATGATGTATTCCATGTGTCGCAGCTTCGGAAGTATATCTCAGATCCATCTCATGTGGTTAGTATGGATGATGTGCAAGTGCGAGATAATTTAACAGTAGAGACAAAGCCTGTGCGAGTTGAAGATCGTGAAACAAAGACTCTTCGAGGAAAAGAGATTGGGTTGGTTAAAGTCGTTTGGTTGGGAGCTGCGGGCGAAAGCATGACATGGGAACTTGAGAGTCGGATGAAGGAGTCTTATCCAGAGTTATTTGCTTGAGGTATGTTTTCGAGGACGAAAACTCTTTTAGTAGGGGAGAGTTGTAACACCCCGAATTAAATAAGAGGTTATTTAATTAAGTTAATAATATATTTAATAATTTAATTAAATAAATTGAATTATTGGATTATTATTATTATTATTATTATTATTTGGAATAATAATTAGTGGAAAATATATAAGTTGGAATAAGAGAAAAAGGGTCATTCATTTGTGGTAAAGAGTTTTCACGTGAAACAGAGAAGCGGCTGAAGAGTGAAAAGTGGAGAAAGAGCAAAGGTTGAAGAACGGAAACGCTTGAAGCTTAGAGATTGCCGGATTATCTCAGGTAAGGGGGGTTTATCGTCGCTTAATGGGTATTATAGATTAACATGTCATGGGTAGTGAGAAACCGTTGAATTGACCCTAATTGGGATTGTTGAATGCTGAAAGATTGTGATGAATAAACTGAGTTTAAGCTGTAATTGAGTCCGTAATTGTGTGAGTCGTGTTTCCCCGAACGTGTAGCTTTTTACGGAAATTGAATCGGAGGTCCGGAAGTCCTCCAACGGCGGAAAATGCGGAAACTCTGCATTCTGCCTTGTGTTAGCGCAGGAACTGCGGTTTTGTCTGCGTTAACCGGTTAACCCAGGGCGTTAACCGGTTAACACTGTTATATTTTGAGGAAATGTGCTGTTTTGCCTGCGTTAACCGGTTAACCCAGGGTGTTAACCGGTTAACACTGTTGCGTTTTGCCAGAAAATGTATTTTTGTCCTGCGTTAACCGGTTAACCCAGGGCGTTAACCAGTTAACACTGTTGGAAATTAGAAAAATTGGTATTTTAATGTTGTGAACGTAATTGGTGATTGGCCTATTTTAGTTGATTGTGAGGAATGATTTTGTTGGGTTTATGTTATGAAATGTTGATCCAAATATGTTGATTAGTTGTGTTAAAGTTGTTGAAAATACTGAGTTGGAGGCTTGATGAGCCAAAGTTGATTATAAGTTGATTTTTGTTGAAAACGTTGTTGTGTTGATATTATTATTATGTTGTTGACAGTTTAAAGTCGTGTATGCCATGTACATTCATATGCATTAAGTCGGAGCTTTGCTCACACCACGTTGGCCTGGATTGGCAAAATTTTAAGTTGAAAGTTGAAGGCTTATGCCTTGATGCCCACTAAAATGGCAATGATTTTAAGTTGGGAGTTTTACTCCGAATGGTACCACATGCACGACGAGTCGAGTCTCATTAGAGTTGCATTCTGTTGGTTTGTTGTATGTGTATCAGTGGTATTGATCTTGAGTATGTATATGAGTTGTGTTGATATTGGGTGATTAATGAGTTAAATTACTTAACATAACATGATAATTTATAATGTTTGTTACATCGATTGAGGAACTCACCCTTACAATTATTTTTCAGGTAACGAGCAATGAGTTGAGTAGGAGCTAGTGCTTGGAGTCTAGTGTAGTCACCGTAGTGGGTCATGCTCTGATAGATGTAACATCGGGACGGGATGTTTTAATTGTTTATTGTCGGTTGTTGAACCATTTTTCATGTAATACGTTATATGTTTGTGGAATGGTTGAGTTGATTTATATCCGCTGCGAATTGTGCAAAAAAAAAAATGTTATTTTGATTAAATAATGAGCATGACAGTTATTATGTTGTTAAGTGTTGTGTGACACCCTTGGTGCATAATTACTCTGATATTTGTTGTTGTTATTTTAATTAAATATTTGGGGTATTTTAGAAGGGTGTTACAACAAAGACTATGAACATCAAGCACAACAAAGGTCATGTATCAACACTTGTCAATCAAGATTCGAATTGTGTGACACGAGCCTTAAGAAATAAAGAAGGAATGGGACTGGAGAACTCATACCCCCATTCTGAATATCTTTGGGTATGGGACGAACGACCCAGTGCTCATCGTATTCACCTTTATTCATAGACTTTAGCACAATTCAAATCATATGATTGACAAGTCTCCCCCTCTTCATAAAGCAATGCAACAAACAAAGGACTACGTCAACAACGTATCAATCATAACTCAAGTTGTACGATACGAGCCTTAAGAAATGGAGAAGGAATGTGACTAGAGAATTCCTACCCCGATTCTGAATATCTTTGGGTACGAGACGAATGACCCAATTGCTCATTATATTCACCTCCATTCATAGAATTTAGTGCAATTCGAATCGAACGATTGATAAGGTCTTCATCATCAGTACAAGAAACAACAACCAAGACTCTTCTCCAGCAACTTGAAAGTTAGGATGAGAAATACACATCACGATCCTTAAGTAGTAAAGAAGGAATGAGACTGGAGCTTTCCTACACTCATTCTGGATATATTTAGGTGCGGGACGTTTGGCATGTTGCTTATCGTATCCACCTTTACTCCTAGACTTTAGTGTGGTTCTTATCCAATAACTATCAAGTCTATTCCACTCTTTCAATAAATTATCTTCTTTTGCCTCGATCAACTTGTTTTCAGCCCTAGTGGGTTGAACTACGAAAGCTCTGATTTCCTTATTGCACTATAAGGATACGTAGGCAGGAGAGTCCAGATTCTTTGCGAGCTACCTTATCTATTGCCACCCTATTTATCAACACTTCATTCTTCATTCATTCAATCAATACCATCTTTTTGAGATCAATTATACTTCTTCTTAAACTCCTTGTACATCCTTTTAGGATGATATGACGGCAATCCACCTCATCAATCGAGAGTTGTTTGGATTATCCCCAAACATTTAATTCAGTCTTTTTGGGTTTAGACACCACCTTGCTCTTCGATTCCGAGTCTATCTCTTCTTGGATCCAAGATACTATTCTTCTTTGATCTCAAACTATTTGTTCCCCAGCCAATGATATACTATTCCTTGTACACAATAATACTTTCTCTTGGGCCCGACCTATACCCTTTTAGGACGATATAGCGGCAGTACGTCTTATGAATCAAGGATTGTTTGGCTTGCACCTAGACACTTAATCCAGACTTTGTTTTTGGCTTTACCCCATAACGGCGGCCCTGCTAGCCCACGTACTGGTAAACGCCTGTTTACTCGTTGATTCCAAGTCTCATCCATTTGTGGGTTCCCTTGATACAATTCTATTGGTATAAGTCATACTTTTCATCACCCTTATATCTCTTTATCTGTTCTCGTGGTTCCACGAACTACGATTGCTCTGACTTTCTCATTGCATGATGAGAATACGTAGGCACGAGGATGTGAATCCTTGGCGAGCATACTTCCAATTATTCTTCCTCTGCCTTAGGGCACCATTCATATCTTTCATGATCCACTATCTACCTTCGATCATAAACCGTTCACCTAGTGACGTACTATTTCTTCGACACCGAAACACAGTTTTCTTTGGATATCCATATACACCCTTTTAGGACGATATAGAGGCAATCCGCATTTGTCCCTAGAGTCGTTTGGCTTACACCCAGACATTTAATTCCTTCTTTTTTGGCTAAATATCAGATAGTGGTAGCCATGCTAGTCCATATATCGTTTAACGTTGCTTCCCTCTATGGTACAAATCCCATTTCTCCTATAGATTTCAATATACCTTAACCTTCGGTTTCAAACTATACTTCTTCAGCCACTTGTTACCAAATCTTTCAATTTTGTGACTTTGGTCACCTCATTCCATTCATCTCCATGATGCATTCACATTCTACCTGCATCACTCCATGTGATACACCTTACTCTTTGAGCCAAATATACTACCAATTTCTGCTCCATCTTGCGTCACCTTGTGAACCAAAAGTTGTTTGGATCATTCCCAAACACTTATTTCTTCGTATTTTTGGCATTACCCTATAGCGGCAACCATGCTAGCCCACGTACTGGTAATAGCCAGTTTTACTCTTGGGTTCATGTTTCACCCCTTTTTGGAGTTCAAATCATACAATCCTTGGTTCAGATCATACCTTGATCATAATTCTTTTCATCTTCCGTCACTAGTTCTTTAAACTACGGAGCTTTGAATTCCTCATTGCACTATGAGGATACGTAGGTATGAGGGCCCCAATCCTCACCGAGCACTTTATCTATTTCTTTTCCTTTTCCCTCATTCTTTTGCGAGTAAATCTTAGATATAACACCTATTCGAGCGAGAGTAATCAAAACGGTTCCCATGGAGTACCATGGATGTTTGGGGTGCTAATACCTTCCCATTGCATAACCGACTTTCTTACCCAACATATCTCTTTCCCCCAGGTTTTATCGATGTTTTCCCTTTCCTTCGGGAATAAATAAAGTTCGATGACGACTCTGTTGTATGTTCGAGCATGTGATACGTTCGGGTATATTTCTGCTAGCTTTACAAGAGTATACAAGCCTTGCTTCTTTCTAGCTCTCAAGTCTTCCTTCGATCCCTTCATGACTCTTAGGATACCTTGATCTCCCTTGAACATATATCCTTTCTTGTCGAATTCACTAAGAGAAGAAAAATTTCTCTTAAGATTAGGTACATACTTGATACCAGTCAACAACTTTATTGACTCATCATGGAACTTGGATCTCACAAATCTAATTCTTGAAACTTTGTAGGCTTTGTTGTTTCCCAGCAACACTGATCCACCATCTTGATCACATAATTATTCAAACACATCCTTGTTTGGAGTCATGTTCCAAGTACACCCTCTTACAGTGGTAACACCTAAGTACAAGAGCATCACCACCATAAGACTTGTGATAGTCTTTACCTTTTTTCTAAAACTTACCATCCTTCTTCGAGAATTTTTCTTTTACAGACAATCCTTCACCAATAGATGATAAATTATGGTCATTCATTTCGCTCAAGTCCTTTGAGTATAATGCCGACTGAACTTCTTCAAAGGTGAATGACTCTCTTCCATACAAGAGGGTTTCTTTGAAGTGAGCATGAGATCTTGGTAAAGCAAACAATAATAACAATCCTTGATATTCATCATCGATCTTGACATTGATATTCTCCAAATCAAGAATCAACTTGTTGAACATATCCAACTGCTCAACCAAAACTTTGTCTTCTCTCATCTTGAATGAATACAAACTTGCTTCAAGTAGAGGCGATTTACCAACGACTTAGTCATGTACAGACCTTCAAGTTTGTTCCACACACCCGCAACCGTTTTCTCCTTCGAGACCTGCCGGATAACCTTATCACCCAGGCTTAATATGATGGCATTGTGGTCTTTCTCGATCATCGTCGTCTTCTCCTTTTCCGTTAGGGCATCATCCATTCTTTCTAATCCCTTCAACGCTTATAACAAATCCCACTGAACAAGAAGAGTTTGCATCTTCAAGCTCCATAATCTGAAATCATTCACACTAGTGAATTTCTCAAGCTCATATTTCATTGATGACATCTTGTTCCACGCTCACCGCAACAGTTTGTTGTGACAATCGCCACGTCAGTAACGAAGCAACGCTATGAGAAAGAGAAAGTTTCTTGAACAAACACAAGGAATCAATTTAATTCACGAAAAGATAAGAGAGAGAAGAAGAAGAAAGAGAAACAAAGTTGGTTATAATAGTTTTTCTATTCACTTTCTCAAATAAGGTTAACATATTACAAGAGAATAACAACTTAACCTCTTATCTACTCTAACAAACTAGAATACAACCTATATATAGACTCCTAATATATGTATATCATGCATGATGATGACGCCCTTACATGATATACGTATAACAACTACAACATTGTCACATCACAGTCAAACCAAGAGATTACCCTTGTCGAAACTAGAATTCGATCTAAAATATCACAAATTATTTATAGTGACGAGAAACCTATTTAACTTAAAAAAATATAACTAATATTGTAAAAAAAAAGAAATTATAAATAATTTTACAAAATTATTATATAATATAATAGAAAAGTAACATTAATAATTCATTATATAGTAAAACAATTTATAATTTCTACAATTTAATTTTTTATAGTGATATATAAAAACGAAACAAATAAGATTTTAATTTTTAAAAATTGAATACGTGACTTTTAAGACTTTGATTTTTTTTATTTTGTTTTTATTAGGAAAAATTACACACATATTCTAAGATCTATTAAAAAGACAGAAATATACCCTTTAATTTGAAATAGGCATTAACCTCTCGTACACACAAACAATACAATGTCATTTATATTTATGATTATTTTTATTATCACTAAAAAATTTGTTGCTAGAAGTATATGTCAGTTTTTTGTAATGTAGTTATAAAAAAGAGAAATGATTGTCTGTTTGATGAGAATTTAGAGAAGATTATAGTGTGTATTTTAAAACTAAAGATGATCCATTTATAATTTTAATAGAATATATTGGAGACGAGTGTTATTTTTTTTATATTATAAAACGGTAGAACTATAAAGAATTTCAAGTAAAAAAACTTTAAATAATTTCTCTATCCCATATAATTCACCCACTCTTTCCATCAGCCATGTGTTTTATGAAAATCAATTTAAAGTTTAAACTACTCCCCTTCAATCGGTGAGCGTTCGTAATAAAAACTTTAAAGCTGGAAGCTAAAGGAAAAAGCCAACATCGTTTTTAACTTTGTATTAATTTTCTATAGAAAAGTTATCTCAACAAAATAAAATAAAATAAAATAAATTTAACACAAGACATTAACAACAATAGAGAGAAACGAAGAGAATGAAGAAAGTGATGAGGCAAGAGAAGCTTGAACTTCACATATCAATCCAACCAACGGCCATATTCTACTCTCTCATCTTTCACTACGGCTACTATAAAATCTCATCTTCATTCTTTCCAAAATATGGGGTTGATTTTATCACTGTCATTTGGTTCTAAAAAAGTGTCAATGAAAACTGGGTCCAACTTAGAATCATTGGTTGTTCCAAAAAGTGATGAAAAACCAAGGGACTTGCGTTCATGGGCGAAGAAAACAGATTTTGTTTCTGATTACTCAGGAGAAGCAGGGTCAAGTGGAAGTGAAAAGTTTGAGCTTTTTGAACAGAGAGGAAGAGGGTCTTCATCTTCCACTGAGATAGAGATAGGACAGAACAAGGATGTTGAGATCCAACGTGCGAATGCATGGTGTTGTTGTTGGTTTAAGTGTCTGGGAAATAGAAATGTCAAGCCTGTGTATATGAGAAACGAGAAATGAAAAGACACATTTTTGTAAGGTTGATGAGATTAATCTGATACTTGTTGTGAAAATACATTGTTTTGTAAGGTTGATGAGATTAATGTGATACTTCTTGTCCAAATACATTGTTTTGTAAGGTTGATGAGATTAATGTGATACTTCTTGTCCAAATACATTGTTTTGTAAGGTTGATGAGACTAATCTGATACTTCTTGTGAAAATATGGTAATTCAAGTTGAAGTAATCGGGTAATTGATTATAAGTTTGGTGTAATCCATTACCATTTTTTAGATTTTGATATTTTTTAATATAATAGAGTTTGTACACTTTTGTATTGTTGTATATACCAATGAGTTGTTAATGAAATCCTATTCTTTTCACCCTCACACACGCACACACTTGTTCATCATTGTGATTGGATTTTCCCCGATATTTAGCATCAAGAGCCCGATTCTTTGATTGAACACTTAGTGTGCAGAAATATTTTCCATCTCCAATGAGCGTATCCTTGCAAACCTTCCATTTTTTATGCGAAAAATTGTGATAAGTTGTGCAAATAGATGAAGGTGTTGTTTGGTTATCAAGAATAATGTTAATCAACTTGTAGCAGGTGCAACGACTGCACAAAGGAATGCACACAAGGAAGAGAAGATGAAAGATTTCAAAACTTTGTATCTCATTCATCAACGTGTTGATGCTGATAAATTTGAGAAGGTTGGTGATTGTATATCCTCAAAGGAAGCTTGGGAAATCTTGGATAAAAATTATGCATGAGCTGACAAGGAAAAAGTGGCGAGGTTACAAACTCACAAGAGGCAGATGATATTAATTCAGATGGAAGAAAAGGAAATCATTAGTGAATTTATTACAAGAATCACAAGATTGTGAATCAAGTGAAAGCACGTGGAGAGACGATCACTGAGCATTATGTGGTTGGTAAAATATTGAGATCTTTAATATCAAGATTCAATAACATAATAGTTGCAATTAAAGAGTACAAGGATCTTTCAACCATGAGCAAATAAGAGTTTCAAAATTCTCTTCAGACTCATGAACAGATAATGGAGGAGGAGAATGTTGACAAAGTAAAGACTGAAATTGATTTACAAGGCTGTTTCATTGGAAAATACAAGAAAATGAAAGGAAATGGTCCATGAATAGAGGTAGAGGAAACTATCACAACAATGGTGGAAGGGACTTCCAAAATTCCAACAATTCAATATTTCAAAAGGGCGAAAGCAACTACAACAGAGGTGGTGGGTCAAACAATTACAAAGGTGACAATAATGGAGGAAGATGAGGAAGAAGGAAAGATGATAAGAGAAATTTCCACATTGCGGGAAGATGAAGAATACAACGATCAACAGAAGATGTAGAATGAAGCGATCAATGGTACATTGAGTTCGATGTTCAACTCACATGACAGGAAGGAATGATTGATTTGTAAAAATCAATCAAGCATTGAAAAACATGGTGAAATTCACTGATGACAACACACTAGCAACATAAGGGATTGCTGTTATATCAATCAAGAGGAAGAATGTTAAGCATTATTTAATTAAAGACGTGTTGTATATTTCTATAATAAAGTGTAATATTTTAAACATTGGTCAATTGCTTGAAAGGAATTACAAGATTCACATGGAAAACAAAGTCACAAAAATTATGGATGTGAATGGGAGTTTGTTCTTAAAGGCCCATATGGCTCAAAACAGAACTTTCAAAGTTGAATTGAAAGTAATTGAGCATAAGTGTCTTGCAACAACTGCTAGTAGGAAATAATGGATATGACACTATAAGCTTGAGCATTTGAATTTCAAGGATCTCAATTCTATGTCGAAAAATAACATGGTTACATGACTGCCACTGATCAATATGTCAACTGATGTATGTGAAAAGTGTGTGTAGGCCAAGCAATACCAATGAAACTTTATCAAAGATGCACGATTCATAACCAAGTGCCATCTTGATGGGGTGTATTCAAATGTTTGTAGACTGATGCAAGTTAACTCAATCAGAGGCAATAGACACTTTGTAACTTGCATTGATGATTTTAATAGAAAGTTATGGACTTGATAAAAATAAAAGATGAGGTGTTGGAAGTATTCAAGAAGTTCAAATCATTAGTTGAAAGAAAAAGTGATCACAAAATAAAAACTTTGAAAATAGATGGTGGAGGTGAACATGTCTCAAATAATTTTGGGAAATTTTGTGATCAACATGGCATTGTACATGATATAGTGCCACCTTATATGCCTCAACAAAATGGATTCACTGAGAAGAAGAAGAATTGATCCATTATGAACATGGTGAGAAACATGTTGAAAGGGAAGAACTTGCCAAAATAATTATAAGGAGAAGCAGTGTCCACAACTATATATTTGTTGAACATGTGTCCAACAAAGAAGCTGAAAAGTATTACACCAGAAGAATCATGGTCTAAATTCAAGCAAAATATGATTCTAATAACTCGAATAAACTGACCAAACCAACCTGTAACGTGTACTAACCTAACCCATCAAAACTGATTTGAAAAATGGGCCTAGTTTGTTCAACCGCGGTTTAGGATAGGTGTCATTTATGGGCTCAAACCTGTCCAATTTGGCTCGTTGTCCACACCTACTATACACCATACACGATTTGATCGACCTCCAAGAAAACAAAGAGGACCCTGCTCTGACATCATGACTTTCTTTCAAGCATAACTTAATCTTATCCCTCCCTATTGAGTGGTCAATAACCTTCTGCACAACTTTTTTAAATAAAGTTAAATCTCTTTGGTTATGAGTAGGACATAATAGTATATTATTATAATATAAAATTTTCTTTTCTTACTTTTCATTTTGCACTTTCACTATATTTAAAAAAGTGGTTTAACTTTATTTAAAAACAGTTCTGCAAAAGGATATTTACCACTCATTGAGGAGGGATATGATTGAGTTATGCTGGAAAGAAAGTGATGATGTAAGCGCATGGCCATCTTTGTTTTCTTGGAGGCCGATCAAATAGTGTATGGTGTAGAGTAAGGTTGGACAACTGACCGGGTTGGGCGGATTTGGGCCCAAAAGTGACACCCCACCCGCGGTTGAACAAACTAGGCCCATTTCCGCCCATTTCTTAAATTAGTTTTGACGGGTTGGGTTAGCACGGGTTATAGATTATTTCGGTCGGTTTATTCAAATTATTCGACTTATCCATTTTTAGACCCAATTACATTATTTGATCTTGACAAAATATAATTTGTTTTTATATTGAATTTTAAATTTTCAATGTAGAAATATGTCAAACACTTAAACTGGACAACATTTAAAAGTGATATTATAATACTCATATACATTTTACTTTCCCTTCTGATTAGAAAAAAATATCACTCTTAAATTCAATTAGAGATTTCCTTATAATTAAATTTTATTTGGCTATTTAATAAATAAGCATAAATCATATTCTAAAAATTTCAAAATCTATAATATTCATCCAAATTTGAAAAAAATGGAAGCAAATGTTATATTCAAAATCCGATTGAAAGGCTATACAAAAATAAAAATTTAATGTTCTACTACACCAATGCTTTGCAAAAATAAAAATGTAATATTCATCTTGGTTGATCCGGTTGGACTTGTTCTTTATCTTTATCAATTGTTGTTCTTCATCTTAATCAATTTTTTAATTTTTTTTTATTATGAAAACTACAACAACAACAACAAATTCGGTATGCAACAATTGATTTAAGATCTGAAAACTATAACAACAACAAATTTGTTTGGACTAAAACTACAACAACAATGGTTTCTGACTTCTTGATTGTTTTTTAGGTCTATGTTTTGTTAGATTCTTTTGTGTATGTGTAGTTTTCCAGATCTAGATTTTTTTAAAGTTTGTTAATGTAATTTAAGTCAATGTCATGCAATCAAAAGCATTTGGATTGTGAGTGATGACCAACTTTATTTTGAGCTAAGAGTTTCAATATTAACTCCGCTGGTTATTTAGATTTAAATATTTTTAAAGAAAAAATTGGTGAAGAATATGAACAATATAAAAGAAAGTTGAAAATTGATGAAGATGAAGATGAACAATATAATCTATAAGGATGAAGAAGACCAATTACTTTTTGAATAAAAATTTAACAAGTCATCTATAGGTAATCGATAATTAATTTATAGTCCAAATTTAATAATAATAAATCAGTAAAATAATTAGGCTTTCGGCCTTAAATTGCCACCCTTTATGACTCATTACTTATGAAACAAAATATTAGATAATTTGAGTACACAATAAAAATTGATTGTCACTAACTTAAAAGGAAGATGATTCGGCTATCATCGGAGAAACCTCTAGTGAGCTACTCGAAACACTTAGAAGATGGAGATTTGGGGGAGTGGACTAGGAAAAGAAATAAGGAAGGCAAGAGGGGCTTCACAACTGTATCGACCAGACCTATAATTTATGATGATCTCGGGCATGAGAACAACAACATCCCGTCAGGCAGTTGTCCAAAATCTTATAAGAAAAATGTTGTTGGGAAGGGGAGGGGAGATCTAAAAGATGGAGAGAATGAGATAAGTGATGAAGAGGTGGAGAATGATGATGATGGTTTGGGAGTCAAAGTGGAAGAGATTCAGTTGGAAGGATACAGCTATCTGATTTTTTTTATTATCAAAAGATAAGGAAAAGTGTATCCAACGACCTTGGATGAGAAGAGTAATCATGAAGCTTCTTGGAAGGAAGATAGGATATAAGGCTCTGGAAACTAGGCTTAAGCAAATGTGGGTATGTAGCGATATTATTAACATCATTGATTTGGGAAATGAGTATTATCTAGTTGCGTTTTCTCATGAAGATGATAAAAATGCAGCGCTGTCTGAGGGACCTTGGTTTATTTGTGATCACTATCTGACAGTGAAAGATTGGAACCAGATTTCCATCCAGAACGCAATACAATCAAAGAAGTTATTGTTTGAATTAAAGTAACAGGTTTGCTAATAGAATACTATGATGTAAGGATTCTGGCAGCTATTGGTAATAGAATAGGAAGAACAACGAAAGTAGACAAGACTACATTGCAAGTGGAAAAAGGAAAATATGCATGAATGTGCGTAGAGGTCGATTTGACAAATCCACTATTGGAAATGTTTTCCATTAAAGGCAGAATGCATAAAATCGAATATGAAGGAGTTCATGTTCTTTGCCTAGCCTGTGGAAGATCTGGTCACTATCGAGAAGGGTGCCCAGATAACAAGAACGAAAGAGGTGGAGGAAAGGCGGAAGAGTAGATAAAAAGGAATAACATGGAGAAAGTGCAGAGAGGGGAACAATCTGGTATGGACTGGGGTATAACAGGCCCATGAAGAGCAGTTCAAAAACAGCGGAAAGGAAGAAAACTGATGAATGATCATAAGGGATAGTCACCGGTGAGAGTTAATGGTAATGAATATAGTGACGAATCCAAATTTGTTGCATTGAGTGAGGAGATACCTGAATTGATTGGAGATGTAAATGGTAATCATGATACATTAATAGGGGTAACATCAACAAACATGGTAACAGTAGGGAACAAGTCTAATGAAGAGAAAAAATATACTATAACCGAGGAATCCAATTTTGTTGGAGGTGACAAAAATAACCAACCAATAGAAAATAAGTAGGCTAAGGATGTGTTATTTAATTGACCCATAAAGTCAGTGGAAGAATGAATTAATGGAATTAAATGCATGGGAGATATTAGTGGGGAGCAGGACCAAAATATGGATCATATTAAAGGTGGGCAAACTAGCAATCAAGGTAGTAGAGATCGTACCAACAATTTGGCCACATGTGAAAACATGGTTTTCAGGAGTAAATTTAGTGGAACAGGCAGGGAAAACAAAATATTATTGGGAAAAGAAACTAAAGCTACACGTGGAAATTTTAAAAAGGAGTTAGGAAGCATAAAAAATCGCGTAGTGAAGGAAACAAATTGTAACGACATAAAAGAGCAAGTCCTAATCACAGATGCAGCAAAAATGGAGAATTTATAAGAATTTTTTCACGGGGATGAAAGAAGTAACACAAGACCACTAGATAAAATACAAAGGAAGGAGAGAAATATTACTCAAGTGACAAAAAGAGAAATTCTTGAAGTAAAGGAAAATGATGAAGGCACAACGACTCAACGTGCATAGGAGGAAGACAACATGGACGTGCCTGAGACTCCTGGAGTTTTGTGAGTTATCATGTGGGTGCTAGTTCTAATTCTATTTG
The DNA here is from genome assembly GCF_024323335.1 of Lathyrus oleraceus. Taxonomy (NCBI): domain Eukaryota; kingdom Viridiplantae; phylum Streptophyta; class Magnoliopsida; order Fabales; family Fabaceae; genus Lathyrus; species Lathyrus oleraceus. The sequence continues at coordinate 298,813,049 of NC_066580.1, read as the reverse complement.
GTGTTAATGATGAAAGAACAATATAGTATATTTGCTTGGAGCTGCAGAGGTGTGTAAGACCCCAATTTTGTCCCTAAGATCCCTCATGGCATCATATTATAACATTGCATTGCCTAAAGGATCAATGGACACCTTGCTTCCTTCCCTGTGGGTGGTGTAGCACCTCAAATTTGCACCTCCTATTTGTACATTCATCAGTCAGACTGGTTAGGAGATTCAACTATGCAAGGCAAGCAAGTGCGTTTTCTATGGAATCAAAGCCCTAGGGTTGGTACAATGGGTTCATGTGACCTAAGGATCATTTTGGAGTGATTTGGCCAAGTATTGAAGGCTCAGAGCTCATCAGTCAATGTACAATTCATCTGAAACCCTAAAAAGTCAACAAAAGTCAACTGTCAGTTCAACTGTGGATTTGGAGGTGGGAGATGGTTAGAGATGCCTCATTCATGTGGGAACAAGTCTTATTTGACATTTCAAACATCAACATTGAAGAATTTAAAGTCAGATCAAAACTTTCCCAAGATAGCAGGTGACCTGTAATTTGAACTTTCCAAAAATGGAAAGGTTTTGGACCAACTTCAACTTCAGATTACATCATCAAGAAAGCTTCAAATGAAATTTTGTCCAACATGAAAGTTGAAGATCTTTCTCTCCCACTTCCAAAATGTCCAAGATCATGGATTTCTAACGTGTGGTTGAGGATATATGATCAAATCATTGCCAAATATGCATGGGACTTCAAATGGCCATATCTTTTGATTCAAAGCTCCAAAATGAGTGGTTCTTTTTGCAATATTCTCCTTTTGACTTCTAATTTCCAAATCATGCATCACATTACATAAAATCTCATCACATAATCACTTGCATATCCATGCCTTTTTTGGAGGGAAATTGCAAAATTCAAAAATGGTGCATTGTATGGATTTTCTACCATTGCCATTGTGTTTAAAAGATCATTTTAAGTGACTTTGATGAAGGGTGTGGTACTGTTCACGTGTAATTACTACATGCACCATGCAAATTTTGATTTTTGCAAAACACCTTATTTTCATTAACCAAATTAAACATGGATTAGCAAGGTGATTAGTAAAGCATATATACACTCTAACCCTAACAGAATTGGAGGAGGTTAATCATTTTTCACATTTTCTAGATCCAAATTTCTCTCTCACTTCAAATTTTTCTCTCATTCATAACTCAATTTTTTTCAAAGAACCTTGCAATTTTACTTCATATACTTGTTGCCTAGCTTTGATTCTGTGCAGATCAAGTGTTGAATTGGTGAATTCGTGCAAGAATCAAGTGGTGGAAGTTCATGAAGATGACAATGGAGTTTCTGTTTTGAGCTAGATCTACACGTGTGCAAGCTTCCTTTTCTTCACCAAACATCATTTCAAGCATTGTAGAGTGGATTTGGATACTTACAAGCTGTGGATCATGCAAAATCAAGAACTGCTCTTCAAGAGGTTCAGTTTTCGAATTTCTTAATTCTTAAATTCATGTATATATTCTGGTAGATCTTGTTCTTCTGGTGATTCTGATCTAAATTTCGTGTGGTTTGATGCATTATTAAGAGAGATATGCTTAATTAAAGTCTTGAATGTTAATTTGATTTTGCTTCGTTTTGCATGAATCATAATGAATTAACATGAAATATTGCTTGATCTATAACCTACATGTCATGAGGATTTGTTTGATGTATTTGTTTTTGAGTTCTGGAAAAAATTCTGGAAAAATGTTGAAGCTCGCGCACTGTTCATCTTCTTCTTCATGAAGAAGATGAAGATCTTCAGCTATGTGTCGACCATACAGCAAGGTTGCGTCGACCATACAGCAGTTTTGCGTCGACCGTAGCTGGTCTTGCACTGACCCGAAGCTCTGGCTGTGTTTCTTTGAGTCGACCATAGCTGGCCATGCGTCGACCCTTCTCTGCTTAGGGTTTTGTGCTGGTGCGCTCAATTTGAATTTGTACAGGGTTCGATCCCTACTGAGCGCTGGTTTTCAAAAATTCATTTCCTATTTTCATCCTTTCCCTCCATTATTTCCATGTTATGCTTCATCATTTTTATTATTTTCTCCAACTTCATAAAATCATAATAAATTGAAAAATGCACCAATTCACCTCCAATTTTTTGCTACTTGCTCCTCTGTTTGTCTATTATTTTATGATCATAATTTCCAAATTTGTGCACGGCTGGATTTTATTTGGTGCTAGGTTATGTGATCATGTATCCATTTTGTACCTTGCCTTGCCTATTCATTTGTGAAATGCTGGTTTTTGATCCAATGAATCTGAAAATTTGCATGATGAAACTAGACACTTTGCTTGACATTTTGGTGTTGATTTGGTATTTTTATCAATTATCATTTCTGTTTTATGATCATGTGAAGTTGGTATGACAATTTGTGTTACACCTTTGCTTGCCCAACTTATGTGATGAATTTGCCATGCCTAATGAATTCCAATTGTCCTGATTTTTTGTGTGATGCATATTATGAATGTTGTGAATGAACAGGAAATTTCTTGGAATTATTTGGATCATTTCTGATTTAATTGAGATTTTTCATTTTGGTTGGTCACATTTGAGCTTTAAAATTGCCTTGAACTTCAATTGATCATGAAATGCTTTTGATATATGATATTGATGTGAGACCTTTTGGACTGTTTCAAGATGTGTTTGAAGTTGATTCATGTTAATTTTCAGCTTCTGTTTTGAATTTTTTCTCCATCTTTGACCCTAGGCTTTGACCTAGTGGTTTGCCTCTCATATTTGAGCTTTGATTTCAGGTTGATCATCCAAGTCACATGGTTGTTGATGCTCCATCATTTGAGCATTGATGTTTGCCTTTGATTACTAATGTTTGTGTGTTGTGTAGGTTGTTGTTGACTCATTTGAGTTTGACTTTTGGCTTGCCCATTGTGAACCTTGTCTGTTTGTCTGATATTAACTGTTGGTTGTTTGTCTGTATAGTTGTACTGATTTGTTTGATGTTTCCACAGGTACGTTAGTTGCCTTAAGTTCACTTTGAACTTGCTTTTGCTTGGTTGCTTAACCACTTAGGTATAACCTCTCTTCTTCATGTAGTCTGGAAGACCTGTCCTGTTATGTGGGCAGGCACCTGTCTGAAGTCCTCCTTAAGAGGCAATGCTTGTGATTGTTTATCTTTTGTGCCAAGCAGGAAAAGTCCTCTTATGAGGCAATTAGCAGATAAAAGAGATGTGTAATCCATCTCCTGCTATTCAGTGTGTCATCCACTTTGCTCACACCATGTGTTGATGCATTGTGGATATTAACCCAAGATCTTTATTGTGTCAGTCATATGTGGAGAAGAGTTCCTACTTTCTGAACTCCCACACCTTCTATTTGAGTCAAGCTCTCCTAGGCCAGGGATAAGAGCTGTGAGGTCTTACCCTCACTTCCCATTTCATCTCCTTCACCCTAACTCTCAATGTTAGGGTTAAGAGCTAACTACACCCGATTCCAGTTGGCTTGTGTTTCACAGCCTAACCTTGTATGAGCCCAATTGATTGCATATAGTGTGTGTGATTGTTTATTGTGCTTGTGTATTTGCCTGTGCTGTTTAGGATAGCTTGCTCCCTATGCAAGTTAGATAGAAACCTCAACCTAGGACCATGGTGAATTTACATGATAACTATTAGGCTCGAGTCAGTCTCCCTTCTAGTTTGTCATTTCCCAGTCTCTGGTTAGGTTAGAAGTTCTTTCCCTGCGTAGGGGAACTACGTCGCCCTGATCCTCATACCAGATGAGGTACGTAGGCAGGAGATGAGCAGATCTCTCCGGGCAACCCTTTTTCTTTTGCAACCCTTTTGTTTGTGTTTGGCGTCCGACATAAGTCCAGCGATTGGCAGTTGGTTTCCAGTGTTTTGTTTGCTTGTTGGAGTCTGACGTAAGTCCAGCGATTGGCAGTTGGTTTCCTGTGTGTGTGTGTTTGTTGGTTCGGAGTCTGATGTAAGTCCAACGATTGGCATTCGGTTTCCATGTTTGCCTGTTTGTGTGGAGTCTGACGTAAGTCCAGTGATTGGCAGTCAGTTTCCTGTGTGGGTCTTGTTTGGCGTGCGTTAGCCGAGCTACGAGTGCTCTGATTCTTCTCTGGTCAGAGAAGATACGTATGCATAGGATGCGACATCCTAGCGAGCATGTTTTCCCCTATCCCAAACTACGTCGACTCTGATGTCTGTGCCTGACAGGCTACATAGGCCCAGGATGCGATGTCCTGCCGAGTTAGTTTCTTTTGTCTTTCTGTGTCTCTTTTCAGCCTTGTGTGCAGTTTGTGAGCAGTTTCTAGCAACCTTATCCTTTCTTTTGTGCGTGGATCCCGTCGAGTACGACGGATGCGTAGGGGTGCTAATACCTTCCCTTCGCATAACCGACTCCCGATCCCATCTCTCTCTGGTCGTGAGACCATGTTCTTTCCAGGTTTACTTCGAGCGTTTCCTTTCCCTCTTTGGGATAAATAACGCACGGTGGCGGCTCTGTTGTTTCGTTTTCCCGCCGGTTTTTCGCGTAATGCGACAGGTGGGATCTCTTTGAGAGTGGTTATTGATCACCAAGCATTGCTTGCATTTGTACATCATTGCTTTTCTTTTAATCACTAACCAAAATGTACAAAAATATGTCATTAACCTTTGTTACTTGCAGCTTAAGCAGTCAACAGTCAAGGCAATTCAAGTAAATCTTGTGTGCAAGAGATGAAGTTTCCAATGAGATATGGATCATGTGATCATTATTTTAAGCTTATATGAGCTATAGGTTCATTTTGGAGCAAATTCTCAAGTGGCAAAGGCCCCAAATTCATCAGGACATTTTCAGGTCATCTAAGGACCAATGCAGTCAACTGAAAAGTCAACTGTGGATTTTGAGTGTGGAAATTGAGTTTCTTCATCCCATTCATGTAAAAATCAAGCTTATTCATCATACCAAAGATCAAGGTTGAAGAATTTGAAGTCAAGTCAAAAGTTTCCAAAAATGGAAAGTGACCTATAATTTCAACTTTCCAAAAATGGCAAGTTTTTGATCCAACTTCAACTCAACTTTCCAACATCAACGAAGCTTCAAATGGAATTTTGTCTAACATGAAAGTTGAAGACCTCTCTCTCCCATTTCCAAAAAGTCCAAGATCATGAGCATCTGATGAATGGTTGAGGAGATATGATCCAATCATTGCCAAGTGTGCATGGAACTTCAAATGACCATATCTTTTGATCCATAACTCCAAATTTGGTGGTTCTTTTTGCATTTTTCTTCTCATGACATGAGCTTTTCAAAACATTCACCACATTGCATGAATTGTTATCACATGATCATTTGCTATTCCATGCCTTTTTTGGAGGGAAATTGCAAAATTCAAAAATGGTGCATCATGGGAACTTTCTACCATTGCCATTGTGTTTAAAAAATGATTTTGAGTGTAATTGATGAAGCAAATGGTACTGTTCACGTGGGATTAGTCCATGCACCATGCATTTTTGAAATTTTGCAAAACACCTTATTTTAATTAACCAAGTTAAGTATGGATTAGCAAGGTGATTAAGAAAGCATATAAATACCTAAATCTAACAGAATTTGAAGGAGGTTAATCATTTTTCACCATTTCAAGATCCAAATTCTCTCTCCCTCCAAAATTTTCTTCCATTCATAATTCAATTTTTTTCCAAATAACATTGCAATTTTAGTTCATATTCTTGTTCTTTGGTGTGAATTGAGTGCAGATCAAGTGTTAGATTGTTGAATTCGAGCAAGAGTTATGCATAGCAAGCTCAAGAACATTGCCATGGAAATTCTGTTTTGAGCTAGATCCAACACCTGTCAAGCTTCCTTTTCTTCATCAAACATTATCACAAGCATTATAGAGTGGATTTGGATCATTCAAAGCTTCAGATCGTGCGAATTCAAGGATCTGCTCTTCAAGAGGTCAAGTTTCGAATCTCTTAATTTTGCAATTCATGCACATATTCTTGTAGATCTCATGTTGCTGATGATTCTGGTGAAAATTTCATGAAAAATAGTGCATTATTAAGTGAGTTATGTGTGATTTAAGTTTTGTGCACCAAAATTCTTTTGATCGATTCTTGTTATTGGTGATGATTTAGACTGAATTAATGCTTGATCTATGACCTACGTTGCATAAGGATTCATTTGATGTATTCATTTCATGATTCTGGAAAATTCTGGAAATTCTGGAAATTTTGGTTTGAAGGTCTACTATTCATTCATCGTGTTCATGAGGAAGACAACGTTTTTCCAGATTAGCGTCGGATTTGCGACGGCTTAGCGTCCAATCTGGTTCTGGCTAGGGTTTTGTGTGAAACGGTGTCGTTTCATGCTTGGCGCATGCTCATTTGAATTCATACAGGGTTCGATCCTGGCGCGCAACATATTTTCAAATTCCACATCATTTATGCGTTTCCCTCCTTATTTGCCATGACATGTTCATTTTGATTTCAAATTTTTTCTTCCAACTTCAAAAATCCATAACAAATTGAAAAATGCTCCAAAAAATGCCTGGTTTTTTGCTACTTGATCCTTGAGATGTCTAGAATTTTATGATGTTAAATTTTAAAGTTGTGCATGGCTGGAGTTTGATTGGTGTTAGAATATGTGAACATGTGTACATTTGTGACCTTGCTCCATTCATCCTATTGTGAAATGCTTGATTTTAATCCAATGGACATGAAATTTTACATGATGATTCTTGACACATTGATGGATGTTTTAGGATTGGTTTGGTATTTTTCTCATTTACCATTTCTGTTTTATGCACATGTTTGCATAGTGTGACAATTTGTGTCACACATTTGGTTGATCAACTTGTGCAATTTAATTTCCATCTCAATTGATCTTTGATGCTTCTGATTTTTTGTATGTTGATCATGTTGGATGTGTTGAATGCTCATGAATTTTTCCAGAGTTATTTGAATCATTTCTGTTTTGATTTGGAATTTTAATTCATGATGTCCAAATATGAGCTTTGAAATTGTCTTTGACTTCTCTTGCTTAATACATGGCCTTGCTTGATGATTTTGATGTGATACTTTTTAGGAAATGTTAATATGTGTTTGAAGTTGCATTGTGTTGAGTTTCAACTCCTGTTTTGAATTTTTTCTTCACCTTTGACCCTAGGCTTTGACCTAGTGGTTTGTACTTACATGTGAGCTTTGAATTTCAGGTTCAGGCATCCAAATTCCATGGTTAATGTTGCTTCATCATTTAAGTGTTGATATTTGCTTTTGATTGCTAACATTTGCTGTTTTGTAGGTTGAGGATAATTCACTTGAGTTTGCCTTATGGCTTATTTGTTGTACATTGGGATTGTCTGTTTGTTATTGAATGTTGTCTGTTTGTCTGAGTATTGTACTGATTGGTTTAGTTGTTTACACAGGTACCTAAGTTGCTTTAAGTTCATTTGAACTTTGCTTTGCTTTTGCTTGTGGTTGGCATACCACTTAGGTATAACCCCTAATCTTCATGTAGTCTGGAAGACCTGTCATGTTACTTTGGCAGGCACCTGTCTGAAGCCCTCCTTAAGAGGCCATGTCTTTGATTGTTTATCTTTGTGCCAAGCAGGTTAAGTCCTCTTAAGAGGAAATTGGCAGATAAAAGGGATGTGTAATCCATCCCCTGCTATTCAGTTGTGTCATTCATTTTGCTCACACCATGTGTTGATGCACTTTGAATAAAAAACCCCAAATCTTGTCCATAGAGTCAGTCATTTATGGAGAAGAGTTCCTACATTCTGAACTCCCACACTTTCTATTGTTTAAAGCTCTCCCAGGCCAGGGATAAGAGCTATGAGGCATAACCCTCATCTCCATTTCATCTGCTTCACCCTAACTCTCAATGTTAGGGTTAAGAGCTCAAAACACCCATTTCCAGTTGGCTTGTTTGTCAAGGTTGATATGACCCCTTGACTAAAGCCTAACCTTGCTTGAGCCTATTGATTGTGTATAGTGTGTGATAATTGACTGCTTGTTTGCTTATCTGTCCATCTGTGCATAATTGTTTGTGTGTGCCTCTGTGCATTGCTTTCATCTTTGAGCATTAATTGTATATCATTTCATGATCATTGTTCATACTTTGTGACATTTTGTTTTGTCCATTGAGGAGTCAATTGTAAGTCCATTTATTGGCAGTTGTTTCCTGTGATCTGGAAGGAGTTGGGACTAAGACCATTGATTGGCATTCCATTTCCTTGGAGTCGAGTGTAAGACCATTTATTGGCAACTTGTTTCCTCTTGCTTATTGCATTTGTTTTCTTTGTTTTGTGAGATTGGTGTAAGTCCATTGATTGGCATCCGGTATCCATGTTTTCTTTGTTTTGTGAGATTGGTGTAAGTCCATTGATTGGCATCTGATATCCATGTTCTCTGTGTTTTGTGAGACTGGTGTAAGTCCATTGATTGGCATCTGGTATCCATCTTTGTTTTGTGAGATTGGTATAAGTCCATTGATTGGCATCTGGTTTCCATTTATGTTGGCTTTTTTTTATACATTGTTTATCTGTTACTTGCTTGTTGCCTTTTCCAAAGGAATCACTTGGATCATTTACATATGATCTCAAGAGGTGAACATCTAAGAAGTTTTACTCCTCATCCCCACCTTTTGTTTCCTTACAATCTCCATTGGCATGTTAACCAAAACCAGAAAACTTTGTGCAAACATTTTCACTTGTTTTCAAACTAGAAACCTAGGCCTTAAGCCTCTGATTTTCAAACTTCATTTTCACAACACTTCTTTTAAATTGAACTTAATGCCAACTTTGACCATCTTTGTGAATACTTCTAATTGGTTAATTCCACTCACTCAATTGCTTTTGTGGCTTTGTCCATTCTTAATCAAGTTTTCATGCATTAGCCATAAATCTCAATTATCTTAGTGGTTGATGTGAATCTCACCTTTTGTCCTTAGGGATCGAACTGTAAGACTTCCATACTGAAAACAGGGTTAACCCCTCTAGTATGTCGAAGCTATTCTCACATGGTGGACTTGTGGTTGTATAGGTTGAGTTTTCTCCCATGGATAATGAAAGACCTTAGGGCTTTTATTTAAAATCAATCCACTTACTTTTTTGGAAATCTTTTAGCCGAACTACGGCGTTTTGATCCTTACCTTCCATGGAAAGGTACGTAGGCAACGAGTTCATCCGTTCAAACACAAAAATAACTAACTTGTATATTCTTTTCTCATCTCTACAATCAATGTTTGCACAAAAATATTTCATAAACAAATAATTTTGCAACAATTTGTGAAAAGAGGTTCCCTTGGAGTACCTAGGATGCTTTGGGTGCCTAACACCTTCCCTTTGCATAATTACCCCCTTACCCAGATCTCTGACCTTTCATTAGTTTTCTATGTGTAAAACTTCTTAGGCTTTTGTTCCCTTTTAGCCATTCCTTTGGATAAATAAAAGTGCGGTGGCGACTCTATCTTTGTATGCTTTGCTTTTGATTTAGCCAATAAATCATAAAGTGATGAATACACCGCTACAGAAAAGTGGCGACTCTGCTGGGGACTTCACTGATCTTCCTAGTGGGTTTGCCAACTTTTCACAATTGTTGTGATATATTGTTTATGACATATTTTTGTGCAAATTTGGGATGAATGTATTGTGTGTAATGATTGATTTGCTTGATATATCAATTGCTTGCTTGTTTGGTGATCTGTGAGATGAGTTCTATACCCGAACTCGAGTGCACCCTATGATAGGAGAATGGCATAGTCTTGTCGACTTGTGTGGAGTTATTCCTTAGCAAGTTGACTTGCGAGCCCATTCACTTGGTGGAGGTCATGTTGGATTAATGATGTCACACAAGTTATTTGTGGTTAAGCATTATTCTTCCGATATGTGCCGTAGAAGCCAAGGACCTTAGTTTACCAAGCCCATCTTGGCCTATTTTTAGGATGTAGTGCGGAGGTCGTTCAGATGTAAGATCTGATGCGATTGTTACGCGATACTACACTCATAAGAGTCTGTCTTAAGAATATTTTTGGAATACGAGTATTCGTTCCTCCGATAATATTCGAAAGATGGGACGATGACTATGGGAACCTCTGGTAGAACATGTCCGGCAGGTTTAAACCATAGTACACTCCCTTTGGGTGGTTCTTAACCGAGACTCCATGCTCGTGACTCGCAACAAACCCGTGATTCATGGTTGATCCGTTCACCCATCGTTAATATCAATGGAACTTGGGTGTTGATAAGGTGTAAACCATAATCCACCAAAATGGATGATTGATATTAAGGATGGTTGAATCGTTCGCATATCGTTAATATCAATGGAACTGGGGTGTTGATAAGGTGAAAACCATAATCCACCAAAATGGATGATTGATATTAAGGATAATACGAGCTATCCCATGACCTTTGTCTGGTGTGCTTTGCTTGATCCTTGAGTGTGATTGCTGCATTCATGCATTCATGCATTCATCTGCATCCATATCATCAAAAAATGAGAATTTTTTTTAAAGAACTTAAGGGGTTTCTTTGCAAAAAAATTCAGATATGGAAAGACAAAGAATCATTTGATGAGATATTTCCATATGCAATAAAATGCTTAATATTTCAAAGTTTGCAAATAAAACCCTCGAGTTCCTTTGAAATAAAAACCAAGCATATGCACAAACATTGCATGCATCATATGCATAAGCAGGTGTTGTTCTCAGCCTCTGTCCTGTGGTCTGATCCCTGTTGCTCTTCATTTATTTTGAAGACAAGCTGACTCATCGGTACTACACCAGAGCCAACTCTGCAAGATTAATGGATCATCTTGGGCAAGATAGTTGTGAACTCAAGGAGGAATCTGCCAGACAGAGTGCTTTTGATGGATTTATTCCTGGTTAGCCACCTGTCTTCTTTCTCATACATTGATGCTGAGGATGAAGTTGGAACTCCTTTCCAAGCTTTGTCTATTGCTGAGCCGATTGAGAAGAAGTCTCCTTCATTTGCTTCCTATCGAGATGCGAAACTGGCCATTGAATATGGTGCAGTTGCTGGTTTAGGAAAAATGGTCGAGCTTGAAGATAATAAATCCCGGGCTGGCATTGGCTATTCTTCTGGGGTCTTCAACGACAAAGGGCTATTCAAGAGTGGAGGTTTCATCCACGCCGATCAAGCTGAAGAAGTTGCTGCTATCTTGGAAGAGGATGCAGAGGATACTGACAATTTTGTCATCCCTGGCGGGATCTGCCACAATTGGGTCGCTGTAGACGTTCCTACGGTCATTCATAAGTCAGCGTAATATGTTTGCTTTGTTTAAAACCCTTCTCCCATGCCAAAAGGAGAAGTGATGACATTGTTGGCATCATATATACAATGATATTTCATTCAATTAATGCATGTTAAACATTTGTTTTCCAATTGTTTTCAGTTTTTGCTTTTTGCATGAAATTGGTGATCACAAAAAACCCCGAAAAAAGCATAAAATCAAACTTTTCATCTGCATAATGATTGCCTTATTTGATTTCAAAAAGCTTTTATATCCAAAATCATTATGCAGGTTGATTCTTAAACCCATTGAATATAATGATCCAACGCCATCTCTCAATTTTGAATTCCCTGTATTCGAAGTAGAGGAAGATGATGTTGAAGGGATTCCTGATGAGATTACCCGTCTCCTTGAGCACAAAGAGAAGATCATTCAGCCGCACCTTGAGAATCTGGAAACAGTCAACTTGGGGTCTGAAGATTGTGTTTGGATGGTGAAGATTGGGGCACTCCTTGAAGAGTCTGTCAAGAAGGGGTTGATTAGTTTGCTACGAGAATATTCCGATATCTTTGCTTGGTCATATGAAGACATGCCGGGTCTAGATACATATATTGTGCAACATTTCCTGCCTCTGAAGCCTGAGTGCGTGCCTGTTAAGCAGAAGCTCAGAAGAACTCATCCAGATATGGCAGTGAAGATCAAAGAGGAAGTTCAGAAGCAAATTGATGCGAGGTTTCTGGTGACTTCCACATATCCTCAATGGGTGGCCAATATTGTGCCTGTGCCCAAGAAAGACGGAAAAGTCCGTATGTGCGTTGATTACAGAGATTTGAATAAAGCTAGTTCGAAAGATGATTTTCCTCTACCACACATTGATATGTTGGTAGACAATACAGCTAAATTCAAAGTCTTTTCGTTTATGGACGGATTTTCCGGATATAATCAAATCAAGATGGCACCCGAGGATATGGAGAAGACAACATTCATCACACCTTGGGGAACATTCTGTTATCGAGTGATGCCCTTCGGTTTGAAGAACGTCGGAGCCACGTATCAACGAGCGATGACTACCTTGTTTCATGAATACATTGTTGTTTATGTAAATGAAGGATTTGCATGTGGTATTATAGTGGATTGGAACAAGCAGAACCTGGAAGTGGATATGTTAGACATCGACTTACAACATATACATATGAAAGTTAAGATAAACGAAGAAAAAGATTGGTTTTTCACAGCGGTTTATGCTAGTTCTCTAGAGGAGAAAAGAAAAGTAGTGTGGAAGAGTTGAAGAAGGTTGCTGACAATATTAAGGGTACTTGGTTTGTGGTTGGAGATTGTAATGATGTTGCTAAATGCAACACTTTCATGGAAAGGATAAACAAATGCAATTTGATTGACATAAATATTATTAGCCCAAAGTTTACATGGCGTTGACCTATTTATCATGGTGGGAAAAGGATATATGAGAGATTCGATAGAGTGCTTTGCAATGATGATTAGAGTTTGTATTTCCCTGAAGCTCATGTCAAAGTGCTCACAAGAGTTGATTTTCGGATCACCATCCGATTTTGATCTACTTGAATAAGGATAACATCACTAAAACTGAAAAGCAGTTTCGCTTTGAGAGCTCTTAGATTGTGGGAGAAAAGTATCATGAAGAGATTGAAAAAACTTGGAGAAAGGAAGTTAGCTTGAATGCCAATTTGAGAGCAGTGAGGGAAGACATAAACTCTTGGAAGATTAACACGTTTGACAAAGTGTTGAATCGAAAGAAAGAGTTTATGGCCAAAATCACAGATATTCAGAGCAACCTGCAAAAAAGGGACAATATGGAAGGTCTAAGGAACCTTGAAAAGAAGCTGTAGAAGGAGTTTAGTGAGATTCTTTGAAAGGAGAAGCTGATTTGGTTTCAAAGGTCTCGATCTAATTGGTTAGTGGACGAAGATCATAACATGCAGTACTATCATATGAAGACATTGAACAAAAAGAGAAAGAATAAAATCCTCATTCTAAAGAAGAATAATGGCATCTGGATGGAAGAGGAGAGTGAGTTGACAAGGCATGTTAATGATTACTACATGCATCTTTTTACTTTAAAGGGAGGGTGGAGAAATTGGAAGGCTACTGAGGTGACGTTTCCGAAACTTCACAATGATGATATTCAAAGACTTGTAACCCAAGAAGAAGATATAAAGATTAAGAAAGCCATGTTCGCGATGAAACCATGGAAAGCATCGGGACCAGACGGATATCCAGTTGGATTTTACCAAAAGTCTTGGCATATTGTTGGAGACTCAGTGTGCAATTTTGTTAAGCAAGTTTAGAAGAATCCTCATGAGCTAGGTGATATTAATCAAACTGACATTTGTTTGATCCCGAAAGTGAAGCATCCGCGTATTATTATGCAGTTCCATCACACCTCTCTATGCAATGCCATCTACAAGGTTATCAGTAAAATTATGGTAGACAGATTAAAACCATGCATAACTAACATAATGTCTCTGTTTCAAACTGGATTTATGCCAGGGAGAAACATCCATGAAAGTATCATTATAGTGAAGAAAGTGCTTCACAGTATGAATAGCAAGAAAGGTTTATTTGTTATCAAGGTTGACCTCTCAAAAGTGTACAATAAATTAAGCTAGGAGTTTATATGGAGGGTGTTGCAAGAGGCTCACATGCTGGATAACATCATAAATCTTATTATGCATATTGTGACTAACATGGAGACCAATGTGAATTAGAATGGAGCAAGGAGTGAATTATTTAGGACTCAACGTGGACCTAGATAAGAGGACCCGATCTTGCCATATCTGTTTGTGATGTGCATGGAAAAACTGTTAGATGATAGTATCGATCTAGAAGGGGGGTTGAATAGATCAGTATTTAAAATTTAGCACTTTTTAAAAATGTTTTCAACGGTTGTGAAAGCTCCCTAGATTAAAATCGTCTAAATGACCCGTTAATGGAAAGATTGGATATGCATGAAACCGAATGGAATAACTACGATAGAGATGATCAACCACGATCTAAATAAATCAATTAACTGTCACAATCCTTGATATCGTTACCTCTAATAATGCGTTAACACAATAAGAGAGCAAGTAAAATATTAATAGATTTGTGTGAGATTAATTTTATCGAACACTTGGTGAGCACTCCTCACCAAGTCTCAATTTCACTCAAATTGAATATGCAGAATTTTACTCAGTTGCAATCAAAGTGATTGCACCAATTTATCAAATAGCTACTATGACCAACAATTAAGCGAGATTTATTTTACTATTAGTTTCACACAAAACGTAATTAATGCAGAATTTATAGAGTTTAAGGGAAAGAAAGAACAACACCGGATTTGTTTAGGCAGTTCCCCTACCGTCCTCGCTTAGGGTACGTCTGCCTTCAATTCTAAATCTAGAATTGAGATATATTTATTATTAAGTTACAAAGTTGATACAAGAGAAGAAATGATCACCAACAATCAACCCATAATGTTATTGTAGATCCTATTCGCTTATCTCCCTTTGATTCGAGTTGAACCAAGTTCTTCAAGTGCTTCGAACAAACCTCCGGTTACAGCTACCTTATTGTAAGAACTTCACGTTCTCCAAAACTTCAGCTCGACTGATTTCGATTGCAAGTTGCTTGAACCCTAAGCTTTCTTCACAATCCTCCGGTTACCGTTACTTGTTTGACCGAACCTACCGTTCTTCAAATTTTTCACTCGGCTGAATCTATAAAGCAAAGGTTAGTGCAAAACCCCCCAATTCTTAGAGGACAAAACCCTAATGGTTTTATTCAAGAAAAACCCACACAAAGCCTCAATCCAAACTAAGATTACACAATCCTATTTGGACGTTATCACCACAACAATGAACAATGATCAACAAAAATTGTTATGTGTATTTGTTGAGAAATGAAATGGAGAATGAAGATGAAGAGCACTTTGGTGTATCTCTTTCACTTTTCTTATTATTTGTTGAAGAAGAGACTCTAGAATATTTATATGATGCATGAACCAAATAACAGACATACCAGAATCATTTTGCACAATTACACATCAGAAAATTAAGTCCAAGTAGCGACCACTCGACCTGTTCACACAGGTCACCCGACCTGTTCAGACCCGAGGCAAAATTATTCAAGTGAAGCAGGCGATGAGTCGACTCAAACAGAGGATGAGTCGATGAGTCGACTCAAACAAAGTTTTTCCAGGGTTGAGTCGACCTATGACTCGACCTGTTTAGACCCGTGGCTACATGGTTCAAATGGAAATAGATAATGAGTCGACGCAACATGTGGATGAGTCGACTCATTCAGTTTTCCTAGGATTGAGTCGACCTGTGACTCGACCTGTTCAGACTCGAGAGTTACGCTCCGAGTCATGAGTCGACTCATAAGTCTTAAACTGCCAAAATGAGTTTTGAGATGTATTTTGATCAATTTAAACCAATCTCTTATGAACTTATGGTATTAACGATGATCAAGTGCATGACTCACATCTATGATGTGCTCATATATGCCTGGATATGTTGAACTTATACTTTGAACATGTTAGGGGATGAACGCATTCTATGATATGATGACACTATCCAAAGTACACGTTATGGGAGACTATAAAGGTTTGACATCATTAAAATAATAACTAGGCATTTTTACCCTCACATACTCCCCCTTTTTGATGATGGCAAACTGGGACACAATAGCGTACTTTGATAGATATCCTCCCCCTGATTTTATGCATGCCTTCAAACATTCTGCTATTATAAATCTGCTAAATCTACTATTGTGTTTCCATTGCTTCTCCCCCTTTGACAACATCAAAAATAAACAATGAAACGGTCAACATGAAAAAAAGATATTCATAAGCACTTAGTCAACGACTTTGAAATATATATACATTAACAACCATGCACATAACATGAAGTCAATGTAAGAAGTATAGGCATAAATGTTACACGGACCAAAATAAAATAAGTAAATAACATTGCCATAATTGTTCATCATAAACTTTAAGACAAATAAGTAAGTACAATAACATGCAAACATAGGGAAATGGAAATGCACTAAATTAAACAATCATATAAGGTCGTCTCCCTCGTGACGGGTCATTTCTGCCTCTATAGCCATAAGGTGGACGTGAAGGTCTCTCTTCTTCATAGAGGTTGGTGAATTCAATGACGTTTCGATTAAGCGTATTGAAGGATCCTGAGAGAGAGAGCGATGAGTGCCATCAATCTGTTGCATGATGGTGGAGGTAAATGAATTGAAGTTGTCACTGTGGGTTTGGATTTGACTCCTTAGGTCCGAATATCGTTCCTCTTGGAGGGAAGCAAAAGATGCAAAGTTGTCACCTTGAATCTGAAGCTGATCCTGCAAGTCCGTAAATCTCTCCTCTTGAAGTCTAGCAAAATTTTGCTGATGTATTTGCATGTTTCTCAACATTTCCATCACTTCAGAATTTTCAAGTTGAGAAGAGGGTGTAGGCATATATGATGATCAGTTGTTGGTCTAGCAGGTGTGTTGCCATTCTCCCCAGCCTTGGTTGTTGGATGGATGTTGTCCAGGAGTAGTACCTAGCCAATCACCATGGTCAGTGAGTTGTTGATCGTGCTCCATAGGTTGAGAGCTGTCATCATTATTCTCTTCATCGTCTTCATCATCTTCATCCTTTTCATCATCATCACCATCATCATCATCATCATACTCATCATCATCATCATCTTCTTCCAAATGCCGAGTATTAGAACCTGGAACTGGTTTATGGGTCTTGTATAGTCGCGCTGTACGATCCCAAGTGTACCCCATCAAACTTAATGTTTTCTGACAAAACTCTTGATTTGTAGTCACGGAGTTATATGGAATTCCTTGAATTGAAACTTTAGCTTTATTTAGGATACTTTGAATAAATGAAGGGTAGCAGAGAGAAGTGCCTCGACCTGAATCCTTTAGAGCAAAGATCCGACTTGCAACATAGTGCGGCCAATTTACTTTCAGCTTGTGTTTCAGCATATAAACTAGGTGTACTTTGGCCTTGTCCACTATGGAGTAACCTCCTTGTTTAGGATTCATAATATGCGTTACGACCCAATGTAAAATCCTATCCAGAGGCTTCAAAAGACCCGTTGTCATATTGGTAGGGGAATAGACTGCTCGCAACAATATTTGCAGAAAACGGTCTCTTCAACATTGAGTTTAAGGCATTCCTAAACTCATAGTCTGGAGCAAACACAGTGTTCGTAATCTTGAGATCATTAGGAGACGATAGTGGAGAGATCTCAAATAGAGACTCCCAAACGTCATCATTCACTTCAATAACCCTATTACCAATATTGCATGCAAAGTTAAAACCCTCGAATTTTCCATCAACGCCAGTATAAAACAGTTTGACTAAATCCTCATTATACTTAGTGGTACAGTCTAAGAACAAATTAATTCCTTGAAAATTTATCCGTTCAACAATTTCTAGAATATGCATGTGTCCAGCCACTAACGATGAGTATATATACTACTTTACAACTGTTTTATTTTTGAACTTCGTTTCAAAGGTTTTAACAAGATCATCAAAGAGTAAGGATAAAGCAGTTACCAGAATATTCGATCGAGATGGTGCAATCCCAGTGTGAGAGGAGGATCCTCTTGCAGTTCTTTTTCCAGATGCTCTTGAGGCCATTTGAGTGTTGTTCGTGAGATTTTAGGGTTTTTGTGAGAAAGAGAGTGAGAGAGATGGAGAAGACCAAATGACCAAATGAATTGATTATGCAGAAAAAAATTCTTGAAAAATGAGTCGACCTAATTAAGACTCAGATGAGCAGTTTCTGGCATCGAAGAGTCGACAAATGGGTCAACCTATTAGGACCCGAATTTAATGAAACCTCTACAATGGGCAGCGAAGAGTCGACTCACACGTGTAATGAGTCGACACATTCATGTTTGAAATCCCAAAAGAATAGACTCTGGGTAGCGATGAGTCGACCTGTTGGGACCCGAAGGAAATACATGGATTAAGTTCTCATTGATGAGTCGACTCATGGGTCGACCAGTTGGGACCCGAAGGAAACACATGGATTGAGTTATCAGTAATGGGTCGACTCATAGGTCAACCAGTTGGAACCCGTGTTAGTGATTAGAAGACACGAGATTCAAAAATGCTCCTAGCAATGAATGCATGTTAAATATGATACCTAAGCAAGTTAAAGCATAATTCAAGCATAGAAATGGATAACATTTAGATCAAACCAGAAAATGGACATCAAGAATTACATAGAACAAGTATATACATACATAGTTAATAAATATAGGTCAAACAGATAGGAACGATATTACCTCCAATGATGATAGACGACTAGTGCCCTCACATAGCTCGCACTTATAAATCAAGGAATATACAGGCATAAATATAAAGCAGGCATCATATATATATTTAAACGCGATCCGAGATATCGAGAACATCAAGTTCCCTACGAATGTGGAAGAAAGGCTCTGTCGCAAGTGGTTTTGTGAAAATATCGGCAAGTTGATTTTTGCTATCAACATGCATGGAGACAACATCACCTTTCTCAATATGATCCCTAAGGAAGTAATGCCGAATTTCAATATATTTAGTGCACGAATGTAGTATAGGATTTTTGGTTAAATTAATGGCGATTGTGCAGTCACAAAAAATGGGAATACGTTCAAGTTGAACATTGAAGTCGAGTAATTATTGTTTGAGCCACAAAATTTGAGCGCAACAATTATCCACAACAACGTATTCCGCCTCGGCTGTTGACAAAGCAACCGAAACTTGTTTTTTGCTATGCCAACTCACTAAGGAATTTGAATAAAAGTGACAAGTGCCACTAGTGCTTTTCCTATCCGGTTTGCAACCGGCAAAGTCGGAATCAGAGTAGCCAACCAAAGAGCAATCACTTCCCTTAGAAAACCAAAGCCCATACTTTGAAGTACCACAAAGGTATCTAAGTATGCGCTTGACGACCTTTAAATGTGACTCTTTGGGACATGATTGATACCTAGCACACATACATACACTAAACATAATGTCTGGTCGAGATGCGGTAAGATATAGGAGAGATCTGATCATACCTCTATACCTTTTTATATGTACGACCTTACCATTTTCATCTCGATCCATATCAACCACAGTAGGCATTGGAGTGTCGATTACTTTGGAGTTTTCTATATCGAAGCGCTTGAGTAGCTCATTACAATACTTCGTTTGACTCACAAAAGTTCCTTTTTCAAGTTGCTTGATTTGAAGTCCGAGGAAGTAATTTAGCTCCCCCATCATGCTCATTTCAAATTCTCCCTGCATCAACTTAGAGAATTCCTTGACCAAATTTATGTTAGTAGATCCAAAAATAATTTCATCTACATAGACTTGAACTAAACTGGAGTGTTTTCCTTGAACCCTAATAAAAAGGGTTGTATCAACCTTCCCTCTTGAGAATCCTTGCTCTAGTAGAAATTTGCTAAGACGTTCATACCATGCCCTAGGGGCTTGTTTGAGACTGTACAAAACACGCTTAAGCTTATAAACATAGTTAGAATGCTCATAGTTTTCAAAGCTGGGAGGTTGAGATGCATAAACCTCTTCATTAATGTAATCATTTAGGAAAGCGCTCTTAATATCCATTTGAAATAATTTGAAATCTTGAGAACAAGCATAGGCAAGCAAAAGGCGTATAGCCTCGAGTCGGGAAACTAGAGCATAAGTTTCCTCATAGTCGATGCCTTCCTCTTGGTTATACCCTTGAGCAACAAGGCGAGCCTTGTTACAAGTTATAACTCTGTTTTTGTCTAACTTGTTCCTAAACACCCATTTAGTACTGATTACTCGATGGTCTCGCGGAGGGGGAACAAGATCCCATACCTCATTTCTTTTGAACTGATTAAGTTCCTCTTGCATTGCTAAAAACCAATGTTCATCGAGTAATGCGTCTTTGGAGTTTTTAGGCTCAATTTGAGAGACGAAAGCGAAATGATAACAAAAGTTACTTATCTTTGACTGTGTGGTAATTCCCTTTGAGATATCTCCTAGAATATTATCGATGGGATGATCCTTAAAAGATTTCCATTCCAAAGGAAAATCATTGTTATTAATCGAGTGATCCTCCTCTTTCTTTTTGGATATTTGATCCGACTCCTCCTCGTTTTTTTCGGGATGGGGTTCAACACGCTTTTCTTCTTGATATTTTATTATGTCTTCCAAAGGAACACCTGCACCATCAACAATAATACATTCTCCGACAGTTTTCAGATAAGATTCATCAAAGGAAACATGCACGAATTCTTCAACAATAAGTAACCTTTTTTTGTATACTCTATATGCTTTACTAGATTGAGAGTATCTGAGAAAGATACCTTCATCGACTTTTGAGTCAAATTTACCTTGGTTTTATTTACCATTATTTAATACAAAGCATTTACACCCGAAGACATGAAGATGTGAAGCATTAGGCTTCCTTCCCTTTAACAATTCATAAGGAGTTTTGTTTAAAATAGGACGGATGAGTATCCTATTCAAAACATAACAAGCCATATTTATGGCATCGGCCCGAAAATATTTAGGAAGGCCGTTTTCATTGATCATAGTCCTTTCAAGCTTTTCTAAAATTCGGTTTTTATGTTCCACTACTCCATTTTGTTGTGGAGTTCTTGGAGCAAAAGAATTATGATCAATGTCGTTTGTTTCACAAAATTCTTCAAAGAGGTGGTTTTGAAATTCACCTACGTGATCACTTCAAATAGTAACTATGCTCGTGTTCGATTTGTTTTGAGAAAGCTTGGCAAACTTTTCAAAAGCAGAAAAAGTGTCACTTTTACTTGCTAAGAAGATGGTCCAACAAAATCTAGAATAGTCATCTACTATAACAAAACCATAGTAGTTTCCACCTAGACTTTTAATTCTAGATGGCCCCAAAAGGTATGGAGAAGTTCAATGGGTCTCGTTGTGGAAACAATATTTTTATATTTAAAAGAGATCCTTGTTTGCTTTCCCATTTGGCATGCATCACATAAGTGATCTGTTGAAAATTTGATTTTGGGAAGACCAACTACTAGATATTTTGCTATAACTTTATTTAGCAATTCAAAGTTGACATGCGCTAATCGCCTATGCCAAACCCAAGAGTCTTCACTCATGAAGATGAGACATTTAGCGCTAGTCAAAGATATTTAATTCAAGTCAAGCTTGTATACATTATTTACCCTCCAACCCTTAAGCACATCATTCTTTTTATCATTATGTTCAATCATGCAACAATCTTTTGAAAATGATACTTTATATCCTTTGTCACATAATTGGCTAATACTAATGATATTGTGCTTAAGGCCTTTAACTAAAAGGACTTCTGAGATAGTAGTAGAGGAGGGATTACCTACACTACCTTTTCCGAGTATAGCTCCCTTGTTATTATCACTGTAGGTTACAAACTGCCATACCCCGATTTTGGCCCTGAAAATTTTTCCCCATCACTCATTCATTTTCTTTGCTCCTCATGACCATTACATCTGGTCATGAATCTATCCACCGACTTGTTTTGTGTAGACTTGGCATCATCTGCTATTCGATAAATATTTGGGCCTTGCCATTTGTTTTGGGTGTAAAGTAATTAGCTCCCTTAGTCAAGCGGACTTGGAGCACATTATCATTCGATAAGAGTCAGTATTCCTACCTTCTGATTCTCTCAGGCAGAGTTATTCCGTGTTAACTGATCCATGTTTATTACATTTACTCCAACAACTTACATGAATGGACGACTTATTTTTTTGCCATTGCACACTAAAACAACTTCAGCGTTCTACATGTGATTTAAAAGTACTAAAGAAAAACTACATTACTTACTTAAAATACAAAAACAATTACAGCTACAAAAATTAAGGATTATAATAGGCACCTAATTACAAACAACCATAAACAAACAGAAACTACAAATTTGAAGCACTAAAGCTAATCACCGGCATTTTAAAACTTTACAGTGCTGCTTGTCATAATCACGTGTCCCAGGTATTGCTTCGGTACATAATCTCGGCAACTCGTTCCCAGTGAGACAGTAGTGAGCGAATGCTAAGCCTCCATTTGCTAGTTCTGAAAGATTAGGCATTGATGCTGACTTGCCCATGAGTTTTCCTTTATCTCGGCAACTCGTTCAGGATTTAGTCAAGATCGGAATATTCCATAAATCTTTGAGTTGCAGCTTCCCAAGAAAGTTTATATCTTTGTTCAGGAGTGAGAGGATAAGGCTCATTTTCTAATGCTTCTTTAACTTTTGCTACAAAGTCTTCAGGTGTCTTGTAAATCAAACAATTGGGAAATGAGTTGAAGAACTCATTTGAAGGATGATCAACACACACTACAAATTTTCCCATGGCAAGTGGCTCAGCAATAGCTGTGCATAGCACATCACTGATGCTGGGATTTATAAAAACTTTGTACCTTCAATTAAGTTAAGGAACAGTGTCAAAATAAAATAATAAAATAAACCAAATTCAATAAAAACAAGCTCTAAATTAGTGTATGGGTACATAAGCATGAACAATTATCATCTGTAGGTGAAGGTTCCTTTATGCGTACATGAAAAAACAGTTTTGGAAATTTCATTTTCTTAACATAGAAGCAATAACCACCCAAAAGAAATCTACTTTATGAAGATAGGAGAGGATGAAGGATAACTCAGTTCCATGTTGCAATAGATACAACTTCAAAGTTAATTTCCCAATTTTGTGTAGTATGTTTCAGAACAATGTGGAGAACCTTCCAGTGAATGTATCGTAGTTTAAAGTTTGAAGTTAAATTTTTGAATTGGTCTTACCTGTGAAGGGAATCATCTGCATGATCTTTTCCTTTCTGAAAGTTGAGATTCAAATCCAATCTTCTAGCTGCACTCTGAATTTCATGAGCATCCTCTCCACTTCTAAATACATCCATGTTGAAGCCATCAAGAGTTGGGTAAACGGAAACACCATATCAGAAGGAAACTCAATGGTTCAGCTTTTGAAAGTCCTAGAGGCGCGGAAATCAGTGCCGCAGAAAGAGCAAGGCATGGCATTTGCACGTGCTGTTGCTGCTGGTTTTGAGATTGATTATATACCTGCTACCATATAGGACAAACGCGCAACCAAAACGAAATGGAAGTTGCAACCACAACTTTAATATGACCAATTATTCCACCAATCCAGGTGATTCAGCAGCTGGGACGGCAACCGCAGAA
The DNA here is from genome assembly GCF_024323335.1 of Lathyrus oleraceus. Lineage (NCBI taxonomy): Eukaryota > Viridiplantae > Streptophyta > Magnoliopsida > Fabales > Fabaceae > Lathyrus > Lathyrus oleraceus. Next base: position 298,789,610 of record NC_066580.1, on the reverse strand, counting down.
ATAACCGCAATCATCTCAACATGCTATTATAAATAACGGTGTCATTGCTTCTAACCAGATTTCAAATCAATTTGTTCAGCTTTCAGTTGATACACAAGAACCCTGCAACAAATCCATAACGAAATCACAGCAACATCAACCAAATCATGACCAAACATGCTTTGTAATAATTGAAACTTTTACCAAATTTCACTGATAAGTTCCGAAGAAGAGAGCAGAATCATGTGGCACCACCGGAAGATGTTGCAGGTTTGAATCAGAACAACGTTAATGGCGTTGACTTGGGAGGGGATAACCGCGAGGAGGAGAGCTGATGCTTCAAGATTGTCTGATGTGGATAGTGGAGATTTTCGTGCTCCAAGGTGCAGACTGCTGAAAAAGGTGTCCGTTGTGCTTTGTAATGATATTTGTCAGGGACTCATATTCAGTTCACATCACAAATATCAAACAATATCAAGTAGAAGACAACGAGTCTCAAGCCGAATTTCTTCTGGAAGATTGGTAGAAACTGAGTTAGCAGAACTTGTTGATGGAACTGAAGCAGAAAATCAGTGTAAATTACAGAGATGACTGAAGTAAACAAGGCACTTGAACAAAATATTGAGCATCTAAAGGATGTTAGTTGCTCTAATATCGCATTGAAGGATGAACTATACCTTAATTTGGTACTTGAGTATGTTCCTGAAACAGTTCATCGTGTCATTAAGCATTACAACAAGTTGAACCAAAGGATGCCAATGATTTATGTGAAGCTCTATACATACCAAATCTTTAGGGCATTGTCTTGTATTCATCATTGTATTGGAGTCTGCCATTGAGATATCAAACCTCAAAATCTATTGGTCAATCCACACACCCATCGAAGTCATTTCAAAACGGTTAAATTTCTGAACCGACCATGGTGCTTAGAGACCCCAGTTAAAACTCAATGTGGCGCAATATCATCCTGCAATAACAGTTTATTTTCAAACCACCAAACACGTTAAATCCTAGAATATGAGAAGGAAGAAAATAACATGGCAATGGCAACAAAAGACCAGTCAAGCGAAACACATTGAAATCGAGCAATGGAGATGTACCTGAACTTTGGAGACTGAAAGTATCCCGAAGCAGTGCTTTAGTCCTCAGTCTTGTTGTGTACCAGGTTTAGGAGTAAACAGTAACAATTTGGGGCTTAGTTCAGTTTCGACAACCAAGTCCTTACGCTCCTTTTCTTTCAGCTCTTCTGCTCCTTCTCTTAATTCCAGTCTTTTCATGTGGGAAACGGAGAGCAGCTCATGTGATGTTGGCTCTGCAGAAAGACCAATTGGTACCATATTTAAATTCCATAAAGCTATACCAGAGCCATTGAAACTTGGTCCAACCATAAGTTTTGCGAGCCATTGAAACAAACCAAGTCCAGACTAATGCTATCCTGGTGCAACAAAACTAGAAACACCTGAAACAAGTAAAGAGCTCAAATTTTAAACTCATAAAAAAGGAAAGCTATGCAAGTTACAACAACAACAAAAAATCAGTGTAAATTTCGAAGAGAAAAAGAGAAGAAACACGTCCTATTTTCGTCTAAGTGGGTTCATAGTGGTGAAACTTTTCTCACCGGCGGTAAAATTCCACAAGCAACCCAAAAAGGAATTGGGACAAATTCGAAAGAAGAAAGTATAGGATTCATGTTACCTTTTCCAAACCAAACACCAAATAAAATAGACAAACTGGAGCACCCTAAAGGACTTCCAAGGGGATACCCCTTTTGATCTCCGTAGCCAACTCAAAAACCCTAACAGGGTGAGTATAAAAGGACCACCATAATTGTGAATCTGGACCGAAAAAAAGAACAACCGCCTCCTCCACCAAACCACTTCTCACGAACTCCCTCTGATCTACACTCTGGAAGAACACACCCTCAAAGCTCCGACAAGTCACGCAACGAGCTCTCCACACTGTTAAAATCGTAGGCGATCCATTAACTTTCAAACTCTAAAATGCCACACACCATTCACGCATACGCGTTCTCGTAGCTCCAAGGCAACTACGGTATATCATTCTTTACATTTTGTTTCGATTTTGTGAAGATTATCAGAGGTTCTTTTGTTTCAATTTCACTTCTTTTTTCTGGAAAAATGGTTGAGTAACTGATGTGTGCAAAAGGTGTAGGTTGAGTTTGTTTGTGGCTGCAAGGTCACGTTTCTTTCTCTCTCTTGGTTGTATTTCATTCCTTTTTATTTGTTTTAATAAATAATAATCAGGCCGCCACGTGTTGTGGTCTGAATGGCCAAGCTTAAATTTTAATTGTACCAGTAAGAAAAACGTCGCCCCTCTCTCCATGATTTTGGTTTTTTTATGATTTTATTCATTCATTTATTATTATTTTTTAATCTATTTTTAGGGTTTAGAATTTGGATTTGGGTTTGGACATTAAATTTTACCATTTACTAGTTCACCATCCATCTAGTGCATGTACTCTATTATGTTAGTTTTTCTTATGATTAATTTAATTATGTGATTTAGTATTTATTTAAGTGATTAAATTTTATTTATTTAGTTATTTAAATATTAATTAATTAGTTTCTTTTATTGTTAAGTTGATTATTTAATTAATTGACTTTAATGTCTTTAGTAATTTAATTAGATAATCTCTATCCATATTTATACCATTGTACTTGTAAATAATTATTGAATCTCATTAACATTTCATCATTTTCATCACTTCAAATCATTCTCAATTCAAATCACTTCAAATCATTCTCAATTCAAATCTCTTCAAATCATCTTTCTCAATAGAATTTGAAGAAAAAGATTATCCTGGACGGAGTATCCAGTTATAATCCCGAATATTAGGCTCAAGCTGTAAGAGCTTGCAAGCCATAAATATTCGTCTTCTCTTCCCCACACTCCATTATTCAAATCATTTTCTTAACAAAGTTGGAAGAAAAAGATTATCCTGGATGGAATATCCAGTCATAATCCCGAATGCTAGGTCCAAGTTGTAAGAGCTTGTGAGCCATAAGTATTCGTCTTCTCTTCAAAATTCTTATAAATATTGAAACTTCTTTTCTCAGTAAGTTGGAAGAAACAGACTACCTGGGTGGAATATCCAGACGTAGTCCCGAATATTAGGCACAAGTTGTAAGAGCTTGCAAGCCATAAGTGTTCGTCTTCCCTCCAAAACACTTGTAAATATTCAAACCATTTCCTTAAGCAAATTTGGAAGAAAAAGATTACCTGGGTGAAATATCCAGACGTAGTCCCGAGTATTAGACCCAAGCTGTAAGAGCTTTCAAGTCATAAGTACTCGTCTTTCAAACTCCAATACTTAATTCCTATCTTAACCCCTTTCAATAAAGATGGAAATGGAACATGGTGGATACCATGCACTCCTGAGATTAAGATTCGAGATGGATGTCTCGCCTATCTTAGCTCTCGCCGTCATCTAAAATTGTCAATGCGGTTTCTTCAAACCCTTTCTCAATCAAATTCAAAACACTTAATCTTTATTAAATATTTTTTCCAGTAAGATGGAAATGGAACGTGGTGTATACCGCGCATTCCTGAGTCTAGGATTCGAGATGGATATCTCGCTCATCCAAGTTCTTGCCATCACTCAAAATACATCCAACCAATCAAACTCTTTTTTCACCGTCGTGCGATTGATCAGAAAAAACCTTTTCAAAACGAAAGACATCTTGTCTTAAGGTGATGCAAAGCAATGTTTCGGCCACGATTGTTGAGTTGAGATAAGTGACGTTTTTCCGAATGTTGATTTGTAAATCCATTTGATGTGTGGTATACGTCCGCTCCTCATCTATTTTGGATAAAACGATGTTTTCGTCGATTAATACAATACAACTTTCGCTAAAATCGACCAACAAACAAATATTTTTTCTACCCAGAACTACATAAGCCTTGATTTCTCTGTTGAGATACGTAGGAGCAGGATTTTTAAATCTTGTTAGGCCCACTAATAAAAAACTTAGGTTTAGTCCTTCGTCAAAAATCCAAAAACATTCTCCTCTCTTCTATTCTTTCTTTCCCACTTAATAGCTTGAAAAGCCTAACATTTCAACTAACACTAACGCACACAACTAACCTAATGGTTCCCGTTGAGTACAACGTACGTGAGGGGTGCTAATACCTTCCCCTTGCGTAATCGACTCCCGAACCCTGATTTGGTTGCGACGACCAATATCGTTGTCGTTTTGTCTTGGGTTTTATCGATATCTCCCCTTTCCTTTTAGGAATAAATAATGTTCGGTGGCGACTTTGTTCAGTCCATCATGCGAGCGTGCAATTGCGCTTCGCTTAGGTCGTATTCCCGTTTTCCCGTGGTACGACAGATGGCGACTCTGCTGGGGACGTCAGATAACTCCCTAAGTGAGTCAAGCCTAATTAGGTAGTTTGTGTGCCTTTGTTTTTTTTACCTATGTGGATTTTTTTTTCTTTATTGTTTTGCTATATTTATTGTCATAGTGATATAAATCTATTGTATTGGTTCGATATGTTGTGGCACTTGGATACTCTGATTACAATGTGGGAAAGACTTTTTACCCGAGTCTCGAGTAAAAACATAAGATAGGACGAGGTTGAGTAGTGCGGGTCCGCGAGATGAATTTCTTGTTGGGTCGGTGCGAGAACCTTACTTAGAGTAGATTCTTGAGAGGATGTTGTCGCTCGGCAAGTAAGTTGTCATAAGCTTCGATATTTTCTTTAGGATCCATGACTCTGAGAGCCATTTGTAGAACCTTAGTTCTTTGTTCAACTAGGAAGGATGGTTGCGTAGCATGGGTCCGCGAGATGAATTTCTCGTTGGATCGATGCGAGAACCTCACTTAGAGTAGATTCTTTAGATGGAGTTGATGCCCGACAAGTAAGTTTCCGCAGGTAGCAAACAGTCTAATGGATCCATGACTCTAGGAACTTTTTTTGAAACCTTAGATCATACCTGGTGAGAACCATGTTCTATACGAAGCAATCAGACTTATCCATGCCTTAAGCCTATTGAACTTATACAAAAAATGCATCACATTCATCCACATACATTGCATTAACATCATAAAAAGTAAGCTCTTAGTTGTCTCTTATTTGTTTCAGGAATTGAGAACTGGAAAATGACAACTCCAAGGAGACACACTTTCACGCTTAAGTACAAGGAACCTAAGCTGGACAGTCTTAAGGATTTGATCTCTTATTTGACTCTCAGTAGACTGATGAGTTCGGAAAAAACTATGGGAAATTTTTTAGCCTTCTAACTAAGAAAGTTGATTATGGAATTATCAGCTCTTTGGCACAATATTATGATCCACCTCTACGTTGTTTCACATTCGTTGATTTCCAACTAGCTCCTACTTTGGAAGAAGTTGAGAGAATCGTGGGTCTCAAATTGAAGGATTTCAATCCATTTCCAAAGCTCGAAGAAGAAGCGGGCCCAAAGAAGATAACTTCAGCCCTAAGTATCAATGTCCCGACTGTTCTAAACAATTGGGTTGAAAAAGGAGGTTGCGAAGGTTTTGCCGCGATGTTTTTGGAAGATTTAGCTCTGGAGTTCAAGAAAAAGGGAAATTGGAATGCATTTTATGTTGTGTTGGCTTTATTGATCCATGGGGTTGTGCTATTCCCAAATGTTGAAAAATTTGTGGATCAGGTAGCCATAGAAGTCTTTCTCTCTGGCAATCCCGTACCATTTCTCTTAGCTGACATTTACCATGCCCTTCACGCTCGACATGAAAAGAGGGGTGGAACTTTGTTGTGCTGTGCTCCTTTGCTTTATACTTAGTTCATGCAACACATGCCCGAAGAAGGCCCTTTTGTGGCAAAAGAACTTAAGTATCCTAAAAAATTAGCTTCTCTCACTGCAAGTTCCATCAGATGGTATATCCGAGAGTGGGAAACCCCAGACATTATAGTCAGCTGTGGGGAATTTCCTAATGTACCGTTGTTGGGTACCAAGGGTTGCATCAATTATAACCCTATGTTATCTCGAATGCAACACGGTTACTCCATGGATGGTCCTCATGACGCAAAGGACTTACAACCATTTGTGCTCTTTGACATCCAAGCAAGCAATCCTGATGTAAGAGCAGTACGAAAGGCTTGGTTAAAGGTTGTTAGGAAGGGTAAAGAGTTTGGAAAAAGAAACCTTCTCGCCAAAGAACCTTACACTCGATGGGTAAAAGAAAGAGTTGGGGAAATCCATTTGCCATTTATCTTAAAGTCTTCAGCTTTTCCCAAAGCTCCTGAGCCGAAACCCATACTCCCTGAGGACATGGAGAAACTCACTACTAAGGTTAAGGAGCTCGAATTGGAGAATACTGAATTACGGATTCAGATGAACCGAGTTATCTTGGAAAATCAGAATTTGAAAGAGGAACGTAAGGGGAAAGCCCAAGAACTTGAGGATAGTAACAAGAGAGCCAGGCTATTGGAAGACCAGAAGGATGATCTTGATCATATCCTTATAGGTTCCACATCAGTGATCCGAACCAGGAAGGAAGAGCTCAAGAAAGCTGAGTATATGATCTGTGAGTTAGGGAGAATGTTGGATAAATCCCTTATGGATAAGAAAGAAATTAAGCTCGACTTTGAGGCACAGACGTGAACTGAGGGATACTTGGAAGAAATGCAAGGAGAAGTTGTCTCGCGAGATACTCCAAAAGGAAGAAGCTGAAAGAAACTGTCACCATCTCAAGTACTAGTTGGAAGAAGCTAATAGGAGGTTTGCAGTTTTGGAGAGCCAAGAAGGTGATGCAGCCTACTTGCTCCTAAAGAATGATTGTGTGTACCGGAAAAGGTTGTATAGAGAGGCTAGAGAAACATTAGATGAAGATCAACAGGTCATCAAGAAACTCCAAGAGCTCTATGTTGAATGGAATGGCAAGTTTTGCAACTTAGCTAGGTTTGTTAACTTCAACATGTTGGAACTCCCAGAAAAACTCCAGGAAGCGGATTGGTGTATGTGTCCAGAAAACACGCCTCCTCAAGTTTTCAATTTCGTCAAGTTTTGCAAGAAAATGATGAAGGAGCTCACCACAGATCTTGCTACGATCATAAGAGCTGAGACAGAGCTTAAGTTTACTTGTACTTGAATTTGAATTGTTGGTGTTTAAATCTTTTTGTATTCAAATCATGTGTACTTGAAGTTAAATCCTTTTGTATTCGAATTTGATTTTAATTAATGGAAGTTGTCATTTTGGGTCTCAATTATTACGTGTTATTCTTATTTAATATATTCTAATATTGCTGGAATAAATAATAAAGATAACTAAGAGCTATGCACAAAATTTACCCATAACATACACTCATGTCATTCTTCAAACAAAAAAAAACTCATTTTTGTGTCTTCTTCAGTTCCACACTGAGTCCTCAACACCACTACAACACCAGAGCCAACGCTCGTCAAAGAATGGCAGATCAAGAACAAGAATTGGAGAGAGTAAGCTCAGAACTCGAAGACCTACGAGGAAACATGGGTCAAGTCATGGAGATACTATAAGTCATTAGGGCCAAGTTGGACACCCAAACGACGGTCGTTTCAGAAATCACCGGTCCTACGATTGAACCCCAACCCGCAAGGACAGTACCAACCTGTAAGACCCCAATTTTTGCCCTAAGATCCCTCATGGCTCATATCATATCATATCATATCATGGCCTCAAGGATCATTGCATGCCCTAGCTTCCCTCCTAGTGGGTGGGTTGTCTTGTGAGTGTGATTCTTGATCACCAAGCATGTATTGCATTTGTATATCATTGCTTTTCATATGTTTACTAACCAAAAGTACAAAAATATTGTCATCTAACCATGTTTCTTGCAGTTGAAGCAATCTTCAGTCAAACAGTCAAAATCAGCCATTGAGCTGGATGGTGACCATTCTTGAAGAATTTGGGCACCATGATCAGTCATAGAGAGTTCATATAACTTGTGATATCATTTGGAATAAAGATCTCAATTGAAAGAGGCTTGGAATTCATCAGAACATGGCTCAGTCATCCAAAACCCTAGAAAAGTCAACTGTGGTCAACTATGGTCAACTGTGCATTTAATCAGTGATTGGAAGGTGTGAGATGGTTAGAAAGACCTCATTCATGTCCATATGAGCCTCATTTGGCATTTCAAAGATCAAGGTTGAAGGATTTGAAGTCAGACAAAAAGTTTCCCAAAATGGAAATGACCTGTAATTCTCACCTGCTCAAAATGGAAAGTTATGCTCCTCAAAATTACTTCATCATACAAGCTTCAAATCAAAATTTGTCCAACATGAAAGTTGAAGATCTTGTTCTCACCATTCCAAAAAGTCCAAGAACACTCAATTCCCATGTGTGGTTGGCAAGATATGGCCCAATCATTTTCAGAAAATGCCTAAATTCAAAGTGGCGTAACTTTCACATGGAATGGCCAAATTGGATGGTTCTTCTTGGGGCAAACCACATTTAACATGTACTTTCATAATCCATCATGACATTTTGCCAAAAGCCTTTACATAAAAAGGTCATTTTTCAAGTGTACTAATTAAAAACCAAGGGCAAAATGGTCCAACTTGCAAAGTACAAGGAATTTTGACATGGGACCAATTCCAACAGCTTCCAAATGAGATTTATGATTTGCTTGAAGTGAAAAATCACTGTTACATTGGTTCTAGTCATCCAAGGGCAAAAAGGCCAAAATGCACTACAAGCTACATTTTGCTAATTACCATTTTTTGCTAATCATGATTAAAGCTGGGATTAAGAGCACATATAAAAGCTTAATTCTAACAGAAACTCAAGGGATCCATAATCACTTTTTCAGATTCATCACAAAAAATTCTAGAATTCTCTCAATTTTCTCCACTTTTCACATAAACACTTTTCATCAATATTTCAAGATTTTCATCATTGCTTGTGCTTTTTTTCTATTGATTCTTCATGTGCAGGTAATCTTTGAGTTCTGTTTTCAAGAATTGAAGTAAGAACCGATCCAAAACTCCACTGTTGAAAGTACCACACATCAATGGAAAATGGAAAATTCTTCATGATCAAGACCTGTTGAGCTGCGAAATCATCATCATTCATCTTCATAATCATCACACTCCATCTGTTTTCACAAATCGGAGCTAAACACGTGCCGATTCCACACTGCCACTTCAAGAAGGTAAGATTTCAATGTCTTCGATTCTTGCAATTCCTATATGGATCTTGTAGATCATGGCATGTAGGTCACGTTAAACTTCGAATCGTGCGAATCCATTAGATATTGAGCTAGATATGTTGATCTGAATATTTGTGTGTGAATCTTCTTTCGATCGGTTCTTTGCGTGCGTTAACCTTTAGACACTTTCGTGGACATAGTCGTAATCTACGTGGAGAGACGGAGAGAATGGTATACGGCTTGTTCGATTTGGTTGAGATTTGCTCGTAACCGAATCTAGCGGTGATGAACACATGAAACGCGAGGAAGAAGCTGAAGTTTCCGTCCATTTCCCGTGTTTGATCGCGTTTCAGGCCTGGCATTTTCAAAAATTTGTTTACCGCCAGAATGGGCGAATAACGCGCCGCCAGCACATTAAAACAAAACGCACCGTTTTGGCCAGGCGCTGGTATTTACGGTTGTGCCATTCGTGGCCTAATTAATTAATTAATTCATTAACACATTAAATAATTATTTCAACATATTAACAAATCTTCTAAAATTCATATAAAATCCAATATTAGTCCAAATTAGATGGGAGTTTTTTTGTTGGATCCCATTTTTTCTCTAGTTTTTTTTAGGCACAATAGTTCAAGTTGTGCCTGGTAAAATTTTGGATTGGCTTATTGATTTTTGTCATGTGTGCATTATTTGTATGTTTTACCATTTTAATCACCAAATAATCATGCTAGCTCCAAATTGAATGAAATTTCATATGATGACTCTTGACTCATGCCTGGAGATTTTGATGTATAATTTGTGATTTTTGGATCTCTGGTTTGATAGATATGATTAATTCTTTTTGAGTGTGACAATATGTGTCACACTATGCTATGCTGAGTTCATGATTTATTTTTCCATGCTTACCTTAGGCCTATGGCTCTGATTTTTTGCATGAGATGGCTTTTATATGTTAGGTTTCACCATGATTTTTTGTGGATTTAATTGATCCATTTTCTAATTGATTTGGATTTTTGATTGCTGTTTAGCATTTTTGGATTGTTTCTTGAGTAGCAAACTTACATGTCTTGTTAAATACTCATCCCTTATCCCATGAATATGAAATTTGATGGAGTGCTTCCTAACATGTTTAGCTGTAATTTGGCTTTGGTCCCATTCATTTCCCATGTGATATCACTGTTTTACCATTGATTGAAGTTGGTGTGCATTTTGGTGACCTAATTTGGTTGTGTTTTTGCATGCCTTATCATGTTGATTTAATTCCCATAGTTCCTTTTGTCCAAATTGCATGAAAATTGATATGTAGCTCATTGAATGTCTTCTGTTTAGGATATAATTTTTGTGGAATTTATTGAGCTGTTTTGATATTTGTTTGGTTGTGATCTTGCTGTTTACTCATTTTGTGATTCATACTTGCTTACTTTGAGTTGAATTGTGCATGAAATGAAATGAGTGCATAGTTTGGATGTGAGACCAATTGGGATCTCTTCTTATTTGAATTACCTTGGTTTTGATCATGTTTCATTTGCTGTTTTAAGTTTTTTCCATCCTTTTGACCCTAGGCTTGTCCTAGTGGTCTTGTTACTCATGTTTGAGTTTGACTTTGACTTTTCAGGTTAAGAAGCAAAGTGCTTTAAAGGAACTAATACAAGTTGAATTGTTTCATTTGACTATTGTGAACTAACTTGTTTGTGTTGTAGGGTGCTTGGTTCACTTGAACTTTGTGCTACGCACATTATTGTTTGATTGTACATTGTTGTTGATTCTTATGTTGTTGTCTTGATATTAATGATTGGGATGCTGATTATATTGGATTGATTTCAGGTACCCATAGTTGCTTAGTTCTCTTAAGAACTTGCATTGCTTTGCTTGTATAGCATTTGCATTGAGGTAGACTCTCTTGTCTCCATGTAGTCTGGAAGACCTGGCTTGTTATTTAGCCAGGCAACTGTCTGAAGTCCTCCTTAAGAGGCAATGATTGTGATTGTTTATGTTTGTCCTAAGCAGGAAAAGTCCTCATTTGAGGCAATTGGTGGATATAAGAGATATGTAGCCTATCTCCCACTATTCTGTGAGTCTTCTCCTTGCTCCCATTACATGGTTGTAGCATTGAGATCCAAACCCAAGATCTATCGAGTCTAATTTGTGGAGAGAGTTCCATCTTTCTGAACTCCCCAACCTTCTGATATTCAATACTCTCTCTGACCAGAGATAAGAGTGATGAGGCACACCCCTCATATCCTTTCATCTGCTTCACCTTAGCTCCTCAATGGCAAGGTTAAGAGCAACTTGAACCCTATTACAGTTGGCTTTAATGCCTCACCCTTTTGCTTGAGCCTCATTGAATGGTTATAGTGTGTGCTACTTGAATTTATGTGATTGATTACTTGATTCATTTATACATGATTACTTGATTTGCCACCGTGCATTTACTATCATTGATTGCCATTGTGCATTTATCATCATTGTTTGCCATTAGTGCATGATCATTTCATTTGTCCTTGTGACATTGTTGTTTTTCCCATTGAGGACAATTGTAAGTCCATATTGATTGGCTTTTGTTCCTATGACATGGAAGGGATAGAGTGTAAGACCACTTCATTGGTCACTCATATCCTCTTTGCTCTTTGATTAAGCTTGTTGTTGTATGTGAGGATTCATTGTAAGCCCATGTAATTTGGCATTTGTTTTCCTATGATCATTGTGGAGGTCAACCTAAGCCCAGATAGATTGGCAATTGACTTCCATGTTTTGTTTTTGTTTTGCTTTATGAGATTGGAGTAAGACCATTTATTGGAATCCGGTATCATTGCTTTATTTTAGGAGATTGGTGTAAATCCATTTATTGGTATCCGGTATCCGCTTTTGTGTGAGATTGGTATAAGTCCATTGAGTGGCATCCGGTATCGCCTTGTCTTTTATTTTATTAACTTGCTTTGTCCCTTTATTCCAAAGGACACGCTTGAATCATCTCCTATATGATTTCAAGAGGTGAACCTCTAGGAAGTTTTACACTCCATCATCCACCCTTTTGTTGTTTCAAATCCTTTTCACATTGTTGACTTTTCAAACTCGTATACACATGTTGTGCAAACATTCTCACTTCTTTCCAAATTAGAAACTCGGACCTTAAGTCCATGATTTTCCAAACTTCATTTTTGTAAATACTTCATTTTGAATTGACTTTAATCATACTTTGACCTTTTTGTAAATAATCCAAATAACTTCACCCATTCAAATGATTTTGTGGCTTTGTCCATGCTTGTTAAGTTTTCATACATTAGCTATAGGTTTGATTTACCCTAGTTGGTTGATATTAATCTCACCTATTTATCCTTAGTTGATTGAATTGTAAGTCTTCCTTGCTTATTATAGGGTTAACCCCTCACTAGCGAGTGGAAGCTTTTCTCACATGGTGGACTTGTTGTTTCAGAAGGTTGAGTTTTCTCCCGTGGATAACGTAAAACCTTAGTGCTATTGTTTTAAAATGAACTCACAAATATTTGGAAATCTTTTAGCCGAACTACGGCGTTTTGATCCTTACCTTTGATGGAAGGTACGTAGGCAACGGGTTCATCCGTTCGAACACAAAAATAACTAACATGTACATTCTTTTCTCATCATCCCATTTGTGTTTGCACAATATGTCAAAAACAAATAAACATTTTTATACAACAAGTGTGAAAAGGGCTCCCTAGGAGTACCTAGGACGTGATGGGTGCCTAACACCTTCCCATTGCGTAATTTACCCCTTACCCAAATTCTCTGATCTTTTTCATTAGTTTTCTACGTGTAAAACTTCTTAGGTTTTTGTTCGCTTTTTAACCAGTCCTTAGGATAAATAAAAGTGCGGTGGCGACTCGATTCATTGTATGCTTTGCTTATGGTTTAATCAATAAATCATATAGCGACGAATACACCGCTACAGAAAAGTGGCGACTCTGCTGGGGAGAACATTAGACCTTCCCTGGTGGTATTGCCTACTTTTCACCCTTGTTGTATGATATTTGTTTATGTGTTATTTGACATATTTTTGTACAATTTGGGATAACTGTATTGATTGTAATGTTTGAATTGCTTGATATACAATTGCTGTTTGCTTTGGTGATCTCTGTGAGATGAGTTCTATACCCGAACTCGAGTGCACTCTAGGATAGGAGAATGGCATAGTCTTGTCGATTGGTGTGGAGTATTCCTTAGCCAGTTGACTTGCGAGTCCATTCACTTGGTGGAGGTCATGTTGGATTGATAATGTCACACAAGTCATTTGTGGTTAGGCATTATTCGTTCAATCATGTGCCTTAGAAGCCAAGGACCTTAGTTTACCAAACCCATCTTGGCCTATATTTTAGGACGTAGTGCGGAAGTCGTTCAGATGTGAGATTTGATGCGATTGTTACGCGATACTACACTCATAAGAGTCTCTCTCGAGAATATTTTTGGAATACGAGTATTCGTTCCTCCGATAATATCCGAGAGATGGGACGATGATTATGGGAACCTCTGGTAGAACATGTCTGGCAGGTTTAAACCCTAGTACATTCCCTTTGGGTGGTTCTTAACCAAGACTCCATGCTCGTGACTCTCAGCAAACCCGTGATTCGTGGTTGAGTCGTTCAAACATCGTTAATATCAATGGAACTTGGGTATCGATAAGGTGTAAAACCTAAATCTACCAAAATGGATGATTGATATTAAGGATGTTAGAGCCGGTTCATGTACTGTTAATATCAATGGAACTTGGGCGTTGATAAGGTGCAAACCATAATCCGCCAAAATGGATGATTGATATTAGGAGATGCAATGAGATTTCCCACGACCTTTGTCTGGTGTGCTTTGCTTGATCCTTGAGTGTGATTGTTACATTCATGCATTCATGCATTCATCCGCATCCATATCATCAGATAAAAAGAAAATTTTCAAGGAACTCAAAGGAGTTTATGTGCAAAAAATTTCAAACATGGAAAAAACCGGGAAAATTTTTTCACCTGATGTATCTGATGAGATGTTCTCATATACGATCAAATGCTTAAATATTTTAAAGTTTGCAAATAAAACCCTCGAGTTCCTTTGGAATAAAAAACAAGCATATGCATAAACACTTCATGCATCATTTGCATAAGCGGGTGTTTTGTTCTGGTCTCCCGTCCTGTGGTCTGACCCTGCGATCTTCATTTATTTTGAAGACGCATTTCGCCGGTACTACACCAGAGCCAACTCTGCCAGATCGATGGATCATCCTGAGCAAGAGGGCTGTGAACTCAGAGAGATATTTGCCAGACTAAGTGCTTTTGATGGATTTATTCCTGGTTAACCGATTCCGGGTTGGCATTGGCTACTGTTCTGGGGCATTCAATGAGCAAGGTTTGTTCAAGAGTGGAGGATTCATCCATGCTGATCAACCTGAAGAAACTGCTGCTATCTTGGAAGAGGATGCAGAAGATCTGAACAATTTCATCATACCTGGTGGTGTCTGCCACAATTGGGTCGCTGTGGATGTTCCTACGGTCATTCATAAGTCAACGTGATTTGTTCACTTTGTTCAAAACCCTTCTCCCATGCCAAAAGGAGAAGTGATGACATTGTTGGCAACATTTAACACAATGATGTTTCATTCAATTAATGCATTGTTAAACATTTGTTTTTCCATTTGTTTCCACTTTTTGCTTTTTGCATGAAATCAGTGATCACAAAAAACCTATGAAAAACAAAAACAACATTTTTCATCTGCACAAATGATTTGCTTGTTTAAATTCTAAAGTTTTTCATTAACCAAAATCATTATGCAGGGATTTCTAAACCCATTGAACATAATGATCCAACGCCATCTCCCAATCTTGAATTCTTTGTATTCGAAGCCAAGGAAGATGATGTTGAAGGGGATTCCTGATGAGATTACCCGACTTCTTGAGCACAAAAAGAGCTCATTCAGCTGTATTATAAGAATCAGCAAAACAGTTAAACTGGGGCATTACAAATGTAATGTAAAAAAAAAAGGGAAAAAAAAGAGAAAGAGGGTGAAAAAAAATAAAAAATGAAAAATCAGAAAAAAATTTCAAATCTTTCTCAAAAGAAAAAAAGAAAAATTATACCCTCAAGTCCCTGGTTGACTGATGCTGAATGGATTCAGAGTCGTTATGACCAACTGAATTTGATTGAAGAGAAACGATTAACTGCCATGTGTCATGGTCAGTTATATCAGCAGAGAATGAAGAAAGCATTCGATAAGAAGGTCAAGCCTCGTGTGTTCCGAGAAGGTGACCTTGTGCTCAAGAAAGTTTTGTCTTTCGTACCCGATTCCAGGGGCAAGTGGACTCCAAACTATGAGGGTCCATATGTTGTTAAGAGAGCCTTTTCAGGCGGTGCTTTGATGCTTACAACAATGGATGGGGAGGATTTCACTCGTCCTGTGAATTCAGATGCAGTCAAGAAATACTTTGCCTAAAAAAAAGTATATGCAAATGAAAAACAGAATAGCTCGCTAAGTTGAAAACCCGAAAGGGCGGCTTAGGCAAAAATGAACGTCTCGGTGGAGAACCCGCAAGGGTAATCCAGGCAAAGATTAGAGACTTGAAAAAAGAGTATATTTGCATCCCGCTAGATTGAGTACTTCACCCTGGGGCAATCTAGGCAAAAATTTAGGGATTCGGCAAGTAACTGCATCCTGATAAGACTTTCTGTTCCACAGCCGTCTTTTCGTCAGAGGATTCTCGATTCGTCGTCAACTGAAGCTTCGCATGCATCGAGATTCAAATTGGTAGAGAAAGGATCATTATGTTCAGTGTAGCCCTCTTCCAATATATATCACTTATTTCAAATTTGTACAGATCTATGGAGTCTTGCCATTTGCAGGCTACCATTCCATCAAATAAATTTGAGCTTTAT
Source organism: Lathyrus oleraceus (assembly GCF_024323335.1). NCBI lineage: Eukaryota > Viridiplantae > Streptophyta > Magnoliopsida > Fabales > Fabaceae > Lathyrus > Lathyrus oleraceus. Next base: position 298,773,608 of record NC_066580.1, on the reverse strand, counting down.
CCAATTATTTGCACTCTTATTTGTTTCAATTCAACAAATGTTTTGCATGTTTTAATTGATAAAATGTCATTGTTTTAAACAAATAAATTTTTCAAAATTGTTGTTTTAAACAAAGTGAATATTCACAATGATGAAAGGATACTCAGGGATGTCTCAGTGCTCTCCCGAGGGTGGTATGATTCCCAACAGGTAAGACATTGGTTCATATTCCTGGCATTTGATTGTATCCTCTTCCTCCCGCTTTGTTGTTGGGGTTGTTCCCCAAGCAGAGGTGGTTGTTGAAGACTCAGTTTCTTCTCCAGCAGTAATCTCCCCAGCATGGTTGTTCTCATTGTGGTAGATTCAGTGGTTGGTGGATTGATATCCCGGTACCTTACCGCTTTCCTCAGCATTGTCGCAAGCAGAGCTGTTGGTGGGGTTGTTCCCCAGTATAGTCGCAAGCAGAGATGTTATTGAAGATTTCGTGTTCTTCTCCAACAGTAGTCTCTCCCCAGTGCAGTTGCCAGCGGAGTTGTTGTGTATCTCCTTAACATGGTTGCATTCCATCTTTCCCAGCTTAGTCTGCAGTATGGTTGTTGTGGCAGTTTCTGCCTGTTGAAAGCTATCTCAATCCCCAGTAAGGTCGGTTGGTGGCTCTAGCATCCCAAAGATTGGATTGATTTCCTAATTATCTTTTGATCCTCAGTAGAGTGGTTTATTACAGAATCTACTTGTGTGATCCGTCAAATGTATGTTCTCCCCGAGTAGGGTGGCTTGTTGCAGAATCTACTTGTGTGGTGCTTTCTCCCTCAGTGGGTTATTTCCCAAGAGAGTAGCTAACAGCTTTCCCCAGTAGAGTTGCTTGTGCAGTTAGATTCTACTCGGATGTCCCTCCTTCAGTGGGTTGTTCCCCGGAGTTGCTTGGAGTTGCTTTTGCAGCAGTTCTTGGTTGAGCCATGGACTCTTGTTTCTCAGTTGATGTTGAGATCCCCTGCAGATATCCTCAGGATTCTCCTGATCCCCTACAGATTGGTCTTGGTGGCAGTTTTGCCTGTTGTGACTTTCTGTACCCTGTCTGGGTTGTTTTGCTGATCCTCTTGCCTCTGCTTCCCCAGCAGTGCCCGCAGATCCTTGCTTTACAGCATGTGGATCTCTAGCAGATTGGCTTTCCAGTTGGTTGTTCCCCTGGAAGTATAGTACCGGACGTTTGATCCCTGGGCCTGTTGTGTTAGAATTGTCTGTTTTGTCAGCATTCATCAAACATAAATCACGCATATTTATGCATGTTCATAAAACATTCAGATATACATATTGCATTTTTGCCATATGTCTTTTGTTTGTTATCTCCTGCTTTGGGTGATATAGATCTCTTTGTAGATCTTCCCAAGCAGAGGTCGGGTGGTTAAATCTCTCCATATAGAGTCAGCCCATAAGCAGAAAGCGTCTGTCTCTTCTTCTGCAGTTCCCCACTGGGATATCCCCTCGTGGACGACGGTTTCTTCCGTTTCCTCCCAACACATATATTGGGATGGATTCTCCTATTGAGTTATATCCTCATAGGACGTGTTTTGATTCAGTCTGTCTTTTCGGATCAATCCTGAATCGGCGTTGTGTCAGCTGTTTCTTGTGCTTCCCTGTGGAAGAAATGAATGATTTGCCCAGTAACCGGCATCAGTTCATTTATCCCCAGTGGAGTTTTGTGGGCCTCTACCCTTATACCGGTAGTTGTAAGTCCTATGTCCTTGCTTTTTGGCGGAATTTGTGGTTATATACCTTTTATTCCTCAAACAAGAGCTGTCGGTCTTCTACCCAGTAGTCGGTAGTTGTAAATCCTATTTGCCTGCTCTCCAGCAGTGTGTGGTTTGTTATAGACCCTATTATGTTTCTCGTGCGGATTTGTGATTTTTCCCATCCCCACGTGGAATTGTTGGTTTTCTATCCAATATTCGGTAGATGTAAACCCTAATTTGCGGTTATTTCCACCAGAGTATGGCTACTACCCCGTATTCGGTAGTCGTAAGTCCTATCTTTTTTCCCCTAGTAGAGGTAACCTTTGTGGTTCATTCCGGCTGTCGGTGGATTTTCTGTTGTTGTGGTTTTTATCCTCAAACAGAGTTTGCGTTTCCCTGTGGAATAAGTTGAATAAGTGCTCAGTATTTGACCTTCCTTCACCCTATCCCCAGTGGAGTTTGTGGTCTTCTACCCCGTATTCGGTAGTTATAAATCCCATGTTGTGATTATTCTCCCCATTGGAGTTTGTACCTTGTGGTACAGGTGGATAATTGCCGGTTGCTTGCAATCATATCCCAGCTTGTTTCTTCAGCCAGATCTTTGGTATTCTACCCCGTATTCGGTAGTTGTAAATCCCATGTTGTTTTGTTCTCCCCATCGGAGTTTGTACCTTATGGTATGAGTGGATAATTGCCGGTTGCTAGCAATTTTATCCCAGCTGAGTCGTTGGTTTCTACCCAGTAGTCGGTATTGTTAACCTCTTGTTTCCTCAGCCAGATTTTTGGTATTCTACCCCGTATTCGGTAGTTGTAAACCCTAATTTCTCCCCTTTGCAGAGTTAACCTTGTTGTTCATCCTAACCGATGACGGTTGCTCTTTGTGGTTATCTTCATGCGTTGTTCGATGTTGATATTACCTCTTTGCTTTTGGATAATTGTCGGATGCTAGCAATTTATCCTCAGCAAGTTGTCTTCTGGATCATTGCCGTATGCTCGCAATGTTATCCCTTTTTGAAGTTGCCAGTGGGTCTTTTCACCGTTTGCTAGTGATTTGTTCCCCGGATCATTGACTGTTTATCAATGTATCCCTAGCCATTCCCTGTGGATAATTGCCGGATGCTTGCAATTCATCCTCAGCGGATCGCCTTTCATTTACCCGTTTGCTCGGTAATGATTGTTGCTCTTTTTGATTGGTCATCATTATATACCTAGTTTTGGTATCCCGATGCCTTTCTTTTCGGTCGATTTATCCTTTGTTAACCCTTATACCGGTTGTGAATAATCTTCCATGCGAGTGTGTTATCCACGTTCTGACGGTAATGGATAATATATCTCATGCACTCTTCAGTCGAAGCCTTTTGTATTTCCCTAGTCGAGTAACATTCGTTTCCCTTTGTGGAGTCGAATATTTGTTGTTTCGGATAATTGCCGGATGCTTGCAATTTATCCCTTTGAGTTGTCTTTCGTTTACCCGGATGCTTGGTATCGATAGTCTCTCTTTTTGGTTAGTCACCTATTATATACTTCGGTATCTCTGGTGTCTTTTCCTTTTCGAATGTATTATTTACGATCTGCCGGTAATGAATAATATATCTCTTTCACTCTTTGGTTGGAATCCTTTGTTGATCTTCCCCAGTAGAGTAAGATTCGTATTCTTTGTAGGATCGAATACCCATCCTTTAACCAGTTTGTGTTTTGGATGATGAGTGTTTTGGCATATATACCAATTCACGTTTCGGTAGATCGCCTATTATATACTCCGGTATCCTTGGTGTCTCTTACCATGCGAGTGTATTATCTACGGTTTGTCGGTAATAGATAATATATCTCATGCGAGTATTCTATCCACGTTCTGACGGTAATGGATATTGTATCTCATGCACTCTTTGGGTTTGTGTCCCCAGTTGAGTAAGATTCGTTCTCCTGTTATGGATTCGAATGTTCATCCTGTAAGTTGTTTTGCTTCTTCAAGCCCTCCTTTCGGATGTTGAGTGTTTTGGCATATATACCAATTCACGTCTTTGTTAAGTCACCTATTATATACTCCGGTATCTCTGGTGTCTCTTCCTTTTCGAGTATATTATTCACGGTCTGCCGGTAATGAATAATATGTCTCATGCACTCTTGGGTCAATCTTTTGATTGTTTTCTCCGCAGAGTAAGATTCATATTCCTTGTGGAATTGAATATCCATCCTGAACAAGTCTGTTTTTCTAGCTTTCTTCAAGATGATGAGTGTCTTGGCATATATACCAATTCATGTTTCGGTCGGTCACCTATTATATACCTCGGTATCCCTGGTGTTCCTTCCTTTCTACTCCCTATTATGACCTTGATCCCTTGCGGAGTCAGATTTGCCTGAGTTTATGTACCTTTTTCAGGTCTTTCTCAGATGTTTGGTTGATTGATATCTCTCACCCTTATACCGGTCTTAGATATTCATTCTTCCTGAGTTTGTTGCCCTTATACCGGTAACATCTCATCCTTGGTTCCCCCTGGAAAGTCTTTTCTAGATTTCCCCAGCGGAGTTGTGTTGCTATTTGTGTTGCTGTATTGGTGTTATCCCCAGCACATGCATTTTGAGTCAGCTCGAGTCCTTTCCAATGGGAGTGTTCTCCTTTGGAATTGCTTCTTTCCCCAGTTCGAGTCCTTTACTTCCCCAGTGAGGTCTCCGGTCTGATTTCTGTTCCCTAATCAGAGTCGTGTCTTGCACACGTTATGTCAGTTTTGTTTTCCCCAACTTGAAGTCGTGTCCTGCTCACGCATTCTTTTTCTTTTATTATCCCCAATAAGAGTCCTGTTAGAGTCTCTGTTCCTGGTGAGTGTACTACTCCGATGGATCGTCTGTTCTTCAGTGTGAACCATTATCCCCACAGAGTTTGTGTCTTTTTGCACGCATACATTTGCATCATGAGGTCTCTTAGGGACCAAAATTTGTCTCATTACTATTATTTAAGCCCATTCTACCGCGTCGAGATGAAGATTTCTAAACTTCACTTCTCCGGCTAGAATGACCTTAAATAGGGGCATCTGTAAGACCCCAATTTTTGCCCTAAGATCCCTCATGGCTCATATCATATCATATCATGGCCTCAAGGATCATTGCATGCCCTAGCTTCCCTCCTAGTGGGTGGGTTGTCTTGTGAGTGTGATTCTTGATCACCAAGCATGTATTGCATTTGTATATCATTGCTTTTCATATGTTTACTAACCAAAAGTACAAAAATATTGTCATCTAACCATGTTTCTTGCAGTTGAAGCAATCTTCAGTCAAACAGTCAAAATCAGCCATTGAGCTGGATGGTGACCATTCTTAAAGAATTTGGGCACCATGATCAGTCATAGAGAGTTCATATAACTTGTGATATCATTTGGAATAAAGATCTCAATTGAAAGAGGCTTGGAATTCATCAGAACATGGCTCAGTCATCCAAAACCCTAGAAAAGTCAACTGTGGTCAACTGTGCATTTAATCAGTGATTGGAAGGTGTGAGATGGTTAGAAAGACCTCATTCATGTCCATATGAGCCTCATTTGGCATTTCAAAGATCAAGGTTGAAGGATTTGAAGTCAGACAAAAAGTTTCCCAAAATGGAAATGACCTGTAATTCTCACCTGCCCAAAATGGAAAGTTATGCTCCTCAAAATTACTTCATCATACAAGCTTCAAATCAAAATTTGTCCAACATGAAAGTTGAAGATCTTGTTCTCACCATTCCAAAAAGTCCAAGAACACTCAATTCCCATGTGTGGTTGGCAAGATATGGCCCAATCATTTTCAGAAAATGCCTAAATTCAAAGTGGCGTAACTTTCACATGGAATGGCCAAATTGGATGGTTCTTCTTGGGGCAAACCATATTTAACATGTACTTTCATAATCCATCATCACATTTTGCCAAAAGCCTTTACATAAAAAGGTCATTTTTCAAGTGTACTAATTAAAAACCAAGGGCAAAATGGTCCAACTTGCAAAGTACAAGGAATTTTGACATGGGACCAATTCCAACAGCTTCCAAATGAGATTTATGATTTGCTTGAAGTGAAAAATCACTGTTACATTGGTTCTAGTCATCCAAGGGCAAAAAGGCCAAAATGCACTACAAGCTACATTTTGCTAATTACCATTTTTTGCTAATCATGATTAAAGCTGGGATTAAGAGCACATATAAAAGCTTAATTCTAACAGAAACTCAAGGGATCCATAATCACTTTTTCAGATTCATCACAAAAAATTCTAGAATTCTCTCAATTTTCTCCACTTTTCACATAAACACTTTTCATCAATATTTCAAGATTTTCATCATTGCTTGTGCTTTTTTTCTATTGATTCTTCATGTGCAGGTAATCTTTGAGTTCTGTTTTCAAGAATTGAAGTAAGAACCGATCAAAAACTCCACTGTTGAAAGTACCACACATCAATGGAAAATGGAAAATTCTTCATGATCAAGACCTGTTGAGCTGCGAAATCATCATCATTCATCTTCATAATCATCACACTCCATCTGTTTTCACAAATCGGAGCTAAACACGTGCCGATTCCACACTGCCACTTCAAGAAGGTAAGATTTCAATGTCTTCGATTCTTGCAATTCCTATATGGATCTTGTAGATCATGGCATGTAGGTCACGTTAAACTTCGAATCGTGCGAATCCATTAGATATTGAGCTAGATATGTTGATCTGAATATTTGTGTGTGAATCTTCTTTCGATCGGTTCTTTGCGTGCGTTAACCTTTAGACACTTTCGTGGACATAGTCATAATCTACGTGGAGAGACGGAGAGAATGGTATACGGCTTGTTCGATTTGGTTGAGATTTGCTCGTAACCGAATCTAACGGTGATGAACACATGAAACGCGAGGAAGAAGCTGAAGTTTCCGTCCATTTCCCGTGTTTGATCGCGTTTCAGGCCTGGCATTTTCAAAAACTTGTTTACCGCCGGAATGGGCGAATAGCGCGCCGCCAGCACATTAAAATAAAACGCACCGTTTTGGCCAGGCGCTGGTATTTACGGTTGTGCCATTCGTGGCCTAATTAATTAATTAATTCATTAACACATTAAATAATTATTTCAACATATTAACAAATCTTCTAAAATTCATATAAAATCCAATATTAGTCCAAATTAGATGGGAGTTTTTTTGTTGGATCCCATTTTTTCTCTAGTTTTTTTTAGGCACAATAGTTCAAGTTGTGCCTGGTAAAATTTTGGATTGGCTTATTGATTTTTGTCATGTGTGCATTATTTGTATGTTTTACCATTTTAATCACCAAATAATCATGCTAGCTCCAAATTGAATGAAATTTCATATGATGACTCTTGACTCATGCCTGGAGATTTTGATGTATAATTTGTGATTTTGGATCTCTGGTTTGATAGATATGATTAATTCTTTTTGAGTGTGACAATATGTGTCACACTATACTATGATGAGTTCATGATTTATTTTTCCATGCTTACCTTAGGCCTATGGCTCTGATTTTTTGCATGAGATGGCTTTTATATGTTAGGTTTCACCATGATTTTTTGTGGATTTAATTGATCCATTTTCTAATTGATTTGGATTTTTGATTGCTGTTTAGCATTTTTGGATTGTTTCTTGAGTAGCAAACTTACATGTCTTGTTAAATACTCATCCCTTATCCCATGAATATGAAATTTGATGGAGTGCTTCCTAACATGTTTAGCTGTAATTTGGCTTTGGTCCCATTCATTTCCCATGTGATATCACTGTTTTACCATTGATTGAAGTTGGTGTGCATTTTGGTGACCTAATTTGGTTGTGTTTTTGCATGCCTTATCATGTTGATTTAATTCCCATAGTTCCTTTTGTCCAAATTGCATGAAAATTGATATGTAGCTCATTGAATGTCTTCTGTTTAGGATATAATTTTTGTGGAATTTATTGAGCTGTTTTGATATTTGTTTGGTTGTGATCTTGCTGTTTACTCATTTTGTGATTCATACTTGCTTACTTTGAGTTGAATTGTGCATGAAATGAAATGAGTGCATAGTTTGGATGTGAGACCAATTGGGATCTCTTCTTATTTGAATTACCTTGGTTTTGATCATGTTTCATTTGCTGTTTTAAGTTTTTTCCATCCTTTTGACCCTAGGCTTGTCCTAGTGGTCTTGTTACTCATGTTTGAGTTTGACTTTGACTTTTCAGGTTAAGAAGCAAAGTGCTTTAAAGGAACTAATACAAGTTGAATTGTTTCATTTGACTATTGTGAACTAACTTGTTTGTGTTGTAGGGTGCTTGGTTCACTTGAACTTTGTGCTACGCACATTATTGTTTGATTGTACATTGTTGTTGATTCTTATGTTGTTGTCTTGATATTAATGATTGGGATGCTGATTATATTGGATTGATTTCAGGTACCCATAGTTGCTTAGTTCTCTTAAGAACTTGCATTGCTTTGCTTGTATAGAATTTGCATTGAGGTAGACTCTCTTGTCTCCATGTAGTCTGGAAGACCTGGCTTGTTATTTAGCCAGGCAACTGTCTGAAGTCCTCCTTAAGAGGCAATGATTGTGATTGTTTATGTTTGTCCTAAGCAGGAAAAGTCCTCATTTGAGGCAATTGGTGGATATAAGAGATATGTAGCCTATCTCCCACTATTCTGTGAGTCTTCTCCTTGCTCCCATTACATGGTTGTAGCATTGAGATCCAAACCCAAGATCTATCGAGTCTAATTTGTGGAGAGAGTTCCATCTTTCTGAACTCCCCCACCTTCTGATATTCAATACTCTCTCTGACCAGAGATAAGAGTGATGAGGCACACCCCTCATATCCTTTCATCTGCTTCACCTTAGCCCCTCAATGGCAAGGTTAAGAGCAACTTGAACCCTATTACAGTTGGCTTTAATGCCTCACCCTTTTGCTTGAGCCTCATTGAATGGTTATAGTGTGTGCTACTTGAATTTATGTGATTGATTACTTGATTCATTTATACATGATTACTTGATTTGCCACCGTGCATTTACTATCATTGATTGCCATTGTGCATTTATCATCATTGTTTGCCATTAGTGCATGATCATTTCATTTGTCCTTGTGACATTGTTGTTTTTCCCATTGAGGACAATTGTAAGTCCATATTGATTGGCTTTTGTTCCTATGACATGGAAGGGGTAGAGTGTAAGACCACTTCATTGGTCACTCATATCCTCTTTGCTCTTTGATTAAGCTTGTTATTGTATGTGAGGATTCATTGTAAGCCCATGTAATTTGGCATTTGTTTTCCTATGATCATTGTGGAGGTCAACCTAAGCCCAGATAGATTGGCAATTGACTTCCATGTTTTGTTTTTGTTTTGCTTTATGAGATTGGAGTAAGACCATTTATTGGCATCCGGTATCATTGCTTTATTTTAGGAGATTGGTGTAAATCCATTTATTGGTATCCGGTATCCACTTTTGTGTGAGATTGGTATAAGTCCATTGAGTGGCATCCGGTATCGCCTTGTCTTTTATTTTATTAACTTGCTTTGTCCCTTTATTCCAAAGGACACGCTTGAATCATCTCCTATATGATTTCAAGAGGTGAACCTCTAGGAAGTTTTACACTCCATCATCCACCCTTTTGTTGTTTCAAATCCTTTTCACATTGTTGACTTTTCAAACTCGTATACACATGTTGTGCAAACATTCTCACTTCTTTCCAAATTAGAAACTCGGACCTTAAGTCCATGATTTTCCAAACTTCATTTTTGTAAATACTTCATTTTGAATTGACTTTAATCATACTTTGACCTTTTTGTAAATAATCCAAATAACTTCACCCATTCAAATGATTTTGTGGCTTTGTCCATGCTTGTTAAGTTTTCATACATTAGCTATAGGTTTGATTTACCCTAGTTGGTTGATATTAATCTCACCTATTTGTCCTTAGTTGATTGAATTGTAAGTCTTCCTTGCTTATTATAGGGTTAACCCCTCACTAGCGAGTGGAAGCTTTTCTCACATGGTGGACTTGTTGTTTCAGAAGGTTGAGTTTTCTCCCGTGGATAACGTAAAACCTTAGTGCTATTGTTTTAAAATGAACTCACAAATATTTGGAAATCTTTTAGCCGAACTACGGCGTTTTGATCCTTACCTTTGATGGAAGGTACGTAGGCAACGGTTTCATCCGTTCGAACACAAAAATAACTAACATGTACATTCTTTTCTCATCATCCCATTCGTGTTTGCACAATATGTCAAAAACAAATAAACATTTTTATACAACAAGTGTGAAAAGGGCTCCCTAGGAGTACCTAGGACGTGATGGGTGCCTAACACCTTCCCATTGCGTAATTTACCCCTTACCCAAATTCTCTGGTCTTTTTCATTAGTTTTCTACGTGTAAAACTTCTTAGGTTTTTGTTCGCTTTTTAACCAGTCCTTAGGATAAATAAAAGTGCGGTGGCGACTCGATTCATTGTATGCTTTGCTTATGGTTTAATCAATAAATCATATAGCGACGAATACACCGCTACACAACCACTTGGTCAGTCTATGGTTTACCTCCCGATTTCACACCCCCAGTTGAAGGCGCCCCTGGTTTTGTACAATCCACTCAGCAGACGGCTCCTCTACCAACTATCAATGAAACTCATCCAGTGGTCCACACGTTCGTACCACCTATCGTTCGTGCACATGTGCAACCTTATTTTGAAGATCAACAACATGCTCCGGACTTTTCGGACGAAGATGATGAAAGGCAGGAAGACATAAGAGGGATGAAAGAGAATTTCCAGATTCTTGAGAAAAGGTTAAGGGCTATGGAAGGTGACCAAGTTTTTGGTGCTGCTGCTAAGGAGACGTGCTTAGTGTTAGGTCTTGCGATTCCTGTAAAATTCAAGACCCCGGATTTCGATAGGTATGAGGGCCACTCATGTCCTAAAAGTCACCTTATTATGTACTATCGAAAAATGGATGCGCACGTAGAGGACGATAAACTTATGATACATTGCTTCCAAGACAGCTTGAGGGGTGCTCCCTCTAAGTGGTACTTAAGCCTTGATCAAAGTAGAATTCGTTGTTTCCAAGACTTATCCGATGCTTTCATCCAACATTATAAGTATAACATGGATATGGCCCCAGATAGGAGGCAATTGCTCAGCATGTCCCAGAAAGATAACGAGTCTTTTAAGGAATATGCACAACGATGGAGGGAAGTGGCCTCGCAAGTCGAACCACCCCTTGTTGAGAAGGAGTTAGCAGATTGGTTCATGGATACGGTAAAACCTATGTTCTATGAAAGGATGGTGAGTAGTGTATCAGCAAGCTTCTCTGACTTGGTTGTCGTGGGCATAAAGGTCGAGCTTGGATTGAAGAATGGAAAAATGATAACCACCTTTGAAACATCTGGTAATAATGCCAAAAAGTTTTCCGGGAGTTTTCAAAGAAAGAAAGAGGGTGAAACAAATGCAGTATCAACCAGTCAAAGAAGGAGTCATTCATGGAAGAAGCAACACTAATTTTCTCAACAGCAACCAACTTATCCAATGCAGTATGTTCAACAACCGTATGTGGCAGCAATCACACCAAATTTCAACCAGTCACAAGCTCCTGTCTATCAACCTATTCAACAAGCACCAGTATACCAACAAGCACCCACACCACCTGCTTATCAACAGCCAAGGGCACAGGCTCACCGTCCACAAAACCTTCCAAATCAAAATAGGGTATAAAGAGGTAGACTTCCTTTCGCTTCAATCCCTATGACGTACACTGAGTTATACCCATCGTTACTGCGAAAAGGGTTGGTGACTCCCAGACCTTTGGGTCCTCCACCAAATCCCTTACCTCCATGGTACAATCAATATGCCCATTGTCCTTTCCATGAGGGTGCCCCTGGGCATGATTTAGAGGGATATTATGCTTTGAAACATATTGTGCGAGAGCTGGTTGAGAAGAAGATTCTTTCATTTCGAGATATCGGACCCAACGTAAAAAGTAACCCTCTGCCGGTGCATGGTGATGTTAATGCCATTGAGGATGCTTCTGATATTTGTATAATCAAAAATGTTGAAAATGTTAAAACTCTATTGCTAGCACTTCATGCAAGATTGGTGGGAGCTGGTTTGATTAATACACGCCACGACAACTGTGAAGAATGTGTCGTTCATCCAAGGGGATGTAAAGTAGTACAAACTGATATTCAAAACTTGATGGATCAAGGTGTTTTGCAAGTTTGTGGTCCTACAACAAACGAGGAAGTTTCAGTCATTGAACCCTTTTTCAATCTACCAGAACCGGTTGAGATAACTTATCACAGAAAAGATGTTGTTCATCCATCACCCGTGGTAGTTTGTATGCCTACCCCCTTTCCTTTTAAAAGCACCAAAGTGGTACCTTGGAAATATGACATAACTGTGGTAGATGGAGTGGTAGATGAAAAACCCAAAGATGTTAAAGGTGAGAAAGACTTGGAGAATGTTGACACCAATATCACTAACATCGCAGGGACGAGCAGAATGACCCGCAACAGTCGGATTTATACTCCCAATGCTAATATAATCCCTCAAGAACCAACAAGGGAAGCTACAAATCCAGCCCTGGAGTATGGAGGGGCACAGCCAGCAGTGCAAGTAGATGAAGCGAGTGGATCTCTAAGAATAATAAAGAAAAGCGACTACAAGATAGTTGATCAGTTACATCAGACACCGTCAAAAATATTTATTTTGTCCTTGCTTCTGAATTCCCAAGCTCATAGGGAGGCTCTACTGAAAGTGCTTGCTCAAGCTCATGTTACCCAAGATATAACGGTTGACCAATTCGATGGGGTGGTCGCCAATATCACAGCCTGCAACACTCTAAGTTTCAGTAATGAAGAGCTGCCCAAGGAAGGGAAGAATCACAACCGCGCCTTACATGTATCCATAAAGTGCCAAGAAGATGCTCTGGCCAGGGTTTTAGTTGACACTGGATCATCCCTCAATGTTCTACCAAAGAGGGCGCTTGCTAAATTATCTTACCAAGGTTCGGAATTAAAACCTAGTGCACTTGTGGTAAAAGCATTTGATGGTTCTCGAAGAACAGTAGTTGGGGAGGTAGAGCTACCAATCCAGATCGGACCGCATGTATTCCCCATCAATTTCCAAGTCATGGACATAAATCCCGCTTATAGCTTCCTTTTGGGACGTCCATGGATACATGCTGCTGGGGCAGTGACTTCTACTTTGCATCAGAAAATGAAGTTTGTTGTCGATGACAAACTCGTCATTGTCTCGGATGAAGAAGATTTTATTATTAGTCAACTCTCCTCTTTCCGTTATATCGAGGCTGATGAGGATGCCTTAGAGACCTCTTTCCAAGCACTTGAAATATCCAATGCCACACTTGCTGAGGTGAAGGATCCTATTGAGAAAAACAGTTTGTCATTTGCCTCTTTGAATAGTGCAAGGTCAGCAGTTGTAAGTGGAGGTCCTACAAGTTGGGGGCAGGTCATCAATGTCAGCGAGAAAAATGATCGTTTTGGTTTGGGGTACAAGCCTTCTGCTAAGGGAGGAGCCCTGGTCCCTACAAAGGACCGCGGGCGGAGCATACAAGAAGTTTTCCTAAGCACAGGATTTATCCATGGAGATCAAGTTGGTGTCGTTGAAGATGACACTGAAGATGGAGAAGCATCAAATCTGATATATCAGTGTGAAGCATCCCTAACAAATTGGGAAGCAGTTGAGATTCCAGAAGTTTTTCCTGTGTCAAAGTAATTGTGTTTTCCTTTGTTTTTTTGAAAATCCTTAGCTCTGCCCAAGGCTAACGGATCATTTGTAGGGCCACTTTAAATTTCAAAATCATTATGACAAATAAAGAGCATTTTATTCAAATTCTTATCGTTCATTCATTTGTTTTTCTTTCCTTAAAATGGCAATCCTTTCAAAAACTACAAAAATATTTTTAATTCTTTTGCATTTTATTTCCATTTTTCTAAAAAACCATCATTAAAAAACATGCAGAATAATCAATAAACCAGTTGAATTCGATGACCCCACTACTTCCTATAACTTTGAACTCCCCGTCTACCAAGTGGAAGAGGATAGTGAGGAAGATTGTGATTTCCCTGAAGAATTGGAAAGGCTACTCGAGCACGAGTCAAAGGCCCTTCAGCCGCATTAAGAACCAGTAGATACAATCAACCTTGGCACTGAAGAAGATAAGAAAGAGGTCAAAGTTGGGACTACACTTGGGGAAAGTGTAAGACCCCAATTTTGTCCCTAAGATCCCTCATGGCATCATGACATTGCACTTGCATTGCCTCAAGGATCATTAGCATTTTGGTTCCCTTTGCCTTTGGGTGGGACTTCCTGTGAGTGGTTTGAGATCACCAAGCATGCTTGAATTGTCTATCATTGCTTTCCTCATTTTATTTACTAACCTAAAGCATAAAAATATGTCACTAACATCTTTTATTTGTAGCTTAAGCAATCACCAGGTCAAGAGCTTCAAGGAGATCATTGGTACAAAGACATGGTCAAGAAGAGATGATAGCAAGCATGGTAATGGTTCCCAAAGCTCTCATCCATCAAGTATGCCTCCCTAGCATCTCAATTCATCATTTTTATCAAATCAAGTCAAAGGGTTTGAGGTTTGTGCCCCAAGGAAACCCTAATTCATCTGTGCACCACAATGTCTTGCTCTTGAAGCAACCTCAGCCCATGATCAAATACAATCAAGGGAAATTCTTTAATTCATCATTTCATGCATATTTGAACTTATTTGAGTATCCTCAATCATCAATTCATCAAGGTATGAGTCATGGACTTGAGAAGTTGATCAGTCAATTCATCCGACTATTTCGAAATGCACTGAGACCTAACGTTTTATGTGTTGGTCAAATGGAGATAGTTCCAAAAGCAAAAATGTTCTTAAGGACAACATGAACAACGTTCATGTTCATCAAAAATTTATTTGAAGCTTGGAAGGCCATCTCCCATTCCAATACATTATAGGTCATTTTGACTGAAACCCTAATTTTAGGGCAACTTCCCAAGGACATAACTCATTCATTGTTTATGATTTTGAGGTGGGATAAAATTAATTGGAAATATTAAGATGTCTATTTCAAATGTTATGTTGAACAAAATTTCAAAATCTCAAAGGAAATACATGTGATAATGCAAGACATTATAGGTCATTTTGGGCCAAATGCATTAAAAGGCAAAAAAGTCCAACTTCAAGTGCCCATAACTTCTTCATAAAAAATCCAAATGATGCAAAATTTAAGTCCATTTTGATTGTCTTGAAGATATCTACAACTTTGATGTTAGAGATGTTTTCATTTGAGTCTTGCATCATCAAAACATAAGGGCTTGAACATTGGCCAAATTTAGAAACTTTGCCTTGACATGTTTTGCACATTACACTTTAAACTCAAAATTCACTAATTTCCACACCTCAAGTGGATTTTTTCCCAACATAACAATTGTTCCTTACATCAAAACCTTTCCAACCATTACTCACATGATCATGTTTGGACTTGGCAAGTGGTATTTTCGAAGAGGAAAACCTTTTGGTTCAATTATGCATAACACTTCAAAATCCCATGCACAAGCATTTTTCCATTCAAATTACACGTCCATTTCACCTTGGTTTGATTTCAGATTGCATTTGGCTTTGGTTTTGGGCCTTGTGCATGATCATGCAAGCCCATGCAAGGATTGTCCAAATTCATGCACACGGCTTTGATCACACTCTCCTTGCCATTTCCTCTATAAATAGAGACCCTATTCCATTCAAAATACACACCTGATTCAACCTGAATTGCTGCAGAAATCAAAACCCAACCTCTCACCAAAAAAGCAATTTCATTTTTCTCAAATTTTTCAGATCCAAAATTCAACTACATCTGGTTGAATCTTTGGATCTAAAGCTTCTAAACCTCCATCATTTAGTTCATTGATCTTATGTTTTGGCAAAGCAAGCAAGGAATCGAGCTTAAATCTCCAGAATTTAAGTTTATTCACCAACTGGTATTTGCTTCGAATCTCTCATTTCTTTGATCTATTTGCCTGGCCAAAGTATTTTCTGAAGTCCTCACTTGAGAGGCAAGCTAGTGGTAGCTTCAATTTCGTTTTTCTTTGATCTGCATTTTTCATACCTGAATCTTCCACCTCAGATTTCTCAACCTATAGGAATCTTGAGTGTGATTCAAGGTTACAGGGGTGATGTACATCACCCCAGCTCCATTTTGGTGTAAGGATCGTGCACTTTGGTTGCCTTTTGAATCTCTGCAATTTTGGCCGGAAAACGCATGCTCACCAGAGAAGAAGGTGGCTCTGGTGGCCGTCTCTCTCCAGTTTGAATCTGAGTCATTGGATTGAGTTGTCCAGATCTAATCCTGACCTTTGTTTCTTATGACTTGTTTTAATGTTGCGTGTGGTTCAGTTGACTAAGGCGTATGGTGAGCACGCGCTTTAGGACCGTGTGATGTGCCGGCTCAATTAATGAGCCATCATCTAACGCTCCTCGTTTTTCCTAATTTCTTATTTTCTGATTTAATTTCTTTAATTCCCTTTTATTTTCAAAAATCAACATCTTCTTCATTTTTAATCCAAAAATTATGGGACCAATTGCATTAGTCTCCAAATAAATTCTAGTTTCTATTTCTGATTTTTAATACTTTTTATTTCATCATTGGATATTTTTTGTGAATTTTCTCTTTTCTGGTTATTTTTAATTCATTTTAAATAGTTTTTGATATTCAAAAAATACAAAAATATTTTCCTAACCTATTTGGATGATGATGGATCTATGAAAAATATTCTCATCAATTTTTTAAATGGTTTGAGATTTATTTGAGATTTTAGTTCAATTAGGTTATTTTTATTCATTTTTAATTGATTAAAAATAGTTTCTGACTTTTAAAAATGCTGAAATTTTTTGTCAAACTTTGTTTGACCTTGTTGAACTTGGGATAAATTACTTGGACCTTTCAAGGTTGATTTGAAGTGATTTTGAGGTTTGACCTTTCCATTATTTTTAATTCAAGTTTATTTTAATATTAAAAATGCCAAAAAATATTTTGCTTATTGTTTGATCTCCAATCTCCATCTCATTTCTGATTTCTTTTTGTTTGACTTTGACTTTCAATATCAATTGGTCAATACATGTGGATTGGTACATCATATTCCATCTTATGCATTTCCTTATCCATTCTTCATCTCCTCCTTCCTTCTTCTTCTTCTTTCTTTTGATCAATGAGTGGAAGGTTGATAAGTTAGCATTGATTAGGGAGACTTAATCTTACTTGACTCAAATCTAATTCATCTTGATCAATTGATCAAGTGAATGACTTTGCATTAAGGATAGGTTGTTTTCTAAATCATGCAAAAGGCTTAAACCAATACAAGATCAATTCTCTTTTTCTTTTTTGGCATGGCAAGTTGTTGGAACTTGGTTCACTAATCAAGACTTCTAACTTGTGTTGTTGCCTACATTATTATTGACCGGCCTCAGGTAGTTGTGACTTCTACATAAGTCCAATTACGATTGCTTAACATAGCGCTAAATTTGCCTTATGGCACACTAACTACTAACACTAACTATTAACAACTAACATTTACTTTTTTGCTCTTTACTTTTATGCAATTTACTATTCTTGCACATTTTATCCATTTGCTTTTTTCCCTTTGCTCACTTGAGCACATGTTTATGTTAATGCCATTTTCCTTTTGCTCACTTGAGCACATAATTGTGTATATACTATTATGATTGTGTTTGTTTTGATTATTGTACACCAAATGCAAAGAAATGGACTTAGTTTCTAGGACTTCCCCTATGCAAAGAATGGAGAATTGGACTTAGATTCTAGGACTTTACTTATGCAAAATTGGAGTAAATGGACCTTAATGATGAAGATGGATTAGAGGGACCAAATCTCTAAACTCACTCTTGTCCATTCTTGTTTTACTTCATAGAACTTTTGATGTGTGTGCTTTTGTGATAGGGGATTCTATGAGCTCAAATTGAAGGACCATTGCTATGTTCATCCAAAGTGAAAGATACAAGATACATTGAGGATCTCTTAAGAGACTTGTTTGATTGCTTATGCTTTGTGATTGCTTATTCCAAAAGATGGGAGCTACTTGGATCATCAATATGATCTCAAGAGAGGAACTCCATTGTGGTTTTGTTTCTTTATCCCTCACCTTTTTGTTTTACTTAGGACTTAGCCCTTCTTCTTCTTCTCTCCACTCTAACCCAAGCCAAAACTCTTTTTGCAAACATTTAACCATTGTTTTCAAACATTAGAAACCTAAGCCTCATGCTTTTGATTCTCAAAACTTTCTTTTCATAACACTTATTTAGAATTGAATCTTTAAGTCAACTTTGACCATTTTTGTATATACTTCTAATTGGTAAATATAACCCATTCAAATGTCTTTTTTTGTGGTTCCAATGGCCACTCTCTTAATCAAATTTTCCATAACCTTTAGCTGTTAGGTTTGAGTTATCCTTATGGTAGATGTAATACTCACCTATATCCTTAGTGATGGACAATGAGTCTTCCATGCTTATTATAGGGTTAACCCCTCACTAGCATGTTGAAGCTATCCTCACATGGTGGATTTGTGGTTTGGTTGAGTTTTCTCCCTTTGATAACAAAAGACCTTAAGGCTTTTGGACCAATCAATTCACCAACTTGTTTTTTTGAGATTTTTACCCCGAACTACGAGGTTTTGATCCTAATCTTTTTATAAGATGGTACGTAGGCAATGGGTTTATCCATCCAAACACAAAATGTAAATAACTTGTACATTCTCTTCTCATCTCTTCAATCATGTTTGCACAAACAAAAATTTCACAAAAACAACAACCTTTACAACAAGTGTGAAAAGGGATCCCTAGGATGTTTTGGGTGCCTAACACCTTCCCATTACATAACCAACCCCCTTACCCAGATCTCTGTTCTCTTTTACTAGTTTTTGTTAAAACTATTAGGTTTTTGTTCGCTTTCTAACCATTCCTTTGGATAAATAGAAATGCGGTGGCGACTCGACTTGTATGATTTACCTTGGATTTAGTCAATATCTCTAATGGTAACGAATACCCCGCTACAGAAAAGTGGCGACTCTGCTGGGGAATGATTTGCCTAGTGGGTTTTGCCAACTTTTTATGCTTGTTGTATTGTATTGTATTGTGACATATTTTTGTGCAATTTGGGATTACTGTATTGTATGTAATGATTGAATTGTTTGATATTAATTCCTTTTTTGCTTGGTGATCTTTGTGAGATGAGTTCTATACCCGGACTCGAGTGCAGTTAAGAAAGGAGAATGGCGTAGTCTTGTTGACTTGTGTGGAGTTATTTCTTAGCAAGTTGACTTGCAAGTCCATTCACTTGGTGGAGGTCATGTTGGGATCAATAATGTCACACATGTAAGTTGTGGTTAGACATTACTCTTTCCAATATAGACCTTAGAAGCCAAGGACCTTAGTTTACCAAGCCCATCTTGGCCTATTCTTAGGATGTAGTGCGAAAGTCATTCAAATGTAAGATTTGATACGATTGTTACGCGATACTACACTCATAAGAGTCTCTCTTGAGAATATTTTTTGGAATACGAGTAGTCGTTTCTCCGATAATATCCGAAAGATGGGACGATGACTATGGGAACCTCTTGTAGGACATGTTTGGCAGGTTTAAACCCTAGTACACTCCCTTTGGGTGGTTCTTAGCCGAGACTCCATGCTCGTGACTCGCAACAAACCCTTGATTCATGGTTGATCCGTTCATGTATCCTTAATATCAATGGAACTTGGGTGTAGATAAGGTGAAAACTATAATCCACCAAAATGGATGATTGATATTAAGGATAATATGATCCATCCCATGACCGTTGTTTGGTGTGCTTTGCTTGATCCTTGAGTGTGATTGTTGCATTCATGCATTCATTTGCATCCATATCATCAATAATGAAGAAAATTTTCAAGGAACTTATGGGGTTTATTTGCAAAATTTTCAGACATGGAAAGACAAAGAAGGAATACAAAGAAGTACAGTTTCAGACAACCAGATTTGAAAGAGTTAAGGAAGGCTGACATCTTATGTATTAGATCCTTTGGGTTTCAAAGCTCGTTTTGGAAAGCTTCTTCCTCTTCTGACTACTCATGTGGATGAAGGGTTGATGAGTGTATTGGTGCAGTTTTATGATCCCTTGTACCGTTGCTTCACGTTTCCGGATTTCCAGCTTTTGCCTACACTTGAGGAGTATGCCTACTTTGTGGGTATACCTATTCTAGACTAGTTGCCGTTCAATGGCTTGGAGAGTATTCCTACTTCTCAAGAGATAGAAGACATGTTGCACATAGATGAATCTCTGATTGGTGCTCATATGACTACCAAAGGTGGAATTCAAGGTCTCCCTTCTGAGTTCCTCATTGCTCAAGCTATTGTGTATGGGAAGGCCATGAGTGAGGATGCCTTCGAAGCCATATTTGTACTTCTCATCTATGGATTGGTATTGTTCCCTAACATCGACAAGTTTGTGGATGTGAATGCTATTAGGATCTTCTCTACTCTTAATCCCGTTCCGACTCTGTTGGGTGATACCTATTTCTCTTTGCATATGAGGAATGCAAAGGGTGGTGGTGCCATTGTATGCTATTTGCCTCTGTTGTATAAGTGGTTTATTTCTCACTTACCGCAGACGGTCGCCTTCAAGGAGAACAAGGGATGTCTACGGTGGTCCACGAGACTTATGTCTCTCACTAATGATGATATCTCTTGGTACAACCGTGTGTATGATGGTGTGCAGATTAACGACTCTTGTGGTGAATTCTCCAAGGTACCTCTTCTTGGTACATGTGGTGGGATTAACTACAACCCTATTTTGGCACGTCGTCAGCTTGGGTTCCCCCTAAAGGATAAACCCAATAACATTTTGTTAGAGGGAATGTTCTTTCAGGAGGGTAAAGATCCCCAAGGCTTGAAGGGCAGAATGGTCCGTGCTTGGCGCAAGATTCATAGGAAAGGAAGGAAAGAGTTGGGTCCTAAGAATTGTGTTGCTATGGAGCCATACACCACTTGGGTTAGGAAGAGAGCGTCTGATTATCTCATGCCTTACGAGTATCCGAGACCTACACCTTTGGTTATGGCTGGGCCTTCAACCCTCCCTAACCAAGGAGTAGAGGAGTTGAGAGACGAAGACCAATCACGTGCTTGGATCCATGAAAGGGAGGAGTTGCTTCAGCAAATCAAGGAGAAAGATGCTTTGATAGAGTTCCTCGAACATCAGGTTATTGATGATCCTAATGATGCATGGACTTCTCTTCTTCCTCTGTCTTCCAAGTTTTGGAAGAGGAAGTACGACCGACTCGCCAAGGAGAAGGCAGATATGGAGGCAGCCTACGAGAGAGAGGTGAAGAGGCTTCGTGCATCCTATCTTCCTGTGTCCCGAGCTTTAGATGATTGTTTCTAGGGATCCATAGGATGATTATTTTCCTTTTCTCTTGTATATGATTGACAATGCTGTACTTCTTTTCCCCGATATTATTTGATGAGATGTTTCCATATGTGATAAATGTTTAATATTTCCAAAAATTTGCAAATACAACCCTAGAGTTCCTTTGGAATAAAAGAAAAAATCATATGCACAAGCATTGCATGCATCATGTGCATAAGCACGTTTTGTTCACGGCTTCCTGTCCTGTGGTCTAACTCTGTGTTCTTCATTTATTTTGAAGACAAGCTGACTCACCGGTACTACACCAGAGCCAACATTTCAAGACTGATGGATCATCTGGAACAAGAGAACCGCGAGCTGAAAGAGGAAGTGGCCAGATTGAGTGCCTTGATGGAATCATTCTTGGCTGCCCAGAGCCAGTCTTCTCTGACACCTTCAACTCCTCCCCAGAGGACAGTCATTTCTGAGATTGTCTCCTCGATTGTGTCTGCAGCCAGTGCACACTTTGCTCCAACGGCAATGCCAACTAGATTCTCGTGGGGGATGCCTCCCAATTTCATGCCCGAGGGTCCTGCTCCTACCTTTGCTTCTATGCCGGCATCTAGCCCGGTCCTTGCTGTTCCTCCCCCTGTCGTGCATACTATACCCAGAGTAGACGACACCATCTATCATTCTGAGTCGTCTGAAGGTCCATATGTTTATGAGAAGATGAACGCTATGAATGATCAATTTCTTGAGCTCCGCAAGGAATTGAAAACTCTCAGAGGAAAGGATCTTTTCGGCAAGTTTGCTGCCGAACTCTGCTTGGTTCCTAATGTAAAGATCCATGTAAAATTCAAGGTCCCTGACTTTGAAAAATACAAGGGAAATACTTGTCCTCTCAGCCACCTAGTCATGTATGCCAGGAAGATGTCGACTCAGACCGACAATGACCAATTGCTCATCCACTACTTTCAGGACAATCTGTCTGGTGCCGCTCTGCGTTGGTACATGGGTTTAGACAGTGCGAACATCCGATCCTTCAACGATCTTGGCGAGGCCTTCGTCAAGTAGTACAAGTACAATGTGGATATGGCTCCCGATAGGGATCAATTGAGGGCCATGTCCCAGAAGGACAAGGAAACATTCAAAGAGTACGCCCAGAGGTGGCGAGAGGTAGCAACACAGATTATGCCTCCTCTAGAAGAGAAAGAGATGACCAAGATCTTTTTGAAGACCTTGAGTTCTTTTTATTATGAGCGGATGATTGCTAGCGCTCCTTCTTACTTCACCGAAATGGTGAATATGGGGATGCGTCTAGAAGAAGGGGTTAGAGAAGGACGTCTGACCAGAGAAGAAGGCTCTTCTACCAAACGATATGGGGCGTTTGCGAAGAAGAAAGATGGAGAGGCACATGCTGTGACCTCCCATGTAAAACCAAGAAGACCCTCTGTGAGGAGGAAGACCGTGCGTCCTGCCGGTAACCAGCACCAGGTGGCTCATATAGCACCTGTTTTCAGAGATAATCAACAGTATCAGCAACATAACAACAATCAGCAACCACATCCGCAATATCAGCATCAACAGCACCGTCCGCAACAGTAGGCCTACCAGCCTCGAAACAGTAATCAAACCAGCACGAGTTACGAGAGGAAAAGGGTCACCTTCGATCCTATTCTGATGAAGTATGCAGAGTTATATCCCTCTTTGATAGAGAGGAAGTTGATTACTCCACGAGACCCACCGGCTATACCTGTTAACCCCCAGTGGTGGTATAAGCCCGAATTACACTGTGTTTACCATTCCGATGCTCCCGGCCACGACGTGGAAAATTGTTACCCTTTGAAGACCAAGGTTCAAGACCTTGTGAGGTGTGGCATTCTGTGTTTCGAGGACGTAGGTCCTAATGTGAAGAAGAACCCATTGCCCGAGCATGGGAAATCTGTCAACATGGTCCAGGGCTGCCCTGGCAAATACAAAGTCAAGTATGTCAGTCATATTCGACAATCGCTGGTCGAGATACATCGTTTGCTATGTGATTATAGTCATTATGAGCATGACCACGATAGATGTCGAGTTTGTTCTGTTAATCAAAGAGGTTGTCGCCAGGTGCGCAAAGATGTTCAGGAAATGCTGGATGAAGGAGTTATTGAGATCCTTCAAAACAGAAATGTTGACGAAGATGCTGACGAGGTCAACGTAATTTCTCCAGTGTTCCAGATCCCCGAGCCTGTTATCAACAAGTATGATAGTAGCCAGCAGAAGATTTCTCCTGCATTAACCATCAAGCCGGCCGGACCAGTACCATACTCTTCTGAGAAAGCAATTCCCTTTCGCTACAATGCTGTTGCGGTAGAAAATGGGAAAGAAGTGTCCTTATCATCTTCCTCTGTTGTTAACATTGCGGATGTTAGTGGTTTGACCCGCAGTGGTCGTGTGTTTTCAGCACCTCCTAAGCCCTAGGCTAATGCTGATTCTATCGAACGCTCGATTGGGAATGCTGTGAGCGCTCCGAATCCGGCACCTGTTGTTAAGCCCTCCTCTACATTGGGAACTCCTGCTTCTGTTGGCTCAAGCGGCAATGCGAAAGAAGACTGTGATGAGATGCTGAGGCTCATCAAAAGGAGCGAGTACAATGTTGTAGACCAGCTTCTACAAACGCCATCCAAAATATCAGTGTTATCATTGCTCTTAAATTCAGAACCACACCGAGAGGCTCTGCAGAAGGTTTTGGATGTGGCATAAGTGGATCATGATGTCACGATAGAACAATTCGATAGCATTGTTGCAAACATCACTGCTTGTAACAACTTGAGTTTTTGTGACTCTGATCTCCCCGAGGAGGGAAGAGACCACAACTTGGCATTACACATATTTATGGGTTGCAAAGACGACGTCATGTCCAATCTGCTGGTGGACACTGGGTCATCATTAAACGTATTTCCAAAATCCACTCTCTCAAAACTGTCATATCAAGGGCCTCCCATGAGGCAGAGTGGAGTAGTTGTGAAGGCTGTCGATGGGTCTCGCAAAACTGTGATTGGGGAAGTTGATCTCCCAGTCAAGATCGGACCAAGTGATTTCCATATTACCTTCCAGGTTATGGATATTCACCCATCGTATAGCTGTCTCTTAGGCAGACCGTGGATTCACGAGGCAGGCGCCGTGACATCCACCCTACACCAAAAACTGAAATTTGTGAAGAATAAGAAACTGGTGGTGGTAGGGGGAGAAAAGGCTCTCCTGGTTAGCCATTTGTCTTCCTTCTCATATATAGATGCTAAAGATGAAGTTGGAACTCCCTTCCAAGCTTTATCTATTGCTGAGCCTATTGAGAAGAGAACTCCTTCATTTGCTTCCTATAAAGATGCAAAGTTGGCCATTGAGTGTGGTGCGACTGCTGGTTTAGGGAAAATGATTGAGCTAGAAGACAACAAGTCCCGGGCTGGCATAGGTTATTCATCTGGGGTTTTCAACACGCAAGGGTTGTTCAAGAGTGGAGGTTTCATCCACACTGGTCAAGGCGAGGAGGCTGCTGCCATCTTGGAAGAAGACGAAGAGGATTCTGGCAACTTCGTCATCCCTGGGGGAATCTGCAATAATTGGGTCGCTGTGGATATCCCAACAGTCATCCATAAGTCGAAGTAATGTTTATTGTGTTTAAAAAACCCTCTTCCCATGCCAAAAGGAGGAGTGATGACCTTATTGGCACATTAATACAATGATATTTTCATTCAATAAATTCATGTTAAATGTTTGTTTTTCCAAATATTTTGCTTTTTTGCTTTTCGCATGAAATTGGTGATCACATAAAACCCTAAAAATAGAATAAAATCAATCTTTTCATCTGCATAATGATTTGCCTTGTTTGAATTCTAAAGCTTTTCATATCCAAAATCATTATGCAGGTTGATCGAACCCATTGAACATAATGACCCAACACCATCTCCCAACTTTGAATTCCCTGTATTTGAGGCGGAAGAAGATGATGTTGAAGAGATTCCTGACGAGATTACCCGTTTACTTGAGCATGAAGAGAAGATCATTCAGCCGTATCTTGAGAACCTGGAAATAGTCAACTTGGGGTCTAAGGGTTGTGTGCGAGAAGTGAAGATTGGGGCACTCTTGGAAGAATCTGTTAAGAAGGGGTTGATTGAATTGCTACGAGAATATGTCAATGTCTTTGCCTGGTCATATGAAGACATGTCAGGTCTAGATACTGATATTGTGCAACATTTCTTACCTTTGAAGCCTGAGTGCGTGCCTGTGAAGTAGAAGCTCAAAAGAACTCATCCTGATATGGCAGTGAAGATCAAAGAGGAGGTTCAGAAGCAAATTGATGCAGGGTTTCTGGTGACTTCTACATATCCTCAATGGGTGGCCAATATTGTGCCCGTGCCTAAGAAAGATGGAAAAGTCCGGATGTGTGTGGACTATAGAGACTTGAATAAGGCTAGTCCGAAAGATGATTTCCCTCTACCACATATTGATATGTTGGTAGATAATACAACTAAATTTAATGTCTTCTCATTTATGGACGGATTTTCCGGATATAATCAGATTAAGATGGCACCCGAGGATATGGAGAAGACAACATTCATCACACCTTGGGGAACATTCTGTTATCGAGTGATGCCCTTCGGTTTGAAGAACACCGGAGCCACGTATCAACGAGCTATGACTACCTTGTTTCATGATATGATGCACAAGGAGATTGAGGTATATGTTGATGGTATGATTGCTAAGTCAAGAACGGAAGTTGAACATGTAGAGCACTTGTTGAAGCTTTTTCAGCGTTTGAGGAAGTACAAGCTCCGTCTGAATCCCAACAAGTGTACATTTGGAGTCCGTTCCGGCAAGCTATTGGGCTTTATCGTTAGTGAAAGAGGTATTGAGGTTGGTCCTGCAAAGGTCAAAGCAATACAAGAGATGCCTGCGCCCAAAACTGAGAAGCAAGTCCGAGGTTTTCTTGGCCGCTTGAATTACATTTCCAGATTCATATCCCACATGACTGCAACATGTGCGCCGATATTCAAGCTCCTCCAGAAAGATCAGTCCCATGATTGGACTGAGGATTGCCAGAAAGCTTTTGACAGTATTAAAGAGTATCTGTCTGAGCCTCTGATCCTGTCTCCGCCTGTGGAAGGAAGACCATTGATCATGTACCTAACTGTTCTTGAAGACTCAATGGGTTGTGTCCTTGGTCAGCAAGACGAATCAGGAAAGAAAAAGTATGCCATTTACTATATGAGCAAGAAGTTCACTGATTGTGAATCTTGATACTCAATGCTTGAGAAGACATGTTGTGCTTTGGCTTAGGCTGCTAAGCGCTTACGCCAGTATATGATAAATCATATGACTTAGTTGATATCCAGAATGGATCCAATCAAGTATCTCTTCGAGAAGCCTGCTTTAACAGGGAGGATTGCCTGTTGGCAGATGTTGTTGTCTGAGTATGATATTGAATATCGAGCTCAGAAGGCTATTAAAGGTAGTATCTTGGTGTAGCACCTCAAATTTGCACCTATCATTATACATACATTGTCATCATTAGGTCATAACATAACATGGTCCACTGCATAACATTGCATTGTCCCCTTTGCCTCAAGTGCAAGCCATTCAGAAGAATTAGGTCAAACTGGTCAGGAGATCAGTCAACCAAGCAAGCAAGTGTGTTTCTCAAGGAGCCAAGACCCTAGGGTTGGTCCAACATGTTCACATGACTTGGGGATCCATTTGAAGTGTTTAGGTCAAGGATTGGATGATCAGAAGTCATCAGTCAATGCACAGCTTGCCAGAAACCCTAAAAAGTCAAACTTGGTCAACTGTGTCTGATTTTATGGTTTTGATGTTGGGATTTGGTTTGAGAGAGCTTATTCATGTCCAAATAGGCCTCATATATCATGTCAAACACCATCATGGAAGAATTTGAAGCCAAATCAGAAATTTCCAAAAATAGAAACTGGACCTGTAATTGAAACCTGCCAAAAATGGAAAGTCTTGATCCTCAAACTTACATCATGATACAAGCTTCAAATGAATTTTTTCCCAACATGAAAGTTGAAGATCTTGTTCTCCCATTTCCAAAAAGTCCAAGAACACTCAATTCCCATGTATGGTTGGCAAGTTATGATCAAGTCATTTTCAAAAATTCTTGAACTTCAAAAGGCCATATCTCTCAAACCATTTGGCCAATTTGGGTGGGGTTTTTTCCAACAAGTCACATTTGACCTCCTCTTTCAAAATATGCAACCATCATGCACCAAAACATCATAGATCAAAATGGCATTTTTTGACTTACTTGAATTAATTTCAAGTGAAGTGAAATTTTGACCTTTTAAAATAACCATTTGTAATCACTTTGGCCATTGGAATATGTTCAGAAATGACATTTGAGACTTGTTGGAAGCCCATTTTCGTGCAGTACACACACCCATCACCTACTTGCTTGAAAATTGGCCAAAAGTACACTTTTTACCAACTCCATTCCACATTTTCATGAACCTTGCTCAGTACCATTAAACATAGTATATATTCATCATTTTTTCTGCTGAATGAAACCCTAGCAGCAGCCCACACATAATACAGAAAAACCATCTTTCTCTCAATGCTCATTTTCTCTCATTTTGGAATTTTCTGTTAACAAGCCTCAAGCACTCGAGCCCTGGCCATTTACCTCATCACTCACCATCAGTTTGAGCATAGTACAATATTCATTTCCCAACTGGAGCAACAAATTCGAGCTCTGTTTCTCCAAGCATTCATCAATGGCAGCCATGAGTAGGAGCTATTCCAGGCACTCTGAAGCCAAGAATCTTCAACCATGCATCATGTGGGAGGCTGAAGCGCATCTGTTTTGATCCACAACTGCCAGAAAACCACTGAGTCACTACTGCCTTGCAAAATCAGGTGAAAATCGCGTTTGCCCATTTCCAAAATCATGAGATATATCATGTAGATCTTTTTGCCATGGACTTGCTGAGCTTCGAACCGTGTGAATTGGTTAGGTATTAAAAGAGAAATGTGAAATCTAAGTTTGATAACCAAATATGTTTCTGCATGTTTTGTTCTTCTTAGCTCGAATTAGTGGAAATGTTGTTTAGATCATGAATAAGCATTGATTGATGAGTCGTTTGGTATGCTTAAATTTGATTTCCACGAATTTTGTTCTTGGACCTGGGATTATCGTGAATGAGTTTGAACGCTGCCCAGATTTTCTTTTCCATTTACTGTAGCATGTTAGGGTTATGTGTGCATGAGGAAGATGAAACGTGATTGGCCATTGGAAGTGGGCCATGCAGCGTGTGATTGGTCCTTGTTCTCATTTGACCGAGCGCTGACTTTCCAAGTTAAATGAAACGTTGAGTTTCATACTCAGCAAGGGACATTTTGGTCCTTTGGTTTTTTTAAATATTTATTCCAATAATCATTATTTAATTCACTTTATTTTGCAATGTTTATTTCACTTACCTTGCACATCTTACAAAAATCATAACTCACCCATTTCAAATCCAAAATTCATGAAATTTTTTTCATTGTGCTCTGCTTGATCTCTATTATTTTATCATGATTTTTGCTGATTTTTTGGATGGTCGAATTTTAAATGGCATTAGGGTTTTGTTCATGTATCTTTTTCTTGTACATTTTGCCAATTCATTTGTGAAATGGTCATGACTTATCCAATGGCCTTGAAACTTTTTGAGCACAAACTAGACACATTCATGTTTATTTTGATGTAAAGTTTGTGAATTTCTCTTATCTGGATTGGGAGTTGTGAATTTTTGAATTAGGGTGTGACAATTTGTGTCACACCATGGATGTGCAACTTGTTGATTTTTGTATCCATGCTTCTTAACCTCCAAATGAATTGATTTTTTGCATGAACCTACTCTTGTATGTCTAGTTTGCACATGATTTTTCTTGGAATTATTTGTGCCATTTTCCATTTGTTTGAGATTTTCTCCCCTGTTTGACCAAAATGTTGACCTTATGTGATGCATGTTGCCATTTCATTTTTGAAATTCTCATACTTTATTAGATGGACATGAAATTTTACATGAGATAACTAGACATCCTCATATTTGCCATGGTTTTAGTCCCATTCTTTCTCATATGCTATCACTGATTTATGAATTTTTCAAGTTGATGCATGTTTGATTGACTTCTTTGAGCATGTTCAAAATTGATTTGACTTTCTGATTTTCATTGACTGCCTTCCACTTGTCCAAATGAGATGAAATTTGACATGCTTACCATGCTGTGGGTTGTGATTGGTCATGATTTATTTGGTGATTTTTGGAAATGTTTAAGATTGCTTTTGAGTTAAGTCTTGCTGTTGACTTCTATGAGCTTCTGTTTGCAACACTTTGACCTAAATTGTTCATGAAATGATGATGATGATTGATATGAATGTGAACCCAATTGGTTGTGTTTCTTAATTGTTTGAACATGATTTTGGATGCTTGCCCTTTGCTGTTTTGACTTTTTCATTCCTTTTTGACCCTAGGCTTGTCCTAGTGGTCCTGTTACTCACCTTTGAGCTCATGTTTTCAGGTTGACCAACAAATGACCAATGAGACCATTTCTTTTTGATTGAGCTTGCTTGATTATCATTGACTAACTTGTTTGTTTTGTAGGTGGCTTGGCTCACATGCCTTAAGCCTAATGCCAATCACATCCATTTGCCTCTAATTAACTGTTGATGTCTGTTTCTTTTTGCTTTGTTTTGAAGTTGCATACTAACATCTGCTTGACCATTTCAGGTGCTTTTAGTTGCTCAGTTCCTTGTGAACTTTTGCTTTGCTTTGCTTGTATAAGCAATTTGCATTGAGGTATATTTCTAATCTTCATGTAGTCTGGAAGACCTGGCCTGTTACTTGGCCAGGCAACTGTCTGAAGTCCTCCTTAAGAGTCAATGTTTGTGGATGTTTAATTTTGTCCTTGCATAGAGTCAAAGTCCTCCTAAGTGAAGAGGCAATTGGCAGAACCCAAGGGATATGCAACCTATCCCCTGCTATTCTGTGTGTCATCTGTTTTGCTCACACCACTGTGTTGATGCATTGCAGATACAAACCCAAGATCTTGTACAATTGTACAGTTGAGTCAGTTTTAAATGTGTAGAAGGGTTCCCACTTTCTGAACCCACACATTCTTGTCTTAAGCTCTCCCAGGCCAGAGATAAGAGCTGTGAAGTCTTATCTTCACTCACCTTTCATCTGCTTCACCTTAGCCCCTCAATGGCAAGGTTAAGAGCACATTCACCCAGTTCCAGAGGTTTGTTTGTTGAGGTTGATATGACCCCTCGACTAAAACCTAACCCTTGTTTGAGCCTCTTGTGTGCATATAGTGTGTGCTACCTGTGCTTGTGTTTGTTTGCTTTGCTTCTTAGGGTTAGTTTAGACTTGCTTCCTGTGCAAGTTAGTTTGTGCTTGACTTGCTTCCTGTGCAAGTTAAGTGTGTGTGTGGCTTGCTTCCTGTGCAAGCCATGCTTAGGATAGGTTGGCCCTTGTGCCATTTAGCTAGAAACCTTAACTTAGGGTTGATTTTGCATGATAACATCTAGGCTCGAGTCGTAGTCTCCCTAGTGTTGTGTCTCCCTCTGTTATCTGGTTAGGCTAGTCCTGTATCCCTGCGTAGGGGAACTACGTCGCCCTGATCCTCATACCAGATGAGGTACGTAGGCAGGAGATGAGCAGATCTCTCCGGGCACCTGTGTCTTTGTTTTGTCTTGTTGTGTGCTTGGAAGCTGATGTAAGTCCATCGAGTGGCATTCGGGTTCCAGTGTGGGTTTGTTGGTTCGGATACTGATGTAAGCCCAGTGATTGGCGTTCGGGCTCCATGTTTGCCTTCTTGAGTGCGTTTTGGTTCGGATGCTGATGTAAGTCCAGTGATTGGCATTCAGGCTCCACGTTTGCCTCTTTGTGTGTGTTTTGGTTCGGATGCTGATGTAAGTCCAGTGATTGGCATTCGGGCTCCACGTTTGCCTTTGCCAGTGCTTGTTTGTGTGCGTGTCAGCCGAGCTACGAATGCTCTGATTCTTCTCTCGTCCGAGAAGATACGTATGCATAGGATGCGATATCCTAGCGAGCATGTGTCGTTTCCCCAGTCCGAACTACTTTGACTCTGATGTCTATGCCTGATAGACTAAGTAGGCCCAGGATGCGATATCCTGCCGAGTCCGTCTTGTTTGTTTTTTGTGTCTCTTTCAGCCAGTTGTGTGTGTTTTGAGCAGTGATTTAGCAACCATTTTCCTTCCTATTGTGCGTGGATCCCGTCGAGTACGACGGATGTGTAGGGGTGCTAATACCTTCCCTTCGCATAACCGACTCCCGATCCCATTCTCTTTGGTCGCGAGACCATGTTTTTTCCAGGTTTACTCTGAGCGTTTCCTCTCCCTCTTTTGGGATAAATAACGCACGGTGGCGGCTCTGTTGTTCTTGTTTTCCCGCCGGTTTTTCGCGTGATGCGACAGCTGGCGACTCTGCTGGGGACATAAAGAAGTTGACCTGTGCTGGTCCATCTTCCCTGAGCGAGTCTCTCCTAGCGCTCTCTAGGTTAGGGTTTTGGTTGCTATTTGCTGTTATTTATTGCATTCATTTATTTATTGCTTGCATTTATGTTTGCATTAATGTTTGCATTCATATTCATCTGTTCACCTGGCTGGTTGTCTGTTTCTCTCTGTTGGGGTGGGAGTTACATGAGGTAAAAGGCCCAATACCCAGGCCATGAGTGAAATCTAGGATACTTAGGAATAGAGTGATTCATGGGAAACGGGTGGTATTGCGCCACTTAGCGGAACATTGATATCACGAGCAGTTCAGACCCTGGTGGGATATTATCGTTACATACTTCGGGTGTGTATATGATGATGTTCTGCGAAAGGTTATTTATGCTGCGTTTCTCTTGACCTTACCCTGGCCTAGATGACACCCGTGAGTGGGGAGGGAATGATCATTATTACAGGTACAGGTACTTGTTGGTGACTTGTTGGTGACTTGTTGGTGACTTGTGATCCTGTTGGTGACTATTGGTTCAGAATTTTGGGGTCTCATATGACTTTGGGTTTCAGATGAATTTGTGGTTCCGAGTTCAAGCCGAAGCTTTGATCCTGTGTTCTGAGAGACGCAGCCAACCAGTCGTGTCTGCATCATTTGCATCATAGCATATTTATTTTTCAAAAGAAACACGATAAAAAAGATACAAAAAAAAAAGAAAAAAAAAAGAAAAGAAAAAAAAACTAATCCCTGCATGCATATCATTTCTCAGGTACATTCCAGAGCTTGTTCACTAATAGAGATGGCAACAGTCCCAGAGTTGAAGCGGAAGACTTGTTCCTACAGCTTTCACCGTGAACCTTTGACGTCTCTGATTGAGTTGAGCAACCTTATAACCAGTGGTAACCAGAAGGGGTTTGTTGACCAGTATGGAGATATTCTGACACTGTTGAAGATGGTAGTCGATCCGGTACCGTTGCAGACTCTTCTACAGTTCTACGACCCAGAGCTTCATTGTTTCACCTTTCAAGATTATCAGTTAGCACCTACTCTTGAGGAGTACTCCATTCCGCTGAGTGTCCCGGTCCGGTATCAGGTTCCTTTCTTGGATGTGCCCAAGGAGGTTGATTTCAGAGTTGTTGCCAGAGCTCTCCATTTGGGTATCAAAGAAGTCAGTGATAGTTGGAAGTCCAGTGGGGATGTTGTAGGATTGCCTTTGAAGTTTCTGTTGAGGGTAGCTAGAGAAGAAGCAGAGAAGGGAAGTTGGGAAGCCTTTCATGCTCAGTTGGCCGTCATGATCTATGGGATCGTCCTGTTTCCGAGTATGCCCAATTTTGTTGACTATGCTGCAGTCAGTATTTTCATTGGAGGAAATCCAGTTCCTACTCTGTTAGCTGACACTTACTATGCTATTCACAGTAGGCATGGTAAGGGTGGGGCTATCAGGTGTTGTCTCCCGCTTTTGCTCAGATGGTTCTTGTCTCTCCTGCCAGTCAGTGGACCTTTTGTGGATGCTCAGAGCACGCATAAGTGGACTCAGAGGGTTATGTCTCTTACCTCCTATGATATCAGGTGGCAATCTTACCGGATGGATGTGCGTAACGTCATTATGAGCTGTGGAGGATTCCGTAATGTGCCACTCGTAGGGACTAGGGGTTGCATCAACTACAACCCGGTTCTTTCTCTTCTCCAGTTGGGGTTTGTGATGAGAGGGAGGCCACTTGAGGCTGAGGTAGTTGAAAGTGTGTTTTTTGAGAAGCAGAGTGACCCGGCTAGATTGGAGCAGATAGGGAGAGCTTGGAAGTCTATTGGTGTGAAGGATGGATCTGTCTTAGGGAAGAAGTTTGCCGTTGCTATGCCTGATTACACTAATTGGGTCAAGGAGAGAGTAGAAACTTTGTTGTTACCCTACGATAGGATGGAGCCGTTGCAGGAGCAACCACCTTTGATCCTTGCTGAGAGTGTGCCTGCGGAGCACTACAAGCAAGCCCTGATGGAGAATCGCCGTTTGAGAGGGAAGGAGCAAGATACCCAGATGGAGCTGTACAAAGCCAAAGCTGATAGGTTGAACTTGGCTCATCAACTCAGAGGAGTGCGAGAAGAAGATGCTAGCAGACTGAGAAGCAAGAAGAGATCCTACGAGGAGATGGAGAGCATGTTAGATGAAGAACACCGGGAGTGCTTGAGGCTACAGAGGGTTGAGGCCAGTTATCAGAAGAAGATCAGAGACTTGGAGAAGCAACTCAGAGATAAAGACATCCAGTTGAAGAAGGAAGTAGACTTGAGACAGGCATCAGAGAACCACCTTGGAGGAGAAGTGGTAGAGCTTAGACGACAACTGAAGGAGAAGATCACTCTTTTGCCAGAATGTTCAGAATGTGACCTGTTGATAGACCAGTGTCAGTACTTGAAGACTCTCATTCCGGAAGGTCGTTTGTCTTAGCTTGTATCTTTGATATGTATGTTGAGAATCACCTCCAGGCTTGTTGGATGGGATTCATTGTTGTACTCCGATTGTTTGGATTTTCTTTGTCGACTTTGTTGTATGATCCTGTTACTCATATATATGAGGTTGTTGGTTTCACCTTGTACTCATCACTCTTGTGTATGTTGTTTCTGTGCTTCTGTGTTGTTCTTGCTGCAGGTTGCCATCTTTTGAGGATAAATCAGGCTCTTTGAATGCCTGAGAAATGAACATATCATGTGCATCATACGCATCATTAGCACCATACTCATATCATTTTGCATAACAGGTGTTCTTGGTCGTGACTTCTCACTCTGGTTCCTGTTTTAGGCAGGATAGCTGATCAACGTCCGCACCGCTACTCAACAAGACTGAATCAACAGAGAGGTATGGATCAAGTTCAAGCTGAGTTGGCTGAGATGAAGGCTAACATGGCCCAGTTTATGAATATGATGCAAGGGGTTGCACAAGGTCAAGAAGAACTTCGAGCCTTGGTTCAGAGACAAGAGGCTGCAAATCCACCGGTCAACCATGCTCCGCCAGAGGGAGGCCCAATCAATGATAACAATGTTGCTGCTGCTGTACCCATCAACAACTATGATGTAGGTGATGAGTTGGGGGGTATTCGAATCAACGGTCAACCTATTGCTCCAGATACCGCTAATGCCAGAGTAGTCCGTGCCCCGGCCCGTAATCCTGCTCCGATTGTTGACAGACAAGAGGATATGTTCACTCTGCTCAGTGAAGACGAAGACGTTCTGGGAAGGGTTGACGAGAGAGACCGCAAAGTTGAGGCTCTTGCTGAGAAGATCCGTGCTATGGAATGTCAAAACTCCCTCGGTTTTGATGTTACTAATATGGGATTGGTTGAAGGACTGAGAATCCCGCACAAGTTCAAAGCACCGTCCTTCGATAAATACAACGGTACTTCTTGCCCTCACACCCATGTGCAGGCTTATTATCGAAAAATCTCTGCGTATACCGATGATGAAAAGATGTGGATGTATTTTTTCCAAGATAGTCTATCTGGGGCTTCTTTGGACTGGTACATGGAATTAAAGAGAGATTCGATCCGATGCTGGAGGGATCTGGGTGAGGCCTTCTTGAGGCAATATAAACATAACATGGACATGGCGCCTAGCCGGACTCAGCTGCAGAGTCTATGTCAGAAATCCGGAGAGAGCTTCAAGGAGTACGCCCAGAGGTGGCGTGAACTGGCTGCTAGAGTTCAACCCCCTATGCTGGAGAGGGAGTTGACAGACATGTTTATCGGTACTCTTCAGGGTGTGTTTATGGACCGGATGGGGAGCTGCCCATTCGGTAGTTTTTCTGATGTTGTCATTTGTGGAGAGAGGACTGAGAGCTTGATTAAAACTGGGAAGATCCAAGATGCTGGTTCCTCTTCTTCTAAGAAGCCGTTTGCTGGAGCACCTCGTCGAAGAGAGGGTGAAACTAATGTTGTTCAACACCGCAGAGATCAGAACAGAAGTGAATACCGTCAAGCTGCTGCAGTAACCATTCCGGCACCTCAACCTCGTCAACAACAACAACAAAGAGTTCAACAACCGCAACAACAACAACATCAACGTCCGTATCAGCCCAGACAAAGGATGCCTGATCGACGTTTTGATTCGCTACCCATGTCGTACGCCGAACTGCTGCCTGAACTACTCAGGTTGGGGATGGTTGAGTTGCGTACAATGGCTCCGCCTACAGTATTGCCTCCTGGGTACGACGCCAACGTCCGTTGTGACTTTCACTCTGGGGCACCAGGGCATCATACTGAGAAGTGTCAGGCTCTCCAGCACAAGGTCCAAGATTTAATCGATGCCAAGGCGATCAACTTCGCTCCAGTGCCTAACGTCGTAAACAACCCTATGCCTCAGCATGGTGGGCATAGAGTGAACAATATTGAGGGGAAGGAAGCTGAAGATCTGGTTGTTAATGTTGATGATGTTCAGACTTCTCTGCTAGTTGTGAAGGGCCGTCTGCTGAATGGGGGTGTCTACTCGGGCTGTGATGAGGATTGCTTGGGCTGTGCAGAATCTGAGAATGGTTGCAACCAGTTAAGGGCCGGTATCCAGGGTATGATGGATGAGGGTTGTTTGCAATTCAGTAGGGCTGTAAAAGATCGTGGAACAGTGTCAACTATCACCATTTACTTTAAACCGTCTGAAGAACGTGGACAAAGGGTCGTTAGTGCACCTGCAACAAATGGTACCCCAGTTACCATTTCCGTGCCTGTAACCATCAGTGCTCCAGCTACTATCGTTGCGTCTGGAAGAAGGGCTGTTGAGAATAGTAGAGCCGTGCCGTGGAAGTATGATAATGCTTATCGCAGTAACAGAAGGGCTGAAAGTCAGACGAGACCAGTGAATCAAGCTCCAGTGACGATTGGTTTACCGAATAGAGTTCCTGCAACTGTTGGTCCGGCTGTGGATAATGTAGGGGGTCCAGGAGGTTTTACCAGAAGCGGTCGTCTGTTCGCACCGCAGCCTTTGAGGGACAATAATGCTGAGGCTCTCGCCAAAGCAAAGGGTAAGCAAGCTGTGGTTGAGGAAGAGCCTGTCCAGAAGGAAGCGCCCGAGGGGTCATTTGAGAAGGACGTGGAGGAGTTTATGAAAATAATCAAGAAGAGTGACTACAAGATTGTAGATCAGTTGAATCAAACTCCGTCCAAGATTTCTATACTTTCACTGTTGTTGTGCTCTGAGGCACACCGTAATGCCTTGCTGAAGATGTTGAATCTGGCTTACGTGCCTCAGGAGATTTCTGTCAATCAACTGGAGGGTGTGATGGCCAATGTGAGCACCAGGCATGGTGTAGGTTTCACCAACCTGGACTTACCGCCTGAAGGGCGAAACCATAACCAAGCCTTGCACATCACCATGGAGTGCAAGGGGGCAGTGTTGTCTCACGTATTGGTAGACACCGGGTCGTCGCTGAATGTGCTGCCTAGGCAGATTCTGAAGAAGATTGATGTGGAAGGGTTTGTGCTTACTCCCAGTGACCTGATCGTTCGTGCTTTCGACGGCTCCAAACGTTCTGTGTGTGGGGAAGTTACCTTGCCTGTGAAGATAGGTCCTGAGGTATTCGATATCATCTTCTATGTTATGGACATCCAGCCCGCCTATAGTTGTTTATTGGGGCGTCCATGGATTCATGCAGCAGGGGCAGTCTCGTCGACTCTCCATCAAAAGCTCAAGTATGTCTGGAACGGTCAGATTGTGACTGTGTGCGGTGAAGAAGAGATTCTGGTGAGTCATCTATCCTCGTTCAAATATGTTGAGGTGGATGGCGAGATCCACGAAACCTTATGCCAGGCGTTTGAGACTGTGGCTCTTGAGAAAGTGGCGTACGCTGAACAGAGGAAGCCAGGTGCTTCAATTACTTCTTACAAGCAGGCTAAGGAGGTTGTTGATTCTGGCAAAGCTGAAGGCTGGGGCAAGATGGTGGACCTGCCTGTCAAAGAAGACAAATTTGGCGTTGGTTATGAGCCTCTCCAAGCAGAGCAGAATGGTCAAGCGGGTCCGAGTACCTTTACCAGCGCTGGGCTGATGAATCATGGCGATGTCTCTGCAACCGGTAGTGAAGACTGTGACAGTGATTGTGATTTGGACAACTGGGTTCGCCCGTGTGCACCAGGGGGGTCTATCAACAACTGGACGGCTGAAGAAGTGGTTCAAGTTACTCTTCTGACAGAGTAATTTTCCGTTGTTTTTTCATTTTGCATGAAAATCCTACGACCCGCCCAAGGCGTAGTGATTCATTGTAGGGCCTCATCATGTTTTAATGATTATCATTAATGAAGGACATTTTTTGCAATCAAACTTTGTGATCCCTGTCTTTCTATTTTGTGTTTTCATCTTTTTTCAAAACAATAAAAATGGCAATGTTTTTGTTTTTTTTTGTGACTTTATTGAACTCTTTTTCTAAAACAAAGCATTAAACATGCAGAAGCGATCTTATGGCATTCACTATGAACAGTTCTGTTATGGCTCAGTATGATTTCGACAATCCCATCTACCAAGCTGAAGAGGAGAGTGAGGAAGACTGTGAACTTCCTGCGGAATTGGTCAGACTGCTGAGGCAGGAGGAAAGGGTCATCCAACCTCATCAGGAGGAGTTGGAGGTTGTTAATTTGGGTACTGAGGACGCCAAAAGAGAAATCAAGATTGGGGTTGCTTTAGAGGACTCTGTCAAGAGGAGGCTGATTGAGATGCTGAGAGAATATGTGGAGATATTCGCCTGGTCATATCAAGATATGCCTGGGTTAGATACAGACATTGTGGTGCATCGATTACCTCTTAGAGAAGGATGTCCTTCGGTCAAGCAGAAGCTTCGTAGAACGAGTCCTAACATGGCAACTAAGATCAAGGAAGAGGTTCAGAAGCAGTGGGATGCGGGTTTTTTGGCTGTTACAAGTTATCCCCCATGGGTGGCCAACATCGTTCCTGTGCCGAAGAAGGATGGTAAAGTCAGAATGTGTGTCGATTACCGGGATTTGAATAGAGCGAGTCCGAAAGATGATTTCCCATTACCTCACATTGATGTATTGGTTGATAATACGGCTCAATCCTCGGTATTCTCTTTCATGGATGGTTCCTCCGGATATAATCAGATCAAGATGGCGCCAGAGGACATGGAAAAGACGACATTCATTACACCTTGGGGCATGTTCTGCTATAAGGTGATGCCATTTGGGCTAAAGAATGCTGGTGCTACCTGTCGCATCACGCGAAAAACCGGCGGGAAAAGAAAGAACAACAGAGCCGCCACCGTGCGTTATTTATCCCAAAAAGAGGGAAAGGAAACGCTCGAAGTAAACCTAGGAAAGAACATGGTCTCGCGACCAAAGAGAATGGGTTCGGGAGTCGGTTATGCGAAGGGAAGGTATTAGCACCCCTACGCATCCGTCGTACTCGACGGGATCCACGCATAAAAGGAAGGAAAATGGTTGCTAAACACTGCTCAAACTCACATACACTGGCTGAAAGAGACAAAAGAAACTGACTGAAACTGACTCGGCAGGATATCGCATCCTGGGCCTACTTAGTCTATCAGGCATAGACATCAGAGTCGAAGTAGTTCGGACTGGGGAGACGACACATGCTCGCTAGGATATCGCATCCTATGCATACGTATCTTCTCGGACGAGAGAAGAATCAGAGCATTCGTAGCTCGGCTGACACGCACACAAACAAACAGACAAAGGCAAACGTGGAGCCCGAATGCCAATCGCTGGACTTACATCAGCATCCGAACCTAAACACACACTGGAACCCAAATGCCACTCGATGGACTTACATCGGCTTCCAAGCACACAACAACACAACAAGTTAATAGGGAGTCGGGGACTCGAGCCTATAACTGTCAAGCACACACAAAAACAAACAGACAACAGATTGCTAAGGAGTCAGGCACTCGAGCCTAGCAACTGTCAGACCACACACAAAAAAGAAAAAGGGCGCCCGGAGAGATCAGCTCAATCTCCTGCCTACATACTTCATCTGGTATGAAGATCAGGGCGATGTAGTTCCCCTACGCAGGGACAAAGGATCTAGCCTAACCAGATAACAGAGGGAGACACAACTCTAGGGAGACTACGACTCGAGCCTAGATGTTGTCATGCAAAGTCAACCCTAAGTTAAGGTTTCTAGCTAACTTGCACAGGAAGCAAGCCTATCCTAAACATGACTTGCACAGGAAGCAAGCCACACCTAACCTAACCTACACAGGAAGCAAGGGTCTCGATTGCAACTAGGGCAAGAGAAAGGGGAGGTCTCAATCGCAACGAGGGCGAGAGAAAAGAATTAGTGTTAGTTGTTAGTCAAACTCGACAAGACATCGCATCTCGTGCCTACGTATCTCATCTGGACATGAGAATCAGAGTTGCCGTAGTTCGGCTACGGAGGGACAAAGGTCTCAATTGCAACTAGGGCAAGAAAAAGGGAAAGTCTCGATCGCAACGAGGGCGAGAGAAAGGATAAGTCTCGATCGCAACGAGGGCGAGAGAAAGGATCGCAACGAGGGCGAAAGCAAGCAAGGATCAGTCTAAACTAAACCTATCTTGCACAGGAGGCAAGTCTAAGCTAAACCTAAGAGGCAAAGCAAGCAAATACAATCACATGAAGCACACACTATATGCACACAAGAGGCTCACACAAGGGTTAGGCACTGAGGCCAACTGGAATAGGGTCAGAGGTTGCTCTTAACCTTGCCATTGAGGGGCTAAGGTGAAGCAGATGAAAGGAGATGAGGGGTGTGCCTCATTGCTTCTATCCCTGGCCTGGGAGAGCATATCAGAAAGTGTGGGAGCTCAGAAAGATGGAGCTCTTTCCACATTATTGACTCGATAGATCTTGGGCTTTTACCCACTATGCATCAACACAGGCAGTGTGAGCAATGTGAGTGACACACAGAC
Organism: Lathyrus oleraceus; assembly: GCF_024323335.1. Lineage (NCBI taxonomy): Eukaryota > Viridiplantae > Streptophyta > Magnoliopsida > Fabales > Fabaceae > Lathyrus > Lathyrus oleraceus. The sequence continues at coordinate 298,733,144 of NC_066580.1, read as the reverse complement.
TAGCAGGGGATAGGTTGCTTATCCCTTGGGTTCTGCCAATTGCCTCTTCACTTAGGAGGACTTTTCATATGTACAGGGACAAATTAAACATACACAAACATTGCCTCTTAAGGAGGACTTCAGACAGTTGCCTGGCCAAGTAACAGGCCGGGTCTCCAGACTACATGAAGAGAGAGTAATTATACCTCAAAAGCAAATTGCTAAATAGCAAAGCAAGCAAATAAAGCAACTACAGAGTACCTGAAAAAGTCAAACTTATCAGTAAACAGTTCAACAGTTTAAATCAGAAAGAAAGGGATCAAACAGTTAGATCAATAAACAGAAGTGCAAAAGCACAAGACCCAACTATATGAATCATACCACCTACAAAACAAAGGTTAGCACATGATATATAATCAAACTCAACCAAATTTGTATGGTTTCTTTGAAGCATTGATGCTTAACCTGAAACAATGAACTCAACATAAGTCCAAAAGACCACTAGGGCAAGCCTAGGGTCAAAAACAAAAGGAAAGTCAAAACAGCAAACAAATAGTCAACCAAAGTCAAGTTCGAGCATTTAAGAAGCAAGCACAATTGGATTCAAACTCATATCATGCATCATTATCATTTCATAGACCAAAGAAGTCAAAATATGGCAAAAGGAAGCATACAAAAGGTCAACAGCAAGGCCAAGCTCAAAAGCAAACATAATCAATTCCAAAAATTATGAGATAATTCATACTCAATCACAATCCATAACCTAGCATGCATATAAAATTTCAGCTCAATTGGATCATGGGAAGATAGTCAATTAAAATCAGGAAGTCAACACAATTTCAAGTAAGCACAAAGAAGGTCAACAATCATGGGTCAACTTCAAAAAATCATAACAAAATGAAAACAGATGATAAATGGATGGGATTAACACCAATGCAAAGCTCAAGATGTCTAGTATGCACATGCAAAATTTCATGATCATACAATAAGGCATGAGGATTTCCCAAAGGAAATGGCAAGAGGTGTCACATAAAGTCAACAATTGACTAGGCAGGGAAGAAAATTCACAAACAAATGGGAAATTGCACAATTAAATCCAGGAAAAATCACACATCAACTAGACATATAAGAGATGGCTCATGCAAAATTTCACATTATTTGAGAGCCAGGAAGTATGTCAACAAAAATAATGAACTTGCATAACAATGGTGTGACACAAATTGTCATACCCTACTTCAAAAATTTATATCTAACAAACCACAAATGATAAATGCACAAACTCTACATCAAAACAAAGGTGAATGAGTGTAGATTAACCACAAAAAATTTCAGGGTCATTGGATGCAACATGATCATTTCACAAAAGGATTGGCAAAAGGTATCAAATAAGCATACATGACAAGAAACCTCATACCATTTAAAATCCAGCCAACCAAAAATTCAATAAAAATCATGATAAAATACTAGACATTCAACAGGTCATAATGCAAAAAAATCCCATGATTTTTGGAGTTGAAATGAATGAGAAATGAATTTTGCAAGTTGATGAACAAATTGGAATAACATGAGCAACATAACATGATTCAATGGTCAAAGGTGGTTGACCGAGTGGCATGTTGGTAAATAAGCGCCTCATTAAGCAAAACGCTGCGTACAGGCAAAGGCAACGAAATGTTCTCATTGGTTGATTTCCAATGGAACAGTAAACAAGCAGAAAAATTCAAATGAAGCCACCAATCGTGTTTCATGTTTTCTGGGCAGGTTAGGGTTTTGGATAGCAACAATGTTCTTCATCATGCAATCATCAACACCAAAAACGAAATTCAAACAACATCACATAAGCAGCATGGCAGTGATACAGTATGTTTATGCAACATCTAAACAGCAATAAACCAAACATATTTCATATGAATTTCTGGATTCTAGGGTTTAAACTACAGGGTGTTCATCATCTTCTTCAAAATCTTGAAGAACAAGCATGCCCAGAAAATGAAACTACACATACCAACACGACAAACAAGCATCACTCATGCATATTCTAACAGCCATAATCATCAAATCGAACTAAAACAGAAGAATCATACAAAAACAACTTTGAACATGACACTTTAAAATCAGATTTCTTCCACATAACTCAACCATTTAACACGATTTTAGGTTCATAACACTCAGCAATGCAAGGACTACACATGGCATAGCATCATTTGGAAAAACAAAGAAGTCGAAAAACTCACTTGATTTGAAGAAATTCGATGGAACAGTGTTGTTTGAATGTTGTAAGCTCAAACAGATCTCCACAATGCTTTGAGATGATGGATTCTTGAGGTAGCTTAGCTCAATGCTGCTTGGAAACCTTCAAAGCTCGATTTTCCATTGTTGTATGCTTGGAAAAACAGAACTCAAGATAATCTCCCAGTTGGTATTTGCTGGTTCAAATAGTCTCCAAATGTTGGTTAGATGATGAAGGAACCAAAAGTGCTCGAGGGTTTTTTGAAGATTTGAGCAGAAAATCAAATCGAGCAAAAATGCAAGAAGGAGAGAATGAGAGTATTCTGATCTTTGGAGGCTGTGTCTAGGGTTGAGAATGACTGAAAATCTCCTTTATATTTGCAGTTTAACATTGCTTAATCAAGTGCTAACCAAACTTTGCTCATTTTAACCAATTTGCTAAGTTTGCACTTTTGGCCAAAAGGGTGGTATGTGGTAGCAAGCTGCACGAATTCTGGGCCTTGGCAAGTCTCAAATGACAATTAAAACAATTTCCAAATGGCCACTTGTGCTGAAAAGCCTTAATTCAAAAAGTCAACATTTGGTCATACTTGAATTTTAAATGAGATAAGTCAAAAAATGCCATTTTGATTGGCAAGGTTTTGGTGATTGATGAATGAATTTTTGGAAAGAGGGGATTAAATGGAGTTTGTAGGAAAAAACCCCATCAAATTTGGCCAAAGGAATCATGAGATATGGCCATTTGAAGTTCATGAAAATGTGAAAATGATTTGACCATATCTTGCAAACCATTCATGGGATTTGAGAGTTCTTGGACTTTTTGAAAATGGGAGAACAAGATCTTCAACTTTCATGTTGGGCAAAAATTCATTTGGAGCTTGTATCATGATGCAAGTTGAGGATCAAGAAGTTTCCATTTTTGGCAGTTAAAATTACAGGTCCACTTTCTATTTTGGGAATTTTCTGATTGGCTTCAAATTCTTCAATGATATTAAATGCCATGACATATGAGGCCTATTGGGACATGAATGAACTCCTTCAAATCAATTCCATCCATCAAATCACTGATTAAATCCACAGTTGACCAACTTTGACTCTCTAGGGTTTCTGACTGTCTGTGCATGAACTGATGGCTTCTGAACATCCAACCCTTGACTTAAACACTTCAAATGGACCTCCAAGTCATGTGAACATGTTGGACCAACCCTAGGGCCTTGGCTCTTTGAGAAACACCCTTGCTTGATTGGTTGACTGATCTCCTGATCAGTTTGACCTAATTCTTGACTTGCTTGCTCTTGAGGCAACTGGGGACAATGCAATGCTATGCAATGGATCATGATATGCTATGACCTAATATGAAATGGTATGTACAATGATAGGTGCAAATTTGAGGTGCTACAGCTGCCCCTATTCAATCAGCTGGGAACCCGAACGGATGATAGCAGTGGCTGTCAGACTTTCAGGGTAAACAGGGATTGAATACAAAAGAACCGTAGAAATTTGCACCAACTGGATCCACCAATGGAAACGTCCACTGGGATTTGATTCTTATTATTGGGTATATATTTTTTTGTTTTCAAAAGGTACGGCCACATCCAGACATCGCAATGACGATGAATGGGAAAAGAAATCACAACTAGATGCCAACGGACAACTAGGAAAAACTCAACGTTTACCAAGGCCAACGGAGAGGTAAATCCACAAGGGGACAGGTACAACTAGACGTCATAGGACGAATAGGAAGACTCACGTTTATCGACACCAACGGAGAGGAGGAAAACTCAGCCAGACGTCATAGGACGAAAGGGAGACTCACGTTTATCGACACCAACGGAGAGGAGGAAAACTCAGCCAGACGTCATAGGACGAAAGGGAGACTCACGTTTATCGACACCAACGGAGAGGAGGAAAACTCAGCCAGACGTCATAGGACGACAGGGAGACTCACGTTTATCGACACCAACGGAGAGGAGGAAAACTCAGCCAGACGTCATAGGACGACAGGGAGACTCACGTTTATCGACACCAACGGAGAGGAGGAAAACTCAGCCAGACGTCATAGGACGACAGGGAGACTCACGTTTCTCGACACCAACGGAGAGGAGGAAAACTCAGCCAGACGTCATAGGACGACAGGGAGACTCACGTTTATCGACACCAACGGAGAGGAGGAAAACTCAGCCAGACGTCATAGGACGACAGGGAGACTCACGTTTATCGACACCAACGGAGAGGAGGAAAACTCAGCCAGACGTCATAGGACGACAGGGAGACTCACGTTTATCGACACCAACGGAGAGGAGGAAAACTTCACTAGGGAAGGGAGGGCGACGTTATGAACATCGAAAGAGGATGTTTACCGACATCAAAAGAAGACCAGACACTTACGCATGACTGGAAATCACCGAAGGATGGTGTTTACCGACACCAAAGAAGACCAGACACTTACGCATGACTGGAAATCACCGACGGATGGTGTTTACCGACACCAAAGAAGACCAGACACTTACGCATGACTGGAAATCACCGACGGATGGTGTTTACCGACACCAAAGAAGACCAGACACTTACGCATGACTAGAAATCACCGAAAGATGGTGTTTACCGACACCAAAGAAGACAACACACGCGGGTGCTGACGGGATACTGACATTCACAAGATGACAGGGCAAGGCTGAACACTCGCAGGGGGTCTCACTGGGGAACAAGGTCACGACAGCGAGCAAACAGGAAGGAACACCAAGAATACCGAGTTGTAGGTATGAAACGGGTGACGGACCAAAGCGTGAATTGGTTTGTTTTCCAAAACACTCAACATCCTGAAGAGGGCTAGAAAAGCAGTCTTGTTAAAGGATGGACATCCGATTCCATAGGGAATACGAATCTTACTCTGCTGGTGATAACAATCGAAAGATTGACCAAAGAGTGCATGAGATATATTATCTATAGCCGTCAAAACGTAAATAATACACTCGCATGGAAGATTATCCATAACCGGGTTGTAGGTTGTTAGATGGATAAACGACCGAAAACATCCTGAAGAGAGCGAAGGCAAACTTGTTAAAGGATGAACATTCGATTCCACAAGGAATACGAATCTTACTCTGCTGGTGATACCAATCGAAAGATTGACCAAATAGTGCATGAGATATATCATCTATAGCCGTCAAAACGTAGATAATAACCTCGCATGGAAGATTATCCATAACCGGGTTGTAGGTTGTTAGATGGATAAACGACCGAAAAGAAAGGCATCTGGGTACCAGACTAGGTATGCAAAAGATGACCAATCAAAAGAGGATAAAGTTGCTTACTCGGAGCAAATATCCAAAAAGAGGGTGGAGACCCAATGGGGACAATACTGCTTGATCAAGGCAAGTATCCAAAGGGGACAAGACTATCAATATCACATACCGGATACTGATAACTGCAAAGAGGGGATTACATCTACCGGTTTGTAGGCAGAAAACCACGGAAAAGTAACCAGTCATCATCGGGATGAGCACAAAGGGTTAACTCCGACAAGGGGAGGAATGTGGGATTTTACAACTACCAGCTTGTGGGTAGAAAACCACAAAGATAGGACTTACAACTACCGGTTCGTAGGTAGAAGCCATGGAAAAGTAACCAGTCATCATCGGGATGAGCACAAAGGGTTAACTCCACCCAGGGGAGAACGTGGGATTTTACAACTACCAGCTTGTGGGTAGAAAACCACAAAGATAGGACTTACAACTACCGGTTTGTAGGTAGAGGCCATGGAAAAGTAACCAGTCATCATCGGGATGAGCACAAAGGGTTAACTCCGCCAAGGGGAGAACGTGGGATTTTACAACTACCAGCTAGTGGGTAGAAAACCACAAAGATAGGACTTACAACTACCGGGTTGTAGGTAGAGGCCAATGGAAAAGTAACCAGTCATCATCGGGATGAGCACAAAGGGTTAACTCCACCAAGGGGATGAAAGTGGGATTTTACAACTACCAGCTAGTGGGTAGAAAACCACAAAGATAGGACTTACAACTACCGGTTTGTAGGTAGAAGCCAACAAATTCCGCTGAGGATAAGATGAATGAGTGCTGGTTAGTGAGCGACTATTCATTTATGCCCCAGGGAAGCACAAGAGACAGTCAACGGGGAGCCAGTTTAGGATCGATCCAAAAAGGCAGACTGAAACAAGACTCATCCTAATGAGGAAAGAACTCAGTAGGGAAAACCCATCCCGTGTAGGGAGGGAACGGAAGCAACCGTCATCCACGAGGATGTATCTCAGTGGGGAAATGGCAGGAAAGGATAGACACTTTCTGCTTAAGGGTTGGCTCTACATGGAGAGATCAGACACACCCATATTTGCTTGAGGAAAATCTACTGGAGAGATTTGTATTACCAAATAGCAGGAGGCAACAATCAACAGATACACGGCAACAGCTGCAACATGAGTATCTGAATGCTATGTTTATGCATGTATGTATTATGCATGATGAATGTATGATGAATGCTGACAAACAGACATGCTCAACACACAAGTCCGGGAATCAACCGTCCGGAGAGAAAACCAAAGCCACCAGAGAGCAAAGAAAATCCATTGGGGACTGGGATATCAGGGAACACTTATCCTGCAGGGGAGGAAGAGCCACAAGAGGCTTCCGGAGGGATCGTCGGTCGCAACCGGAGAACAGAGTTCAACATGCTGGCGGACGCGCCACAACAACTCGTGATGAAAATCAGAGATATCAAGAAGCAACCAGATCTCTGATGAGGATGGATAGGCATAGAGAAAGCTCCTTACGCGAACAACTCCACTGAGGGATCCATCTGAGGGAATGCCGGGTTACGGGGATGTCGATCCACCAAATACTGAATCTTCGAAGAAAAACACCCAGGCTGGGGGAGAGAGGAAGATTACTCTGCTGGAGAGGCGAAAGTTGAAGTCTTCAGTGAACGCTCTGCTAGGGGAGCTGCCCCACAATAATGTCCGAAACAGCAAACTTGCTGGGGATGCCCCACGGTAGGGCTCAAACAGCGCTCTACTGGGGATGCCCCACCATAGAGCTAACAGGGATTTGGAGGAAGAATCTGTACTGCCGGGAACATGAAGATGAACAACTTCAAACAACACTGCATCGGGCAACTTCATTGAGGAGAGACCATACGAGGTTCTGCAGGACAAAGATACAGTCATGCTCGAGATACGAACAATTGTCTTACCTGTTGGTAATCATACCACCCTCGGGAGAGCACTGCAGATCTCCTAAGTATCCTTCCATCATTGCGAATGTTCACTTTGTTTGAGAACAATTTTTGAAAAATTTGTTTATTTTGAAAACAATGATACTTTATCAATTAAAACATGCAAAACATTTGTTGAGTTGAAACAAATAAGAGTGCAAACAATTGGCTAAAAGCTCAAATTGATGTGATGGAATGGTAGTCTGCAAAGGGCGAGACTCCATAGATCTATACAAGTTTGAAATCGGTGATATATATTGGAGAGGGCTACATTGAACATAATGACCTTTCCTCTACCATTCTGAATTTTCGATGTATTCAGAGCTTCAGTCGACGACGAATCGAGAATTCCTGACGGATGACAGATGTACAGCACAGTCTTGTCAAGATGCAGTTACTTGCCAAATCCCTAATTTTTGCCTAGATTGCCCCAGTGTGAGGTGTTCAATCTAGCGGGATGCAAATTCTCTTCTTTTTTTTTCAATGTCTCTAACTTTTGCCTGGATCGCCCTTTCGGGTTTTCAATCCACCGAGACGCTCCTTTTTGCCTAAGTCGCCCTTTGGGGTGTTCGACTTATCGAGCTTTTTGCTTTTTTTTTCTTTTAGGCGAAGTATTTCTTGACTGCATCGGGATTCACAGGACGAGTGAACTTCTTTATCCATTGTTGTAAGTGTCAAAGCACCGCCTGAAAAGGCTCTCTTGAAAACGTATGGACGTTCTTAGCTTGGAGTCCACTTGCCCCTGGAATCGGGTACGAAAGACAAGACTTTCTTGAGCACGAGGTCACCTTCTCGGAACACACGAGGCTTGACCTTCTTGTTGAATGCTTTTTCACTCTCTGCTGATATGACTGACCATGATACATGGCAGTTGATCTCTTCTTTTCGATTGGATTCAGCATCAGTCAACTTGGGACTTTGAGGGTGCTATTTTTCTTTTGTTTTTTTTCTTTCTTTTTCTTCCTTGTGATTTCTTTTGATTTCTTTTGATTTTCTTTTGATTTTGCACCCTCCTCTTTCTTTTCTTTTTTTCCTTTCTTTTTTTGTTTTGATGCCCCAGTTGGCTGTTCTGCTGATTCTCGAGATGCAGCTGAGTGTGATCTTCTTTTCTTGCTCAAGAAGTCGGGAAATACCGTCAGGAATCCCTTCAACATCATCTTCTTCCGCTTCGAATACAGGGAATTCAAAAATTGGGAGATGACGTCCGATCATTATGTTCAATGGGTTTGAGAAACAACCTGCATAATGATTTTGAGTATAAAAAGCACTTTGAAAATCAAACAAGACAATCGTTATGCAGATGAAAAGATTGCTTTTATTCTTGTTTTTAAAGGTTTTTTGTGATCACCAATTTCATGCAAAAAGCGAAAAGGGAAAACAATTGGAAAAACAAATGTTTTAACATGAATTTATTTGAATGAAAATATCATTGCACAAAATGTTGCCAACAATGCCATCACTTCTCTTTTTGGCATGGGAGAAGGGTTTTTAAACAAAGTGATTATTACAAAGACTTATGAACAAACTGTAGGAAAGCCCACAGTGACCCAATTGTGATAGATCCCACCGGGGATGACAACTGTCAATATCTCTTGCATCAGCAGCTTCTGTTTTCCGAACAACCCTTCTGAAGAAAAGTCGGCGCCAGCCCAGGACTTGTTATCTTCAGGCTTGATTAACACGGGGACCTAAATCCTCCAAGATCAGAATACCCGACCTCACAAGGTCTTGAACCTTCATCTTCAGCTGGAAACAACTGTCCAAATCATGACCAGGAGCATCCGAGTGATACACACAATTCTGTTCGGGCCTATACCACCACCGAGGGTTGACGGGTATGGGCGGCGGGTCTCTGGGAGTGATCAAGTTCCGCTCTAACAGAGAGGGATACAGTTCGGCGTAGGACGTGGGGATTGGATCAAAAATGATCTTCTTCCTCTCATTACTTGTACCAGCTTGATTGTCAATGGGAGGCTGGTAAGCCTGCTGCTGAGGATGACGTTGTGGACGCTGATGCTGCTGAGTTGGCCTTCTCTGCTGTTGGGGTTGAGTAGCTGGAATAGTCACAGCAGCAGCCTGACGATACTGTCCTCTGTTTGCACTCCTCCGACGGTGCACAACATTTGTTTCACTTTCTCCCCTTTTGGGTGCCCCAGAGGATGGCTTCTTAGAACCGGAAGAACTTGAAGAGCCAGGATGGCGAACCGGAGCGCGGGTTGCTCTGACATTAACAGTCTCTGCAGCAAGAGGCTGTTCACTGATTCTGATCCCCTTCAATTCATCACCCACGGCATAATCATCGACGAGAATAGTGACAGCAGCATTCTCATGAACGGGTACATCCACTGGTGGAGCACGGTGGACTGGTGGAATCACGGCTTCCAGTCTCTGGGCTAAGGCACGCAGCTCCTCTTGCCCCTGAACAACTCCTTGCATCATTGTTATGAACTGGGCCATGTTTGCCCTCATCTCAGCTAGCTCAGCTTGAACCTGGTCCATACTTCTTTGATGATTGAGTTTGGTCGCGGTGCGGACGGTGGTCAACAATCCTGTCTCAGTCAAAACCCAAAGTGAGAAGTCACGTCCCCAAACATGTCTGCAATGCAAGGATGATATGTGCATGATATGTGTATGATGCGGATGCTATTTTATCATGAATGATCCTGAAAAGGATATGCGTATGCGAGTTAACTTTTTTTTTTTCATTTTCATGCATTACTATTTTTTTGGAAAATAAACATGCTATGATGCAAATGGTGGAGCCAAGGCTGGCAAGAACTGGCATCTGAGGAACCATCTGAAACCCCAAAGTCAATCTGGGAAGCCAGTATCTGAACCCATTCTGAAGAACTGAGTCACCATCCGAGCGAGTACCCTCAAATTCAGCCCAGGGATCCGAAATAAACGGAACCCTCCGATCAAAACCGGGGTCAAACCTCCGGCGTCCAGAAATAAATGACACAGCATCACTGGCAGAAACTGTACTTGCAAGGATCAAACCCTCCCCTCACAGGTGAATTCTAACAAGGTCATCCTAAGGCGGACACTGGTCTCGACAATCGGGCAAAGATGCTCAACGGGTTTGCCCTCTCGGGTGTGCCGTTGTAGCTCTCTTAAGATCGTCTAAACCAAATATCCGGGAAAGAACGGTCACCGAAGTCAACAGCTCATAAGAGATAATCCGACCTAAGCGGAATAACTCCACCCGGAAGAACTCTCTCAAATGAACCTCGTCCGGCTGTGGTGACATGTCTCCGCATCATGTCGTACAACATGTGAAGAAACATGAGACCACGCTAATCCTAGGTGTATACTCAGGCCTGGGTATTGGGCCTCACTCAGAACACCCACCCCAAAACAGAGGAACCACCTGCACAGGAGACAGCTCAATGACAGAATGATGCATGCAAACATAAATGCAAATAATAAATGCAAACAATAAATAACATGAATGCAATAAGTAACAGCAGATAGCAACCAAAGCCCTAACCTAGAGAGCGCTAGGAGAGACTCGCTCAGGGAAGATGGACCAGCACAGGTCAACTACTGTATTATCCCCAGTGGAGTCGCCAGCTGTCGCATCACGCGAAAAACCGGCGGGAAAAGAAAGAACAACAGAGCCGCCACCGTGCGTTATTTATCCCAAAAAGAGGGAAAGGAAACGCTCGAAGTAAACCTAGGAAAGAACATGGTCTCGCGACCAAAGAGAATGGGTTCGGGAGTCGGTTATGCGAAGGGAAGGTATTAGCACCCCTACGCATCCGTCGTACTCGACGGGATCCACGCATAAAAGGAAGGAAAATGGTTGCTAAACACTGCTCAAACTCCCATACACTGGCTGAAAGAGACAAAAGAAACTGACTGAAACTGACTCGGCAGGATATCGCATCCTGGGCCTACTTAGTCTATCAGGCATAGACATCAGAGTCGAAGTAGTTCGGACTGGGGAGACGACACATGCTCGCTAGGATATCGCATCCTATGCATACGTATCTTCTCGGACGAGAGAAGAATCAGAGCATTCGTAGCTCGGCTGACACGCACACAAACAAACAGACAAAGGCAAACGTGGAGCCCGAATGCCAATCGCTGGACTTACATCAGCATCCGAACCTAAACACACACTGGAACCCAAATGCCACTCGATGGACTTACATCGGCTTCCAAGCACACAACAACACAACAAGTTAATAGGGAGTCGGGGACTCGAACCTATAACTGTCAAGCACACACAAAAACAAACAGACAACAGATTGCTAAGGAGTCAGGCACTCGAGCCTAGCAACTGTCAGACAACACACACAAAAAAGAAAAAGGGCGCCCGGAGAGATCAGCTCAATCTCCTGCCTACATACTTCATCTGGTATGAAGATCAGGGCGATGTAGTTCCCCTACGCAGGGACAAAGGATCTAGCCTAACCAGATAACAGAGGGAGACACAACTCTAGGGAGACTACGACTCGAGCCTAGATGTTGTCATGCAAAGTCAACCCTAAGTTAAGGTTTCTAGCTAACTTGCACAGGAAGCAAGCCTATCCTAAACATGACTTGCACAGGAAGCAAGCCACACCTAACCTAACCTGCACAGGAAGCAAGGGTCTCGATTGCAACTAGGGCAAGAGAAAGGGGAGGTCTCAATCGCAACGAGGGCGAGAGAAAAGAATTAGTGTTAGTTGTTAGTCAAACTCGACAAGACATCGCATCTCGTGCCTACGTATCTCATCTGGACATGAGAATCAGAGTTGCCGTAGTTCGGCTACGGAGGGACAAAGGTCTCAATTGCAACTAGGGCAAGAAAAAGGGAAAGTCTCGATCGCAACGAGGGCGAGAGAAAGGATAAGTCTCGATCGCAACGAGGGCGAGAGAAAGGATCGCAACGAGGGCGAAAGCAAGCAAGGATCAGTCTAAACTAAACCTATCTTGCACAGGAGGCAAGTCTAAGCTAAACCTAAGAGGCAAAGCAAGCAAATACAATCACATGAAGCACACACTATATGCACACAAGAGGCTCACACAAGGGTTAGGCACTGAGGCCAACTGGAATAGGGTCAGAGGTTGCTCTTAACCTTGCCATTGAGGGGCTAAGGTGAAGCAGATGAAAGGAGATGAGGGGTGTGCCTCATTGCTTCTATCCCTGGCCTGGGAGAGCATATCAGAAAGTGTGGGAGCTCAGAAAGATGGAGCTCTTTCCACATTATTGACTCGATAGATCTTGGGCTTTTACCCACTATGCATCAACACAGGCAGTGTGAGCAATGTGAGTGACACACAGACTAGCAGGGGATAGGTTGCTTATCCCTTGGGTTCTGCCAATTGCCTCTTCACTTAGGAGGACTTTTCATATGTACAGGGACAAATTAAACATACACAAACATTGCCTCTTAAGGAGGACTTCAGACAGTTGCCTGGCCAAGTAACAGGCCGGGTCTCCAGACTACATGAAGAGAGAGTAATTATACCTCAAAAGCAAATTGCTAAATAGCAAAGCAAGCAAATAAAGCAACTACAGAGTACCTGAAAAAGTCAAACTTATCAGTAAACAGTTCAACAGTTTAAATCAGAAAGAAAGGGATCAAACAGTTAGATCAATAAACAGAAGTGCAAAAGCACAAGACCCAACTATATGAATCATACCACCTACAAAACAAAGGTTAGCACATGATATATAATCAAACTCAACCAAATTTGTATGGTTTCTTTGAAGCATTGATGCTTAACCTGAAACAATGAACTCAACATAAGTCCAAAAGACCACTAGGGCAAGCCTAGGGTCAAAAACAAAAGGGAAAGTCAAAACAGCAAACAAATAGTCAACCAAAGTCAAGTTCGAGCATTTAAGAAGCAAGCACAATTGGATTCAAACTCATATCATGCATCATTATCATTTCATAGACCAAAGAAGTCAAAATATGGCAAAAGGAAGCATACAAAAGGTCAACAGCAAGGCCAAGCTCAAAAGCAAACATAATCAATTCCAAAAATTATGAGATAATTCATACTCAATCACAATCCATAACCTAGCATGCATATAAAATTTCAGCTCAATTGGATCATGGGAAGATAGTCAATTAAAATCAGGAAGTCAACACAATTTCAAGTAAGCACAAAGAAGGTCAACAATCATGGGTCAACTTCAAAAAATCATAACAAAATGAAAACAGATGATAAATGGATGGGATTAACACCAATGCAAAGCTCAAGATGTCTAGTATGCACATGCAAAATTTCATGATCATACAATAAGGCATGAGGATTTCCCAAAGGAAATGGCAAGAGGTGTCACATAAAGTCAACAATTGACTAGGCAGGGAAGAAAATTCACAAACAAATGGGAAATTGCACAATTAAATCCAGGAAAAATCACACATCAACTAGACATATAAGAGATGGCTCATGCAAAATTTCACATTATTTGAGGGCCAGGAAGTATGTCAACAAAAATAATGAACTTGCATAACAATGGTGTGACACAAATTGTCATACCCTACTTCAAAAATTTATATCTAACAAACCACAAATGATAAATGCACAAACTCTACATCAAAACAAAGGTGAATGAGTGTAGATTAACCACAAAAAATTTCAGGGTCATTGGATGCAACATGATCATTTCACAAAAGGATTGGCAAAAGGTATCAAATAAGCATACATGACAAGAAACCTCATACCATTTAAAATCCAGCCAACCAAAAATTCAATAAAAATCATGATAAAATACTAGACATTCAACAGGTCATAATGCAAAAAATCCCATGATTTTTGGAGTTGAAATGAATGAGAAATGAATTTTGCAAGTTGATGAACAAATTGGAATAACATGAGCAACATAACATGATTCAATGGTCAAAGGTGGTTGACCGAGTGGCATGTTGGTAAATAAGCGCCTCATTAAGCAAAACGCTGCGTACAGGCAAAGGCAACGAAATGTTCTCATTGGTTGATTTCCAATGGAACAGTAAACAAGCAGAAAAATTCAAATGAAGCCACCAATCGTGTTTCATGTTTTCTGGGCAGGCTAGGGTTTTGGATAGCAACAATGTTCTTCATCATGCAATCATCAACACCAAAAACGAAATTCAAACAACATCACATAAGCAGCATGGCAGTGATACAGTATGTTTATGCAACATCTAAACAGCAATAAACCAAACATATTTCATATGAATTTCTGGATTCTAGGGTTTAAACTACAGGGTGTTCATCATCTTCTTCAAAATCTTGAAGAACAAGCATGCCCAGAAAATGAAACTACACATACCAACACGACAAACAAGCATCACTCATGCATATTCTAACAGCCATAATCATCAAATCGAACTAAAACAGAAGAATCATACAAAAACAACTTTGAACATGACACTTTAAAATCAGATTTCTTCCACATAACTCAACCATTTAACACGATTTTAGGTTCATAACACTCAGCAATGCAAGGACTACACATGGCATAGCATCATTTGGAAAAACAAAGAAGTCGAAAAACTCACTTGATTTGAAGAAATTCGATGGAACAGTGTTGTTTGAATGTTGTAAGCTCAAACAGATCTCCACAATGCTTTGAGATGATGGATTCTTGAGGTAGCTTAGCTCAATGCTGCTTGGAAACCTTCAAAGCTCGATTTTCCATTGTTGTATGCTTGGAAAAACAGAACTCAAGATAATCTCCCAGTTGGTATTTGCTGGTTCAAATAGTCTCCAAATGTTGGTTAGATGATGAAGGAACCAAAAGTGCTCGAGGGTTTTTTGAAGATTTGAGCAGAAAATCAAATCGAGCAAAAATGCAAGAAGGAGAGAATGAGAGTATTCTGATCTTTGGAGGCTGTGTCTAGGGTTGAGAATGACTGAAAATCTCCTTTATATTTGCAGTTTAACATTGCTTAATCAAGTGCTAACCAAACTTTGCTCATTTTAACCAATTTGCTAAGTTTGCACTTTTGGCCAAAAGGGTGGTATGTGGTAGCAAGCTGCACGAATTCTGGGCCTTGGCAAGTCTCAAATGACAATTAAAACAATTTCCAAATGGCCACTTGTGCTGAAAAGCCTTAATTCAAAAAGTCAACATTTGGTCATACTTGAATTTTAAATGAGATAAGTCAAAAAATGCCATTTTGATTGGCAAGGTTTTGGTGATTGATGAATGAATTTTTGGAAAGAGGGGATTAAATGGAGTTTGTAGGAAAAAACCCCATCAAATTTGGCCAAAGGAATCATGAGATATGGCCATTTGAAGTTCATGAAAATGTGAAAATGATTTGACCATATCTTGCAAACCATTCATGGGATTTGAGAGTTCTTGGACTTTTTGAAAATGGGAGAACAAGATCTTCAACTTTCATGTTGGGAAAAAATTCATTTGGAGCTTGTATCATGATGCAAGTTGAGGATCAAGAAGTTTCCATTTTTGGCAGTTAAAATTACAGGTCCACTTTCTATTTTGGGAAATTTTCTGATTGGCTTCAAATTCTTCAATGATATTAAATGCCATGACATATGAGGCCTATTGGGACATGAATGAACTCCTTCAAATCAATTCCATCCATCAAATCACTGATTAAATCCACAGTTGACCAACTTTGACTCTCTAGGGTTTCTGACTGTCTGTGCATGAACTGATGGCTTCTGAACATCCAACCCTTGACTTAAACACTTCAAATGGACCTCCAAGTCATGTGAACATGTTGGACCAACCCTAGGGCCTTGGCTCTTTGAGAAACACCCTTGCTTGATTGGTTGACTGATCTCCTGATCAGTTTGACCTAATTCTTGACTTGCTTGCTCTTGAGGCAACTGGGGACAATGCAATGCTATGCAATGGATCATGATATGCTATGACCTAATATGAAATGGTATGTACAATGATAGGTGCAAATTTGAGGTGCTACACTACCTATCAGAGGACAATGACGACTCTCTTTCATGACATGATGCACAAAGAAATTGAAGTGTACGTAGATGATATGATTGCGAAGTCGCAGACAGAAGAGGAGCACCTGGTTAATTTGCAGAAGCTGTTTGACCGGTTGAGAAAGTTCAAGCTGAGGTTGAATCCGAACAAGTGTACGTTTGGGGTGAGATCAGGGAAGCTCTTAGGCTTCATTGTCAGTGAGAAAGGGATTGAGGTTGATCCAGCGAAAGTCAAAGCTATTCAAGAGATGCCTGAACCAAAAACGGAGAAGCAAGTCCGTGGGTTTTTAGGGAGGTTGAACTACATTGCAAGGTTCATATCTCACCTAACTGCCACGTGTGAACCAATTTTCAAATTGCTAAGAAAGAATCAAGCGATCCAGTGGAATGATGATTGTCAGAAAGCTTTTGACAAGATTAAAGAGTATTTGCAGAAACCTCCAATCCTTATACCTCCAGTTCCAGGGAGACCTCTGATAATGTACCTGTCAGTGACTGAGAACTCGATGGGGTGTGTATTGGGACAGCATGACGAGTCTGGTCGAAAAGAGCATGCCATATACTACCTTAGCAAAAAGTTTACCGACTGTGAAACAAGATATTCACTGCTCGAGAAAACTTGCTGTGCTTTGGCCTGGGCTGCTCGCCGACTGAGGCAGTATATGTTGAACCATACTACCTTATTGATTTCTAAGATGGATCCAGTGAAGTACATCTTTGAGAAACCGGCTCTCACCGGACGCGTTGCTCGTTGGCAGATGATTCTAACAGAATATGATATTCAGTACACGTCACAAAAGGCCATCAAAGGTAGTATTCTGTCAGACTACCTCGCCGAGCAACCGATTGAAGATTATCAGCCTATGATGTTTGAGTTCCCTGATGAAGACATCATGTATCTTAAAATGAAAGATTGCGAAGAGCCTCTTGTTGAGGAAGGACCGGACCCGGATGACAAATGGACACTGATGTTTGATGGGGCTGTGAATATGAACGGTAACGGTGTGGGTGCAGTATTGATCAATCCCAAAGGTGCTCATATACCTTTTTCTGCCAGACTGACGTTTGACGTCACCAACAACGAAGCTGAGTATGAGGCTTGTATCACGGGGATAGAAGAAGCCATTGATCTGAGGATCAAAACTCTTGATATATTTGGAGATTCTGCTCTAGTGGTCAATCAAGTCAATGGAGATTGGAATACGAATCAGCCGCATTTGATTCCGTATAGAGATTACACCAGAAGAATACTGACGTTCTTCAAGAAGGTGAAGTTGTATCATGTCCCCCGGGATGAGAATCAAATGGCTGATGCCTTGGCTACTTTGTCGTCTATGATCAAAGTTCATTGGTGGAATCATGTGCCACATGTTGCGGTGAATCGACTTGAGAGGCCTGCGTATGTGTTTGCAGCCGAGTCTGTTGTGATTGATGAGAAGCCGTGGTATTATGACATCAAGAACTTCCTCAAGACTCAGGAGTATCCTGAAGGTGCGTCGAAGAATGACAAGAAAACCCTGAGAAGGCTAGCTGGAAGCTTCTATTTGAATCAGGATGATGTGTTGTATAAGAGAAACTTTGACATGGTCTTGCTCAGATGCGTGGACAGACCCGAGGCGGACATGTTAATGCAGGAAGTTCATGAAGGTTCCTTCGGTACTCATGCCGGCGGACATGCAATGGCTAAGAAATTGTTGAGAGCGGGTTATTACTGGATGACTATGGAATCCGATTGTTTCAAGTATGCTCGGAAGTGCCATAAGTGTCAAATCTATGCTGATAAGGTGCATGTACCACCAAGCCCTCTGAATGTCATGAATTCGCCTTGGCCGTTTGCCATGTGGGGCATTGATATGATTGGGAAGATTGAGCCTACTGCTTCGAATGGACATCGCTTCATTTTGGTAGCGATTGACTATTTCACCAAGTGGGTGGAAGCAGCTTCCTATGCTAACGTTACCAAACAAGTGGTTACCCGGTTCATCAAGAAAGAAATCATATGTCGTTACGGAGTTCCTGAGAGAATCATCATTGACAATGGTTCGAATCTTAATAACAAGATGATGAAAGAGCTTTGTAAAGATTTCAAGATTGAACATCACAATTTTTCTCCTTACAGACCGAAGATGAATGGTGCTGTAGAAGCGGCGAACAAGAAAAGCAAGAAGATTGTGCAGAAGATGGTCGTTACGTACAAGGATTGGCATGAGATGCTGCCTTTCGCTTTGCATGGGTACCGTACCTCAGTACGTACGTCGACCGGGGCAACCCCTTACTCCCTTGTGTATGGTATGGAAGATGTCCTACCTGTTGAAGTGGAGATTCCTTCTCTGAGAGTTTTATTGGATGTCAAGCTGGACGAAGCCGAGTGGATTCGAACAAGGTTTAACGAGTTGAGCCTTATCGAGGAGAGACGGCTAGCAGCTGTATGCCATGGACAGTTGTATCAACGAAGGATGAAGCGAGCCTTTGATCAGAAAGTGCGTCCTCGAAGCTATCAGATAGGTGATCTAGTTTTGAAGAGGATCCTCCCTCCCGGTGCAGATAACAGGGGCAAGTGGACTCCTAATTATGAAGGTCCGTATGTTGTGAAGAAGGTCTTCTCCGGTGGAGCCTTGATGCTTACAACTATGGATGGTGAAGATTTTCCGTCTCCTGTTAACTCAGATGTAGTCAAAAAATACTTCGCATAAATTGACCCGCTGGACAAAAAGAAAAAAAGAGTCCAGGCAAAAAAAAGGGCATCCCGGCGAACCAAAAAACAGAAAGAAAAGGTTCGGGCAAAAATTAGGGATAAAATGAAAAGAATTTGTACACCCGGTAAGTCGAAAACCCGCAAGGGCGGCTTAGGCAAAAATGGGTATCCCGGTGGATTGAAAACCCGAAAGGGCGATCCAGCCAAAAGAGGGATTAAAGCGAAGACTACAGTCTGAGTTGTCTGTACTTCATCAAGCTTTGTCGTCTGCCATCTCGAAAGATGTGATCCGTCCAGTCATTCTTCTCAGAAAGCAAGGAGTTGGGAGGAAAACTGATGATCTGTGAGTTATAACAGAATTGGGAAATAGTGGATGTCGTGTTCACATTGCCATTAGGATAGATTTTTCCTTTTGTGCGCAATTACCTCTTTCTAGGAATTGCTTCCCAATGTATTTGCCTCTTCAGGCACATTTTCAATCAATAAAAGTCGTTATTCAGATAAATGGCTCTTTTGTTTTTATTTTTACTGTTTTGTTTGCAAAAATGTCCGAATTTTTGATAAGCATTGCATATAAAAACATGAAGGCTAAACAATAGCTTGCAGGATGACAAAATATTTGAAAATCATTTTGAATGTTGAGGACACTTGAGCGTATCTTGTCCATGTATCCCCTGGGGGCATTTTGTTGTGCTGTTTTTCAGGTTGGCATCTGTGAGGACGTTTCCTCAGCAGATATTTTCCCCAAGCAAGTTTGGAAGCTATCAGAGCTATGTTCCCCTGCGGAGACGTCTGTGGATAGTGCCTTCTATTCCCCAACAGGTCTAAGGATTGCCTATCCCCAGCAGGCCTGTATTTGCCGATTTCCTCCCCGAGTGAGGCAGGTTCATTGAAATTTATCTCCAGCATTTACCCTATCTGTGGACTGAAGGATATCCCCAGCGGAGTTTACCTTTCCCCAGCAGCAGTGCTATTCTCCAACATGAGTGAGAAGTCGTTGCTCTACCTGCAGAGTCTCCCCGCAGAGTTGGAGTACCCAATCAGTTTTGGCTCCCCAGCCGGAGTTTTTCATCATTTTTGCATTTTTGCATTTTTAGTGATCATTGCATCCTCAAATTGCGTAGCATTCCCATTCAATGTGGAGCATTACGCCATAGAAAAATTCAAACATATGCATTCATGTGTTAACCTCACCAGACCGTATCCCCGGCAGAGGCGGATCATTTCATTCAACATCAGCACAGCAAGTCTGCTACAGTTGCTCTTGACAGCATTCAGGATTGATATCCCCACAAAGGTTTATTACCTCACCCGTTGGTGACAGAAAGTTTGTTTCTCCCCAGCGAGACCCCCAGCAAGTGGTCAACCTTGCCTTGACATATCTAAAAAAGTCGTTCTTGTGATACCGGTAAGTGTCATTTTAGCACTCGCGTGTGTTTCTTTGTTTGGTGTCGGAAAACACCATTGTTTCGGTGTCTGTAAACATCAGGTATTCTCCCCAGTCATCAGTAAATGTCTGGTCATCATTTTTGGTGTCGGTAAACACCATTGTTTCGGTGTCTGTAAACATCGGGTATTCTCTCCAGTCATCAGTAAATGTCTGGTCATCATTTTTGGTGTCGGTAAACACCATTGTTTCGGTGTCTGTAAACATCAGGTATTCTCCCCAGTCATCAGTAAATGTCTGGTCATCATTTTTGGTGTCGGTAAACACCATTGTTTCGGTGTCTGTAAACACCGGATTTTCTCCCCAGTCATCGGTAAATGTCTGGTCATTTTTTGATGTCGGTAAACATCATCTTTCGATGTCTGTAAACATCGAGTCTTTTCTGCAGTCATCGGTAAATGTCTGATAATCCCCAACTAGAGATCCCCAGTAGAGTCATCGATAAATGTCCTATCTGGTTTCCAGTTGCAAATATTTGTTTTCCTTTAGTGAAGTGTTCCCTGGTCATCGGTAAATGTCTGGTCATTTTTGGATGTCGGTAAACATCATCTTTCGATGTCGGTAAACATCGAGTCTCATCCCAGTCACCGGTAAATGTCTGGTCATGCTTTGTTTCCTTGTTGATAAAATCAAGATCCCCAGAAGTCGTCGGTAAACGTCTTGTCTGATTACACCACAGAGATTTTGTTCCTCCCCAAGTGGAGACGCCTTCGGTAAATGGCCCCGTTTTCTTCGATATCGGTAAATATCAGATCCCCAGTTGCAGTAGCCATCGGTAAATGGTCGAGTTGAAGTTGATATCGGTAAATGTCAAGTTTCTTTGAAGCCACCATCGGTAAATGGTCTTGCTTCCTTTTACATCAGATTTGTTTCCCAGCAGCCATCGGTAAATGGTCTTGCTGAAGTTGATATCGGTAAATATCAAGTTCCCAGTTTCTAACCATCGGTAAATGGTTTCGCCTTTCTGAAGTTGTCAATTGCAGGCGTCATCGGTAAATGACGTGGTTCTCCTTGTATCATATCCAGCAGAGTGCAAATTTCTACGGTTCCTGGTATTCAATCCCTGTTTACCCTGAAAGTCTGACAGCCGTTGCTATCATCCATTCGGGTTCCCAGCTGATTGAATAGGGGCAGCTGTAGCACCTCAAATTTGCACCTATTATTATACATACATTGTCATCATTAGGTCATAACATAACATGGTCCACTGCATAACATTGCATTGTCCCCTTTGCCTCAAGTGCAAGCCATTCAGAAGAATTAGGTCAAACTGGTCAGGAGATCAGTCAACCAAGCAAGCAAGTGTGTTTCTCAAGGAGCCAAGACCCTAGGGTTGGTCCAACATGTTCACATGACTTGGGGATCCATTTGAAGTGTTTAGGTCAAGGATTGGATGATCAGAAGTCATCAGTCAATGCACAGCTTGCCAGAAACCCTAAAAAGTCAAACTTGGTCAACTGTGTCTGATTTTATGGTTTTGATGTTGGGATTTGGTTTGAGAGAGCTTATTCATGTCCAAATAGGCCTCATATATCATGTCAAACACCATCATGGAAGAATTTGAAGCCAGATCAGAAATTTCCAAAAATAGAAACTGGACCTGTAATTGAAACCTGCCAAAAATGGAAAGTCTTGATCCTCAAACTTACATCATGATACAAGCTTCAAATGAATTTTTTCCCAACATGAAAGTTTAAGATCTTGTTCTCCCATTTCCAAAAAGTCCAAGAACACTCAATTCCCATGTATGGTTGGCAAGTTATGATCAAGTCATTTTCAAAAATTCTTGAACTTCAAAAGGCCATATCTCTCAAACCATTTGGCCAATTTGGGTGGGGTTTTTTCCAACAAGTCACATTTGACCTCCTCTTTCCAAATATGCAACCATCATGCACCAAAACATCATAGATCAAAATGGCATTTTTTGACTTACTTGAATTAATTTCAAGTGAAGTGAAATTTTGACCTTTTAAAATAACCATTTGTAATCACTTTGGCCATTGGAATATGTTCAGAAATGACATTTGAGACTTGTTGGAAGCCCATTTTCGTGCAGTACACACACCCATCACCTACTTGCTTGAAAATTGGCCAAAAGTACACTTTTTACCAACTCCATTCCACATTTTCATGAACCTTGCTCAGTACCATTAAACATAGTATATATTCATCATTTTTTCTGCTGAATGAAACCCTAGCAGCAGCCCACACATAATACAGAAAAACCATCTTTCTCTCAATGCTCATTTTCTCTCATTTTGGAATTTTCTGTTAACAAGCCTCAAGCACTCGAGCCCTGGCCATTTACCTCATCACTCACCATCAGTTTGAGCATAGTACAAGATTCATTTCCCAACTGGAGCAACAAATTCGAGCTCTGTTTCTCCAAGCATTCATCAATGGCAGCCATGAGTAGGAGCTATTCCAGGCACTCTGAGAGCAAAATCTTCAACCATGCATCATGTGGGAGGCTGAAGCGCATCTGTTTTGATCCACAACTGCCAGAAAACCACTGAGTCATTACTGCCTTGCAAAATCAGGTGAAAATCGCGTTTGCCCATTTCCAAAATCATGAGATATATCATGTAGATCTTTTTGCCATGAACTTGCTGAGCTTCGAACCGTGTGAATTGGTTAGGTATTAAAAGAGAAATGTGAAATCTAAGTTTGATAACCAAATATGTTTCTGCATGTTTTGTTCTTCTTAGCTCGAATTAGTGGAAATGTTGTTTAGATCATGAATAAGCATTGATTGATGAGTCGTTTGGTATGCTTAAATTTGATTTCCACGAATTTTGTTCTTGGACCTGGGATTATCGTGAATGAGTTTGAACGCTGCCCAGATTTTCTTTTCCATTTACTGTAGCATGTTAGGGTTATGTGTGCATGAGGAAGATGAAACGTGATTGGCCATTGGAAGTGGGCCATGCAGCGTGTGATTGGTCCTTGTTCTCATTTGACCGAGCGCTGACTTTCCAAGTTAAATGAAACGTTGAGTTTCATACTCAGCAAGGGACATTTTGGTCCTTTGGTTTTTTTAAATGTTTATTCCAATAATCATTATTTAATTCACTTTATTTTGCAATGTTTATTTCACTTACCTTGCACATCTTACAAAAATCATAACTCACCCATTTCAAATCCAAAATTCATGAAATTTTTTTCATTGTGCTCTGCTTGATCTCTATTATTTTATCATGATTTTTGCTGAATTTTT
Organism: Lathyrus oleraceus; assembly: GCF_024323335.1. Classification (NCBI taxonomy): domain Eukaryota; kingdom Viridiplantae; phylum Streptophyta; class Magnoliopsida; order Fabales; family Fabaceae; genus Lathyrus; species Lathyrus oleraceus. The sequence continues at coordinate 298,709,444 of NC_066580.1, read as the reverse complement.
GGATGGTCGAATTTTAAATGGCATTAGGGTTTTGTTCATGTATCCTTTTCTTGTACATTTTGCCAATTCATTTGTGAAATGGTCATGACTTATCCAATGGCCTTGAAACTTTTTGAGCACAAACTAGACACATTCATGTTTATTTTGATGTAAAGTTTGTGAATTTCTCTTATCTGGATTGGGAGTTGTGAATTTTTGAATTAGGGTGTGACAATTTGTGTCACACCATGGATGTGCAACTTGTTGATTTTTGTATCCATGCTTCTTGACCTCCAAATGAATTGATTTTTTGCATGAACCTACTCTTGTATGTCTAGTTTGCACATGATTTTTCTTGAAATTATTTGTGCCATTTTCCATTTGTTTGAGATTTTCTCCCCTGTTTGACCAAAATGTTGACCTTATGTGATGCATGTTGCCATTTCATTTGTGAAATTCTCATACTTTATTAGATGGACATGAAATTTTACATGAGATAACTAGACATCCTCATCTTTGCCATGGTTTTAGTCCCATTCATTTCTCATATGCTATCACTGATTTATGAATTTTTCAAGTTGATGCATGTTTGGTTGACTTCTTTGAGCATGTTCAAAATTGATTTGACTTTCTGATTTTCATTGACTGCCTTCCACTTGTCCAAATGAGATGAAATTTGACTTGCTTACCATGATGTGGGTTGTGATTGGTCATGATTTATTTGGTGATTTTTGGAAAATGTTTAAGATTGCTTTTGAGTTAAGTCTTGCTGTTGACTTCTATGAGCTTCTGTTTGCAACACTTTGACCTAAATTGTTCATGAAATGATGATGATGATTGATATGAATGTGAACCCAATTGGTTGTGTTTCTTAATTGTTTGAACATGATTTTTGATGCTTGCCCTTTGCTGTTTTGACTTTTTCATTCCTTTTTGACCCTAGGCTTGTCCTAGTGGTCCTATTACTCACCTTTGAGCTCATGTTTTCAGGTTGACCAACAAATGACCAATGAGACCATTTCTTTTTGATTGAGCTTGCTTGATTATCATTGACTAACTTGTTTGTTTTGTAGGTGGCTTGGCTCACATGCCTTAAGCCTAATGCCAATCACATCCATTTGCCTCTAATTAACTGTTGATGTCTGTTTCTTTTTGCTTTGTTTTGAAGTTGCATACTAACATCTGCTTGACCATTTCAGGTGCTTTTAGTTGCTCAGTTCCTTGTGAACTTTTGCTTTGCTTTGCTTGTATAAGCAATTTGCATTGAGGTATATTTCTAATCTTCATGTAGTCTGGAAGACCTGGCCTGTTACTTGGCCAGGCAACTGTCTGAAGTCCTCCTTAAGAGGCAATGTTTGTGGATGTTTAATTTTGTCCTTGCATAGAGTCAAAGTCCTCCTAAGTGAAGAGGCAATTGGCAGAACCCAAGGGATATGCAACCTATCCCCTGCTATTCTGTGTGTCATCTGTTTTGCTTCCTGTGCAAGTTAGTTTGTGCTTGACTTGCTTCCTGTGCAAGTTAAGTGTGTGTGTGGCTTGCTTCCTGTGCAAGCCATGCTTAGGATAGGTTGGCCCTTGTGCCATTTAGCTAGAAACCTTAACTTAGGGTTGATTTTGCATGATAACATCTAGGCTCGAGTCGTAGTCTCCCTAGTGTTGTGTCTCCCTCTGTTATCTGGTTAGGCTAGTCCTGTATCCCTGCGTAGGGGAACTACGTCGCCCTGATCCTCATACCAGATGAGGTACGTAGGCAGGAGATGAGCAGATCTCTTCGGGCGCCTGTGTCTTTGTTTTGTCTTGTTGTGTGCTTGGAAGCTGATGTAAGTCCATCGAGTGGCATTCGGGTTCCAGTGTGGGTTTGTTGGTTCGGATACTGATGTAAGCCCAGTGATTGGCGTTCGGGCTCCATGTTTGCCTTCTTGAGTGCGTTTTGGTTCGGATGCTGATGTAAGTCCAGTGATTGGCATTCAGGCTCCACGTTTGCCTCTTTGTGTGTGTTTTGGTTCGGATGCTGATGTAAGTCCAGTGATTGGCATTCGGGCTCCACGTTTGCCTTTGCCAGTGCTTGTTTGTGTGCGTGTCAGCCGAGCTACGAATGCTCTGATTCTTCTCTCGTCCGAGAAGATACGTATGCATAGGATGCGATATCCTAGCGAGCATGTGTCGTTTCCCCAGTCCGAACTACTTTGACTCTGATGTCTATGCCTGATAGACTAAGTAGGCCCAGGATGCGATATCCTGCCGAGTCCGTCTTGTTTGTTTCTTGTGTCTCTTTCAGCCAGTTGTGTGTGTTTTGAGCAGTGATTTAGCAACCATTTTCCTTCCTATTGTGCGTGGATCCCGTCGAGTACGACGGATGTGTAGGGGTGCTAATACCTTCCCTTCGCATAACCGACTCCCGATCCCATTCTCTTTGGTCGCGAGACCATGTTTTTTCCAGGTTTACTCTGAGCGTTTCCTCTCCCTCTTTCGGGATAAATAACGCACGGTGGCGGCTCTGTTGTTCTTGTTTTCCCGCCGGTTTTTCGCGTGATGCGACACTTGGCTGACCACTTGGCACATCAGCCGATCGAGGATTATCAGTTAGTTCAGTATGACTTCCCGGATGAGGAGATTCTGTATTTGAAAATGAAAGATTGTGATGAGCCTACACTCGATGAAGGGCCAGAGCCTGGTTCCAGATGGAGTATGGTGTTTGATGGCGCTGTAAATTAGTATGGAAATGGTATTGGGGCAGTGATTATTACTCCTCAGGGCACACATATCCCTTTTACAGCAAGGCTAACTTTCAAATGCACGAATAATATGGCTGAGTATGAGGCCTGTGTTATGGGATTGGAGGAATGCATTGATCTAAGGATCAAGCATCTTGATGTATATGGTGATTCGGCCCTCGTTGTCAATCAGATTAAGGGTGAATGGGAAACGAATCAGCCTGGTCTCATTCCATATAGGGATTATGCGAGGAGGATTTCAACATTCGTTACTGAGGTTGACTTCCATCATATTCCTCGAGATGAGAATCGGATGGCAGATGCTCTTGCTACACTTGCTTCGATGATTATGGTTAAACTTTGGAATGAAGTTCCCAATATCACTGTGATGCGCTTGGACAGACCAGCCCATGTATTTGCAGTAGAAGAAGCGAAAGATGGTAAGCCATGGTATTATGATATCAAGTGTTTCCTTCAGAACCAGGTTTACCCGCCAGGGGCATCCGTGAAAGATAGGAAGACTCTGAGGAGATTATCAGGAAGTTTCTACCTCAATGGCGATGTGCTTTATAAGAGGAACTTTGACATGGTTATGCTCAGATGCGTGGATAGACACGAAGCAGACCTGTTAATGACTGAGGTCCATGAGGGTTCATTTGGAACTCATTCCAATGGACATGCCATGTCTAGAAAGATGTTAAGAGCAGGCTACTATTGGCTGACAATGGAGTCTGACTGCTGCAAATATGTGAAGAAATACCATAAGTGTCAGATTTATGCAGATAAGATTCATATTCCCCCGACACTTCTGAATGTGATTTCATCACCATGGCCTTTCTCCATGTGGGGAATTGACATGATTGGCATGATAGAGCCGAAAGCGTCCAACGAACACAGATTTATTCTCGTAGCAATTGATTACTTCACCAAGTGGGTTGAAGCAGCATCATATGCAAATGTGACCAGGCAGGTGGTCGTGAAGTTTATCAAGAATCAGCTCATATGCCGTTATGGTGTGCCAGATAAGATCATTACTGACAATGGATCTAACTTGAACAACAAAATGATGAAAGAGCTGTGTAGTAAGTTCAAGATCGCGCATCATAACTCTTCTCCCTATAGACCCAAGATGAATGGGGCTGTTGAAGCTGCTAATAAGAATATCAAGAAGATTATCCAAAAGATGGTTGTCAAGTATAAGGATTGGCACGAGATGCTGTCGTTTGCTTTGCATGGATATCGTACATTTGTCCGCACTTCAACAGGGGCAACCCCTTTCTCTCTTGTTTATGGCATGGAGGTTGTACTCCCAGTAGAGGTGGAGATCCCATCAATGAGAGTCCTGATGGAGGCCAAGTTGACTGACGCTGAATGGGTTCAGAGTCGTTATGACCAGCTGAATTTGATAGAAGAAAAGAGATTGACTGCCATGTGCCATGGTCAATTATATCAGCAAAGGATGAAGAAAGCTTTTGATAAGAAGGTCAAGCCTCGTGTGTTCCGAGAAGGTGACCTTGTGCTCAAGAAAGTCTTGTCTTTCGCACCCGATTCCATGGGCAAGTGGATTCCAAACTATGAAGGTCCATATGTTGTTAAGAGAGCCTTTTCAGGCGGTGCTTTGATACCTACAACTATGGATGGGGAGGATTTCACTCGTCCAGTGAATTCAGATGCAGTCAAGAAATACTTCACCTAGAAATAAAAACAGAATAGCTCGCTAAGTTGAAAACCCGAAAGGGCGGCTTAGGCAAAAATGAGCGTCTCGGTGGATTGAAAACCCGAAGGGGCGGTCCAGGCAAAAGTTACAGACATAAAAAAAATGAAATGAATATAGGTATCCCGCTAGATTGAGTACCCCACCCTGGGGCAATCTAGGCAAAAATTAGGGATTTGGCAAGTAACCGCATCCTGACAAGACTTTGTCCTACAACTGTCATCCGTCGGAGATTCTTGCTCATTCGCCATCAACCGAAGCTTCAAATACATCGAATTCAGAATTGGTGGAGCAATGGTCATTATGTTCAATGTAGCCCTTTTCCAATATATATAACCAATTTCAAACTTGTAAAGATCTATGGAATCTTGCCATTTGCAGATTACCATTCCATCAAATAAATTTGAGCCTTTTATCCCATTATTTGCACTCTTATTTGTTTCTATTCAACAAATGTTTTACATGCTTTAATTGAGAAAATATCATTGTTTTGAATAATCGAGTTTTTCATAACTTGTTTTTTTTAAAAAAACATGAACTCTCACAATGACGAAAAGGATACTTAGGAGATCCTCAGTGCTCTCCCAAGGATGGTATGATCTCCAACAAGGTAAGACAGTTGTTCATATTCCTGGCATGACTGTATCTTCTTTCTCCGGAGCCTTTTGTGGTTTATCCTACTGAGCAGAATGCTTGTTGGGATATTCACCACTCTCCCCTTCAGCGGAGTAGCAACCTTTCCTCCTCAGCAGATGTGATCTCCTTGGTATGTACGGTACTTGGTGTTTGATCCCCAAAATCCCTTTATCCCTTGGATAGATTTCCCAGTGGAGTTGCTTATGCGGCAGATTTTATCTGTGCATTAAACTCCTGTCCCCATCCGGAATGACTGACGATCATTCCCCTGCAGAGGTCTTTGTTTCCAGGTACCTCTGATCCCCGGCAGATTGGATACTTTCCGGTGAATCTGGCTTTCTCTCTTAAGATGTAGTACCAGATGAGTTTGTACTTTTTCTTTGAAGTTGTTTTTTGTTAGAAAGGTATGTTTGTCAGCATTCATCATACATAAACCACGCATGTGTGCATATAAGTTTCAAACATTCGGATATTCATATTGCATTCTTTGCCATATATCTTTGTCTGTTATTCCCTGCTAGTTGGTAGTACATTCCCAAGCAGATGTCGGTGTCTGATCCCTCAATATAGAGTCAGCCCATTAGGCAGAAAGTGTTTATCTTTCCTGCCACATTCCCCACTGAGTTATATCCTCGTGGACGACGGTTGTTTTTGCTTCCTCCTAACACATATATTAGGATGGGTTCCCCTATTGAGTTATATCCTCACTAGGACGAGTCTTGATTCAGTTTGCCTCTTGGGTTTGATCCTAAATTGGCCTCTTGAGAACTGTTTCCTTTGGTTCCCTGTGGTATAAATGAATAATTGCTTAGTAATCAGTAATCATTCATCTTATCCCCGACGGAGTCTGTGGTTTTCTACCCTTATACCGATAATTGTAAACCCTATTTTCTCCCCTTTGCAGAGTTAACCTTTTTATTCATCCTAATTAATGACGGTTACTCTTCCGTGGTTTTCTACCCAGTATCCGGTAGATGTAATCCCCTCTTTGACGGTTATCATTATCCAATATTCGGTGATGATATTCCCCTTCTTTTGGATAATTGCTCTGATTAGGCAATTTTATCCCCAGCAAGTCATTTTTCATACCGGTTACCGATAATGTTGGTTGCTCCCCTTGATGGGTCATCATTATATACCTAGTTTCGGTATCCCGATGCCTTTCTTTATCGGTCGATTTATCCTTTATTAACCCAGTAACCGGTTGTGGATAATCTTCCATGCGAGTATATTATCTACGTTCTGACAGTAATAGATAATATATCTCATGCACTCTTTGGTCGAAGCCGTTTGTTCTTCCCCAATTGAGTAAGATTCGTATCCCTGTTTTGGAATCGAATGTCCATCCCATAATCGAGTTTTCTTTTTGCCCTCTTTTAGGATGATGAGTGTTTTGGGAATATTCCCCAATTCACGCTTTGGTTGGTCACCTATTATATGCCCAGTAACCGGCATCCCTGGTGTTCCTTCCTCCTGCTCCCCATTATGACTTTTTGTCCCCTGTGGAGTCAGATTTTCCTGAGTTGAGATATACCTTTTAGGTCTTCCTCAGATGATTTGGTAGATTTGATATCTCTCACCCTTATACCGGTCTTAGATATTCATTCTTCCGGGGCATGTTGTTCTCTCACCCTCATACCGGTGTTCAGATCACACGTCTCTTTGAGCTTATTACCCAGTAACCGATAATACCTCATCCCGTTGCTTCCCCAGGAGATTTCTGTTGGGATCTTCCTCAGCTAAGTCCTTTGTGGACATGCCCACCTGAGTCCGTATTTTTCATCCGAAGTATCCGTTGCGGATAAGTTTTCGGTTGTGTTGGCATATTCCCCAATACATGCATCTTCGAGTCAGCTCGAGTCCTTCCATTGATTTATTTCATGGATTCTCTCCATGTCCCTCAGCATGTCTCAAGTCGTGACCTGCTCACGCTTTTTCACCCTTTACTCCCCCAGAGTCTCTGTCTCCCTAGTGGGTGTATTAATCCTTTGGATTTGTAGTTTCTCCGGATTTCTTTTTCTTTTGTGGACGCGTATCCCCACAGAGTTTTACCATTTTTACATGCATACATCTGCATCATGAGGTCTCTTAGGGACCAAAATTTGTCTCTTTGTTATTATTTAAGCCCATTCTACCCCGTCGAGACAAAGATTTTAACCTTCACTTCTCCGGCTAGAATGCCCTTAAATAGGGGCATCTGTAAGACCCCAATTTTGTCCCTAAGATCCCTCATGGCATCATGACATTGCACTTGCATTGCCTCAAGGATCATTAGCATTTTGGTTCCCTTTGCCTTTGGGTGGGACTTCCTGTGAGTGGTTTGAGATCACCAAGCATGCTTGAATTGTGTATCATTGCTTTCCTAATTTTATTTACTAACCAAAAGCACAAAAATATGTCACTAACATCTTTTATTTGTAGCTTAAGCAATCACCAGGTCAAGAGCTTCAAGGAGATCATTGGTACAAAGACATGGTCAAGAAGAGATGATAGCAAGCATGGTAATGGTTCCCAAAGCTCTCATCCATCAAGTATGCCTCCCTAGCATCTCAATTCATCATTTCGATCAAAGCAAGTCAAAGGGTTTGAGGTTTGTGCCCCAAGGAAACCCTAATTCATCTGTGCACCACAATGCCTTGCTCTTGAAGCAACCTCAACCCATGATCAAATACAATCAAGGGAAATTCTTTAATTCATCATTTCATGCATATTTGAACTTATTTGAGTATCCTCAATCATCAATTCATCAAGGTATGAGTCATGGACTTGAGAAGTTGATCAGTCAATTCATCTAACTATTTTGAAATGCACTAAGACCTAACTTTTTATGTGTTGGTTAAATGGAGATAGTTAGAAAAGAAAAAATGTTCTTAAGGACAATGTGAACAACTTTCATGTTCATCAAAAATTTATTTGAAGCTTGGAAGGCCATCTCCCAATCCAATACATTATAGGTCATTTTGACTGAAACCCTAATTTTGGGGAAACTTCCCAAGGACATAACTCATTCATTTTTTATGATTTTGAGGTGGGATAAAATTCATTGTAAAGCTTAAGATGTCTATTTCAAATGTTATGTTGAACGAAATTTCAAAATCTTAAAGAAAATACATGTGATAATGCAAGACATTATAGGTCATTTTGGGCCAAATGCATTAAAAGGCAAAAAAGTCCAACTTCAAGTGCCCATAACTTCTTCATACAAAATCCAAATTATGCAAAATTTATGTCAATTTTTATTGTCTTGAAGAGATATACAACTTTGATGTTGGAGACTTTTTCATTTGAGGCTTGCATCATCAAAACCGAAGGGCTTGAACATTGGCCAAATTTAGAAACTTTGCCTTGACATGTTTTGCACATTATACTTTAAACTCAAAATTCAATAATTTCCACACCTCAATTGGATTTTTGCCCAACATAACAATTGTTCCTTACATCAAAACCTTTCCAACCATTACTCACATGATCATGTTTGGACTTGGCAAGTGGTATTTTCGAAGAGGAAAAGCTTTTGGTTCAATTATGCATAACACTTCAAAATCCCATGCACAAGTATTTTGCCATTCAAATTACACGTCCATTTCACCTTGGTTTGATTTCAGATTGCATTTGGCTTTGGTTTTGGGCCTTGTGCATGATCATGCAAGCCCATGCAAGGATTGTCCAAATTCATGCACACGGCTTTGATCACATTCTCCTTGCCATTTCCTCTATAAATAGAGACCCTATTCCATTCGAAATACACACCTGATTCAACCTGAATTGCTGCAGAAATCAAAACCCAACCTCTCACCAAAGAAGCAATTTCATTTTTCTCAAATTTTTCAGATCCAAAATTCAACTACATCTGGTTGAATCTTTGGATCTAAAGTTTCTAAACCTCCATCATTTAGTTCATTGATCTTCTGTTTTGGCAAAGCAAGCAAGGAATCAAGCTTAAATCTCCAGAATTCAAGTTTATTCACCAACTGGTATTTGCTTTGAATCTCTCATTTATTTGATCTATTTGCCTGGCCAAAGTGTTTTCTGAAGTCCTCACTTGAGAGGCAAGCTAGTGGTAGCTTCAATTTCGTTTTTCTTTGATCTTCATTTTTCATACCTGAATCTTCCACCTCAGATTTCTCAACCTATAGGAATATTGAGTGTGATTCAAGGTTACAGGGGTGATGTACATCACCCCAACTCCATTTTGGTGTAAGGATCGTGCACTTTGGTTGCCTTTTGAATCTCTACAATTTTGGCCGGAAAATGCATGCTCACCAGAGAAGAAGGTGGCTTCGGTGGCCGTCTCTCTCCAGTTTGAATCTGAGCCATTGGATTGAGTTGTCCAGATCTAATCCTGGCCTTTGATTCTTATGACTTATTTTAATGCTGCGTGTGGTTCAGTTGACCAAGGCGTATGGTGAGTGCGCGCTTCAGGAACGTGTGATGTGCCAGCTCAATTAATGAGCCATCATCTAACGCTCCTCGTTTTTCCTAATTTCTTATTTTCTGATTTAATTTCTTTAATTCCCTTTTATTTTCAAAAATCAATATCTTCTTCATTTTTAATCCAAAAATTATGGGACCAATTGCATTAGTCTCCAAATAAATTTTAGTTTCTATCTCTGATTTTTAATATTTTTTATTTCATCATTGGATATTTTTTGTGAATTTTCTCTTTTCTGGTTATTTTTAATTCATTTTTAAATAGTTTTTGATATTCAAAAAATACAAAAATATTTTCCTAACCTATTTGGATGATGATGGATCTATGAAAAATATTCTCATCAATTTTTTAATTGATTTGAGATTTATTTGAGATTTAAGCTCAATTAGGTTATTTTTATTCATTTTTAATTGATTAAAAATAGTTTCTGACTTTTAAAAATGCTGAAATTTATTGTCAAACTTTGTTTGACCTTGTTGAACTTGGGATAAATTACTTGGACCTTTCAAGGTTGATTTGAAGTGATTTTGAAGTTTGACATTTCCATTATTTTTAATTCAAGTTTATTTTAATATTAAAAATGCCAAAAAATATTTTGCTTATTGTTTGATCTCCAATCTCCATCTCATTTCTGATTTCTTTTTGTTTGACTTTGACTTTCAATGTCAATTGGTCAATACATGTGGATTGGTACATCATATTCCATCTTATGCATTTTGATCTTTCAATTTCCTTATCCATTCTTCATCTCCTCCTTCCTTCTTCTTCTTCTTTCTTTTGATCAATGAGTGGAAGGTTGATAAGTTAGCATTGATTAGGGAGACTTAATCTTCCTTGACTCAAATCTAATTCATCTTGATCAATTGATCAAGTGAATGGCTTTGCATTAAGGATAGTTTGTTTTCTAAATCTTGCAAAAGGCTTAAACCAATACAAGATCAATTCTCTTTTTCTTTTTTGGCATGGCAAGTTGTTGGAACTTGGTTCACTAATCAAGACTTCTAACTTGTGTTGTTGCCTACATTATTATTGACCGGCCTCCGATAGTTGTGACTTCTACATAAGTCCAATTACGATTGCTTAACATAGCGCTAAATTTGCCTTATGACACACTAACTACTAACACTAACTATTAACAACTAACATTTACTTTTTTGCTCTTTACTTTTATGCAATTTACTATTCTTGCACATTTTATCCATTTTCTTTTTTCCCTTTGCTCACTTCAGCACATGTTTATGTTAATGCCATTTGCCTTTTGCTCACTTGAGCACATAATTGTGTATATACTATTATGCTTGTGTTTGTTTTGATTATTGTGAACCAAATGCAAAGAAATGGACTTAGTTTCTAGGACTTCCCCTATGCAAAGAATGGAGAATTGAACTTAGATTCTAGGACTTTCCTTATGCAAAATTGGAGTAAATGGACCTTAATAATGAAGATGGATTAGAGGGACCAAATCTCTAAACTCACTCTTGTCCATTCTTGTTTTACTTCATGGAACTTTTGATGTGTGTGCTTTTGTGCTAGGGGATTTTATGAGCTCAAATTGAAGGACCATTGCTATGTTCATCCAAAGTGAAAGATACAAGATACATTGAGGATCTCTTAAGAGACTTGTTTGATTGCTTATGCTTTGTGATTGCTTATTCCAAGAGATGGGAGCTACTTGGATCATCAATATTATCTCAAGAGAGGAACTCCATTATGGTTTTGTTTCTTTATCCCTCACCTTTTTGTTTTACTTAGGACTTAGCCCTTCTTCTTCTTCTCTCCACTCTAACCCAAGCCAAAACTCTTTGTGCAAACATTTAACCATTGTTTTCAAACATTAGAAACCTAAGCCTCATGCTTTTGATTCTCAAAACTTTCTTTTCATAACACTTATTTAGAATTGAATCTTTAAGTTAACTTTGACCATTTTTGTATATACTTCTAATTGGTAAATATAACCCATTCAAATATCTTTTTTTGTGGTTCCAATGGCCACTCTCTTAATCAAATTTTCCATAACCTTTAGCTGTTAGGTTTGAGTTATCCTTGTGGTAGATGTAATACTCACATATATCCTTAGTGATGGACAATGAGTCTTCCATGCTTATTATAGGGTTAACCCCTCACTAGCATGTTGAAGCTATCCTCACATGGTGGATTTGTGGTTTGGTTGAGTTTTCTCCCTTTGATAACAAAAGACCTTAAGGCTTTTGGACCAATCAATTCACCAACTTATTTTTTTGAGATTTTTACCCCGAACTACGAGGTTTTGATCGTAATCTTTTTATAAGATGGTACGTAGGCAATGGGTTTATCCATCCAAACACAAAATGTAAATAACTTGTACATTCTCTTCTCATCTCTTCAATCATGTTTGCACAAACAAAAATTTCACAAAAACAACAACCTTTACAACAAGTGTGAAAAGGGCTCCCTAGGAGTACCTAGGATGTTTTGGGTGCCTAACACCTTCCCATTACATAACCAACCCCCTTACCCAGATCTCTGTTCTCTTTTACTAGTTTTTGTTAAAACTATTAGGTTTTTGTTCGCTTTCTAACCATTCCTTTGGATAAATAGAAGTGCGGTGGCGACTCGACTTGTATGATTTACCTTGGATTTAGTCAATATCTCTAATGGTAATGAATACCCCGGTACGGCAAGCATCAAAGAAAGATTGATCAAGTTGCTACAAGAATATGTAGATGTGTTTGCTTGGTCGTATCAGGATATGCCAGGTTTAGATACCGATATTGTTGTCCACAAGCTACCACTACAGCCAGATTACCAGCTAGTGAAGGAGAAGCTCCGAAGAGCAAGACCCGACATGGCTCTAAAGATTTGTGACGAGGTGAAACGTCAATTTGATGTCGGTTTTCTAGCAGTTGCGAAGTACCCCCAATGGGTAGCTAATATTGTACCAGTACCCAAAAAGGATGGCAAGGTCAGGGTGTGTGTTGATTACAGGGATCTAAACAAAGCTAGTCCAAAGGACGATTTCCCCCTGCCACATATTGATACTCTGGTAGACAACACTGCCAAGTTCGCGGTCTTCTCCTTTATGGACAGATTCTCGAGTTATAATCAAATTAAGATGAATCCAGAAGACATGGAAAAAACCACATTCATCACCCCTTGGGGAACATTTTGCTACAAGGTAATGCCATTTGGTCTCAAAAATGTTGGGCCAACTTACCAAAGAGCGATGGTCACTCTTTTCCATGATATGATGCATAAGGAAATTGAGGTTTATGTAGATGATATGATTGAAAAATCCCAAAGTGAAGAGGATCATATGTATCACTTGCAAAAGCTATTTGAGCGTCTTCGGAAATTTCAACTACGGCTGAATCCTGCTAAATGCACCTTCAGTGTCCGATCTGAAAAGTTGCTTGGTTTCATTGTTAGTCAACGAGGAATTGAAGTAGATCCAGACAAGGTTAGGGCAATACAAGAAATGCCTGCTCCACGTACATAGAAAAAAGTTAGAGGATTCCTGGGACGTTTGAACTATATCTCTAGGTTTATATCTCATATGATTGTTACGTGTGAACCTATCTTCAAGTTGCTGAGAAAAGATCAAGCAGTTGAATGGAACTCTAAATGCCAAATGGCTTTTGAGAAAATCGGACAATACTTGTAATAGCCCCCTATTCTAGTTCCACCTGTTCAGGGGAAACCACTCTTTATGTACTTAACTGTGCTTGAAAAGTCAATGGGATGTGTGCTGGGACAACATGACGAAACTGGCCGAAAAGAGCATGCCATCTACTATCGGAGTAAGAGGTTTACCGATTGTGAAACCCGGTATTCACTCTTGGAGGAAACTTGTTGCGCTTTAGCATGGGCCGCTCGTCGTCTAAGACAATACATGATTTGCCACACTACTTTGTTAATCTCAAAAATTGATCCAATAAAATATATCTTTGAAAAGCCTGCTTTAACTGGAAGACTCGCCCGCTGGTAGATGTTACTATCTGAGTATGACATCCAATATGTATCTCAGAAAGCCATTAAAGGAAGTGTGTTGTCTGATTACTTGGCAAACCAGCCTGTTGAAGACTACCAGCAGTTGAAATTTGACTTCCCTGATGAAGACATTATGGTAGTAAAAGATTGTGAAACCCCTGGACTCGATGAAGGACCTGAACCCGGATCTCGGTGGAAGCTCATGTTCGATGGTTCCTCCAATTACATGGGGCATGGTGTAGGAGCTGTTCTATTAAATTCGAGTGGTGGATACATTCCTTTCACAATAATGTTGTGTTTTGATTGCACAAATAATATAGCAGAATATGAGGCGTGCATCCTAGGCATTGAAGCAACAATTGACCTCCGAATCAAAATCCTCGAAGTATGTGGAGACTCAGCCTTGGTGATATACCAAGTCAAAGGCGAATGGGAAACCCGTGATACCAAGTTGATCCCAAATCGTGCCTATGTCATGGAACTAATAAAATACTTTGACGAAATCACTTTCCTTCATATCCCGAGAACTGAGAATCAAATTGCTGATGCTTTGGCTATGTTGGCTTCAATGTACCAAGTTAGATTCCATAATGAAGCGCCTCTCGTTCAGATCGAGCGGAAAGTTAAGCCTGCCTACTGTCAGTCAGTTGAAGAGGAAGCCGATGGTAAACCCTGGTTTCACGATATCAAATGCTTTTTGCAAAATCAAGAATATCCAACAGATGCAACAACCCTTGACAAGAAAACATTGAGGAAGTTAGCATCCAAATTCTTCTTAAGCAATGGTGTGTTGTACAAGAGAAATCACGACATGATTCTGCTCAGATGCGTGGATGGACGTGAAGCGGACCTATTGATCAAGGAGATTCATGAAGGATCCTTTGGAACTCATGCCAATGGGCATGCCATGGCCAAGAAGATTTTGAGAGCTGGTTATTACTGGTTGACCATGGAATCCGACTGCTTCAATTATGCTAGAAAATGTTATAAATGCCAAATCTATGCCAACAAGGTACACGTGCCTCCGACCCTACTAAATGTTTTGACGTCACCTTGGCCTTTCTCAATGTGGGGCATCGACATGATTGACGCCATCGAGCCTAAAGCTTCCAATGGTCACCGCTTCATCCTGGTTGCCATTGATTACTTTACCAAATGGGTAGAAGTCGCCTCTTATGCTAATGTGACAAAACAAGTGGTTGCACGGTTCCTCAAGAAAGAGATCATTTGCTGTTATGGAGTTCCAAGCCGGATCATCACAGATAATGGGACGAATCTGAACAATAAGACCATGAAGGAACTATGTGAAAGCTTTAAGATTGAGCACCATAACTCTTCACCATATCTCCCAAAGATGAATGGCGCTGTTGAAGCCGCTAATAAAAACATCAAGAAGATCCTGCAGAAAATGGTGAAAACCTATAAGGATTGGCACGAAATACTACCCTTTGCACTGCATGGATATCGGACTTCCGTCCGCACTTCAACAGGGGCAACCCCATTCTATTTGGTATATGGGATGGAAGCGGTTCTCCCAATTGAAGTGGAGATACATTCAATGAGAATCTTGATGGAAACCAAGCTAGAAGAGGCTGAATGGATTCAAAATAGATTTGATCAGTTAAACCTTATAGATGAGAAGCGAATGACTTCTTTGTGCCATGGACAGTTATACCAGAAACGGCTCAAAAGGGCTTTTGACAAGAAAGTACGTGTTCGGGAATTCAGAGAAGGATACCTCGTGCTCAAGAAGATCTTGCCAATACACAAGGACTCACGTGGGAAGTGGACTCCCAATTATGAAGGCCCACATGTTGTGAAGAAAGCCTTCTCCGGAGGTGCCTTGATCCTCACAACTATGGATGATGAAGAGCTCTCGCACCCCGTGAACTCTGATGCAGTTAAAAAATACTATGCCTAATAAAAACCCACTAAGTCGAAAACCTAAAAGGGCGATTTAGGCAAAAAAAAGGGTATCCCAGTGGACTGAAAACCCGAAAGGGCGGTTCAGGCAAAAGTTAGGGATGAATAAAAAAATGGTAGCTCGCTAAGTCGAAAACCTGAAAGGGCGACTTAGGCAAAAAGGAGCGTCCCGGTGGATTGAAAACCCGAAAGGGCGATCCAGGCAAAAGTTAGGGGCACAAGGCATAAACTGCATCAGTTTGTTACTGATTGACACAGAAGAATCCGAGGTGGAAGATCAATCCAGTTACTCCCCTTAGAAGCAAGGTTTTGGGGAATCATATCTATTAGGGATATTAGTGGTCACTGAATTCAACGTAAACCTTTCCTTATTGCCATTTTCCAAAATTGTAACATTCCATGGAGCTACGCCATTTGTGTGCTACCATCCTTGAAAATGCAAGTTTTGCCTATCAATTATCGTTAATTGTGTTCTTCTATGTTTTTCTTTGTTATGCAAAGTGTCATTTATTTGTTAATAATGAAATTTTGAAACTTGAAAAGAATTTGAAATTTAGTAAAAGGAACAAAATTACTTTGATATATGTGAAAATCAAGAGAAAATCATTTGTTTTTCCGAAAGTCTCAAGATTGCATAAATACTCCTGGATCACCAACAAAAATCTCCATGGAACACAACTTATTAATCCTCTGGAAGGATGGACCTTTGGTTATTTATAAATGTCAATCATGATAGATTCTCCTCTGGATACTCCTGTTAATTGTACGAGTTTGAGTTATTGGTGTTGAGGAATCAGAATCTCTGTAAACAGTCCCTACAAACTCACAGTCTGCCTATTGTCAACATTGCATATCATGATCATTCATATATCATGATCATTCATATATCATGCATAAAACAAAGATTAAATCATGCATGGTTCAAAATTTACTTTGTACTCATTTGTGTGGTCCCTTGGTCCCGTTGTTGGTTGTTATCTCTTGACCCAAAGCCCAGTTGTCACTAGTATCGTTTCAAGAGTTCAATTGTCTTTGGCATCTCCAAAATTCAGTCATTACTGGCATTACCATAAAAAATCCAGTGGTTACTGGTATCTCTTAAAAAAAATCCCATAGTCCTTGAAATTTATTTCAAGACCAGTTGTTGCTGGGAAACTCTGATGTGATAGTGAATATTTTACTATTTCCTTTGGTCAAGTCCAATTGTTGTTGGCAAAATCTGTTAAAAGCTGGTTGTAATCCATTTGCTTACAGTCAAAGTCCAATTGTTGTTGGAACCAATCTGTTAAAAGCTGGTTGTAATCCGCTGCTTACAGTCAAAGTCCAATTGTTGTTGGCACCTATCCGTTAAAAGTTGGTTGTAATCCATTACTTACGGTTAAAAGTCCAATTGTTGTTGGCATGTACAGAGAGTTTGATTACCATGTCTTTCTTGATGGTTCCGTGAAAGTCATGTATGACTCATCATCTTGAGGAATTCCCAGAAGCTTGGAGGTTTTTCATGTTAGAAAACTCCAATGATGTTGATTTTGTTTGATTTCTTTGTAAAGAATTATCATAGCCTTTTGCGTGGATGATCTACTTATAAGAAGACTCCCGTTTATCTTTGTTTTGTATAAATTCCCTGTTAGGAATCTCCAAAATCTGTGATTGGATGAATTTCTTGTGAGAAATCTCCAGAACTATCAGATGTATTCTAAGGTGTCATGTCATGTATGAACTTATTGATAAAACTTGCCTTGTATGTTTTCCAATATTCTCAGGTCATGTATGAACCTATTGATAAAACTCCCTTTGATTTTTCCCAAGTAACATCAGGTCATGTATGAACCTGTTAATTGAGCACTCTTTGAATAGCCAGGTGTTGTCAGGTCATGTATGAATCTGCTGTTGAGCTCTTATTCCAGTATTACCAGGTCATGTCGGAATCTGTTTTGAAGAATCTTTCTCTATGATTATTTCAGTGTTGTCAGGTCATGTATGAACCTATTGATACACTCTCTTTGATTTTTCTATTTTTGTCAAGTCGTGTTTGAACTTGCTGTCAGAACCGTTCTTGGTATTCCCCAGCATTGTCAGGTCATGTATGAACCTGTTGTAGAAATTTTTCTTATTCGGGTTTTAGTAAGTCATGTGTGAACTTACTGCCGAAATCTCTTGTACTCCAAGTGTCATTTGTCAATTTTCGCCTTGAGTACTCCCTTTTTGTGTGTCTGACTCTCCAGTAGGATTGTTATCCCCAGCGGTTTGTTTTACTGTTAGGGACCAATTAGTACTACTTTTTATATCATTTTATTGGTCCCTTTTACCAAACTTTGATGTAATTACACACTTTTATTCTTATTAATTTGTATAAATGCAATTAGATTTAATTTATTTTGTTTTGAATAGTTATTTCACAGATTTGTTAGTTTTGTAGAATTGTTAGATGAAAGAGCTTTTGGAATGCAACATCACAATTGGATGAAGCTTGCAAAGCAAGGAAGCTGGATAAGCTTCAGTTCGCGCCGCGACCCGCCTTCGCGCCGCGAAGGTTGCGAATCCAGCAAGCTGATTTTGGGCCAAGGGTGTTGTCTTTCATGACCTGTTGTCTTGCCATTTTGGTGTCTGTCTTGGAATAGCTTTTCTGCTTTGGATGGAAATGATCAATTGAGGAAATGTCAACTCTTTTAGGATAGGAGAACACATTATTCTAGGACATTCATTATTATTATTCACACATTGATATTTGAGATATTTTTGTAAGAGAGAAAAACAGAGTTTTTCTTCCATTAACATTCTGCTTTGTAACAATGATGATGAGGAGCTAAACTCCCTTTTGTCAAGATTGGAGGTAGTAGCTATTCTCATTTGTTTATGTATTCCATTTGACTTTCATATATGATAAAGATTGTTGATGTATTGATATAGTGATTATCACAATATCATTTAGACATAAATGACTTTGAGAGGATACTTGAACATCATCAATAATCTTAAATCTATATAGTTATCATAAGGAATCATAAGCATTTAGAATAGTGAACTCCAATCTTGCCAAGCTTTTACATTTAATTAAAACCATTTGACTGTTTTTAGTGACATTTACTCACAAGATAATTTTCCAAACAAAACAACTTTGTTACTTTTCAAACTTATAACAATTTGGATTATAGAACGGCGGTAATAACAACCAATCTCTGTGGATACGATATAAAAATATTTTCCGAAGATATACTTTTCAACATTTACCCTATTGTGTTTGTTTCTCTATGGGCCATCAGGGTTCCCTACAGATTGGTCTGTCCGGTAACATCTCCTGTTAAGGATTCACTGTGTCCCTAACAGATAAATCCAAAAAATAAAGAATCATGCATCCATGCATATCATATCATAACATTTTCATTTTCAGGTTCAAAATCTGGGTCTCCATGGTATTTAACCATCCCCCACTGTGATCCGATGAAAAAGTGTTGTTTCATTTTCCTCTGGTGGAGGATGTTTAAATAGGGGCAACTGTCATACCCCGATTTTGGCCCTGAAAATTTTTCCCCATCACTCATTCATTTTCTTTGCTCCTCATGACCATTCCATTTGGTCATGAATCTATCCACCGACTTGTTTTGTGTAGACTTGGCATCATCTACTATTCGTTAAATCTTTGGGCCTTGCCATTTGTTTTGGGTGTAAAGTAATTAGCTCCCTTAGTCAAGCGAACTTGGAGCACATTATCATTCGATAAGAGTCAGTATTCCTACCTTCTGATTCTCTCAGGCAGAGTTATTCCGTGTTAACTGATCCATGTTTATTACATTTATTCCAACAACTTACATGAATGGACGACTTATTTTTTGCCATTGCACACTAAAACAACTTTAGCGTTCTACGTGTGATTTAAAAGTACTAAAGAAAAACTACATTACTTACTTAAAATACAAAAACAATTACAGCTACAAAAATTAAGGATTATAATAGGCACCTAATTACAAACAACCATAAACAAACAGAAACTACAAATTTGAAGCACTAAAGCTAATCACCGGCATTTTAAAACTTTACAGTGCTGCTTGTCATAATCACGTGTCCCAGGTATTGCTTCGGTACATAATCTCGGCAACTCGTTCCCAGTGAGACAGTAGTGAGCGAATGTTAAGCCTCCATTTGCTAGTTCTGAAAGATTAGGCATTGATGCTGACTTGCCCATGAGTTTTCCTTTATCTCTACTTGGTTTTACGCCATCCTTTTCCTTGTTCAGGATTTGGTCAAGATCGGAATATTCCATAAATCTTTGAGTTGCAGCTTCCCAAGAAAGTTTATATCTTTGTTCAGGAGTGAGAGGATAAGGCTCATTTTCTAATGTTTCTTTAACTTTTGCTACAAAGTCTTCAGGTGTCTTGTAAATCAAACAATTGGGAAATGAGTTGAAGAACTCATTTGAAGGATGATCAACACACACTACAAATTTTCCCATGGCAAGCGCCTCAGCAATAGTTGTGCATAGCACATCACTGATGCTGGGATTTATAAAAACTTTGTACCTTCAATTAAGTTAAGGAACAGTGTCAAAATAAAATAATAAAATAAACCAAATTCAATAAAAACAATCTCTAAATTAGTGTATGGGTACATAAGCATGAACAATTATCATCTGCAGGTGAAGGTGCCTTTATGCGTACATGAAAAAAACAGTTTTGGAAATTTCATTTTCTTAACATAGAAGCAATAATCACCCAAAATAAATCTACTTTATGAAGATAGGAGAGGATGAAGGATAACTCAGTTCCATGTTGCAATAGATACAACTTCAAAGTTAATTTCCCAATTTTTTGTAGTATGTTTCAGAACAATGTGGAGAACCTTCCAGTGAATGTATCGTAGTTTAAAGTTTGAAGTTAAATTTTCGAATTGGTCTTACTTGTGAAGGGAATCATCTGCATGATCTTTTCCTTTCTGAAAGTTGAGATTCAAATCCAATCTTCTAGCTGCACTCTGAACTTCATGAGCATCCTCTCCACTTCCAAATACATCCATGTTGAAGCCATCAAGAGTTGGGTAAACGGAAACACAATATCATAAGGAAACTCAATGGTTCAACTTTTGAAAGTCCTAGAGGCGCGGAAATCAGTGCTGCAGAAAGAGCCAGGCATGGCATTTGCACGTGTTGTTGCTGCTGGTTTTGAGATTGATTATATACCTGCTACCATATAGGACAAACGCGCAACCAAAACAAAATGGAAGTTGCAACCACAACTTTAACATGACCAATTATTCCACCAATCCAGGTGACTCAGCAGCTGGGACGGCAACCGCAGAAACAACCACAGTCATCTCAACATGCTATTATAAATAACGGTGTCATTGCTTCTAACCAGATTTCAAATCAATTTGTTCAGCTTTCAGTTGATACACAAGAACCATGCAACAAATCCATAACGAAATCACAACAACATCAACCAAATCATGACCAAACAGGCTTTGTAATAATTGAAACTTTTACCAAATTTCACTGATAAGTTCCAAAGAAGAGAGCAGAATCATGTGGCACCACCGGAAGATGTTGCAGCTTTGAATCAGAACAACGTTAATGGAGTTGACTTGGGAGGGGATAACCGCGAGGAGGAGAGCTGATGCTTCAAGATTGTCTGATGTGGACAGTGGAGATTCTCGTGCTCCAAGGTGCAAACTGCTGGAAAAGGTGTCCGTTGTGCTTTATGATGATATTTGTCAAGGACTCATATTCAGTTCACATCACAAATATCAAACAGTATCAAGTAGAAGACACCGAGTCTCAAGCCGAATTTCTTCTGGCAGATTGGTAGAAACTGAGTTAGCAGAACTTGTTGATGGAACTGAAGCAGAAAATCAGTGTAAATTACAGAGATGAGTGAAGTAAACAAGGCACTTGAACAAAATATTGAGCATCTAAAGGATGTTAGTTGCTCTAATATCGCATTGAAGGATGAACTATACCTTAATTTGGTACTTGAGTATGTTCCTGAAACAGTTCATCGTGTCATTAAGCATTACAACAAGTTTAACCAAAGGATGCCAATGATTTATGTGAAGCTCTATACATACCAGATCTTTAGGGCATTGTCTTATATTCATCGTTGTATTGGAGTCTGCCATTGAGATATCAAACCTCAAAATCTATTGGTCAACCCACACACCCACCGAAGTCATTTCAAAACGGTTAAATTTCTGAACCGACTATGGTGCTTAGAGACCCCAGTTAAAACTCAATGTGGCGCAATATTGTCATACCCCGATTTTGGTCCTGAATTTTTTCCATTTTTTCATTTGGCACTTGGCCTAAAGTTTATTTGCATACATTCATGACCAAAAGCAACCGTCCATTCCCGAATCCATATTTTTTTGATAAACATTGGTTATTATCTAAGCTTTTTGATCATGGTGCTTTTTGATTACAAAATGGATTTTAGTTATTTGACTTTTTTAATTTTCAATTTCAATTGAATTTCAAAGTAAATCTAATTCCAAATTTCAATTTAATCTTAATTGTTTTTTCTTTACTAATGATTCAAACTCTAATTGATTTTAATTTTCAAATAAATGTTAGAGTTGATATCAAAGTAATTTTAATAAATTATAGATTAATTTTATTTTAATTGGTTTTATTGGTTTTTTATTTATTTTGAATTGACATTTAGATGAGCCTTAGATTATTTCTAAAATCCATATCCATTTCTATAACCACAAATTCATTTCATTCAAACCAAATTCCATGAATAATTTCAAACCAAGTTACAATTTCACTTCCAATTCATTCTACATTTTACACTAACCAAATTCAAACATTCATTACACCATTCAAATGTCCAAATAATCATTTCATTCATTAACAATCCAATTACTTTACGATAACCATGTCAAAAAATAACAAAGCATGTTCCCTCAGTGTTACATGTGAAAGACATGAATTCTCAAGTTTTTTATGGAAATGACTCCTTTTATGTGTTGATTAGACTTCATCAGACATTGTATGAGAGAATACAATCAGCAAAGGTTAACTCATCATCAGCTGAAAGGAAATGGAGAGCTTCAAACGATGCAAGCTCTACTAATCAATATGACAGGTTCATGAATGCGCTTTACAGTTTGCTGGATCGTTCTTCTGACAATACTAAATTTGAGGATGATTGTCGAGCTATTATTGGAACTCAATCATATCTCTTAGTCACATTAGACAAACTGATATATAAACTTTTTAAACAGCTTCAGGCTGTTGCCAGCGATGAGATGGATAATAAGCTTCTTCAACTACATGCATATGAGAAATCAAGAAAACTTGGAAAGTTTTGCGATATAGTTTATCACGAAAATGCTCGCTTTCTTCTTCATGATGAGAACATATATCGTATTGAATTTTCACCAAAACCAAAGACACTATCTATTTAACTTATGGACTGTGGAAATGTTAAGCATGAAGTGACTGTTGTGTCAGTGGACCCAATTTTTTCAGCCTATCTGCATAATAAATTCCTCTCCATTGTCCCGGACCAAAAGACATCAGGAATTTCATGAAAAGGAATAAACGTGGATATGCCAGTAATGATGAGTTGTCAAGCCAGGTTATGGAAGGACTACAAATTATTAATGGTCTGGAGTGCAAGATAGCTAGCAATTCTTCTAAGGTGTCGTATGTTTTAGATACAGAGGACTTCATGTTTCGGATGAGAAGCAAAAGAAAAGCTTTGCGTCTGAAGGGGTCATTCCATGAACAAGAGAAGTCTTCAAACATTCGTTCAAGCAGATGCAGTCCTTCTAATTGTCGTTGTTTTACCTGATCTTGACATCAAGTACATGGTTAAAATATGCAAGTTACTTGGATTGGCCGCCCTTGTTGAGGTGCCCGACGAGAAGGAATTTGACCGTGTTCTTGGAATAGAAAGTGTTGAACTTATTGGCATCAACAACCTGCAAAATGATGTTGCAGTAAGCCACCAATAAACCATAATCACTATCAAACCAACTCAAACTTCCATGGCATTCAGAAATCAACAACATACCATACATGAGCATACAACAAATAACAAGACATCAAGAATTGCGTCTTTATTCCAACAACAATGGCTTCACTTGCGCATCAAAGCTATGTTCGAACTCCACAATCGAAAACAAGATTCCACAAACCTGAAACACAAATTGATGAAACAGACCCGCGTTCAAATCTTCATTGAATCAAAATCCCATACTGAAAGCAAATCCGCAATCCAAACTCGTGTGTGTGAAAAGCAGAATGACGTGGGAGACGAAGAACTTACCAAATTCAACGCACTAGAATCATAGCTTTGGTGCAGAAGGCTTGAGTTTGATATTGACAGAACCTTGACGGATAGTGAACTTGATGAAGCTAGAACTTTCAAAGAAGGAAATTGCATATATGTGGATGGAAGTTCATGTTAGGTGACTTTGTCTCTAGCTGCAACAACGGTTCATCAATACTAGACCTGCAAAACAATCAACATCATGACAGCAAAAAAACTCAACCATAACACATTTGATTAACACTACTGAAGATAAACTGTTTTTTTGGATTTCCCACTCTCAACACTGTCCAGTCTCAAACGGTATCGTAACCGAATCACAACAAATTCAATCTAACATAACCCAACTTGTAACAAACTGTTAATTGATAAAACAAAACCTGCAACTTTCAAAAGGAGATAACATAATTCAGTTTCCTATTTCAATCTACAATAATCTCAACCGAACTGCCATCAAACCTCCCTAATAGCCATCCAAAGCTGAGATCAAAACCAAGGCCACAAGAAAAGAACCGAAGTTGCTCATGCTTTTACTAAATATTCCCTGCAGTAAAAGATAAAGCAATTAGCCAAGGCAGTTAAAATTCGAAAATCCCAAAATGGAATGGAGACAAAAATCAAAGAAAAAGCACAGGTTCAAATTACCTTTTCCAAGTCCAAGCATCAAAGAGACCGATCCAAACTGAGTCCACCAAAAGGACTTCGTAGAGATGCTTGTTTTAATCTACCATACAACAACCCTAAACCCTAATCTGCAAGATATAAAAAGGGAGGTGAGGACGGCAAGGAGGCGGACGAAAATCAGAGAAAAAACCCTAAATCCCAAAATCGGAAAAACCCTAGAAGAGAAAAAAGGAGAAAGCGGCGAAGCGAGAAAAGTCCAAGAGAACGAACCTTAGCTCAGGCGTCGATTTTGAAGGAGCAAGAGGAGAGAGATCAGCATACTTGTCCATTCGCCTCCAAGGTAGATTTCTCATCTCCTAATCGTTTCTTCCCCAAATCCACGGATGTTCGGTTTGTTTCACTTGTTGTTTAGGGTTCACGATTCTGGGGTAGTCGTTTGAAAGTGGTCGGCGTTAGGAAATGCTTGAATATCTATCTGTAAGCAGTCTTCGTTTTGTTTTTTGAGCGTGAGAGATGACGAGCGATTTTGTGGATGAGGTTGAGAGAGAATGATTGAGAGACGCGAGAGGTTGAGGGAACTGGAGGGAGTCTTCATGGAGAAGACGAAGGATTTGTGTTCGTTGTCTTCTGTTCCAATTTCTTTTATCTATTTTTTTAAGAAATAGTATTTAAAATATGATTAAAGACCATTTACCTTTGGTATTCCTTGGCATTAATTTAATTATTGGTATGTTGTTAGTGCACCTATTAATTTCTCTTTGGAAACCCAACAGCCAGGCGGCTAGGGTCACCATTTGGGATTCCCCCATTATTTTAATTAGTAGTCTAACAGACCATTTCATTTTAATTTTATTTTTTTAATTTTGGTTTTAACCTATTCTGGTTTATATATCCAAGTTGTTATTGTAAATAATAACTAATCATGAATGGCCTAGTGGAGAGAGAGTAGTTTCATTTGGTTTAGTGGAGTGGGTTTAATACTTGGGGACACCAAATCTTTGTGTTTATATTTGTTATGCGTACCATTTTATTTAATTTCTTTTTCTATATAGTATCTTGCTATTCTATTTTATTTTTATTATTAATTTAATTCAATTGTTATTTAATGGTTTGTATATTTTTTAGATTTTGTTAGTGGTTGAATTTCCGATGTTTTTTATTCGATTAGTCAATTTTTGTGTGTTAACTAATTTAGTCGGGTTATTCGTACCCATATCTATACTTTTACACGTGTAAATAATCATACTCAAATTTCATTCGATTTCAAAATTAATTTCAACTTTCCTCGATTTCAAAATACATTCCAAAAATAAATGTGAATCATTTCAAGATCATTTCACAAATCAACATAATATTCAAACCCTTTTCTAAAGCGTGAAGAAAAAGATTATCCTGGAGGGAATATCCAGTTATAATCCCGAATATTAGGCTCAAGCTGTAAGAGCTTGCAAGCCATAAATATTCGTCTTCCCTTCTACACTCTAATATTCAAATCGTTTTCTAAATAAAACGTGAAGAAAAAGATTATCCTGGAGGGAATATCCAGTTATAATCCCGAATATTAGGCTCAAGCTGTAAGAGCTTGCAAGCCATAAATATTCGTCTTCCCTTCCACACTCTAATATTCAAATCGTTTTCTAAATAAAGCGTGAAGAAAAAGATTATCCTGGAGGGAATATCCAGTTATAATCCTGAATATTAGGCTCAAGCTGTAAGAGCTTGCAAGCCATAAATATGCGTCTTCCCTCCAAAACATTCGTAAATATTCGAATCATTTTCTTAATAAAATTGGAAAGAAACAGACTGCCTGGGTAGAATGTCCAGACGTAGTCCCGAGTACTAGACCCAAGCTTTAAGAGCTTGCAAGTCACAAGTATTCGTCTTTCAAACTCCAAAATACTTAATTCCTATCTTAACCTCTTTCTATAAAGATGGAAATGGAACATGGTGTATACCGTGCACTTCTGAGATTAAGATTCAAGGCGGATGCCTCGCCTATCTTAACTCTCGCCATCGTTTAAAATTGTCAATGTGGTTTCTTCAAACCCTTTCTCAATCAAACCTAAAAATACTTAATCTCTATTAAATACTTTTGCCAATGAAGATGGAAATGGAACATGGTGTATACCGTGCACTCCTGAGGCTAGGATTCGAGATGTATATCTCGCTCATCCAAGTTCTCGCCATCACTCAAAATACATCCAACCAATCAAACTCTTTCTCGCCGCCGTACGATTAATCAAAAACCTTTTTCATAAATGAAAGATATATTGTCTTAAGGTGAGGCAAAACAATGTTTCGGCCACAATTGTTGAGTCGAGATAAGTGACGCTTTTCCGAATGTAGATTTATAAATCCGTTCGATGTGTGGTATGCGTCCACTCCTCATCTGTTTTGGGTAAAACAATGTTTTCTTCGATTAATACAGTATAGCTTTCGCTAAAATCGACCAACAAATAAACATTTTTCTACCAGAACTGCGTAAGCCTTGATTTCTCTTTTGAGATACGTAGGAGCAGGATTTTTAAAATCTTGTCAGGCCCACTAATAAAAAACTTAGGTTTAGTCCCTCGTCAAAAATCCAAAAACATTCTCTTCTCATCCTTTCTTTATTTCCCACCTAATAATTCGAAAAGCCTAATATTTCAACTAACACTAACGCACACAACTAACCTAATGGTTCCCGTTGAGTACAACGGACGTGAGGGGTGCTAATACCTTCCCCTTGCGTAATCGACTCCCGAACCCTGATATTGGTTGCGATGACCATATCTTATCCTTTCTTTTAGGGGTTTTATCGATATTTCCCCTTTCCTTTTTAGGAATAAATAAAGTTCGGTGGCGACTCTGTTCGGTCCATCATTGCGAGCGTGCGATCGCGCTTCGCTCAAAGTCGTATCCCCATTTTTCGAGGTGCGACAAATATCATCCTGCAATAACAGTTCATTTTTAAACCACCAAACACGTTAAATCCTAGAATATGAGAAGGAAGAAAACAGCATCGCAATGGCAACAAAAGACCAGTCAAGCGAAACACATTGAAATCGAGCAATGGAGATGTACCTGAACTTTGGAGACTGAAAGTATCCTGAAATAGTGCTTTAGTACTCAGTCTTGTTGTGTACCAGGTTTAGGAGTAAACAGTAACAATTTGGGGCTTAGTTCAGTTTCGACAACCAAGTCCTTGCGCTCCTTTTCTTTCAGCTCTTCTGCTCCTTCTCTTAATTCCAGTCTTTTCATGTGGGAAGCGAAGAGCAGCTCATGTGATGTTGGCTCTGCAGAAAGACCAATTGGTACCATATTTAAATTCCATAAAGCTATACCAGAGCCATTGAAACTTGGTCCAACCATAAGTTTTGCGAGCCATTGAAACAAACCAAGTCCAGGCTAATGTTATCCTGGTGCAACAAAACTAGAAACACCTGAAACAAGTTAAGAGCTCAAATTTTAAACTCATAAAAAAGGAAAGCTATGCAAGCTACAACAACAACACAAAATTAGTGTAAATTAAGAAGAGAAAAAGAGAAGAAACACGTCCTATTTTCGTCTAAGTGGGTTCACAGTGGTGAAACTTTTCTCACTGGCGGTAAAATTCCACAAGCAACCCAAAAAGGAATTGGGACAAATTCGAAAGAAGAAAGTATAGGATTCATGTTACCTTTTCCAGACCAAACACCAAATAAAGTAGACAAACTGGAGCACCCTAAAGGACTTCCAAGGGGATACCCCTTTTGATCTCCGTAGCCAACTCAAAAACCCTAACAAGGTGAGTATAAAAGGACCACCATAACCGTGAATCTGGACCGAAAAAAAGAACGGCCGCCTCCTCCACCAAACCACTTCTCACGAACTCCCTCTGATCTACACTCAGGAAGAACACACCCTCAAAGTTCCGACAAGTCACGCAACGAGCTCTCCACACTGTTAGAATCGTAGGCGATCCATCAACTTTCAAACTCTAAAACGCCACGCACCATTCACGCATACGCGTTCTCGTAGCTCCAAGGCAACTACGGTATATCATTCTTTACATTTTGTTTCGATTTTGTGAAGATTATCATATGTTCTTTTGTTTCAATTTCACTTCTTTTTTCTGGAAAAATGGTTGAGTAACTGATGTGTGCAAAAGGTGTAGGTTGAGTTTGTTTGTGGCTGCAAGGTCACGTTTCTTTCTCTCTCTTGGTTGTATTTCATTCCTTTTTATTTGTTTTAATAAATAATAATCAGGCCGCCACGTGTTGTGGTCTGAATGACCAAGCTTAAATTTTAATTGTACCAGTAAGAAAAATGTCGCCCCTCTCTCCATGATTTTGGTTTTTTTTATGATTTTATTCATTCATTTATTAACTTTTTTTAATCTATTTTTAGGGTTTAGAATTTGGATTTGGGTTTGGACATTAAATTTTACCATTTACTAGTTCACCATCCATCTACTGCATGTACCCTATTATGTTAGTTTTCCTTTTGATTAATTTAATTATGTGATTTAGTATTTATTTAAGTGATTAAATTTTATTTATTTAGTTATTTAAATCTTAATTAATTAGTTTCTTTTATTGTTAAGTTAATTATTTACTTAATTGATTTTAATGTGTTTAGTAATTTAATTAGATAATCTCTATCCATATTTATACCATTGCACTTGTAAATAATTATTGAATCTCATTAACATTTCATCATTTTCATCACTTCAAATCATTCTCAATTCAAATCACTTCAAATCATTCTCAATTCAAATCTCTTCAAATCATTTTTCTCAATAGAATCTGAAGAAAAAGATTATCCTGGACGGAATATCCAGTTATAATCCCGAATATTAGGCTCAAGCTGTAAGAGCTTGCAAGCCATAAATATTCGTCTTCTCTTCCCCACACTCCATTATTCAAATCATTTTCTTAACAAAGTTGGAAGAAAAAGATTATCCTGGATGGAATATCCAGTCATAATCCCGAATGCTAGGTCCAAGTTGTAAGAGCTTGTGAGCCATAAGTATTCGTCTTCTCTTCAAAATACTTATAAATATTGAAACTTCTTTTCTCAGTAAGTTGGAAGAAACAGACTACCTGGGTGGAATATCCAGACGTAGTCCCGAATATTAGGCACAAGTTGTAAGAGCTTGCAATCCATAAGTGTTCGTCTTCCCTCCAAAACACTTGTAAATATTCAAACCATTTCCTTAAGCAAATTTGGAAGAAAAAGACTACCTGGGTGAAATATCCAGACGTAGTCCCGAGTATTAGACCCAAGCTGTAAGAGCTTGCAAGTCATAAGTACTCGTCTTCCAAACTCCAATACTTAATTCCTATCTTAACCCCTTTCAATAAAGATGGAAATGGAACATGGTGGATACCATGCACTCCTGAGATTAAGATTCAAGATGGATGTCTCGCCTATCTTAGCTCTCGTCGTCATCCAAAATTGTCAATGCGGTTTCTTCAAACCCTTTCTCAATCAAATTCAAAACACTTAATCTTTATTAAATATTTTTTCCAGTAAGATGGAAATGGAACGTGGTGTATAGCGCGCATTCCTGAGTCTAGGATTCGAGATGGATATCTCGCTCATCCAAGTTCTTGCCATCACTCAAAATACATCCAATCAATCAAACTCTTTTTTCACCGTCGTGCAATTGATCAGAAAAAACCTTTTCAAAACGAAAGACATCTTGTCTTAAGGTGATGTAAAGCAATGTTTCGGCCACGATTGTTGAGTTGAGATAAGTGACGTTTTTCCGAATGTTGATTTGTAAATCCATTTGATGTGTGGTATACGTCCGCTCCTCATCTGTTTTGGATAAAACGATGTTTTCGTCGATTAATACAATACAGCTTTCGCTAAAATCGACCAACAAACAAACATTTTTCTACCCAGAACTACATAAGCCTTGATTTCTCTGTTGAGATACGTAGGAGCAGGATTTATAAATCTTGTCAGGCCCACTAATAAAAAACTTAGGTTTAGTCCTTCGTCAAAAATCCAAAAACATTTTCCTCTCTTCTATTCTTTCTTTCCCACTTAATAACTTGAAAAGCCTAACATTTCAACTAACACTAACGCACACAACTAACCTAATGGTTCCCGTTGAGTACAACGGACGTGAGGGGTGCTAATACCTTCCCCTTGCGTAATCGACTCCCGAACCCTGATTTGGTTGCGACGACCAATATCATTATCGTTTTGTCTTGGGTTTTATCGATATTTCCCCTTTCCTTTTTAGGAATAAATAAAGTTCGGTGGTGACTCTGTTCAGTCCATCATGCGAGCGTGCGATTGCGCTTCGCTTAGGTCGTATTCCCGTTTTCCCGTGGTATGACACAAACCATTTCTTCTTAGCCACAAAGTTAAAGAACAAGGAAATGTCACCCGTCATGTGTCTTGAGCATCCACTATCGAGAACCCATGTTCTCTCTGTATCCTCAAGACATTCCACCTATAAATTTAAAAAAGGGAAGGAGGTACCCAATTTTCATTGGGTCCTAGTGTGTGAGTGAAACTTTGGTTGCATTTGGGCAACCATTGAAAAATGCCTTTAGGGACCAAAAATCTCCTAAATCGGCATTTAGCAATTGTATGTCCCCTTTTGCAACAATATAGACAATTTAAGTTAGGATGAGAGTTGCTTTTGCTAACTTGATCCTTTACCACATAAGTGTACTTTTGATAAGGATTATTCATATTACTTCTAAAATGTTATTGATCAATAACAAAGGTTGAAGGTGAGAAAAACAAGAAAGGGGGGGTTTGAATTGTTTGAAAAATAAGCGCTTTTCAAAATGAAAATCACACAATGATTTTATACTGGTTCGCTTATAACACAAAGCTACTCCAGTCCACCCGGCCAAGGTGATTTCGCCTTCAACAAGGACTTAATCCACTAATCTTGAAAGATTACAAAAAATACCTAAGAGAGAAGAAAATCTCTTAGTCTTCTCAAGTCTACAGACTACGCAGAGTCACTTGAGGAAATCAAACAAATAAAAGATACAAGATATGTAATCTAGAGTGCTTCTAAGAAAGCAAGTATTACAAACTTAAGAACAGATTTTTCACTTAATAAGCAAAAGCTTAGTGAAATTCTTTGAGAGCAAAGATGATTTTCTTGAGCGTGAAATAATTCAGTATAGTTTTGGCTAGTTGATTTCTGCTTACTGAATGTAGATTGCAGCTCTATTTATATATGAGTTGAAGTAGAGTTGAATCTGGTGGATATTAAACTGAGTTTACTCCATCACTTAAATAGCTTCTGCAGTTTAACTTTTCGTCTTTGAAGTGACTACTTACCACAAGTAGTATCTTCTCTCTTGGAAGTGGAGATTAACGTCTCTTTCTCAATTAGGAAATCCATTTGAAAATCTTTACTTGACTTGAACGTTACTTCTTCATGATTAGCAAATCCATAATCAGAGTATTTGTGTTTCTGGAGAATCTTGGAATCTTGCTTCTGATGTTGATCTCTTGAGAGTTCAGATGGCGCTGATAACTTTCAGAATATACAGATAACGTTTCTCCAGAGTCAGAGCTTCTAGACTTTACTTCATGTTCAGATGCTTCTGATACTTTGTAGTTTTGTCCAGAGTCAGACTTTCTTGAACGAGATTCCACTTCAGATGCTTCTGATATTTGAGAATTTGTATCTGATCTTGTTGTGCATCTGATGACATCATCAGATTTATTACTTCTTTCTTTAGAACCCTGCACACTTAGAAACTTTTCGTTAGGGTGCCATTTTTGGTTTCATCCTTTGTTATCATCAAAATCAAGGAATCTGTTGTAGAACAATTTTTGTTCTTACAAAGGTAACTTTAGGTTGTAAAGCCTTGTCAAACTTAGCTTGAAGAGTTATAGCCTCTCTTTGTCAAATGTGACAAGTTTCACATCCAGACCATCTAAACCAAAATCCCTTATCATTTTCAGTTTTTCCTTTAGTATACTATATCATATATTTCTTAAGAGTTTCTAATTCCTTTTCGGAATCAAAAATCTTCTTTTCTAAATAACAGAAAATTTTCTTATTTGAGGCTAAGCATTTAAAAGCTTCCTTGGCCTCATTGTGTAGAGTACTAAAGGCATTTTGCAAATAAAAATAGGACATTTTATCAACATGATCATATTTAGAATGACTTACATTCTTTTTCTTCTTTTGATGAGTCGTAAGACAAATATTGACATTTTCTTCATCATCACTTGAGTTATCATCGCTTGAGGACTCACTATCGCTCTCCCATGCAATGTATGCACTACTAGCTTTGCTAGATTTGTTGTGACGTTTATCTTTTCCTTTGTCTTTCTTCAACAAGGGACAATCCGACTTATAGTGACCGACCTTTCCGCAATTAAAGCATGATCCTTTTGACTTAGTTGTCTTACCTTCCTTTCGATTCGGGAATTTTGATTGTCTTCTATAGTTGACAAGATTTTCATCTGAATCTTGAACTTCATTCTTTCTAAGGTATTGGTTATACCTCCTTACGAACAACCCCGTGTCTTCATTCGAATCTTTATCATCATCACTTGATTCACTCTTACACGTATCATTGGTGGACGACTTATATCTTGAAGCCTTTAAAGCGACAAACTTCCTTTCAGTGTCCTTAGCTTTCTCCTTATTTTCCTTCTTTTGACTCTTCTCATGTTTCTTAAGGTTCATGAGCTCTTGCTCATGCTCTTGAAGCTTACCAAACAATATTGTCATGTCCAATGTTCTTAGATTGTTGGCTTCCTTAATCACGGTGACCTTTGGTAGCCAATCCCTGTTAAGACATCTTAAGATTTTATTAGTAGAAACATCATTAGGGGTAGTTCTATCAAGATAATTTAACCGATTATAGATGAGAAAATCTCTTTTGCATATCGGTAATGGTTTCACCATCCTCCATATGAAAAAGGTAAAATTCTTGAGTTAAAGTGTTGATTATAGCTAGTTTGACATCATTGGTTCCCTCATGGGTAATTTGCAATGAGTCCCACATAACTTTAGCACTAGTACAATGGGAAACCTTATAATACTCATCAACACCTAAGGCGGCGATGAGCATATTTCTGGCTTTCCAATCATAACTATACTTTTTCTCATCTTCTTCATTCCATTGTGCTTCAGGTTTAGGTATAACAACACCATCCGCATTGGTCATGGTTATTTCCATTGGACCATCTTGGATGACTTTCCATGCCTTCCTATCAATAGAGTTGATATGGACACACATATAATCTTTCCAATAACTATAGTTTTCAACGGTAAAAATAGGCGCCCTATTGTACGCCCCTTTAGGATCGTTACTCATTTTCTAAAAAGTTATATGTGAAGCACTAGATGAAACGGCGCTCGTGATACCACTTGTTAGACGATAATACCGATCTAGAAGGGGGGTTGAATATATCCGTATTTAAAATTTAGCGCTTTTTAAAAATGTTTTCAACGGTTGTGAAATCTCCCTAGATTATAATCGTCTAAATGATCTGTTAATGGAAAGTTCGGATATGCGTGAAACCGAATGGAATAACTACGATAGAGATAATCAACCATTATCTAAATCAATCGATTAACTACCACAATCCTTGATATCGTTACCTCTAATAATGCGTTAACACAATAAGAGAGCAAGTAAATTATTAATAGATTTGTATGAGATTAATTTTATCAAACACTTGATGAGCACTCCTCACCAAGTCTCAATTTCACTCAAATTGAATGTGCAGAATTTTACTCAGTTACAATCAAAGTGATTGCACCAATTTATTGAACAACTATTATGCACAACAATCAAGCAAGATTGATTTTACTATTAATTTCACACAAAACATAATTAATTCAGAATTTAAAGAGTTTAAGGGAAAGAAAGAACAACACCGAATTTATTTAGGCAACTCTCCTACCGTCCTCGCTTAGTGTACGCCTGCCCTCAATTCTAAATCTAGAATTGAGATATATTTATTATTAAGTTGCAAAGTTGATACAAGAGAAGAAGTGATCACCACCAATCAACCCCTAGTGTTGTTGCAGATCCTATTCGCTTCTCTCCCCTTGATTCGAGTTGAACCAAGTCCTTCAAGCGCTTCGAAGAAACCTCCGGTTACAGCTACCTTATTACAAGAACTCCACATTCTCCAAAACTTCAACTCGACTGATTTTGATCGCAAGTAACTTGAACCCTAAGCTTTCTTCACAATCCTCCGGTTACCGTTACTTGTTTGACCGAACCCACCGTTCTTCAAACTTTTCACTCGGTCAAATCTATAATACAAAGATTAGTGGAAAAACCCTCAATTATTGGAGGGCAAAACCCCAATGGTTTTATTCAAGAAAAACCCATACAAAGCCTTAACCTAAACTAAGATTACACAATCCTATTTGGACATTACCACCGCAACAATGCACAATGAAATTCTGGTATCAGATATAAGATGTCGAAGGTAATGTCACGACACTAATATCTGTTAACACACAATGGATAAAGATACAGAATGGTAAAGCAAATAACACAAGCAATTGTTAACCCAGTTCGGTGCAACTCACCTACGTCTGGGGGCTACCAATCCAGGAAGGAAATTCAGTAAAATAGAATTAGTTCAAAGACTCTCCGTACACTTCAACAAGTTACACTCTTTCTCACCTAATCTCTACCCGTGCAATTTCTACCTAAGCACTCTTAGATATGAGAACCCACTCACTTCCCTACAATCACACACCAGTGATTTTAAACAACAATCCCTTGAGAAAAGAAAATACTTTTCAATTACACACTCTTGATTTTACTTCACAGTTTCAATCAAGACGACACACTCTTGATCTTGCTTCACAGCTTTGATCAAGAAGACACACACTCTTGCTTAACAGCTTTAGAGTGACAAATTACAACCACAAATCAGTCCAATTCAATCATCAATGGATGACTTGAATGACCTACAAGTCTCACGACTAAACAGACACAAACCCTAGCTCTCTCTCTATATTTCGTTCAGTATTGGTTGTGTGTTCAAACAGGTTTTCTAAGTCCCTTTTTATAGAAGCATCCAGCTGGGCTTGGACATCTTGAAAACCCTAAATCTATTTTCCAATCAAATCTTTTTATAACCGTTGGTTAGATCTCCTTGGAAAATAAGTAAATCTGGTTGTAATCCATGATTGAATGCGCCAGCTAATCGTATCTTCAATCATACAAAGATTGCCATTAATTGTGCAATCACAAAACACCTGACATTCATATTGAATATTCTGTGTACAGGATGTCATGACATCGGGTCTAACATCCTGGAAAAATCCTGCATAATCCAATAATTCCTTTTATAACTTCCAGCTGGTACAGCCATATCAGATGCCATGACCTTGTGTATGTCATCTGAAATAATCATGCATGAACATGTCTTTTATTTAAGCTCCAGCAGGTACATCCAATATCAGAAGCCATGGCATTGTATGTGGCATTCTAAAACAATCCTGCATGAACATGTTCTTGAACTCCAACAGGTACATAGGATATCTCATGTTAAGACATCACACATAACATCTTGTGAACACTCTTTGTTTTACCAAAATTGATGCCAACACTTAGAATCAACAAACTCCCCTTTGGCAAATTTTGGCTAAAACATATATTTGTCCTTTTTGTTCACAAGGTAAACTATCAGCAGTTAAACAACATAACAATAGTTTAATCAGCAGCAGAAGCAAAACAATTACTAGCTATGGCTACTAGTAATGCACACATGCACAAGGGTACTTCTCCTCCCCCTAAATCTGTGCAACAAAAACAGAATTATTAGTTATGGATGCAACTAGTAAGACACACAAATGCACAAGGGTACTCCTTCTCCCCCAAAATCTGTGCACACAACAAACAGTCTCCATGAACATAACAGCTACTGTAACTTCAGCATCTGTACCAGCCAGAATGTCATTCTGACATCTGCTTCAACAACAACACCTGTGCACCATATCAGACATCCTCTTTGACATCTGTAAACAAAATAACATTCTGTTTTAACACCTATGCACTTCCTTTAAAAATAGTTGTCCTCCAGCTATATACATCTCACAACTTCCACAACAGTTTCCATATCAACACTTCTCCCCCTTTTTAGTCAAAATTGACCAAAGGTGACCAATCAGACAAAATAAATGTCTATTAGCCTAGCAGAGAAAGTTAGATCAGATGTTATAACATTAAGCATGTTAAAACATAATATTCAGGAAGTACAAACCATCATTATACACAACTGTGATAGCTGAGATAATGAACAAATCCAAGGAACTCTTTAAGAGCCCTAAATATTACACAACAGTCATCAATGAGGACTGCCACAAAATACATTTTCCAAAAAAACAATAAAACCAACAGCCTTCCAAACAACAGACCATCTTCCATCAATCTTTCCACCACACCTCACAGACTTCACCTTACCAGTCTTCAACACAGGCAGGAACCATTAATCAGAAGAAGAAGTATCACCTTCACCTTCACCTGTATCTTCACCTTCACCTTCAGAGTCTTCAGAGCTTCCAAAGCTACCACTGGATTGGGATTTTGATCTTGCATTTGAATCCTTACCAGCCTTCTCTACTTCTTCCTTTTCCAGGCTACAGATAAGAACTTCTAAAGCTTCTTTTATAGCCTTGGCCACCCTTATGCCATTATCCAATTCCTTGCAGGTTTCTTTTAGTTGATCAACCAAGCTCCCTTGAGATGTAGGCTCCCTTCCGGCAGATGTCATGAAATCATTGACATGACTTCCCTTAAACAACTTACAATGAATGGATAGAGGGGACTTTCTCCTTCTTGGAATGTCACTTGTACTCAGGATGCCTGGTTGTTGGCTCAGGATAATGCCACAAATAAGGGAGGGGAATGCAATGGGTAACTTCACAGCATTTGTAGAAGCATGTCTGATGGTTTGATCAAATATGAACATGCCAAAATCATAGTTAACCCTTGTCCCAATTGCATGAATGATTCTTCCAAGACTAATGGAGATGGTAGAGACATGATTAGTAGGCACCCAATTAGCTGAACCAATCTTTTGTAAGATGGCATATTTAACAGTGAGCTTCCCAGTTGATAAGTGATTCCTACTAGGCAATTCCTTAACTTGGCCAACTGTGATAACCCTACAGACCTCATTGTCTGTAGTCTCTAGGTCCACTCCTCTATCAGTTCCTCTTCCTAGGAACTTGTTGATAATACTTGGTGAGAATTTCACACATTTTCCCCTTACAAACACCTTGCAGAACTCCTCAGGGATATTAACAATAAACTCTTTTACCAACCCCTCATAACATTGGGGTAGAGCTACCACAGTCTTCATTAGTCCAGCATTTTTGATCAACTCAATTACTTCCTTTACCTCTACAGCCTCTTTTCCAAACTCTCTTTCAATAGCTACTCTCCTCTGAATGATAAATTTCCATTTTGCTGCACCATCCTCTAAATGAAAGGAGATATTGTCTAGGTGCACAACAGCAGCCTTGCCAGGAGACTTCTGAACAGTCTACCTTTTTGCAGGGGAGATGTCTGGGACATCGTCTTTGACATCTTCCTCAGAGTCAGAGCTATCTCTTTCTTTCCTTTTCCTAACCTCAACTTTTCTCCAAGATTTTGAGGGTCTTATACCAGCAGTCTTTTTCACTCTTCCTGTTCTCATTTTAGCCACACTTTTCCCTTTCCTAGTTCTCAGTTTCTCAGCTACACTAGGTTTTACAAGATTAACCAAAGGATCATCCTCTTCTTCAGAGCTTTCTTCCTCTAGGTCAATAACCTTCTCCTGAGACATATTCGCTGGTTTCTTGCTAGGTAGGGTTTTACCTAGAGAGAATAGCCCTTCAGCAGCAACGTTCTTTTCTGATCTAGATGAGTCATCATCTTTATCAGCATGAGGTTCCTCCTTAGAAGAGGGGTCCCTTCTGGACAGAGGAGTAGAAACCCCTTTGACTTCATGCCCTTCACTTAGAATCCTAGTGACTAGGTTCCTTATGGCATGATTAGCATAATGCATGTCTTTTGGAAGAGAGGAGTTACCGGAGGTATTACCTTGCTTATCTCCAGCTTTGGAGGAGGGACCTGGGGTGTCGCCTGGTATCATGCAAAGTGGAGTAACGTCCATAACGTCTTCATCTACAAACTCCATGGAGGGAGTCTTTGCATGGTGAGAGGATTTTGAACCAGATGATGATGGATGTTGATACATGTTGTAGAATTTTTGAGAAAAGTTTATTTGCCCTAACTGAGCTTCTCTGAGAAGTTGAATGGAAATGGAGGTTGCTGTGTTTAGGTAGCGTGTGCTAAGGGAATAGATACTATTTTCAATGCTAGGGAATGATTTGTCATTAATGTGGCTCTTTCTTTTAAAAGGGCAGACACTATTTTTATTTCTTTTATTTTTCCATTTTAATTGCCATAATTTCACAAGAGTCCAAATCCCTAATTTTCCTCCCTCATATTCAATTTGAATTTCACCCAAATTCCTTGCAACCATGTCTGCTAGTTCCAATCCATGCTTTAGACTTCTGAATTTGTCTTCCACGAATTTTCTAATGAAGTGATAATGGCAAAAATAGTACTTTGTCCATCTGTGTTGAGTCTGATTTTTGGACCTAGTTTCATCGTTCAGGTTGTCATAATACAATGTCATGACATCGTATGTGACACTGTATGCAATCACTAATAGTTTCATCCAACCCAGTTGAGCCCAACTGCTTCCATCTTCTATACCTTTCATATGTGTAGAAGCAGGTGTCATTCCAATCTTCTCCACATTGTTCTTGGCCTTTTTGTTTCTAGATAAACATAAAGTCCCCTGTGGCTTAGTCCCAGCAGTTCCATTCTGCCTATGACTGGTCATATGTCCACCTATTTGATCTAACCTCTCAGTTTTTTGAGCCATCATAACCTTTTCTCCTCTGAACTTTTGGTGTGACATCTTTGTCTGACATTTCTCACAGACTTGTTTTTCATCACTCTTGAGAGCATCTATACTCATCCAATACTTTAAGGGATAATCCATTTGAGAGCTCCACCTGTAGCAGTTGTCTTTGGTCCTGATTCCTTTCATAATCACTTCACTATTTTTGTCAAAGATTAGACATTCAGTTTTGGTGAAGTTAACATTCAGACCTTGATCACATAGTTGACTGATGCTTATTAGATTTGCAGTCAAGCCCTTAACTAGTAGAACCTTGTCAAGTTTAGGAGCTCCAAGACAATCAAGCTTACCTGTTCCCTTGATTTCACCTTTTGCTCCATCTCTAAAGGTTACATGGCTTATGGTATGATGATGCAAATCAGTTAGCAGGTCTTGGTTTCCAGTCATGTGTCTGGAACATCCACTATCAAAGTACCATGAGATTCTGAGGGGAATGTGAGCTATCAGACTAGTAACATTAGTCTTAGGAATCCATTGTTTCTTAATTATAGGCCTATGCTGTTTGGGTCTGGATTGATAGTGATTCTGATGATGAGTATGCCTAGGATAACCATACAGTTTATAGCAGAACGACTTTAGATGACCAAACTTCCCACAGTGATGGCATCTCCATCTCTGGTGTTTCCCTTTCTGCTGTTTTCTCCTCTGATGTTGGAACATATGATGTGACATCACATATTTACTTTTATTATGGATGCACTTAGGTTTGGCTTGAGATTTGGCACCAGTGTAACTGCTCTCAGGTTTTGAGTCATTATACCCAATTCCAGATTTGTCTCCTGTTACTTGTCCAGTTTGGAGAATCTTGTCTAAGGAGTCAGATCCATTGTTTAACATCCTTACATACTTGGTCATCTCTTCTAGTTTAGAATTTAGAAACATGACTTCAGTTTTAAACTTAGAGATGGTTTTCACATGGTCTGCCTTCTCTCTTTCCAACTGTGTTATCTTCTGACTTTCAGCTTGTGGATTTTCAACTAGCTTGGCATTCAGACCCACTGCTTCTGTTTGTAACGTGGAAATGGTTTCCAAGTATTCTACCTTCTCATTCTCAAGTTGAGTTATTTCTTTCTTCTGGTTTAAAACCTGTTTGCTCAGCTCTACACTTTTATGACACAACTCTCTGTAGGTAGAGGCCAATTCTTCAAAGGTTACTTCACCATCACTTGAGTCTTCCTCAGATCCCCATCTTCCTGTCAAAGCAGTCACAAGCTTTGCAGCCTCCTCTGTATCACTCTCATCTGACCAGGTGGCAACAAGACTCATCTTCTGCTTCTTGAGGTAGGTTCCACATTAAGTTCTAATGTGTCTATACCCATCACATTCATAGCACTTTACTTATTTTCCTTCTTTGGGCTTCTCCTCTGACCTTACTCTTCTTCTATTGCTGATGTCAGGTGAGATGTTCTTGACATTTGCCTTGGATCTTACATCCATTTTCTTTAACAATCTGTTGAACTGTCTCCCCAACATTGCAACTTCATTGGCCCACTCTTCATCCACATCTTGATTGTTTTCCTCTTCTGTGTTTGATATGAAGGCAATGCTTTTGGTTTTCTTTTCAGTTCCATCATTCAATCCCATCTCAAAGGTTTGGAGGGAACCAATTAGCTCATCTACCCTCATGTTGGAAATGTCTTGAGACTCTTCTATGGCAGTCACCTTCATTGCAAATCTTTTAGGAAGTGATCTGAGTATTTTCCTTACCAGTTTTTCATCTATTATCTTCTCTCCTAGGGCTCCTGAAGCATTAGCAATTTCAAGGATACTCATGTGAAATTCATGAATGTTTTCATCTTCTTTCATCCTTAAGTTTTCAAACTTTGAGGTGAGTAGCTGAAGTCTAGACATCTTTACCCTAGAGGTGCCTTCATGAGTGGTCTTGAGAATGTCCCAAGCATCTTTGGCCACTTCACAATTGTTTACCAGCCTGAAAATATTCTTATCTACCCCATTGAATATTGCATTCAATGCTTTAGAGTTTCCAAGAGCAAGATCATCCTCCTCCTTGGACCATTGTTCTTCAGGCTTCTTCTCAGTAGTGGCTTCTCCTTCTTTAGTAATGACAGGATGTACCCAACTTGTTAACACAACTTTCCAAGCCTTGTTATCAAGGGATTTCAGAAACGCTACCATTCGAGGTTTCCAATAGTCATAGTTAGAACCATCCAAAATTGGTGGCCTATGAACAAATCCTCCATCTCTCTCCATTGTACCAGAAAATATTGTCCCTAGATCTCACCCAGAACCAGAGCAGGATGCCTGCTCTGATACCAATTGAAATTCTGGTATCAAATATAAGATGTCGAAGGTAATGTCATGACACTAATATCTGTTAACACATAATGGATAAAGATACAGAATGGTAAAGCAAATAACACAGGCAATTGTTAACCCAGTTCGGTGCAACTCACCTACGTTTGGGGGCTACCAAGCCAGGAAGGAAATTCACTAAAATAGAATTAGTTCAAAGACTCTCCATACACTTTAACAAGTTACAGTCTTTCTCACCTAATCTCTACCCGTGCAATTTCTACCTAAGCACTCTTAGATATGAGAACCCACTCACTTCCCTACAATCACACACCAGTGATTTTAAACAACAATCCCTTGAGAAAAGAAAATACTTTTAAATTACACACTCTTGATTTTACTTCACAGTTTCAATCAAGAAGGCACACTCTTGATCTTGCTTCACAGCTTTGATCAAGAAGACACACACTCTTGCTTAACAGCTTTAGAGTGACAAATTACAACCACAAATCAGTCCAATTCAATCATCAATGGATGACTTGAATGACCTACAAGTCTCACGACTAAACAGACACAAACCCTAGCTCTCTCTCTATATTTCGCTCAGTATTGGTTGTGTGTTCAAACAGGTTTTCTAAGTCCCTTTTTATAGAAGCATCCAGCTGGGCTTGGACATCTTGAAAACCCTAAATCTATTTTCCAATCAAATCTTTTTATAACAGCTGGTTAGATCTCCTTGGAAAATAAGTAAATCTGGTCGTAATCCATGATTGAATGCGCCAGCTAATCATATCTTCAATCATACAAATATTGCCATTAATTGTGCAATCACAAAACACCAGACATTCATACTGAATGTTCTGTGTACAGGATGTCATGACATCGGGTCTGACATCCTGGAAAAATCCTGCATAATCCAATAATTCCTTTTATAACTTCCAGCAGGTACAACAATATCAGATGCCATGACCTTGTGTATGTCATCTGAAACAATCCTGCATGAACATGTCTTCCATTTAAGCTCCAACAGGTACATCCAATATCAGAAGCCATGGCATTGTATGTGGCATTCTAAAACAATCCTGCATGAACATGTTCTTGAACTCCAGCAGGTACATAGGATATCTCATGTTAAGACATCACACATAACATCTTGTGAACACTCTTTGTTTTACCAAAATTGTTGCCAACACTTAGAATCAACACATAATGGTCAACAAAAATTGTTATGTGTATTTGTTGAGAAATGAAATGGAGAATGAAGATGAAGAGAACTTTGGTGTATATGTTTCACTTTTCTTGTTATTTGTCGAAGAAGAAACTCTAGAATATTTATATGATGCATGGACTAAATAACAAACATAACAGAATTATTTTGCACAATTACACAGTAGAAAGTTGAGTCCAAGCTACGACCACTCGACCTGTTTAGCCTTGAGGCAAAATTATTCAAGTGAAGCAGGCGATGAGTCGACTCAAACAGGGCATGAGTCGACTCAAACAGAGTTTTTCCAGGGTTGAGTCGACCTATGACTCGACCTGTTCAGACCCGTGACTACATGGTTCAAATGGAAATAGACAATGAGTTGATGCAACATGTGGATGAGTCGACTCATTCAGTTTTCCCAGGATTGAGTCGACCTGTGACTCGACCTGTTTAGACCCGAGAGTTACGCTCCGAGTCATGAGTCGACTCATAGTTCTTAAACTGTCAAAAATGAGTTTTGAGATGTATTTTGATTAATTTAAACCAATCTCTTATGAACCTAGAGTATTAACGATGATCAAGTGCATGATTCACATCTATGATATGCTCATATATGCCTTGACACGTTGAACTTATACTTTGAACATGTTAGGGGATGAATGCATTCTATGATATGATGACACCGTCCAAAAAACACGTTATGGGCGACTAGAAAGGTTTGACATCATTAAAATAAGAACTAGGCATCTTTTCCTTCACAAAAATTGTCTCATTTAATTCTGGAGGCAGTCAATAATAAGCAGTGGAAAACTCTCAAAATGGGGAAAAAGGTCCTTGGATTTCCCACCTTATGTTTGCTGATGATTTACTTATCATTGGAGAAGAAAATAAGATCCAAATGAAGAGTGTGGTGGATATTCTGCATACCTTTGGAGACATGTTTGAGCAAGAAGCGAGTGAGGAAAAAACCATCATTTTGTTTCCAAGAAGGTGCCTAGAAGAACAAGGGAGAAATTAGTGCATATGTCTAAGTTTAGAGAAATGCAGGACATTGGAAAATACTTAGGTGTTCCACTGAATGGGAAACCTTTGAAAAGGGAGGATTACAAGTATGTTCTTAATCAAATAGAAAACAAGATCACATGTTGGAAAGCTAAACAGTTGTCCCTCACAGGGTGAGTTATGTTGGCTAAAAGTGTTATAGAAGCCATTCTTGTTTACCCTATGATGATAAACATGTTGCCAAAAGCATGTGTAGATGACATTCAAAGGTTGCAAAGAAACTTTGTGTATGAAGACTCAAGCGAAAAGAGGAGTTATCATGCTATGGACTAGGATAGAATGACAAAAGATAAGAACTGTGACATACTGGGATTGAGAAAGATGAATAATATGAACAAGGCCTACAACATGAAGCTAGTTGGGAAATTGATAAATGATGAAGATGGCTT
Source organism: Lathyrus oleraceus (assembly GCF_024323335.1). Lineage (NCBI taxonomy): Eukaryota > Viridiplantae > Streptophyta > Magnoliopsida > Fabales > Fabaceae > Lathyrus > Lathyrus oleraceus. The sequence continues at coordinate 298,665,365 of NC_066580.1, read as the reverse complement.
ATGGTGTAAAGTACTGTGCAACAAATATAACATTTCTAGTATCGTGGATTATAGCTCGAAGATGACAAACTCAAAACTTTGGAAGGATATAATCAAGTTAAAACCAAAGATTCTATGGCACGCGAGTTGGATAATTAGAGACAGGGAATCTATAAACCCTTGGTCATATTGTTGGATAGTTAATGAAAGGAGCATCAATGACATGAGATTAAAGGTTCCGCAGGAGTTACAAAATGCAAAGTTGAAAGAATTGGTGGGAGAGGATGGCAACTAGAATTGGCATATTTTGAGTCCGTAGATGCCGGTTTTGCTATTACAAAAAATCAAAGTTATTTTGCCACCTATTAGTCATTATGGGAAGGATGAATTGAGTGTGACTGGAATTGGTAATCATGGTGTGTCTGATAACTACTTGTATAACAAAATGGAGGTTGCAGATGAGGAGGAAGAGAATGAGCATTGGAAGAGTATTTGAGTCTTAATGTGTAGGAGAAAATTAAGATTTTTGTTTGGATATTTGGACATGATAAACTTATGGCTAATTACCACAAAAGTATGAAAGTTTTGGGTATAGTAGATTGTGTTTTTTTGTGGTTGTGTTTGTGAAAACGCTACGCATTTTTCAGATATTGCCAAAGAGCTCAACAGTTGTGGAATAATATTATTCTAGATACTATCAGGTTGGAATTCTTTAATATGGATATCAAGGACTGAATTAATATGAATATGAATCATAATAAGCATTGGAGTATGTTTTGGACTGTGGGGTGTCATTGTTTGTGGTGGTGGGGTAACAAAGAGATGCATGATGACCAATTTCGAGACCTTATTGTCTGAGTAATTTTGTGAATGGTAGGATTGAGGAATATGATAAGAGTCGTCTTAACAGAGATTTGGTTTCGCAGATGGAGACTTCTTGGACTCAAGTTTACTGGGAAGCGCCAGAAGAGGGATGTGTAAAACTTAATTCATATGGAGCTAGCAAAGTTAGGAGTGTGGCAGGTTGTGGTGGGATTATTCGTAATACTAAAGGAGAGTGCTACAGAGGCTATTACAAAAGTGTGGGAAACTGTAGTGCATTTTGTGCAGAGCTATGGGGAGTGTTCGAAGGGATTAAGCTAATCAGTAAACTCAGTTGAAAAAAGGTGGATATTTGTTTGAACTCTCTACCTATTGTTGAAGCCATTGAGAATTAGGTGGAAGATTATGCTATAGTTAAGCAAATTCGCTTTCATTTAGGCTTGGAAGTGAGGGTGAATCATATGTTTAAAGAGGCAAACTTGTGTGTGGATAAGCTAGCTAAAGTTGGAATTGAGTGTGCTAAAGATAGGGAATTTCAGGATGAAATTCCGAATTTTATTTAAATTTGGTTCGAAATGAAAATGATGAAATTGTGTTCAATAGAACTATAGCGTATATGCATGACAACGGGGCGGGTCGGGGATGATTTTTACCTTCCCAAACCCAAACATGAATCTCCAAACAATCCCCGCTCCCCTCCCCAAACCCAAACAGGGATGGAGAATCAAAATCCAAATCCGTCCCAAACGGGTTCGGGTTGGATTCGGTATTCCCGTCCCGCCACCATTCATTTATTGAAATTATTTTTTTTAATAGAAATACTTATTTTTTCTAAAATAAAATTATATTAAAAATAATAAAATAAAACAATCTAAACAAATTTCATACATACATTTCAAATATTTTAAATAATAAATTCAAATTAAAATATCAAAACATTGATCACATATTTAATATTTTAAATTATCAAAAATAAATAATAATGTACATAATGAAAAAAACAGGATGGATTCAGGGACGAGTTCGGGGTGGGTACTAGTGTCCCAATTACCCGACCTGTCCCCATATTTTATAATCGGAGAAAACCCAAACTCGAATTCAAATCCAGTCAAAACGGATTTTTCCCGTCAACTTCGAGACGAATTCGAGTGAATACACGCAGATACGAATTATGTTGCCATACCTAATAGCGTAGTTGTTTTTCGTTTGGTTTAGACGCTCTTTGTAATAAAAAAAGGTAAATGAAATGTTTTTTTTTTAAAATCTGAATTTGACAAGATATACTTTAAATTACCATAAAAGACAAAAATAAAATAAAATAAAATAGTACAACTTAATGTAACTAATTTAACATTAAAAAATATAGTAAAACGAAAACAAAGAGAATAGAGAAAGTGATGATGAGGTAAGAGAAGCTTGAATTTCACAAATCACTGCAACCAACGGCCATACGCCAGGGTTATTTTCGAAAATTCACTCTTACCTTTCTTCACCCATCACACTCACTTGCTAAAAAAAGCTTCTACTGTATGTAATGTATGTATTTGGTATTTACCCTCTCAATTCTCACTGCAGCTTCTACACTTTTTCTATACATGTAACTAAAAGTCTCATCTTTATTCATTCCTAAACATTGTGTTGATTTGAAAAAGTATCAATGGAAACTGGGTTGAACTCAGAATCACTGAACAAAAGAGGTGGCAGTGTTGAACCCAAAGTGGGACCTTTTGTTCCAAAAACTGATCGCAACCCAAGAGATTTACGTTCATGGGCCAAGAGAACTGGTTTTGTTTCTGATTATTCAGGTGAAGCAGGGACTAGTGGAAGTGAAAAGTTTGAATCTTTTCAACAGAGAGGAAGAGGGTCTTCATCTTCTCCTAAGATAGAGATAGATCCAGTTTTGGGGAGGATGAGAGACAATAGGGGTGTTGAGATCCAACCAGCTTCACATGGTGGAGTTGGTTTGGAAGAGAATGTGAGAAAGGAGAATGACACTGATGCTGAAAGGAAAGTTGGTTTTAGAGGGAATGGTAATGGTGGGAATGCTCATGGAGTATCTGCGGTTGCTCCTGTGACAGAGGAAAAGGATGAGGAGGAGAATGTGGTACATGATGAAGTTAAGGTTAATTTGTATGAAGAAGAAGGAGTGGAGCCTGTGGATGGTGGATGGAAGGGACCATCAGAACTGAATTGCGGACTTACTGAAAATCCGGGTTTTGGTTAGTTTATGTTCATTGTTTTCCTATTGATTATGATTTTGAATTGTCTCTTACATGATTTATGCTCATGTTTTATATGGTTTGAAAGTAGTTTTGTTTGAATTGACTTGATTCCGATATTCTATACTTACACTTTTGTATCTTCTACTGCAGTATCTCTTATCTATTATGGCTTACAACACTATCTATCATTGGCTGGTTCACTTGTATTGATCCCATTAGTCATGGTACCGGTTATGGGTGGAACAGATGTAAGTGTATGCTTTTGTTTACAATTGACTCTACGGTAATTGATAGCTCTTCGGATTTTTATCTATTCCCATTTACATTATTAATCACTAATAACAGAAGGATACTGCTACTTTGATTTCTACAATGTTGTTTCTTTCTGGCATCACAACTATACTTCACGTTTACTTTGGCACCCGACTGCCTTTAGTTCAAGGGAGCTCATTTGTGTATTTAGCACCGGCGTTAGTCATTATAAATGCTCAAGAATATCGGAATCTTACCGAACATGTAAGTTCTTACTTCATTAAAAAACGGAAAATCTTAATTTATCATAAACACTCGAGGCTCTTAATTCTGGTTATTTCAATTTGCAGAAATTTAGGCACATAATGAGAGAACTTCAAGGTGCTATAATTGTTGGTTCAATATTCCAATGTATCTTGGGGTTTAGTGGCTTGATGTCTATCCTACTCAGGTAACAAGAAGTTTTACGTCATATCTTCATTCTATCCACCCTAAATATCTCTCTTCGTGTGTTCAATGTAGTAAATTATATAATGTATTAGTATGATCATGATGTTTTGCTACCTCGGTGAAAATTTATGATGTGTGTTCAGTAACATGTGAAATAAAGAGATGCATGATATTGGTCAATGAAGCGATACAAAATGCTGAACTTTCATTAAAAGATAGTTATCACATTTTCAGTCTTGAATATCAATTATTTACGATTTTACAATTTGTTGTAGGTTAATCAACCCAGTTGTGGTTGCACCAACTGTTGCTGCTGTAGGTTTAGCGTTCTTCAGTTACGGTTTTCAACAAGCTGGCATTTGCTTGGAAATTTCTGTTCCACAAATAGCACTGGTTCTATTATTCACTCTGGTGAGTAATGCAGCACCAATCACTGGTTCTAAAGTTACTGCTTGATTTATAAACAGGTCATGGGATTTGGAACTTTATTAAATTATTTATGTTCAGAAACTCATAATTTCTCCGTCTTGTCTTGTTTGAAGTATCTGCGAGGAATATCTATCTTTGGACGCCATTTATTTCGAGTTTATGCTGTAAGTATCTTACATTGTTTTTTCTTCATTTTATATTTAGAATATGTGGCTATAATTACAAAATCTTACGAATTACTTTTAAATATTTGTAGATTCCGTTGAGTGTAGCAATAGTTTGGATATACGCATCCTTTTTAACAGCCGGAGGTGTATATAATTACAAAGGATGCAATCCCGATATACCGAGTTCAAACGTTCTTACAGAAGCGTGTAGAAAGCATGCATATACCATTCAACATTGCAGGACTGATGTTTCAGATGCATTGTCTACTGCTGCATGGGTCAGAATTCCTTACCCTTTACAATGGGGTTTCCCTATTTTCCACTTCAGGACTTGCATAATCATGGTCATAGTGTCACTCGTTGCTTCTGTGGATTCAGTAAGTATCATATTTAAATTTTTAGATGCATTTTCATTTTGAAAGTAAGGATCACATCTAGTGGCATATCTAGAGCTCTGAGTTGTTGGTTTATCCTTTTTTCTAGGTTGGAACTTATCGTACCGTGTCTCTTCAAGTTAATTCAAGACCTCCAACTCCAGGAGTTGTAAGCCGAGGAATTGCCCTGGAGGGTTTCTGTAGTATATTGGCCGGTCTTTGGGGTTCAGGTACTGGTTCAACGACTTTGACAGAAAATGTGCACACAATTAACATCACAAAGGTGGCAAGTAGGAAGGTAGTGGAACTTGGAGCAGTTTTCTTGATCCTTTTCTCATTTATAGGTAAAGCAACAAAGACTGTGCAAAAAATCCTTAGTTCACTAAAAAACTTCTAACTGTCCGTACATTCATCTTTCATTTCTCTCCATTTTGTTGCATGCTGGTTGGCGGGGAGGATCCGAGGACGCACACTAGTTTTGTTTTGATGCATTCTTAGGTCTTACCTACTTTATGTCTCAGTGATAAGTGCAGATAGCAGCTATGGCAACGCTATCGCACTTTAGTTTAGAAGAATTCAAACAAACCGCTATTTTCCGCGATCCACAATTGACTATACATTGTACTTTTGTAGGAAAAGTGGGTGCCCTTCTTGCTTCAATTCCACAGGCCTTGGCTGCTGCGGTACTATGTTTCATGTGGGCTCTTACCGTGACATTGGGTCTATCAACGTTACAGTATGGTCAATCAGCCAGCTTTAGGAACATGGCAATTGTTGGCGTTGCATTGTTCCTTGGTATGTCCATTCCTTCTTATTTTCAACAATACCAACCCGAGTCGAGTCTTATACTGCCTAGTTATCTGGTTCCTTATGTGGCAGCTTCTAGTGGACCATTCCATTCAGGCCTTAAACAAGTAAGTCACAGTTGAATCATATTTTACTTTCTTGAGAAATTATAGTATTACTTAAAAATTTGTTTAGACTATAGTGAGATAAGTTGTCATTTTCTTTGTACAAAACTTATTAGGTTGATTTCGCTATCAATGCTCTTATGTCCATGAACATGGTGGTTACACTGTTGGTGGCATTTCTACTGGACAACACTGTCCCGGGAAGTAAACAAGAACGAGGAGTGTACGCATGGTCGAAAGCTGAAGACATTGCCGCAGATGCCTCACTGCAATCTGAATATTCGCTACCGAAAAAACTTGCATGGTGTTGCTGTTGGTTAAAGTGTTTAGGAGTCTAATACTTGGACATTATTGTAACACTTAAAGAAAAAATATCACTCCTAAGAGCTTAGAAGTAAATGTGTACATTGTAATATTAATATTGTTATATTTGAAATATTAATCACAATTCAGAATTTAACTGTACAAAATCCAATGAAACAAAGAATAAATTGGTATTAATTTGAAATTTGAGCTGATTTGTTGCTCTGCCATTCTTCAAGAAAGGAACGGAGGGTATAATTTGGTGTAAGGGATGTGTGTTTGAGCCTTAAGTTTGTCATTGGTGATGTATCATGTCCTGAATGCAACCACTGTTCTATTGCTTCTAGCTCATAAGAAAACCCATCTGCTGCCACATGTGGATTTTTCATTACCTCCTGTGCACCAAACATCATAAAAATGTCACTTCATTAGATTAAACTATACTTATATATAATGTGCATAATCATAAGCACGAATCCTCTTAAGGTCTCGGTTTGAATACGGCTAGATGCTAAAAATCTTTGTTGGATCAGTCATACAGAACTTCACTCTGACTTTAAATGATCCTCTCCCTGCTAGTGGACGGTGAGATTGATCCCCTGTCTTGTAAGACCGAATACCAAACTTTCAAATAAATCTGTGAAAATAATGAAAAGCTGAATGGACTAACCTGTTGTATAGGGCAAAGGAAAACACTAGGCACATCACTAGAGCCTTCTCTATCAATGCATCCACTAATGGTTATCTTTCTATCTTCTTTTGCAACTATTTCATCACCCTTTCTTCTTATCTTATTGAGTTCTTCTATCACCTTTGCAATACTTAGATTTGGGTTGGGTTTGCTTTTCATGGACATGCAAATCATTGCCAGGCTCACAAGTTCTTTTGCTAGATCCAATGGCCATTGTCCTGCCATGTCATCAAGAATGTTAACCAATGTTTCTCTATCCATGTCCATTGTCATAAGCTCCTCAATGGGCTCATCCCAATTTCTTCCAGTTAAAAGCTGCATCAGTAAAACCCCTACAACACGTAAATCTGACTCGACATTGCATTCGTTGTCGTCATCGTTACACTCTTGAAGCCCAAAGCCTGTGATTTTTGCAACTAAATTACGGTCTAGGAGGACATGTGCCGGGCTCAAATGACAATGAATAACATACATTTGTCGAGATGAATTCAGAAAGCCAAGACCCGAGCATACTTCTGTCGCAATACGTATTCGATCGTGCCACCGTAAGCCTCTATTTCTTCTTCTGGTAAACAGCATGTCCTGTAAGCTCCCATTGCCCATGTATTCAAAAACTACACATTTTGGCTCGGAGCAGAAGCCAACCACAGCAACTAGATGTGGATGCCTAATATCACCAACAAACCTTACCTTAGATTGAAAATCCTCTTGAGACAAAGAAGTAAAAGAAGCCATCATCTTAATCGCAACGGTAGAGTGGTTAAACCGTCCTCTAAACACATTAGTCCATTCTCGACCGCACTTCAACCTCAACCGCTGAGAAAAGTTATCAGTCGCCAACCTCAACTCCTCCTCACTATACTCCCTCATCCCGCAACTTGTGCCACCATTGTCGCTCAACCTCGCTGCCATACCTATAACATCTTTCTGCTTACAAAACTCGATCCTTCGATTCAATACATCCCTCTGCTTCCTCCTCCACCCTTCCCCCTCAGACCAATATACCCTCCTCCACCTCCCCACTCCATCCCCCACCTACTCACTAGACATTCTCAACTTCCCGGCCCAGATCCAAAACTCCTCTATCTCCCTCACCATGTCCGCTCTCTCCCTCACTGCTCTCTCTACCTGCGTCTCTGCTCTTGATCTCGATATTGTTGAAAGTTGAAGCTTGTTTGATAATTCTGATTGAAGCTCTACTAATGAATTCATCCTTTGTTTTCTCTCTTTAATCTCTGCTCTCATTTCTTCTCTTTGCTCTTTCTCTAAATGTAGTTCCTTGTTGAGATTCTCCTTTGTACTTACTTCTTCCCTTATTCTACCTTCAAGTTCTTCGGCCTAAAAATGTATCATAATTAATTGTTATATCAACTATGAAAAAAATTTAAAATGACTCCAAATTGGTTTGACTAAAATCAAATGGTTGGTGTCAGAGACGCTAACACATGTCAGACACCACACACGACTATCATTACCCTGCTGTTGCATAAGCTAATTGCCCATTCGGCTTTTGTGCGTCTTTCTATATTTTCCTTAGCCTCTTTTCTCTTCAACTCAATGGTTTTGCGAAGGATCTCAATTTTTTCTGTAGTATTCTGTATGCGAGAAAAATCAAACAATATTATGATCAATAAATTAAATAATCATTAGAAACACACAACCTAGTTCGAATTCTAATGATAGCGTTTGAACCGACCAATATTAGCATCTATACGTTGATAAAGGATTTGCAGATTAAATCCTAATGTGACATAATAAAATGTATGAAATGTCAAACATTTGATATCCAAAAGAAAAAATGCAACTCTAATCACGAATTTAGGACAAAATTAAGATTTGACAATACATTTCAATTCCATTTCCTGTAATTAATGTTGGATTTTTATTTTAAGAAAAAAAAATCACTTAAATGTGATGGCTAATTTTGACTTCAATAAAAAAAAAGGTCAAAACACATAGTGGATTTTTCTGAATAAATTAGTAATAGTTTAATCATAACAAAAACAAATAGAAACCTTATTAAATCACGATTTAACTGCAGTAATATTTTTTAAAATCTTATTTAATTATATTTTAATCAATTTTTTTTGACTATGTACCATAATCCGTTTTACAGATCGAGTAAACATTTTAAATTTTATCAAATTTCTTACAACTGTAAAGTGAAACCAATGATCTAACAACTCTCAAAGAACAGACAAACAAACACAACAAATCAGAACAAATAAATAACAACATTAATCAATGTCCACATATTTTATTCAAAATATCCATCTATTGTTTAGAGTCGGTACCTTATTAGAATTGTTCAATTCAATGACAAGTGGCCCAATTTTTGTACCAACGTGCAAGTCATCATTCTCCTGCACATAAATTCCTTCCTCCAAATTTGAAGATAACAACAATTCTTGATGATAATTTTCCATGTCTTGAAGATAAAACTCCCATTGATTTTGAACCAAATTGGTTGATGAAGGAGAAGCACTTAATCTATTCTGAGAATAATCACTTATTTTGTCACTAAACATTTTGTCTAACCAATCTTTAAAAGTTACCTTATCTTTCATTTTTGCAACCATTACTCCACTATCATCTTCCATGATTTTCTCATCACTGTTTCCCCTTAGAAAAACTTGCTTCCCACCACATATAATGAATAATTCACATAAACTAGGTTTGTGTTGATGAACATAGAATAATCCACTAATAGCACCTTTTGATTTTCTAATTAAAATTAAGAAAAAAAATTATTAAACGAAAAAAATATCTTTTATACAAATTTTTAAAGATTAGATTAGGAAAAAGTACATACAAAGAAGGCTTCATAAATGAAAATCCCATAACCAATTTGGTTATTTCTAGTTCATTTATCATATCGATGACATGCTTCTGTACCGGTTCATCAAATTTCTCGATTTCAAGAATTTTGACTGACACCTGCAATATATCATTCAACTTTATTTAAAAGTCGGTTTGATTTGGAAAACATTTTCTATTTCATTATTTTCATTATGCATCTTAAACAATTTTTTTTGTTATGATATGAGAAAATTAATTTTGTTATTGAAGTACTAAGATGAACATACCTTGCCACAAAAAGCAATATATTTGGAAAACAGCTTCTTGATTCTCTCTTTCTCATCTTTTCTTAGAGCTTCAAGTTTCTCATCATTCAAAGATCTTGCTGGAAGTTTTCCAACTACAAGGAAAAAAAGCCACAAAACTAAGCTAAACCCAATTGAATTTCAAAAGAAAGAAAAACAAATCTTATGCACAAACCAAAAACTTACATGGTGTATAAACATAATCCTTAGAAATGCTATGAGTCACATGAAGAATAACAATGGAAATTGGATGAGAATTCCATTTCTGAAGAGCCCAATTTAAAGTATTAAATCCATCTTGTGCATCATCACCAATAGCAACATAGATTTTCTCTTTTTGTGTTGCATCCATTGTTGTTTAGATTGTGTTGGAGAGAGGTCTAGTGTGAAAACAACCTTATAAATATCATCAATTTCAAAGGTTTGTTTTGTGGTTTTTTTATGTGTTTGGTTTGAAACTATGTATTATTATAATATAATGTTTTTATCATGATTTGTAAGAGAAGAGTCCGAATGAAACGGTCAGGTTTGGACTTTTGTGTATGGAATGTCATGATTGGCAAATGGAGCTGGGGTCATAGATTTGCAATTTCTATGGTTCTTCTTAGAATTCACTTTTGTTTTCTTATGGATTAAGTTAAATAAGACAGAGTGAAATTACTAGCTTCACTAGGACTTATTGATTATCATTTTTGAACTACTTTACTCGCATAAATTGTAAAATACCGAGAGGATTAAATGAGGTATGGAGTTTCTTTTTAAATATGTCTTTTTAAAAAAGAAAATATTGTCTCATTTCAGATAGTTAAATATAGTTATTATTATTTTCACTAAAACTAGTTATTGTTGTTCAAGAACGACCAAGTCATCCAATAAAACCGATTCAATTTAATGATTCTCTCTAAAATTTTGTTTGCATAAGAGGCCATGCATTGGAATCCGACACTACACACATCGCAACCACCAAAATTAATCCAACGGTCTCTCATATCCCATGCTAAAGACGGTTTTAACCGTTTCTCATATATAAACACGATCACGTGCTAGACCATAGTACAATTTCATTTCGTTGGTGGTGATTAAACGTGACTCATAAAATAAGGAAGAGAATTTTTTTATTTCTGAGAAAAAAATTTTTTTTTGCTAAAATATTTTTCCATGAAATATTGGATTTTTGGAGATAGCTATGGTTGTCGGGATGCCCACCATTATCTCAGTAGTTTCCCTTTTCTTCAAGTGCAAATCAGTTAGAATTTTTCTTAGCCAGAAGACTCGATTAACAAATGATGTGGCTGTAATAAACTATACTTCATCTGTTGATTGCTCCATAATTTCTTGTTTTTTTGAACTCCAAGAGATTATCCCTGATCCAGAATTAAAACAGTAACTTGAAGTTTTTTTCACGTCATCTAAAGATCCTGCCCAATTACTATCAGAGTAATCTTGCAACTTAAAAATTTCCGATCTACGAAACTTGATACCGTAATGTATGGGCCACTTGGCATACCTCAACACTCTTTTTTCTCCTTTGAAATGAGATTCCTTAACACAATTCATGAATCTTGAAAGAACATTTACATCATACAAAATATTTATTCTTGTAGTTGTAAGATACATTAAGCAGTCAATCAAATTTCGGTAGAGTGTTTCATCCATTTGTTCTTCTTCACCATCCTTGCATAGCTTTTCCTTTGGACACATAGGAATGCTCATCCTTTTACAGTTTTTCATGTTGAATTTCTTTAACGTCTCCTCTGCATATTTCCTTTGATAGATGAATATATCACCATTTTTCTGCTCAACTTCCATGCCAAGGAAATAAGACATTTCTCCAAAGTCTGACATCTCAAACACTTGCATTATGTCATCCTTGAACTGATGAATCAATTCAACACTGCTGCCAATAACTAGGAGATCATCAACATACAAAGAGATCACCAAAAAAGTAGCTTGATAATCTTTTATATATAAAGTGGATTCGCTTAGACTTTTAATAAAGCCTAACTTATCTAAGTACTCATCAAAGTTGATGTACCAAGTTATTTGAGCTTGTTTTAAACCGTACAATGCCTTCTTTAATAGATAAACCTTATCCTCATGCCCTTTTACAACAAAACCTTCAGGTTGCTCAACATTTTTCTGCTCAACTTCCATGCCATGGAAATAAGACATTTCTTCCTCTAGAAATCCATTTAAGAATGCCGTCTTGACATCAAGATGATATATTTTTCATCCCTTTTGTGCAACAATAGCTAACAACATTCTAATAGTATTTTTCCTTGCAACTTGAGCAAATTTGTCAAAGAAATATACTCTGAAACTTTGAGTATACCCTTTAACCACTAACCTGGCTTTATGCTTGTTGGTTGATCCATTTGCACTTAAATTTGTTCTAAACACCCACTTCACACCTATGACTCTTTTGTGTTCAGGCCTTTTAACAAGTTCCCAAGTTTGGTTTTTTTTCAATCATGGTAAGTTCCCTGCAGGTTCAAGGAGTACAACATTGCATCTTTGGTAAATATCAAAGAGAGAAATCTAGTACCTCTTACCGGAGGATTGTCCATTAACTCATCTTGATTTTGTAAAGGGTTAGCTATTGACTTTTTTTATGTATCATTCCAATTCCATTGCTTATTCTCCATGAACTGGACATCCATGCTTATCAAAATTTTCCCTGTGTTAGGTTGAAAAACTATATAAGCTTTAGATGTTGAGGTATAGACCACAAAGATGTCGAGTTCGACTTTCTTATCCAGCTTGTCTCTTTTAATTTGTAGCACATAAGTAAAACACAAACATCCAAATATATTTTTTTTCAAGAAGGGCTTATAACCATACCAATCTTCAAAAGGAGTTTTCTCGTCTACTGTTTTGGTGGGAGGTCAATTAAGTAAAACTACAACAATGTTTGCAGCCTCTACCCAATATTCTTTAGGCAACCCTTTCTCATGAAGCATACATCTAACCATTTCCATTATTGTCTTATTCTTTCTTTCACTCACTCCATTTTGTTGAGGGATGTAAGGAGTTGTAAATTGATTCTCAATGCATGCCTCCTCATAAAACATAGAAAATTGTTTTGAGGTGTACTCAATGCCATTATCAGACCTCACAACTTGAATCACGCAACCACTTTGCTTTTCAATCCAATTCTTAAATTTCCAAAATACACATGCAACCTCTGACTTGGACTTGAGAAAATAAATCCAACACATTCTGATGTAATCATCGATAAAAATAATGTAGTATTTGCTCTCTTTAAGCGAAACAATTCTTTGAGGTCTGTAAGACCCCAATTTTGACCCTAAGATCCCTCATGCTATCTCACCATATGCATTGGCTTTGGGATCACACCTTGACATCCTCCTTACCCCTAATTCATTGGGTTTGCATTGCGAGAGGTAACCAAGCACATTTGATTATATCATACTTTATTTTCCTTTGCTTACTAACCAAAATGCCAAAACTATGTCTATGTATAGTTTTACTTTTTTTGTAGGTAGTGTGTGCATCCACCAAGGCCTCATCAAGCTCATATCTAGGGTTTGAGACCCTCAATGCAAGGAGACTAATCAATATATGTATAAAATTAACTCTAGAAATGATATATGGATCCCCATGATCTCCATTTATCATTTTGATCAAGAATTCATCAAGAGTTTGAAGCTTGTTTGCCTTGGAAGCCCTAATTTATCTGGGTATCTTATGTGACTTCCTCAGCAAGTTTCTTCATCATTTGATCAAATATTTCAAGTTATACTTCATTATACATCATCTTATGCATATATGATCCTACATGAGTCCAAGAGATCAAGATAAATTCAAGTTTGCAAGTTGGTTCATGGTGGTTGACCAGAGAAAGTCAACTAGTCAAAACTGGGTTTCCCTAGACCCTATCTCCTACAATTTTTATGATATGAAAATAATTCCAAAATCAAAGTTTCTCTTTATGAAATTACAAACAACTTTCATGTTAATGTCAAGAGCTAGGTTTGCTTGGAAAGTTATTTTTTATGGTGAAAGATTATAGGTCATTTTGTCTGAACCCTAGTTAGGAGGTCAACTTCTAAGGACCATAACTTGCTAAATTTTTATGATATGAATGCCATTAAAGTTTCATGATTAAATTCAACGTGTATAATCCAACTTTTATTCTTTTAAGAAATTCAAATTCAACTTTTAAGGGCATGTTCCAAGAGGAAACATTATAGGTCATTTTGGGCCATTACCATTGAACAAGTGATTTTCCTCAACTTCTAAAATGCATAACTCCTTCATGTCAAATCCAAATGAGGTCACATTTTTGACCAAATTGAATAGGTTTGAAAGATATATAACTTTTATGAAGTAACTTTTTCCATTTGAAACCCATAGCAAAAGTTATTCAAGGTGGAAGAAGTGAACATTTGACTTGATAATTAGATTTTTTTTAAATATGTTTGTTTTCCCAAACTTCCACCTCAAAATTCATCATGATCCAAGCTTCAAATGGAAACATGTTCAACATGAACGATGTTCCCCTTTATCTCACCTTTCCAAAAAGCCCAAGACCATCTCATTTGGCCAAGAATTGGAGGACTTACGCATGTGTTCTTCACAAGGCTTCATTTGGGTGAATTTCATGTTCACATTCCAATTACCATTGCATGATCACATGACACACTTTCAGCATTGCACATGAGGAAATTTGGACCTGATTACATCATTTCATGGGCCTATCACACGCTCATGCATCCATGCAAGGGAGATTGCTATTTTTGGCCAATTTTTGAAATATGTATAAAGCAATTGCATAGCCTATAAATAAGACCCTTCATGCTCAGAATTAGAGAGACCTGACCTAAGATTTGAACCTTCAATCCAAACCCTCACCATTAGAGGACAATCTTAAAGGTTTTAATTTGAAAATCGAGTTTCAATTTCACTTTAGTTTTGAAGTTGAAACTCCAAGAATCCAAGCCTTTCCTTGATCCAATTCAACTTCCACCAGCTTCTGAAGTCAAGCCAAGGCCAATTGGCATCAAGATCAAGCAAGATTTAAGCTCCCTCGAAGGTGATTTTCCAAAATTTTCATCTCTTCGATTCTCTCTCAATTCTTCACCATTCTCTTTGATTTTTGGTTGGCTGAAGTCCTACCAATATAGGAAACAAGATTGAGTTGCTTTGAGGTCAAATCGAAGTAACTCAGTTCATGATCCTCAAAATCCAAATCCCTGTATCTTTTTATATACTTGGAATTAGAGAGAATTGAGGCCAGATTCGTGATCCTGAGCATTTTCTCTTTAATATAGTGTCCTTGTTTTTCATTTTCCATTGAGATGAAGTTGGACCAGTTCGGTGGAGGTCATCGGAGAAGACGACCGGAGCCCTAGCTTCGGTGGTGTGCTGGCACACCTCCTGGCCATCTGATCATGTTTGGATGTTATAATCTAGACCCTTGGTTTGAATTACCACGCGTACAACACGTTGACTCAAGACCACCATGGAACGGGAGCGTGTGGCCATCGGATCTACCACCTCAATTAATGAGAGAGATATGATGACCCTTGTTTATTCTTAATTTATTTTAATTTATGATTTTACGTTTAATCCTTTTATTTTGTTTAATTCATAGAAATTTCATTTTTAATCCAAAAAATATGGGATTTTCACCAAAAATCTTTAAATATTTTTCTATTTCATATTCTGAATTAAAATTATTTTTTGGATTAATTTTGATATTTTTCATGAATTAAATGTTTTTATGCATATTTTTAATTATTTAAAAATACTTATGACTTTTTAAAAATCATGAAATTTTTTGTCTAAGGTCCTTTGACTTTGTTTGATCTAGGATAAATCTCTTGGCTATTTATTTGGTGTTTTGAAGAGATTTTAGGTTTTGACCAAATAAAAATGTATTTTAATTCACTTTTAATTGGATTTTTAATTGATTAAATATTTAAAAATTATGTTGAGCCGTTTTTATGGTCTTGTGATGTTTGACTTTCTGTGTGGGCCTTGGTCAAGATTGATTTGACTTTTGTTGAATCAAAACCATTGGATTTAGGGGATTAATGAAATGTACATTTCATCTCCCAAAATGAATGGATGGTTTTGATTTGATAAAATCCTTCCTTGGTCAATTTGTGTTTCTATCTTCCCCTCCCTCTTCATCTTCATCCCTATTCTTTCCCATCCCCTCATTTAACCAATGAATCTCTAATGTCTTAAGGCTAATTGGTTCATCAATGACCTTGTGTCAGATGAACCAATACAAGCATGACTGAGATAGATTCCTCCCTCTTGTTTTTTTAGTGTGTGGTATATTTTAGGAGTTTGGTTCTTCATACCACATCTCTAACAAGCATTAACACCTAAATTCTCATTGCCCGACCTCAGATAGTTATGACTTCTACATAAGTACAATTACGATTGCTTAACATAGAGCTAAATTTGACCATAATGCATAACATTCTAGTAAGTGAGATTGCAAGTCTCCATTTCATGGTATTGTGTGGAGACTTGACCTTTTTTTATTTCATGGGAGCTAGTGGCATACTTGTTGAATTATCCAAGTTGGAGCCCTTCTCATGGAAGATGTATTGATTTAAGGATTCATACTTGTGAATGAATGGTTGAGTGTTCTCCAAAGAATGACTTAATCAATTAAAAATCACCACTAACACTTGACTAACTTTTGACTAATTCTTATTAATATTGCTTTACTTTCAAGTCATTTACTTTATGCAATTTAAATTTCAGTCATTTATCATTCATTTCCATTTACATTTCATTTAATTTGCTTATGCTTATGTCATTTTTCACTTTGCTCATTTGAGCCATATCTTGTGATTGTATATATATTGTTTGTGCATTTTGGTTTTGCTTGTGGTCTTAGGACCTTAAAATATTTAATAACAACAAAAAACCCTAAAAAAACATTTGGTGGACTGTTGATCTTGATCTGAACTTTTGGACTTAGAATTAGGCAACATTCCCTGTGCAAAAAGGACTTGGCCAATGCCATTATTTTGAGACCAAGCTATTATGAACTTAGCCTTCATCTGATGCAAGCCTTGGATCTTGTTTGAATTCATATGCTACTCTGTATTTGTGCTTATTGTTGTTTTGACCTTGTGTCTGATGCTTTGCTTTGAGTTGATCAAGGAGTATTTCATCTGATACATGAGGATGCCAAGAAGACTGCTAGCTTTTGGGATTGCTTGCTTGGACATGGCTATCTTTATTTGATGCCTTGATCTTCATGATGTCTAGATATTTCTAACTTCTCCTTAATGATTTCTTGATTAAAGTCCAAAGGGAAAATGGGTTTCTATATGACATTCTTGTCTGTTGGATTGCATCTCATTGGTTAGATCTTTTTAACTCTTAACTTTTAAATTCATGCTTAGGGTAGTCTCTTCATCCTCCCCTACTTCTTAAATTTTAAAATCTCCCACTCTTTTCAAAAACCTTCTTTGCTTGAGATTTCAAACTTAGACTTTGTTTTAACGATTAGAAACTTTGGCCTTATGCCATTGAATTTTCAAACTATTTCTTAAATCAAATTTGTAAATAAACTTAATCATATTGACTTAAAATTTCAAAAGACAAAAATAATTAACAACTTCACTCGACTTTTGGCCCTTCGTGCCTTCTCTTATTAAACCTCTATTAAAAGCAATTCACAAACTTCTTTGAAATTTTTACCATAAACTACGAAGTTTGATCCCTCATTTTCATGTTGGTACGTAGGCACAAGTCGAAGGTCTTGTCAAACACAAAAAAATATAATCAATGAATTTTTTTCTCATCCCCACACTCTATTTTTCTCAAACATCATTTATACCAAAAACACATGCGCACATAAAAAAAGGCTCCCTAGGAGTACCGAGGACTCTTTGGGTGATAACACACTCTCTTTGTGTAACCAATCCCCTTACCTGTAATCTCTGGAATTTTATTAGTTTTGATATGAAAACTTCTTATCTTTGGGTTTTCTTCGTACTTTTCCCTTTCCTTTGGAAACAATAAAAGCGCGGTGGCGACTCTGGTTTTATTGACGTTAAGCTTATTCATATCTTAATGGTCATGGATTTACCACTACTGAAATTAAGTCATGACTCTGCTGGGGAGTAGTCCTCAGTGGGTTTAGCCTACTTTTTTATGTGTATATATTTGTATATTTGATGTTTGCATATTTGTTTGTGTGATATAATTTGTCTGTTGTGCTTGGTGATCTCTGAGGGGTGAGATAAATTCTAACCCGAACTTAAATGCAATTAAGATAAGAGGATGGTATAATCATGTTCAACTTGTATGGAGTAGTCCTTAACAAGTTATCTTGAGACCCATCTACTCAGTGGGGACCCTTTTGGAGTTACTAATGTCACACAAGTTATTTGTGGTTAGGCATTACTTTCTCTGATTTAGGATCCGAGAAGCTGAGGACCATAAAACATTTAACCCAACTTGGCCTATTTAGGACGTAGTGCGGAGACTGTTCATGTGTAGACCTGATAACAGTTGTTACACGATACTACACTCAAATGAGTTTCTCTTGAGAATATTATGGGTTGATGAGTCAGTCATCCTAACCTGTAATATCCAATAGATGGGATTAAGACTCTAAGAACTCTTTTAGAACATGATCTACAGGTTTTATCCTTAGTACACTCCTTTGGGATGGTTCTTAACCTGACTTCATGCTTGTGACTCACAACAAACCCTTTCATTCTCAGTTGATCCGATCAAGTCTCATCAATATCAATGGAACTTGGGTGTTGAGAAGGTGAAAAACCATAATCCACCAAAATGGATGATTGATCTTGATGATGATTTGATCCATCCCTTGACCTTTGTTTGTGTTTGCCTTACGTGTGATCTCTTGCTTGTGATTTTTGCATTCATGCATGCATGCGCATCATAACATTCACCACAGAAAAATAAATTTCAAGGAATTGAGGTCTTGTCTGCAAATATTTTCAGACCTTGGATTGTGGACGAAGGAATACTAAGAAGTACAATTTCAAATGTCCTAATTTAAAAGAGCTAAGGGAGTTGTCATCTTTTGTATTAGATCCCCTAGACTTCAAGCAACATCATAGGAAGCTTTTATCTGTACTATCTGCTGATGTGGCTGAAGGACTTCTGAGTGTTTTGGTTCAATTCTATGATCCTCTTTACTGGTGCTTCACTTTCCCTGATTATCAGCTTGTACCCACTATAAGACCCCAATTTTGACCCTAAGATCCCTCATGTTATCTCATCATATTCATTGGCATTGGGATCACACCTTTGCATCTTCCTTACCCCTCATTCATTGGGTTTGCATTAGGAGAGATCACCAAGGAAATTTGATTATATCATACTTCATTTTTATTTGTTTACTAACCAAAATACCAAAAATATGTCAATGTATAGTTTGTTGCTTTTGTAGGTAGTGTGCATACTCACCTATGCTCCATCAAGTTCATATATAGGGTTTAAGACCCTTAATGAAACGAGCTCAATCAAAAAATGGTTTATATTGGCTCTAAGCATCATATATGGATCCCCATGTTCTTCATATTTTATTTTGGTCAAGAAATCATCAAGAGTTTGGATTTGGTTTGCTTGGGAAACCCTAATTCATCCGGGTATCTTATGTGACTTCTTCAACAAGTTTCTTCAACAATTGATCAAATATTTCAAGGGATACTTCACATTATATAATATTATGCAAATATGATCCTCCATGAGTCCCAAAAGTCAAGATAATGTCAAGCTAGCAAGTTGGTTCATGGTGGTTGACCAAAGAAAGTCAACTAGTCAAAACTGGGATTCCCTAAACCCTATCTCCTGCAATTTGTGTCATATGAAAATTGTTCCAAGAGAAAAGTTACTCTAAATGACACTCTAAACAACTTTCATGTTAAAGTAAATATCTATTTTTGCTTGAAAAGCCATTTTTTTATGGTGAAAGATTATAGGTCATTTTGGCTAAACCCTAGTTTAGAGGTCAACTTCCCAAGACCATAACTTGCTCAATTTTTATGATATGAAATAAATTAAAATTTCATGATCAACTTCAAGATTCCTAATTCAACTTTTATGTTTGGAGTAAGTGCAAATTCAACTTGAAAATGCATGTGCCAAGAGGAAACATTATAGGTCATTTTGGGCCAATACCATTGAACAAGTGATTTTCCTCAACTTCTAAAATGCATAACTCCTTCATGCCAAATCCAAATGAGGTCAAATTTGTGATAAAATTGAATATTTTTGAAAGAGCTATAACTTTGATGAAGGAACTGTTCTCATTTGAAGTCCATAGAGAAAGTTATTCAAGGTGGAAGAAGTGAACATCTGACTTAGGACTTAGAAAATTTTCAAATATGTTTGATTTCCCAAACTTCCACCTCAAAATTCATCATGATACAAGCTTCAAATGAAAAAGTGTTCAACATGAAAGTTGTTCCCCTTGATCTCACCTTTCCAAAAAGTCAAAGATTGTCTCATTTGGACAAAGTATGAGGTACTTGCGCATGGGTGTAGGTTGAATCACCATTTGGATAATTTCAAGTTCCAATTTCCACACACACTTGCATGAGCTTCTAACATGATTTCAGCATATTGTACATTGGAATTTGGATCAGATGGCATTATTTCATGGGCCTCATGCACGCCCATGCATCCATGCAAGGGAGAATTTGAAAATTTTCCAAATTTGGGAGTGTGAAAATATCATTCACATTTGCTATAAATATGACCCTTGGTGATCAGAAATGGGAGCCCTCTTGCCCAAGCTTCTACCCCCTTCTTCCCCAAACACCATTGAAAGGATAATCTTGAAGGTTTCTTGAGAAATCGAGTTTCAATTCTCCTTCTATTTTAGGATTGAAACTCCAAGAGTCCAAGCTTTCTAACCATTCAAATCATCTTCTGCAAGCTTATAGAGTCAAACCAAGCCAAATTGGAAGCAAGATCAAGCTAATATGAAGCTCCTCAAAGGTGAGATTTCAGAAACTTTTCTTTTTCGATTCTCCCTCATTTCTCATCCATTTTGACTGATTGTTGGTTTGCTGAAGTCCTACCAATGTAAGCAACAAGATTGAGTTGCTTTGAGATTAAATTGAAGCAACTCAATTCATGATCCTCAAAATTCAAATCCCTGTTGTAGCGGGGTATTCGTTACCATTATAGATATTGACTAAATCCAAGGTAAACCATACAAGTCGAGTCGCCACCGCACTTCTATTTATCCAAAGGAATGGTTAGAAAGCGAACAAAAACCTAAAAGTTTTATCGAACCAAAAACTAGTAAAAATGTCAGAGATCTGGGTAAGGGGGTTGGTTATGCAATGGGAAGGTTTTAAGCACCCAAAACATCCTAGGTACTCCTAGGGAGCCCTTTTCATATTTGTTGTAAGGTTGGTATTTGGTGAAAATTTGTTTGTGCAAACATGATTGAAGAGATGAGAAAAGAATATACAAGTTTATTTACATTTTGTGTTTGGATGGATAAACCCATTTCCTACGTACCATCTTAAAAAAAATTAGGATCAAAACCTCGTAGTTCGGGGTAAAAATCTCAAAATGAGTGGGTGAATTGAGTGGTCCAAAAGCCTTAAGGTCTTTTGTTATCCAAGGGAGAAAACTCAACCTAAAACCACAAATTCACCATGTGAGGATAGCTTCAACATGCTAGTGAGGGGTTAACCCTATAATAAGCATGGAAGACTCATTGTCCATCACTAAGGATATATGTGAGTATTACATCTACCTCAAGGATAACTCAAACCTAATAGCTAAAGGTTATGAAAAGTTTGATTAAGAAAGGTGGCCATTGAAACCATAAAAGAAACATTTGAATGGGTTATATTTACCAATGAAAAGTATTTACAAAATATGGTCAAAGTTGGCTTAAAAGTTCAATTCAAAATAAGTGTTATGAAAAGAAAGTTTGAAAATCAAAAGCATAAGGCTTAGGTTTCTAATGTTTGAAAACAAGTGTTAAATGTTTGCACAAAAGTTTTGGCTTGGGTTAGAGTGGAGGGAAGAAGAAGAAAGGCTAAAGTCCTAATCATACAAGAGATAAAGGAAAAGAAGCAAGACCAATAGTGGAGTTCCTCTCTTGAGATCATATTGATGATCCAAGTAGCTCCCATCCTTTGGAATAAGCAAGCAAAATAATAGTAAGCTCAAGCAATCAACAATCAATTTAGCTCTTGGAAAGTTCTTCAATGACTCTTAGATCTCTCTCTCTCTCTCTTAGAAGCTCATGGCAATGGTTCCTCACTTAGGCTCAATATTGGAATCCCTAGCACAAGAACACACACATTAAAAGTTCCATAATGCAATTAAGAATGAACAAGAAGGAGTTTTAAAGATTGGTCCTTTCAAAGTTCTCTTCAACATTCATAGCATTCTAAAGGCCCAGTGCCTAGTTGCTCTTTGACTCCAAATTTGCATAGGGAAAGTCCTAAAGTCTAAGTCCATTTGTCCATTTCTTTGCATTTGGTCAACAACAATCAAAACAAAACTCAAGCACAATAGTATATACACAATTATATGCTCAAGTGAGCAAAAGTCAAATTGCATTAACATAAACATGTGCTCAAGTGAGCAAAAGGGAAAAGCAAATGAATAATATGTACAAGAATGATAAATTGCATAAATGTAAAGTGTAAAAAGTAAATGTTAATGGTTAATGGTTAATGTTAGTAGTTAGTGTGCCATAAGGCAAATTTAGCGCTATGTTAAGCAATCGTAATTGGACTTATGTAGAAGTCACAACTATCTAAGGCCGGTCAATAATAACGTAGGCAATAACACAAGTTAGAAGTCTTGATTAGTGAACCAAGTTCCAACAACTTGCCATGCCAAAAAAAAGAAGAAGAGAAATTATCTTGTATTGGTTTAAGTCCTTTGCATGATTTAGGAAGCAATCTATCCTTAATGCAAAGCCATTCACTTGATCATTTGATCAAGATGAATTAGATTTGAATCAAGGAAGATTAAACCTCCCTAATCAATGCTAACTTATCAACCTTTAACTCATTGATCCAAAAGAAGAGAAGAAGAAGAAGATGGATAATGGAAATGAAAAGAATAAAGTGCATTGAATGAAATGGAATGTATCAATCAACAAGTGTTGACCAATGACATTGAGGATCATGGTCAAACTATCAAAAAAACAGAAGTGGGATGAAGATTGAAAGTCAAGAAATGAACAAAATATTTTTGGCATTTTTAATATTTAAAAATAAACTTGAATTAAAATATTAAAGAAAGGTCAAACTTCAAAATCACCTCAAAGCAACTTTGAAAAGTCCAAGTGATTTATCCCAAGTTCAACAAGGTCAAACAAAGTTTGACAAAAAATTTCAGCATTTTTAAAAGTCAGAAACTATTTTTAATCAATTAAAAATGAATAAAAATAACCTAATTGAACTAAAATCTCAAATAAATCTCAAATCAATTAAAAAATTGATGAGAATATTTTTCATAGATCCATCATCATTCAAATAGGTTGAGAAAATATTTTTGTATTTTTTGGATATTAAAAACTATTTAAAATGAATTAAAAATAACCAGAAAAGAGAAAATTCACAAAAAATATCAAATGAGAAAATAAAAAATATTAAAAATCATTTTTAGAAACTAGAATTAAAAAGAGAAATAATGCAATTGGTCCCATATTTTTTAGACCAATAATAAAAGAGATATGAATTTTTGAAATAAAAGGAAATAAAGAAAAATAAAATCAGAAAATGGAAAATAGAAAAAATCAGGAGACGTTGGATGAGGTTTTATTAATTGACGTGAAGGATCTAATGGTCATGGCATGTGTGCGCACCAAAGTCCTCAGTCAATGAGAAACACAATGCATTAAAATAAGTCATATCATTTGAGGGTGGAGATTAGATCTGGGAATTGCATCCAAAGGCTCACATTCAATCTGGCAATGAGACGGTGGCCAGCGCCACCGTCTTCTCCGCTGAGCTCCGGCGAAGCTCAAAAAATGCAGAGATGCAAATGCTCATTAAAATGGACGAACTAGGCACCGTTCGAAAGAGGAAGTGATGTACATCACTCCTATACCATTCACTTCCACTCTATATTCCTATCAAGAGAGGAATCAGAGATGGAAGATTGATGGTGTTCATCATGAACTTGCTCGATTTCAAAAATTAAACACACAGTAATGATGCCTCTATAGAGAGGACTTCAGACAACACAATATCCAGTTCAATAGATCAAAGAAATAGGAGATTCGAAGCAAAAATAGTTAATCAAAACCTTTGGATTGTGAAGCTTTGAGTCCCTTTCCTTGGCTCCTTTTGCAAAACAGAACTTCTATGGATCAAATGATGAAGGTTTAGGAACTTTAGATCTGAAGATTCAACCAAATTCAATTGAATTTCAAATCTGAATTTTTTTGAAGAAAATGGATTTAGTTCCTTTGGTATGGTTGGGAATTCACTCTTGCAGCATTTCAGGCGCCCTTAGGTTGGTTAATTATGAAGCATAGCACATGTATTTATAATTGGAATTGGCTGAACAAGTGAGATTACTCGTGTGCATGGCAAATGGATTTTCCTTGCATGGGCTTGTATGATCATGTGGAAGGCCCAATGAGTATTGGAATGACCTGCTGAGCTCATATGAATTGCAAATGATCGTGTACAAGAAGTGTAAACAGCTCATGCATGGCAATTTGAATTGAATTTCACAAATTGCATTAAATCTTCATGCCTTCGAAAATGGTGCTTCCAAACCCAAATGCTACCTCATGAGTAATGGTTAGAAAGCTCATTGCATAAGGAACAAATGATATGTTGACCAAAATTTCAATTGGGCCTTGGAAATTAGTGAATTTTGAGTTTAAAGTACAAGGTGCAAAACATGCATAAGTGAAGTTTCCAAATTTGGCCAATGTTCAAGCCCTTCTGTCTCAATGATGAAAGCTCCAAATGATAAAACCTTCAACATGAAAGATGTAGATATTTTCAAGAAAATCAATTTGGACTTAAATTTTACATCATTTGGATTTTTAATGAAGACGTTATCGGCACTTGAAGTTGGAATTTTTTCCATTTCAATGCATTAGGCCCAAAGTGACCTATAATGTTTTGCATTATCACATTTATTTATTTTGCGATTTTGAAAATTTTCTCAACATAAAATTTCAATTAGACACAATAATCTTTCCAATGCATTTGGTTCCACCTCAAAATCATAAACAATGAGTGAGTTATGTTCTTGGGAAATTGACCTAAAATTAGGGTTTTAGTCAAAATGACCTATAATGTCTTGGAATGGATGTTGATCTTCCAAGATTCAAATACAATTTTGATGAACATGAAAGTTGTTCATATTGTCCTTAATAACATTGTTTCTCTTGGGATCCTCTCCATTTGACCAACACACAAAAAGTTAGGTCTCAGTGCATTTCAAAATAGTCAGATGAATTGACTGATCAACTTCTCAAGTCCACAACTCATATCTTGATGAATTGATGATTGAGGATAATAAAATAAGTTAAAATATGCATGAAATGATGAATTAAATAACTTCCCTTGATGGTATTTGACCATGGGCTGAGGTTGCTTCATGAGCAAGGCATTGTTGGTGATCAGATGAATTAGGGTTTCCTTGGGAATCAAACCTCAAACCCTTTGACTTGCTTTGATAAAAATGATGAATTGAGATGCTAGGGAGGCATATTTGATGGATGAGAGCTTTGTGAACCATTGCCATGCTTGCCTTTATCTTCTCTTGGCCGTATCATTTCACAAAGGATCACCTAGAAGCTTTTAGATCTTGTGACTGCTCAAGCTACAAACAAAAGATGTTAGTGACATATTTTTGTGCTTTTGATTAGTAAACAAAATGAGAAAAGCAATAATATACAATTCAAGCATGCTTGGTGATCTCAAACCACTCACAAGAGGTCCCAACTCAAAGGCAAAGGGAACCCAGATGCTTAAGATCCTTGAGGCTATGCAAATGCAATGTTATGATGCTATGAGGGATCTTAGGGCTAAAATTGGGGTCTTACACCTGTATCTTTTCATATACTTGGAATTGGACAAAATTGAGGTCATATTTGAACTCCTGAGCATTTTTTCTTTATATCCATGTCTTGATTTTTCATTTTGGTGATGGTTGATGGTGGACCAGTCGGGTGAGGTCCACCGGAGAAGAAGACCGGAGCTCTGGCTCCGGTGATGTGTTGTCATGCATCTCAACCATATGATCCTTTTAAAATGTTTTAATCTCACGCGTTGCTTTTGAATACCAAGTCTATGCCGCGTTGACTACAGTGCACCATGGAATGCGCGCTTTCATCCATCTGATCTGCCACCTCAATTAATGAGGGAGATCAGATGGCTCTCATTTTTTTTGAATTTTTGAATATTCCATTTAATTGCTTATTTTTGATTAATTCATATTAATTTTATTATTGATCCAAAAAATATGGGACTTTCACAAAAAAAATTCAAATATTGTTCTCTTTCATTTTCTGAATTAAAATTATTTTTTGGATTAATATTGATATTTTTCATGATTTAATTGTTTTTGTGCATATTTTTAATTGTTTACAAATACTTCTGACTTTTCAAAAATAATGAAATTTTTTGTCCAAGCTCCTTTGACCTTGTTTGACCTATGATAAATCTGTTGGCCATTTATTTGGTGTTTTGAAGAGGTTTTAGGTTTTTGATTAAACATAATTTAATTTAAATGCATTTTAATTTGATTTTTAATTGTTTAATTGTGTGAAAATTATGTTGAGCCATTTTTATTGACTTGTGAAGTTTGACTATATGCTTGGGCCTTGGTCAAGGTTGATTTTACTTTTGTTGGATTAAAATCATTGGATTTAGGGGATTAATGAAATGTACATTTCATCTCCCAAAATGAATGAATGGTTTTAATTTGATAAAATTCCTCCCATGACCAATTTGTGTTTGTCTCATTTCCTCTCCCTCTTCATCTTCAATCCCATTCTATCCCATCCCTTTCATTGACCAATGAAGTCTCAATATCCTAAGGCTAATTGGTTCATCAATAACTTTGTGTTAGATGAACCCATACAAGTATGGATAAGATTAGGTCCATCCTTTGATCATTTTTCTTTTTGTGTGTGGTATGTTTTAGGAGGATGGTTCATTATACCATATCTCTAACATGCATTAACACCAAAATTTCTATTGCCCGGCCTCAGATAGTTGTGACTTTTACATAAGTCCAATTACGATTGCTTAACATAGCACTAAATTTTGACCCAAAGGCATATCATTCTAGTAAGTGAGATTATAAGTCTCCCCCCTTTCATGGTATTGTGTGGAAACTCGGCCTTTTTCTCTTCCTTTGGAAGATGTCTTGGTTCAAGGATCCATGCTTGTGAATAGAGGGTTGAGTTGATCGTTGTCGATTCGCAAGTGCACGAATAACGTCAAGGTAATATAAAAGAATATCGATCCCACAGTGACCAATCGTCAATCTATCAATTACTATCATTATAGTGTTTATCTAAGGCGGTATAAAAGAGATATTGGGTTTGCAAAATAACGGTAAATAATAAATACAGGTAAAGACAGGTTGGATGTAATTCACGTCAGTTAAGTGATGTTTCGATTGTCTAAATAGAACTATTTATGAGGCAATATTTTCTACTCTTGAAAAGAATCCATTTAACAGGAACTGTCACTTTCGCGTATTCAGAACCGAGTTTACCCTTAAATTAAGGTCTTTTGTTGTCACTTATAAAAGGTGCGCATAACGCTAAAGTAGTAAACCTATTTTTAAGAAATGAGACTCGTAAACTTAGTTGAAAAGTGATTTTGATTTGGAAAGTTTACCCAAGGAGTTTCCTAATTTTAAACCTATCAACGCGTCCGAAAGTAGTTTCAAAAATAGTTTTTCCTTAAAGTGATAAAGATTCCTAGTTACTAAGCCAGGGTGCTTTCGCACTCCTCGAATATTTAAAACTAACCAAGTCTGTTTTAGAAAACTCAAGTTAAAAATCAAAACATCCTTTTAAGTATTTCTACAGATTTCAATATGTGAAACATTACTTTAACCGCGATCCTTACATTCTAACCTTTAAAAGATTTAGCCAGACATGGTAACACAAACAAACACAACGGTGTTAATCATGATGAAAAGTTTGTTTTAGAATGTGAGGCGTAAAGAGCGAGTAAAGTGCGTAAAGTAAATAAAGTAAAGAGAGTGCGGAAAATAAATAAAGTAAAGCGAGTGCGGAAAATAAATAAAGTAAAGTGAGTGCGGAAAATAAATAAAGTAAAGCGAGTTCGGAAAATAAATAAAATAAAGCGAGTGCAGAAAATAAATAAAATAAAGCGAGTGCGAAAAATAAATAAAATAAAAGTCATGCGGGAAATAAATAAAATAAAGAGATAAATAAGAACCTGCTCCAAACGGAGGCTTCGATTCTGGTACACAAATAAACCTCCGACTCCTGAAGCTAAAGACGACAACAACTCGAAGTGACCCAACTCAATCTCACAAAGGTGCGATAACCCCCCGATGTGACGAATTATCGCTATTACAAATGATGAATATATGCTTAGTGTTGTAAAAATAAGTTGGATGATTAGAAAATGAAATGGAATGAGCTATTTATAGAGATTTTCAGCAGTTTGTAAAGACCATGGTGCCTTCCAACTTCTCCTTAGTGGGACTTAGTGGGAACATGATTTACAAAGGTGGTGCCCGCCATCCCTTCATGGCGCACACCATGTGTGTAAATGGGATGGATCATGGGAATGTAGCGGTTACCTCCTAGTTGAGGGCTGATGACTCATGGCTTCCCCTATAGCGGCCGCCATGTGCAACGCCATGTGTGTAATTTCGCTGAAAAACCCTAATTTTAGGTCTTTTGCTCCGTTTCTTCGCTGAAAACAAGAGAAAAGAGAGCATAATACAAACAAAATGATAATAAAGTCCTAATAAACATGTGAAATCTGAGTAAAAAACACAACGTAATTCGGTGTGATCAAATTCTCCCACACTTAAACCTTTGCTTGTCCTCAAGCAAAACTCTTTATAGTTTATGCAAGAAAATCAGTATCAACTAGAGTTAATTCGAGGCAAAAAGACTTACGAGTTCATTTAAGGAATGTATCGATAGGTACTAACGAATCGAACTAAGGGTATTGTAGTGACACTTCCCGCAATTGCGGTTGTAGGCTTCGTTCCTATACAAATCAATCCACATTACCCCACCATACCTAAGCCTTCTTTTTGTTTTCTTAAAGTCCTTTTCATTCAAGTGCAATCACATTAAGCTCGTTATCCGTACATACTCATAGTAAAGTATCGGTTAGTGATTGTGATCTTAAGCATGGGGCTCTGGTACATAAGTTGGTATAACCCTTTTATTCAACCTAATTTGCAGTTGTGGGGGATTGGATCGTAATCCACCCTACCAAGTTCAGCATGAGATACCTCTGAACCAACAAGCAAATAGGCTTATTATTTTATTTTTCTAAGCATGGGGCTCCGGTACATAAGTTGGTGCATCCCTTTTATTCAACCCAATTTGCAGTTGTGGGGGATTGGATCGTAATCCACCCTACCAAGTTCAACACCGGATACCTCTGAACCAACAAAAAAATAGGCTTATTATTATTTTTAATTTTTATTTTTCTTCTACATGTTCCGCATATGTTTTTATTTTGCTGGGTTAAATGATCGTGTGAGAGTCACCTAGCCCGGATTTTCATGCGATTTGAGAACAAAGCAAGAACTTTTGTGATCATTCACTTATTTTCATCGGTCCCCTATGTAGAGCATGCTTAAGCCGGAGCTGACTGCTAGGATAAACTACTTAAGTTATTTGGAACAAAAACTAGGGCTACAACATATGGGGTATCGGGGTCGACTCTTATAATCATGAAGCCTAAGGTGTTAAGACAATATCGATTTTTAGAAAAAGTTTTCCCAAGTCTTTTACATCCTATTATAAACCTGTCTTATAGCCTGAATGTTCAAGATGTACTGTTTTCTTGGCTAAATTTTTTTTGGTAAGGTTAAAGAAATGGGGGAAATAAGGACACACTTACACAGATGACTCGTCCGACACATGTTATTTTATTAAAAGGGAAAAACAAGCAACTAAAATAATCAAAACATACTAAAAATAAAAGAGAACGGTAAAAAGCGATAAAAGTAAAGGAAAGCGATAAAAAGCAATAAAAATAAAGGAAAGATGAAAAGCGATAAAATCTCCTCCCACACTTAAACTGAACATTGTCCTCAATGTTTCGATATGAGATAGGGTAGGAGTAACTTGGAAGAGAGAGAGAGAGGGAGAGAGAGAGAGAGAGAGGGAGAGAGAGAGAGAGAGAGAGCTAGGGGTGAGCACCAATACCGTCACCACCCTGGTCAGGATGCCTGGGTCGACGACCTCTGGTTCGAGTACTAAGTCCTTCCTGCAGCTGCTGAGAGCGACCTAGGAGAGATCCCTGGGTGGCCTTGAATAGAGCGAATGACGCTCATTAGCCTGTCGCATGCGTTACTGCTCATTAGTGATCGCAAGCAAGGACTCAGTGACAGTCCGATTTGCTTGCTCACTACACTGCTGGGAAGCTACCATAAAACTCATATCATCTGACAGCTGTTGGTTTATGGTGTTCAGGAGGGTGTCACGCCTTTCCTCACGAGCCAGGTGCTTGCGCCACATCTCCTCGGTGATGTAGAAACCGAGAGTGGTACCTGCAAAAGGGTTAGAGGAAGAAGGTGCGGTGTGTGCAGGTGATGCAGCAGGAATATCATGAGCCGGTGACTGGTCGCGCCGGTCATACTCATCATCGGTCCCCTGCCCATCGTCCATAGGAATGTTAGGTGTCAAAGGACCGGTAAAGGGTGGAGCATCAAGATCGTATGTCCAGTTCCTCGCATGTCGCACATCCGTACATTGAGAGAAAGGTAGGACAACACCGGGTACAGCTGCACCATGTATCATGAGATAGAAACCACCTTCTCGCCACACCTTGCATAATTTCATATCTTTCAAAAACTTCAAGTTAATGGTGCGGCGAGGGAGTGGTTCCAAGGTGGCTAACTCAGCGTGTAGATTCAACGCTCTAGCAATGGAGGTAATTAAACCACCGAAAGAGATGGTTCCTCCTTTTTTAAGGATGGCAGACATATGGGCCAACATGAAAGGAACAAGATTGATCCTGCGATTAGTGAGGTACCCCTGTAAAAATAGAAATTCTCGGGCATTTACTTTGTTAGAATTTTCCCGGCTAAATATAATACATGCCAAAAGGTATCTAAAAATACGTATGGCCGGGTTATGGATATTAGAAGCCAAAATTCCTTCAAAGGAAGTGACATTCACATTAGATAATCTGTTCCAAAAAGTAAATGCCTCGAGTGCCCATTCAGTATCTAAGGGCGTCTCACAAAT
Source organism: Lathyrus oleraceus (assembly GCF_024323335.1). Lineage (NCBI taxonomy): Eukaryota > Viridiplantae > Streptophyta > Magnoliopsida > Fabales > Fabaceae > Lathyrus > Lathyrus oleraceus. The sequence continues at coordinate 298,634,246 of NC_066580.1, read as the reverse complement.
AGCACATCACCATAAGGCATTCCGAGCAAACCCGCTAAAGCATCGGTAGTGTACTCGTATTCTACATTAAACATTCTAAAATAAACGGTACCTACCGTGCTAGCAGTGCCAGGATGGACAATGTAAATTAGGGAACTTAAAAATTCCCTAGTGAGCCTATCGTAGGTGGGCGCTTTACTAGCAAAAATATCGTGTAATCCTAAATTATCTAGCATGTGGAAAACACTATGGTATGTGCCTAGAGTGTACAAATAATCTTCGTCGCATACCTGGTAGCGAGGATCTCCCGAGTTTGCAATCTTTGCAAAATCTTGTTTTGTCGCTCACCGGGCTTTCCTCCACAAAGAGTGATGTTGTTAAACTCCATTCCGGCCATTAATGGTGATTGTAGAGAAAAATGAGTATTTTTAGAAAAGAAATGAGAAAATGGAATTTAATGGATTTTTGGTGGAGAGTTGAAGAAGTGAAGATCGGGAATTGTAATGGCTTGTAGTGAAAATGAGAAGCTTGGAAATTTTTATGAATTTTGGTGGAGTTGGGAGAAGAAGAGAATGGGTTTGGAGAGGTTGAAGAAGGTATAAATAGTGGAAAAGGCAAATCTGACCGTTATGTCATGGCGCCCGCCATGAAGCTTATGGCGCCCGCCATGTCTTCGGATTTGGTTTGGGCCGACTATGCTGTTTGCTTCTTGGGCCTCAATCCTCTCGTCTTCATTTTTGTTATGGGGGTGTATATAGGTATCCATGAATGCAATTTTTTTGTTTGGTTTTTGATTTTAAGCTTGATAAAAAATAAAATGAAACAAAATAAAACAAAATAGAGTAAAACAAAATTAAATAAAACAAAACAAAATAAGATAAAACAAAAATAAAATAGTAAAGTAAAATAAAACAAAATAAAATAATGGACATAAAAACATAATAATTAATATCATGCATAAATATATATATATAATATATATATATATATATATATATATTATTATATATATATATATAATATATATATATATATATTATATATATATATATATATATATATATATATATATATATATATATATATATTATATATATATATATATATATATATATTATATATATATATATATGAAGAGTCAATAATAATTCACGAGTCCAGAGATCTTAGGAAAAATAAAGCAAGCATAATGTCATAGGAAACGATAAAAATAGGCATGAATAATAAGTAACCGAAAAATAGGGAAAATCAAACGGTATTTCTTGGTTCATGATGGCATCAATGCTCGGGGTACAATGGAGTCTCCTTGACTTCGTAGCCTCGTAGCTCGGTGATCTGGCGTCGGAGATCAGCGATCTCATCATGCAGCATATCAGTCTCAATGTCGTGTGAGGCAACTGCTACCTCGACCTGCAGGGCAGCATCAGCAAGCTCCTGGCGAAACTCGACTATCTCCATGCGAAGCTTAACCAATTCAGACTGCATGCTCGGAGTCTGGAGATTAAGATTTTTGGTACGGACTTTGATTCTAATCGGTGCAATCTTCGGCGCATCTACTGTCTCTCCCTACCCTTCTATGGCGTAGGCTCAGTTGTCCTGATCAATAACACAAGTCATCTAAGGGTTAGGTAAAGTGAAGTAGTGAATGGTCTCACCCTCAATTAACAACCTGTATTGATCCGGATGGAAATAAGATCTCCTCATGAGGCCACGGTCTAGACAAAAATCAATGTCCATCAAGGTGTAGCTGCAATAAGACGCCAGGTGAGATAGTCTTCTATCGAGTCCCAGAGCTGAGGCTATGTGAGTCACCGTGCTTCCAACATGTATGGGGCTCACAGCAGAGCGAGCATTAAGATATAGGCTCTCGATCAAGAAAGCTCCACAGTCTATCGGGCGTGACTGAGTGGTACAGTACATGAAGAAGATCTCTTCAGTAGTCACGTGCGTATCAGGGTCACTCTTCCCTAGGAAGGTGTGAGCAATGATCATCTGGAAGTATCGGAAAGCAGGGTTGTGAATATTGTTGGAGATCTGGGTTGAAGGGTCAGGACTTCCTCCACACGTGATATCGCTCCAAAACTTCTCGACGTCTCGGCTCAGAAAGTAGCTCATGGGGAGCTCGGACGAAGCATCATAGTCAATCTGAAAACCAAGCAAGTCGCTGAAACGCTTATGGTTGAAGGTGTATTCCGCCCCAAACAACCTGAAGTTAGTGTATCCTCCATCACTGGCGTGACCAACATAAGGCTTATAGATAAGCGAGCTCAGGAACTCCAAAGTCAGGTTCCTGTAAGTCAAGTGCATAACATCTGTATATTCATCCCACTGTAACTGATTGCACAAGTGCCTGACACTAGGCTCAATGCCTAATGCCTCCATGCAGCTCGAGTCAGGATATCTGGTGGGCAGCATTGGGCGCTGTGAAAGCATGGCGTAGCGCTGCTCTTGAACTGGGTCACGAAAGATTACTGGCATGGTGTCGATATTCTCCATTCCTGGAAAGTTAGATTAGAAACAGAGGACACCTGAAATCACAAATATTATAACCTTTAGTCTTCATATAGATATACATATACATAAAACAAAATAAAAATATAAATTGAAAATAGTAAAAGTAAGGGAAAAGAAGTCATGGATTGCCTCCCATGCAACGCTTGTTTTACGTCGTTAGCTTGACGATTCAAACTTTATATGTTAGAGGTAGGAACTGGAGGGTCATTCAGAGTTTGGTCATGACATTTTGTGGGTATGTCACCTCCTTGGTATTGCTTCAGTCTTTGTTCATTTACCACGAATGGATTACAAGAGTTGTTCCAAATTTCAACTGCTCCAGATTTCAGGATTTTGGACACCTCAAAGGGGCCTGTCCATCTCGAACGTAGCTTACCTGGAAAAAGACATAATCTCGAATTGAAGAGAAGAATAAAGTCTCATATATTAAATTCCTTTTTCACTATCCTCTTGTCGTGCCAAGCTTTGGTTCTCTCCTTGTATATAACGACATTCTCGTAAGCGTTCTGGCGAAGTTCCTCCAATTTGTGAATATCAAGGATTCGCTTCTTGCCAGATGCTAGGTAATCCAAATTTAGGGTCTTAATGGCCCAATATGCCTTGTGCTTGAGTTCAAAAGGTAAGTGGCATAACTTCCCGTAGACCAACTGGTACGGTGTAGTTCCAATAGGGGTCTTATAAGCAGTTCTGTAGGCCCACAATGCTTCTGTTAGCTTTTTAGACCAATCTTTTCTAGAAACTGATACAGTTTTCTCCAAGATCTGCTTAATCTCTCTGTTGGATACTTCCACTTGACCATTGGTCTTGGGGTGATATGGTGTTGCTACTCTGTGTTTCACTCCATATTTCCTTAGGAGTTTCTTAAATATCATGGATATAAAATGTGATCTACCATCACTTATGACAAGTCGTGGCACTCCAAATCTGGGAAAGATATTATTCTTGAACATCTTGATGACTACTCTTGTGTCGTTGGTGGGTGCGGCTATAGCTTCTATCCACTTGGACACATAGTCAATGGCTACCAAAATGTACTTGTTTCCCAATGAAGATGGAAAAGGTCCCATGAAATCTATACCCCAAACGTCAAATAGTTCTACTTCTTGGATGTTCTTCAAAGGCATTTCGTCACGTCTTGAGATGTTTCCAGCGTGCTGGCACCGGTCACATCGGACAATATAAGCATGGATATCACGCCATAACATCGGCCAATAAAGACCGGCTTGAAGGATCTTAGCGTATGTCTTTGATGTGCTTGAATGTCCACCATAGGGTGAAGAATGAAAATTCTCTATGATGTTTCTGACTTCTTCTTCCGGGACGCAACGTCGAAATATGTTATCAGTTCCTCTTTTGAAAAGGAGTGGTTCATCCCAATAAAAGTGTCTTACATGTTTAAAGAACTTCTTCTTCTGTTGATAGTTGAGGTCAGGTGGTATGATATCAGCGGCTAGATAGTTCACGAAAACAGCGTACCATGGTACTCTGCTAGTTTCTGAAATCGTCTCAAGGTTATCTCTATCAGGTTCAAGGGGAGCGGTATCTATCTTAGCTATCAGTCTGTCATAGGTGAAGTCATCATTTATAGGTAAATGATCTGGTTTTAAATGCTCTAATCTGGAAAGATGGTCAGCAACTACGTTTTTTGTTCCTTTTTTGTCTCTAATGTCTAAGTCGAATTCTTGTAGAAAAAGGATCCACCTGAGTAATCTAGGTTTTGCATCCTTTTTGCTCAGAAGGTAACAGATAGTTGCATGGTCTGTATAGACTATAATCTTAGATCCTACAAGATAAGACCTAAATTTATCTATTGTGAAAACTACAGCCATGAGTTCCTTCTCTGTTGTTGTATAATTTAATTGAGCGGCGTCTAGGGTTCTACTAGCGTAATATATTACGTGTAGTTTCTTATCTTTTCTTTGCCCTAAAACAGCTCCTATAGCCAAATCGCTAGCATCACACATTATTTCGAAGGGTTTAGTCCAATCCGGGGTTTGTAGAATGGGTGCTGAAATTAATGCTTGTTTCAACTGGTTAAAGGCTTTGATGCATTTCTCATTGAAAATAAATTCGATGTCTTTCATCAGAAGGCCGGTCAGGGGTTTTGTTATTTTAGAGAAGTCTTTTATGAAGCGTCGGTAGAAACCAGCATGTCCAAGGAAACTACAGACTTCTCTAACTGTCTTAGGAGGGTTAAGGTTTTCTATAACTTCTATCTTTGCTTTATCGACCTCAATGCCTCTTTCTGATATTATATGTCCTAACACTATGCCTTCTTTGACCATAAGGTGGCACTTCTCCCAGTTTAACACAAGGTTAACTTCTACGCATCTCTCTAGGATTTTCTCAAGGTTAATAAGGCAGTCTTCAAAGTCTAATCCACACACCGAGAAGTCGTCCATGAATACTTCCATGATTCCGTTGAGATAATTTGCGAAGATTGACATCATACAACATTGGAAAGTAGCTGGCGCATTACAGAGTCCAAACGACATTCGTCTGTAAGCAAACGTTCCGTAAGGACAGGTAAAGGTTGTTTTCTCTTGATCCTCGGGGTGAATGGGTATTTGGAAAAATCCAGAATATCCATCAAGATAACAAAAGTAAGAGTGTCTGGCAAGACGCTCCAGCATTTGATCTATGAATGGAAGGGGGAAATGGTCTTTCCTAGTTGCCTTATTGAGCTTCCTATAATATATGCACATACGCCATCCGCCTTCTATGCGTTTAGCAACATGCTTTCCCTTTTTCATTCTGCACGACTGTGATGCCTCCCTTCTTGGGTACCACATGTACAGGACTTACCCACTTACTATCAGAGATCTGATAGATTATACCAGCTTCTAGTAGTTTAAGGACTTCCTTCTTTACTACCTCACTCATCACATGGTTGATTCTTCTCTGATGTTCTCTGAAAGGTTTTGAATCCTCCTCTAGTGAGATCCTGTGCATACACACGGATGGGCTAATACCTTTTAAATCAGAGATGTTGTACCCTAGGGCAGAGGGGTATCTTCTTAAAACGTTCAAGAGTCGATTCGTCTCTTCTTTGTTTAAGGTGGCACTAACTATTACTGGGCGGTTCATTTCTTCATCCAAAAACTCATATCTTAGGTTCTTGGGTAGTTCCTTAAGTTCTTGTGTTGGTTTTTGAGAATTAGGTGAAGGGTCTGGAGTAAGATCCAAACATTCGTGAGGTTCTGTTTCCTCTGGTTCGTCATCCTTTTCATTTGGGTTTGAAAATGGTTCGATCTTAGGTTCTCCCTGATCAAATTCTCTTATGCACTCATCTATGATATCGACCGCATAACATGCATCTCTTAGAATTGGTGCCATCAGGAATTTCGAAAGAATGAACTCGATCTTTTCGTCCCCTACTTTGAAGATTAATTTCCCTCTTTTGACATCTATTATAACTCCGGTTGTTGATAAGAATGGTCTACCTAAAAGGATAGGGATATCTTCATCTTCTTTTATATTCATGACCACAAAGTCTGTTGGGATATAAATTTGACCGATCCTAACTGGGATGTCTTCTAAAATGCCCACAGGATACTTAACAGACCTATCGGCTAATTGAAGGGACATCTTAGTTGGTTACAATTCTCCTAGGTTTAACCTTTTACATACAACTAAGGGCATTAAACTTACACTAGCACCTAAGTCTAGGAAAGCTTTGTCGATCACATGACTTCCTAAAATGCAAGGTATAGAAAAACTACCAGGGTCTTTCTCCTTCTTAGCAAGTTTATCCTAAAAAATAAAGTTGCATTCCAAGGGTTTTGGATCGTCGAGCCTACGCTTGTTAGTTAAGATGTCTTTGAGAAATTTGGCGTAAGATGGAATTTGGGTGATAACTTCGGTGAAAGGAATCTCTACATGAAGCTTTTCTATCACTTTTATAAATTTTTGGTATTGGTTATTGACTTTGGTTTGTTTAAGTCTTTGCAGATATGGGATTGGTGGTTTGTACGGGGGTGGTGGTTTGTAAGTTTTATCCTTGGCTTCGCCTTATTGGTTGGTTTGTTTCTCGGATTCCTCCGGTTCCTCTTCTTGGTTGGTAGGCATATTTTCTTTAGAAGTTTTGGAATCGCTCATTGCTGGGTTCTAAGGCCCTTCGTAAGCGGTCCCACTTCGTAACGAGATACCGTTAGCTTGCCCTCGAGGGTTTGGTTGAGGTTGTCCAGGAAATTGGCCTCCAGGTGTAGTTTGTAGGGCTTGGTTTTGTGCTACCTGTGAGATCTGGGTTTCAAGCATCTTGTTATGAGTGATTATCTGATCAACCTTGGTTCCTAATTGTGTTATAAGTTTGTTTACGTGAATGTTTTGGTTTAGGAATTCTTTATTTTGCTGAGTCTGGCCCGATATAAAGCTTTCCATGATCTTCTCAAGGTTAGACTTCTGGGGCACAACTTGCATAAGTTGGTTTGGTTTTTGGGCTTGATAACCTTGCGGTCTCTGAGGTGCATGATTTTGGATAGGGTTCTGGTTTTTAGAGGAGAAATTTGGATGATTCTTCCATCCAGGGTTGTAAGTGTTTGAAAACGGGTTACATTGGGCGTAATTCACTTAGTCGGTATTTAGTTCGTTCAAAAGGTTACACTCCGCCGATTCGTGCCCTTTAGATCCACAAAGTTCGCACTCTGTGTGGACTACTGCTACGGTGTTAGTGTTTGTAGACATATGTTTGATCCTAAGGGATAAAGCGTCCATTTTCGCCTTCATCATGTCTAGAGAGCTTACCTCATGTATTCCACCTTAGGTCTCCTTTTTCTCTATTGATGCTCGTTCAGTTCCCCATTGATAATGGTTTTGGGCCATATTCTCAATTAGGTCACAAGCTTCTGGATAAGGTTTGTTCATCAGCGCGCCACCTGCGGCAGTATCGATGCTCATCTTAGTGTCATATTGGAGTCCAATGTAGAAGGTATGAACGATCAACCATTGTTCTAGGCCATGGTGTGGGAAGACTCTTAATAGCTCTTTATATCTCTCCCAAGCTTGGAAAAGCGATTCTCCTTGGTTTTGAGCAAATCTAGTTATTTGGTTTTGAAGAACAACAGTCTTACTAGGGAGGAAATATCTAACAAGGAATACTCTCCTAAGGTTTTCCCAGGTAGTTATTGAATTGGCTGGAAGTGAATCTAGCCATGAATGTGCTCTATCCCTGAGGGAGAAAGGAAATAATCTTAAACGGATCGCATCGGGTGAAACACCGTTAGATTTAAAGGTGTCAGCTAGTTGGATAAAAACTTTTAAATGTTGATTCGGGTTCTCAGTAGCGAGACCCGCGTATTAGTTTTGTTGCACTAATTGCAACAAAGATGGTTTTAGTTCGAAATTGTTAGCAGGAATAAGTGGGTTTACTATACTCGAACTAGGTTCCTCATCAGAGGGTTGGGAGAATTCCTTAAGAGGCCGCCTATCGCGATTCTCGGTCATAGCTTTCTTAATTCGGATGAGTAAGAGGCGTGTACGAGTATAACATTCAAATTCTGCTAAAGGATCTACTAAATTTCCGGTACTACGGGTTCTTCGCATTTACCGGATAATAATGCCTTAGTCTATAGGGTGTAACAACATGGTACGAAATTTGACGAAGTTGGTCCCCGGCAACGGCACCAAAAACTTGATCGTTGTCGATTCGCAAGTGCACGAATAACGTCAAAGTAATATAAAAGAATATCGATCCCACAGAGACCAATCGTCAATCTATCGATTACTATCGTTACAGTGTTTATCTAAGGCGGTATAAAAGAGATATTGGGTTTGCAAAATAATGGTAAATAATAAATGCAGGTAAAGACAGGTTGAATGTAATTCACGTCAGTTAAGTGATGTTTCGATTGTCTAAATAGAACTACTTATGAGGGAATATTTTCTACTCTTGAAAAGAATCCATTTAACAGGAATTGTCGCTTTCGCGTATTCAGAACCAAGTTTACCCTTAAATTAAGGCCTTTTATTTTCACTTATAAAAGGTGCGCAGAACGCTAAAGTAGTAAACCTATTTTTAAGAAATGAGACTCGTAAACTTAATTGAAAAGTGATTTTGATTTGGAAAGTTTACCCAAGGAGTTTCCTGATTTTAAACCTATCAACATGTCCGAAAACAGTTTCAAAAATAGTTTTTCCTTAAAGTGATAAAGATTCCTAGTTACTAAGCCAGGGTGCTTTCGCACTCCTCGAATAGTTAAAACTAACCAAGTCTGTTTTAGAAAACTCAAGTTAAAAATCAAAATAGCCTTTTAAGTATTTCTACAGATTTCAATATGTGAAACATTACTTTAACCGCGATCCTTACATTCTAACCTTTAAAAGATTTAGCCAGACATGGTAACACAAACAAACACAACGGTGTTAATCATGATAAAAAGTTTGTTTTAGAATGTGAGGCGTAGAGACCGAGTAAAGTGCGTAAAGTAAATAAAGTAAAGCGAGTGCAGAAAATAAATAAAGTAAAGCGAATGCGGAAAATAAATAAAGTAAAGTGAGTGCGGAAAATAAATAAAGTAAAGCGAGTGCGGAAAATAAATAAAGTAAAGCGAGTGCGGAAAATTAATAAAATAAAGCGAGTGCGGAAAATAAATAAAATAAAGCGAGTGCGAAAAATTAATAAAATAAAAGCGATGCGGGAAATAAATAAAATAAAGCGATAAATAAGAACCTGCTCCAAATGGAGGCTTCGATTCTGGTACAAAAATAAAGCTCTGACTCCTGAAGCTAAAGACGACAACAACTCGAAGTGACCCAACTCAGTCTCAAACGGAGGCTTCGATTCTGGTACAAATGATGAATATATGCTTAGTGTTGTAAAACTAAGTCAGATGATTAGAAAACGAAATGGAATGAGCTATTTATAGATATTTTCAGCAGTTTGTAAAGACCATGGTGCCCTCCAACTTCTCCTTAGTGGGACTTAGTGGGAACGTGATTTACAAAGGTGGCGCCCGCCATCCCTTCATGGCGCCCACCATGTGTGTAAATGGGGTGGATCATGAGAACATGGCGGTTACCTCCTAGTTGAGGGCTGATGACTCATGGCTTCCCCTATAACGGCTGCCGTGTGCAACGCCATGTGTGTAATTTCGCCGAAAAACCCTAATTTTAGGTCTTTTTGCTTCGTTTTTCCAAAAGAGTCCGAAAGTGCTAAATATCTGAAAACAAGAGAAAATAGAGCATAATACAAACAAAATGATAATAAAGTCCTAATAAATATGTGAAATCCGAGTAAAAAACCACAGTGTAATTCGGTGTGATCAAATTTCTCCAAAGAATGACTTAAACAATTGAAAAGCACAAATCCACTAACATTTAATCAACTAACATTTGACTAACCTTTTAATTACAAGTCATTTACTTTATGCAATTTAAATTCAAGTCATTTACCATTTCATTTGCCATTTTACATACCATTTAACTTGTTTATGTTTATGCTATTTTCACTTTGCTCACTTGAGCCATATATTATGATTGTATATATTTGTTTGTGTATCTTGTTTGTGTTTATGGTCTTAGGACCTTAAAAATACCTAATAAATAATAAAAACCCTAAAAAATGTTTGTGTGGACTGTTGGATTTGATCTGAGCTCTAGGCTTAGAATTATGCAGCATTCCCTATGCAAAAGGACTTGGCCAATGCCAACATTTATGAAACCAAGTTCTTGCAATTTAAATTTTTATCTGATGCAAGTATTGGGATCCACTTGAGTTCATCTGCTACATGGTATTGATGCAAATGTTATTTTGGACCTGTGTTTAATGCCTTATTCTGAGTCATTCAAGGAGTATGTCATCTAGTATATGGGAAGATTATAAAGAAGACTATGAAGTTGCTAGCTTGGATGTGGCTATCTTTATTTGATGCCTTATTCTTCATATTGCTTGCTTATTGATATTGATTGATTAAAAGTCCAAAGAAAAAATGGGGTTCTATATGACATTCTTGTCTATTGGATTGCATCCCATTGGTCAGATCTTTTCAACTATTAACTTTTAAATTTTTGCTTAGGATTAGTCTCTTCATCTCCTCCCATTTCTTAAATTTAAAATATCCCCCCCTTTTCAAAATCTTCTTTGCTTGTGATTTCTAAACTTAGACTCTATTGCAAATTAGAAACCTTGGCCTTATGCCATTGCATTTTTACACTCTTTTCTTGAATCAAACTTGTAAACAAACTTAACCATATTGACTTAAAATTTCAAAAGGCAAAAAGAACTAACACTCATGCAAACCCTTTTAGGCCCTTTGTGCCTCTTTTTAAACTTAAATTTTTGTTAAAAACAATTCACTCACTTTAAAATTGATACCACGAACTACGAGGTTTTGATCCCTCATTTTATGTTGGTACGTAGGCACAAGTCCGAAGGTCTTGCCAAACACAAAAATAAAATTAATGAATTCTTTTCTAATCCCCACACTCTATTTATTGCAAACATCATTTTATACCAAAAACACACACACACACATAAAAAAGGGCTCCCTAGTAGTACCTAGGACACTTTGGGTGCTAACACCTTCCCTCTGTGTAACCAACCCCCTTACCTGTAATCATTGGTATTTTATTAGTTTTAATTTGAAAACTTCTTATCTTTGGGTTTTGTTCGTACTTTTACCTTTTCCTTTGGAAACAATAAAAGCGCGGTGACGACTCTGGTTTTATTGACATTAAGTTTATCCATAGCTTAATGACCAGGAATTTATCGCTACAAAAATTAAGTGGCGACTCTGCTGGGGAGTAGTCCTCAGTGGGTTTAGCCTACTTTTTTATGTGTATATATTTGTATACTTGATGTTTATACATTTTTTGTGTGATATAATATGCTTTTTGTGCTTGACGATCTCTGAGTGGTGAGATAAGTTCTAACCCGAACTTGAGTGCAATTAAGATAGGAGGATGGTATAGTCATGTTCGACTTGTATGGAGTTGTCCTTAACAAGTTGGCTTGAGACCCATCTACTCAGTGGAGACCCTTTTGGAGCTATTGATGTCACACAAGTTATTTGTGGTTAGGCATTACTTTCGCTGATTTGGGGTCCGAGAAGCTGAGGACCATAGAAAAGTTTACCCAACTTGGCCTATTTAGGACGTAGTGCGGAGACTGTTTAAGTGTAGACTTGATATCAGTTGTTATGCGATACTACACTCAGACGAGTTTCTCTTAAGAATATTATGGGTTGATGAGTCAGTCATCCTAAACTGTAATATCCGATAGATGGAATTAAGACTCTGGGAACTTTTTAGAGCATGATCTATAGGTTTTTATCCTTAGTACACTCCTTTGGGATGATTCTTAACTTGGACTCCATGCTCGTGACTCACAACAAACCCTTGATTCTTGGTTGATCCAATCAAGTCTTGTCAATATCAACGGAACTTGGGTTTTTATAAGGTGAAAGCCATAATCCACCAAAATGGATGATTGATCTTGACAATGACTTGATTCATCCTTTGACCTTTGTTTGTTTACCTTATGTGTGATCCCTTATTTGTGATTGTTGCATTCATGCGCATCATGACATTCATCACACGAAAAATAACATCAAGGAACCAAGGTTTTATTTGCAAATATTTTCAGACCATGGATTATGGACGAAGGAACACTAAGAAGTACAGTTTCAGATGTCCCGATTTGAAAGAGCTAAGGAAGCTATCATCTTTTGTATTGGATCCCTTGGAATTTAAGCAACATCATGGGAAGCTTCTATCCGTATTGTCTACCGATGTGGTTGAAGGACTCTTGAGTGTGTTGGTTCATTTTTATGATCCTCTCTACCGTTTCTTCACTTTTCCCGATTATCAACTTGTGCCTACGTTAGAGGAGTATGCCCATCTCTTGGGAATACCTGTTTCTGACAAGTTGCCTTTTAGTCGATTGGAAGAGATTCCCAGATCTTATCTTATAACTGAAGCTCTTAATCTGAAGAAGTCTGAGATTGAGGCTCATTGGGTGAATAAAGGAGGAATATTTGGTTTGACTTCTGAGTTCCTTATAGGGAAAGCTACTGATTTTTCTCAAGCTGGTAGTATGGATGCATTTGAACCCATCTTTGTGTTGCTCATCTATGGTTTGGCTTTGTTCCCTAACATTGATGGTTTATCGATGTTAACACCATTAGAATCTTATTGATTAGGAATCTTGTGCCTACTCTGTTAGGTGATATGTACTTCTATTTTCATATAAGGAATTCTAAAGGTAGTGGGACTATTGTGTGTTGTGTTCCTCTTCTGTACAAGTGGTTTATTTCGCACTTGGCTCAGACACCTACTTTTATGGAGAACAAACAATGTCTACGGTGGTCTTAGAGACTTATGTCTCAATAATGATGATATGGTTTGGTATGACTCCACATTGAGTAACCTGGATATTATTGACAGTTGTGGTGAATTCTCTAATGTGCCTCTTGTAAGACCCCAATTTTGACCCTAAGATCCCTCATGGCATCATAACATTGCATATTGCATTGCCTCAAGGATCATAAGTATCTTGGCTCCTTACCTTTGGGGTGGGATCTTTTGAGAGTTGGCTTGAGATAACCAAGCATACTTGAATTGTATATTATTGCTTTTATCATTTTATTTACTAACCAAAAGCACAAAAATATGTCACTAACATCTCTTGTTTGTAGTTTGAGCAATCACAAGGTCTAAAGCTTCTAGGAGATCCTATGTGCATTGATATGGCCAAGGGAAGATAAAAGCAAGCATGGAAATGGTTCCCAAAGCTCTCATCCATCAAATATGCCCCAAGTATCTCAATTTATCATTTTGATCAGAGCAAATCAAAGGGTTTGAGGCTTGTTTCCCAAGGAAACCCTAATCCATCTATTCATCAACTGTGCCTTGCCCATGAAGCAACCTCAACCCATGGTCAAATACAATTAAGGGAAGTTATTTATTTCATCATTTCATGCATATTTGAACTTATTTTAGTGTCCTCAATCATCAATTCATCAAGATATGAAGTTTGGACTTGAGAAGTTGATCAGTCAATTCATTTGATTAGTTTGAAATGCACTGAGACCTAACTTTTTATGTGTTGGTAAAATGGAGATGATCCCAAGAGAAAAAATGTTCTTAAGAAGCATATGAACAACTTTCATGTTCATAAAAAAATGATTTGAAGCTTGTAAGGTCATCATCCATTCCAAGAAATTATAGGTCATTTTGATTGAAACCCTAATTTTGGGTCAACTTCCCAGGGACATAACTCCTTCATTTTTTATGATTTTGAAGTAATACCAAATTCATTGGAAAGCTTAAGATGTCTACTTCAAATGTTATGTTGAGCGAAATTTCAAAATCTCAAAAGAAATACATGTGATAATGAAAAACATTATAGGTCACTTTGGACCAAATGCATTGAAATGTGAAAAAGTCCAACTTCAAGTGCCTATAACTTCTTCATCAAAAATCCAAATCATGCAAAATATAGGTCCAAAGTGTGTTCCTTGAAAAGATCTACAACTTTAATGTTGAAGATTTTGTCATTTGAAGCTTGTATCATTGAGACAGAAGGGCTTGAACTTTGGCCAATTTTGAAAATCTCACATATGCATGTTTTGCACCCTACACTTCAAGTTCAATTTTCATTAATTTCCAAGGCCCAAATGGATTTTTGATTAACATAACTTTTGTTCCTTATGCAATAAGCTTTCCAACCATTACTCATAAGGTTGCATTTCAAGTATGGACATGGCAGTTTCGAAGACTTAAATATAATAGTGCATTTTTGGAAAATCATTTCAATTGCCATGCATGAGTTAATACAGTCCAATCTGCACGTCCATTTTTCTTTCATCATGCATTAGCTTCCAATTCTAAGTGCAATTGGGCCCTCCATGTGCTTGTACAGGCCCATGCATGGAGGCCCTTTCCATTCATGCAAGCTTTGGTTCATGCATTCAGCATTGCTTCTCCTATAAATACAATGCCTTGGCTTCATAATTTCTCAACCTTAAGGTGCCCAAATTGATGCTGAACTGAAATCCTAGCCATTACTAAAGGAACTAATCCATTTTTCTTCAAATTTTTTAGATCTGAATTTTGATTTCATTGATGAATCTTCAGATCTCAAAGTTCCCAAACCTTCTCTCCTTGATCCATAGTGTCTACTGTAAGCAAAAGCATCCAAAGATTGTGACTCAAAGCCTTGCAATTCAAAGGTTTACTTCAACTGTTAATTGCTTCGAAACAGCTTGTATAATGCTCTATTTTCATTGTTGTTGTGTGATCTGAAGTCCTCTGCATAGAGGCAACATTGTTATGCTTTTAATTTTTGAAAATCATGAAGTTCATATGAACACCACAAAATTTCCACTTCTGATTTCTCTCAATATAGAGATCTAGAATGGAATTGAGTGGTACAGGGGTGATGTACATCACCCCAGCTCTCGATTGATGTATGGATCGTGCATTTTGGTTGCCATTTTAATTTCTGTAATTTTTGATGTGGCCGGAGAAGACGGTGGCGCTGGCCACCGTCTGGTCTCCAGATTCAATCAGGAGCGTCCATCTTTATTTCCAGATTAAATCTCATGCATCCAATGTTATGACTTCTTTATTGGCTCAGTGTGATGCATTTGACTCGCGTGTATGGTGAACGTGCGCTTCTTGGCCGTGTGATGATCCACGTCAATTAATGAGAGATCATCCAATGGCTCACGCTTTTTCTCTTTTTCTATTTTCTGATTTTTATTTTCCTTTTATTATTTTAATTCCATTTCACTTTAAAAATTCATATCTCTCTCATTTTTGGTCCAAAAATTATGGAACCAATTTCATTCTTCTCCTTTTAATTTCTACTTTCTAAAAATGATTTTAATATTTTTTATTTTATCATTTGATATTTTTTATTAATTTTCTCTTTTCTGGTTATTTTTAATTCATTTAAAATAGTTTTTGATATTCAAAAAATACAAAAATATTTTTCCAACCTCTTTGAATGATGATAGATATATAAAAAATATTCTCATCAATTTATTAATTGATTTGAGATTTATTTGAGATTTTAGTTCGATTAGGTTATTTTTATGCATTTTAATTGATTTAAAATAGTTTCTGACTTTTAAAAATGCTGAAATTTTTTGTCAAACTTTGTTTGACCTTGTTGAACTTGGGATAATTCACTTGGACTTTTCAAAGTTGATTTAAAGTGAGTTTGAAGTTTGACCCTTCTTTATTATTTTAATTCAAGTTTTATTTTAATATTAAAAAATGCCAAAAATATTTTATTTGTTTCTTGACTTCTAATTCTCATTTTGCTTATGTTTTCTATTGTTTGACCTTGATCTTCTCTATCTTTGGTCAATGATTGTTGATTAATACATACCATTTTCATTAATGCACTTTAATTCTTCATCTTCTTCTTCTTCTTCTTTATTTTCTTTTTTTTGATCAATGAGTTAAAGATTGGTGGTTAGCATTGATACATGGAGGTTTAATCTTCCTTGATTCAAATCTAATTCATCTTGATCATGGATCAAGTGAATGGCTTTGCATTAAGGATATATTGCTTCCTAAATCATGCAAAGAACCTAAATCAATACAAGATCATTTCTCATCTTCTTTTTGGCATGGCAAGTTGTTGGAGTTTGATTCACTAATCAAGACCTCTAACTTGTTTTGTTGCCTACATTATTATTGACCGGCCTCAGATAGTTGTGACTTCTACATAAGTCCAATTAAGATTGCTTAACATAGCGCTAAATTTGCCTTATGGCACACTAACTATTAACACTAACCATTAACCATTAACATTTACTTCTTGCTCTTTACATTTATGCAATTTACTATTTTTGTACATATTATTCATTTGCTTTTTCCCCTTTGCTCATTTGAGCACATGTTTATGTTAATGCAATTTGCCTTTTGCTCACCTGAGCACATAATTGTGTATATATTATTGTGCTTGTGTTTTGTTTTGATTGTTGTGGACCAAATGCAAAAAATGGACAAATGGACTTAGTTTCTAGGACATTCCCTATGCAAATTGGAGTAAAAGGACCTCAATGTTGAAAATGGATTAGAAGGACCAATTCTCTAAACTCACTCTTGTCTATCCTCAATTTGCTTCATAAAACTCTTTGTTGTGTGTGCTTTTGTGCTAGGGAATCCTATGTGAGCCAAACTGAAGAACCATTTCCATGTTCATCCAAAGTGAAAGATACAAGAGACATTGGGGATCTTTTAAGAGCTTGTTTGATTATGTTGATTTGCTTGAGCTTACAATTACTTTGCTTGCATATTCCAAAGGATGGTAGCTACTTGGATCATCAATATGATCTCAAGAGAGGAACTCCATTTATGGTCTTGTTTCTTATCCTTCATCTCTTGTATGTTTATGATTTATCCATTCTTCTTCTTCCCTCCACTCTAACCCAAGCCAAAACTTTTGTGAAAACATTTAACACCTCTTTCTAAACATTAGAAACCTAAGCCTTATGCTTTTGATTTTCAAAACTTTCTTTTCATAACACTTATTTTGAATTGAATCTTCAAGTCAACTTTGACCATACTTTATAAATACTTTTCATTAGTAAATATAACTCATCCAAATACTTTTGTGGTTTCAATGGCCACTTTCTTAATCAAAACTTTTCATAACCTTTTGCTATTAGGTTTGAGTTATCCTTGAGGTAGATGTAATACTCACCTATATCCTTAGTGATGGACAATGAGTCTTCCATGCTTATTAGAGGGTTAACCCCTCACTAGCATGTTGAAGCTATCCTCACATGATGGATTTGTGGTTTTTAGGTTGAGTTTTCTCCCTTGGATAACAAAAGACCTTAAGGCTTTTGGACCAATCAATTCACCAACTTGTTTTGAGATTTTTACCCCGAACTACGAGGTTTTGATCCTAATCTTTTTTAAGATGGTACGTAGGCAATGGGTTTATCCATCCAAACACAAATTGTAATTAACTTGTATATTCTCTTCTCATCTCTTCAATCATGTTTGCACAAACAAATTTTCACAAAATACCAACCTTACAACAAATGTGAAAAGGGCTCCCTAGGAGTACCTAGGATGTTTTGGGTGCTTAAAACCTTCCCATTGCATAACCAACCCCCTTACCCTGATCTCTGACATTTTTACTAGTTTTTGATTTGATAAAACTTTTAGGTTTTTATTCGCTTTCTAACCATTCCTTTGGATAAATAGAAGTGCGGTGGCGACTCGACTTGTATGGTTTACCTTGGATTTAGTCAATATCTCTAATGGTAACGAATACCCTGCTACACCTCTCATCAGTACACAAGGAGGAACCAACTACAACCCTGCTTTGGCTCGACATCAACTTGGGTTCCCCTTGAGAGGCAAACCTAATAACACTCGGTTAGAAGGTCTTTTCTATCAAGAGGGTAAAGATCCCTAAGATTTGAAGCAGAAGATGGTGCATGCTTGGAATAATGTGCATAGGAAAGGAAGGTTCGAGCTTGGTCCGTGCAACTGTGTAGCTTTGGAAGCTTACACTACTTGGGTGAAGAAGAGAGCTTTGGAGTTGAAGATGCCTTATGCATGTGAGAGACCTATGTTTATGGTTGTGGTTGAGCTATTAACTCTCCCTAACCAAGATGTAGAGGAGTTGGAAGACGCACTCGCCAAGATGAAGTAAGAGAAAGATATATGGGAAGAGCGGTTCCATACTTTGAGCCGAAAGAATGAGGAGTTGCAGCTTGTGTCTAAGGATAAAGACGCGCTTATTGAACTTCTTTAAGATCGAGCAGTAAAGAGGCAGAGAGAGCCAAATGGTCCATCTTCCTCTAGTATGCCTCAGCCTTCCGGTGCTTGGAAGAAGATTGTTGATCAGCTTGTCCTCGAGAAGGCTCAGATGAAGACTTCTGTTGAGTCTGAGATTCAACACATTCGAAGGAAGTACACGCCTGCAGCCAGGTCATATGACACTGTTGTTAGGGAATCCTTAGGATGATTAGTTTCGTTTTATATTGTACTTGTATTTTGGTTTATGAAATTGTACTCAGTGTAATCCTTTAAAAAGTATGTGAATAAAAGAGATTTTTATGGTCAATTAAATTGTTATTGTTATTATATACTTGCAAATAAAATAGTATGTTCCTTGAAAATAAAAGCAATCAAAACATTGTATTTCATGCATCATTTGCATAATAGGTTTTCTTCTGCCAGATGTCTTATTGGTTATTCTTATGTGCTTTAGCCAAGCTGACTCACCGATAAAACACTCGCGCCAATCAACCGAGAATCATCGAACATTTGGAACAAGAGAACCGAGAACTAAAAGATGAGACTGCTCATTTGACTGCCATGATGGAGTCTGCTCTAGCTGCTCATAATCAGTCTTCTCGAACGCCTGCAACTCCTCCTCCTCAGAGGACTGTCATTTCAGAGGTTGCTACCTTAACTGTGCCTGCCACTCAGTTTGCTACGACTATGCCTGCCGGATTCCCGTGGGGAATGCCACCGAATTTCATGCTTGAAGGGTTTGCGCCTACCTTTGCTTCCATGCCGGCATCTATCCCAATCATGTCTATTTCGCCTCCAGTTGTTCACACTCTGCCTCATGTCGAGGACACCATCTACCATTCCGAACCGTCCGAGGGCCTTGATGTTTATGAGAAGATGGATGAGATGAAGGATCAGTTCCTTGAGCTGCAAAAGGAATTGAAGATTCTAAGAGGTAAGGACTTGTTCGATAAGAGTTCCGCTGAACTCTGTTTGGTTCCCAATGTCAAGATCCCGATGAATTTCAAAGTCCCTGACTTTGAATAGTATAAGGGAAATACTTGTCCACTTAGCCATCTCATGATGTATGCCAAGAAAATGTTAACACAGATTGATAATGATCAGTTATTGATTCATTATTTTCAAGACAGTCTGACTGGTGCTGCTCTGAGGTGGTACATGAGGTTGGATAGTGCAAGTGTTCATACATTCAATGATTTGGGTGAAGCTTTTGTGAATAAGTATAAGTACAACATGGACATGGCGTCTGATAGAGACCAACTAAGGTCTATGTCTCAGAAGGACAAATAGATATTTAAAGAGTATGCCCAGAGGTGGAGAGAGCTTGATGCTCAGATCAATCATCCGTTGGAAGAGAAAGAGATGACCAAGATTTTCCTTAAGACCCTGAGTTCGTTTTATTACGAACAAATGATTGCTAGTGCCCCTAGTAATTTTATCGAGCTGGTAAACACGGGGATGAGGTTAGAAGAAGTATTTCGCGAAGGACGTTTGTCTAAGGAAGAGGTATCATCGAGCAAGAAATATGGAAGCAGTTTCGCTAGAAAGAAGAAAGGTGAAACCAATGCAGTATCAGTGGGAGGAAGATGAGGCCTCATGTTAAAAGAAATTCGCAACCACGTCAGCATCATCATCAAGTTTCATCCGTTATTCCAGTATTTTCAAATAATCAATCAGCACTAGTTCAACAACAACATCAACAACAACCACAACAAAGAACAAACAACTACAACAACAACACCAATAATCAGCAACAACAAAATTTTGAGAGGAAGAAGGTCTCTTTTGACCCTATTCCCATGTCATACGCCGAATTCTACCCGTCTTTGGTTCTCAAGAACCTACTCCAACCAAGAAATCCGCCACAAAGTCCAGAACCACTTCCATGGTGGTATAAGCTAGAACTCCGTTGTGCCTTTCATCAAGGAGCTCCCGGCCATGATATTGAAAATTTCTACCCATTGAAGTATGAGTTCCAAAAGCTAGTGAAGAATGGGATGGTGTCCTTTGAGGACCGTGCACCGAATGTGAAAACTAACCCATTGCCTGCTCATGGTAATTCCTCTATTAATATGGTAGATGGTTGTCCAGGAAGTTTCCGAATGTTCGATGTGTGACATATTCGTCGGTCCTTGGTAGAAATGCATAAGACCCTGTGTACCATCAGTGATTGTGAGCATGACCATGACGGTTATACAATTTGCAGTGTAAACCCCTGTGGGTGTTCAATCGTCAACAGAGATATCTAGAAGTTGATGGATAAGAACGTAATCCAGATTAAATAGTCGAGGGATATAGATGATGTGAATGTTATTGTTCCAGTGTTTAAGACCCCTGAGCGGGTAGTGATTCAGTTTAACAACAGCAGCAGTAACAACGTCAATAGATTGGTATCTCCGTTAGTAATACGGTTAGCGGACCCCGTCCTGTATACATCCGATAGAGGTGTTCCATACCAGTATAATGCTACTATGTTGGAGAATGGTCAAGAGGTTCCGTTGCCTACGACCAATTCTATTATGAACATTGTCGATATAGAAAAGGTGACCCGTAGCGGTCCTGTATTTGGATTTGTCTTTCGAAAAGAGGTGATAGAAGATGTGTCTGATGGTAAGAAGGTTGATGTGCTAGTAACGAATCCGGTTAGTGCTCCAAAGTGTTAGTCTGGTGAATCCAACAATTTGAAGCTTAGTGATGATGATGAGGTACTGAGATTGATCAAGAAGAGTGAATTTAATATGGTGGAACGGCTGCTCCAAACTCCTTTGAAGATTTCAGTGTTGTCTCTACTCATGAATTCTGAAGCGCACAAAGAAGCATTGCAAAGAGTGTTGGAGAAATCCTATGTGGAGCATGATGTGACTGTATATCAATTTGACCATATTGTGGCTAACATCACTTCCTACAACAACTTAAGTTTCTGTGATGAAGAACTTCCCGAGGAAGGGAGAAATCACAACCTAGCGCTGCACATATCGATGAATTGCAAGGAAGATGTGTTGTCAAATATGTTGGTTGATACTGGTTCTTCTTTAAATATACTCCCAAAGTCAACTATGTCAAGGTTAACATATCAAGGCGCCCCAATGAGATACAGTGGCGTGATCGTCAAAGCTTTTGATGGTTCTTGCAAGACTGTTATAGGAGAAGTGGACCTCCCAGTGAAGATAGGTTCGAGTGACTTTCATATTACTTTTCAGGTAATGGATATCCACCCGGCCTATAGCTTCTTGTTGGGAAGGCCATGGATCCATGAAGCTGGAGCTGTAACGTCCACTATGCACTAGAAGTTAAAATTTGTGAAGAATGGCAAGCTTGTCATTGTCGGTGGGGAGAAAGCGTTGTTGGTGAGCCATCTGTCGTCTTTTTCATATGTGGAAGCTAAGGAGGAGGTTGGAACTCCGTTCCAAGCCTTATCTATTGCTGAAGTGAAGAAAACTGGGGCACCCATGTCTTCTTTCAAAGACCACAGAAAATTATGGAAGATGGCAGTACAGATCAGTGGGGCCATATGGTAGAGGTCGCCGAGGACAAGAGCATGGCCGAATTGAGATTTCAACTAGGGACATTCAACATTAAAGCTGGAAATGAGCAACCAAGTTTTCATAGTAGAGGGTTCATCCATGGTAATGAACAACAATCAACTGTTGTGATCGAGGGTGATGAAGATGAAGACTGCGCCAATTTTGTGACGCATGGAAAGGCTTGCAACAATTGGGTCACTGTTGATGTTCCTGTTATTGTCCATCACTATAAGTAATTTGTTTTTATCATTTTTAGAAAAAAAACTTCTCCTAGGCCTAAGGGATAAATGAACATTGTTGGGCATATTTCAAATTAATCATCAACAAAACGCAACTCTATTCATCCTCATATATGATGTTTTTATTTTACTTTTTGCTTTTTTGAAAATGGTAATCACAAAAAACATAAATAAATAATAATTGTCCATCTGCATAATATTTGGTCACAAATCACTTCTCTAAAATCAAAATATCAAATCATTATGCAGGTTGGTTTCTAAACCCATTGAATACAATGATCCTTCTCCTTCTCCAAACATTGAATTCCCTGTGTTTGAGGCTGAGGAAGAAAGTGATGAAGAAGTGTCTGATGAACTGTCTCGTCTACTTGGGTACGAGGAGAAAGCCATTCAGCTATTCAAAGAGCAGATTGAGTTAGTCAATTTGGGTTCCTAAGATGACGTGAAGGAAGTCAAGATTGGGTCTCAACTGTGTCCAGAGGTTAAGAAGGGGTAGGTTGATCTTATCCGAGATTATTCAGATGTGTTCGCGTGGTCCTATCAAGACATGCCTGGTTTGGATTCTGAGATTGTGGAATATAGATTGCCGTTGAATCCAGAATACCCGCCAATCAAGTAGAAATTGAGAAGAACTCATCCTGATATGGCAGTGAAGATCAAAGAAGAAGTACAAAAGCAGATTGATACCGACTTTCTTGTTACAACTGAGTATCCGCAGTGGGTGGCCAACAAATTGCCTATTCCTAAGAAGGATGGAAAATTCCGTATGTGCGTTGATTACAGATATTTGAACAAAGCTAGTCGGAAAGATGATTTCCCTCTACCACACATTGACATGTTGGTAGACAATACAACTAAATTTAAAGTCTTTTCGTTTATGGACGGATTTACCGGATATTATCAGATTAAGATGGCACCCGAAGATATGGAGAAGACCATATATATTACACCTTGGAGAACATTCTGTTATAAAGTGATTCCTTTCAGTTTAAAGAATACTGGTGCAACGTACCAGAGAGCTATGACTACTCTTTTTCATGATATGATGCATAAAGAGATCGAAGTCTATGTTGATGACATGATTGCTAAATCCAGTGATGAAGAAGAACATGTTAAGCATTTGTTGAAGCTATTCCAGCATTTGAGGAAGTACAAACTCTGCTTGAATCCCAATAAGTGTACTTTTGGTGTTCATTCTGGCAAGTTGTTGGGCTTTATCGTCAGCGAGAAGGGTATTGAGGTTGATCCTGCCAAGGTCAAAGAAATACAAGAGATGCCTGCGCCCAAAACTGAGAAGCAAGTCAGAGATTTTCTCGGCCGCTTGAATTATATCTCAAGATTCATATCGCATATGACTGCCACGTGTGCGCCTATATTCAAGCTTCTTCTGAACGATCAGTCTGGTGATTGGACCAAAGATTGCCAGAAAGATTTTGACAGTATCAAGGAGTATCTACTTGAACCTCCAATTCTGTCTCCACCTGTTGAAGGAAGACCGTTGATCATGTATTTGACTGTGCTTGAAGAGAGTATGGGTGGTGTTCTCGGTTAGCAAGAGGAAACTGGAAAGAAATAATATGCAATTTACTACCTTTGTAAGAAATTCACCGACTGTGAGACTCGGTATTCTATGCTAGAGAAGACTTGTCGTGCATTGGCTTGGGCTGTTAAGCGTCTGCGTCAGTATATGTTGAATCATACTACTTGGTTGATATGCAAAATGGATCCAATCATGTATATTTTTGAGAAGCCTGCTTTAACTGGGAGGATTTCCCGTTGGCAGATGTTGTTATCAGAGTATGATATTGAATACCGATCTCAAAAGGCTATTAAAGGTAGTGTCTTGGCTGACCATTTGGCTCACTAACCTATTGAAGATTATAAGTCAGTGCAGTACGATTTTCCTGATGAAGAGATCTTATACTTGAAAATGAATGATTGTGATGAACCATTGCTTGAAGAAGGGCCAGAACCTGGTTCCCGTTGGGGCATAGTATTTGATGGAGATGTTAATCAATATGGTAATGGCATTGGGGCATTGATTATTACTCCTCAAGGCACACATTTTCTGTTTACAGCTAGATTGACTTTCAAGTGTACAAATAATATGGCTGAGTATGAAGCTTGCATTATGGGGCTTGAAGAGGCCATTGATCTCAGAATCAAATATTTGGTCGTCTACGGAGATTCAAATTTGATTGTAAATCAGATCAAATGTGAATGGGAGACGAATCAACCCAGTTTAATACCATATAGAGATTATACGAGGAGGATTTCAACTTTATTTACAAAGGTTGAGTTTCATCATATCCCTCGAGATGAAAACCGGATGGCAGATGCTCTTGCAACGATGGCTTCAATGATTGTGGTAAAGTTTTGGAATGAAGTTCCTAATTTGACTGTGATGCGTCTTGATAGGCCAACTCATTTATTTGATGTTGAAGAGATCAAAGATGAAAAGCCATGGTATTTTGACATCAAGAGTTTCCTCCAAAGTCAGATTTACCCACCTGGGGCATCTTTGAAAGATAAGAAGACTTTGAGAAGATTAGCTGGAAACTTCTACCTGAATGGTGATGTGCTTTACAAGAGAAACTTTGATATGGTTCTGCTTAGATGCGTGGATAGACAAGAAGAAGACCTGTTGATGACTAAAGTCCATGAAGGTTCCTTTGGTACTCATTTAAATGGACATGCTACGGCTAAGAAGATGTTGAGAGCAGGTTACTATTGGCTGACAATGGAATTTGACTATTGCAAGTTTGTGAAGAAATGCCACAAGTGTCAAATCTATGCAGATAAGATTCATGTTCCACTGACACTAATGAATGTTATTTCCTCCCCATGGCCCTTCTCCATGTGGAGAATCGATATGATTGGCATGAACTTCACCCAAAGCTTCAAACGAACATCATTTCATTCTGGTGGCTATTGACTACTTCACAAAGTGGGTTGAAGCGGCATCGTATGCGATTGTGACTAAGCAAGTTATTGTGAGGTTTATCAAGAATTAGATTATATGCCGGTATGATGTGCTAAGTAAGATCATTACTGATAATGGATCAAACTTGAACAATAATCTCGTTGAAGCTCTTTGCAAAGACTTCAAGATTGCACATCATAATTCTTCTCCATACAAGACTAATATGAATAGGGATGTTGAAGCTGCAAACAAGAACATCAAGAAGATCATTCAGAAGATGGTTGTTGTAAGAGCCCAATTTTGACCCTAAGATCCCTCATGCTATCTCATCATATGCATTGGCATTGGGATCACACCTTGGCATCCTCCTTACCCCTCACTCATTGGGTTTGTATTGGGAGAGATCACCAAGCACCATTTGATTGTATCATACTTTGTATTTTTATCATTTTACTAACCAAAATACCAAAAATATGTCTTTGCATTTGTCTAACTCTTTTGTAGGTAGGGCACATGCTCACCTTTGATCTATCAAGCTCATATATAGGGTTTAAGACCCTCATTTCTAAGAGCTTAATCAAGAATGATCTACAATGGCTCTAGGCATCATATATGGATCCCCATGATCTCCACATGTTATTTTGATCAATAAATCATCAAGAGTTTGGAGTTGGTTTGCCTTGGAAACCCTAGTTCATCTAGGTGTCTTGTGTAACTTCTTAAACAAGCTTCTTCAACATTTGATCAAATATTTCAAGGGATACTTAAAATTTCATCATCTTATGCATATATTATACTCCATGAGTCCCAAAATTCAATAGAATTGCAAGCTAGCAAGTTGGTTGATGGTGGTTGACTAGAGGAATTCATCTGATCAAAACTAAGGTTCCCTAGACCCTATCTCCTACAATTGTTTTCATATGAAAATTATTCCAAGAGAAACTTTACTCTAAATGACATTCCAAACAACTTTCATGTTTAGGTCAAGATCTAGTTTTGCTTGGAAAGTCATTTTTTATGGTGAAAGATTATAGGTCATTTTGTCTAAACCCTAATTTGGAGGTCAACTTCCCAAGGCCATAACTTGCTCAATATTTATGATATGAATATTTACAAGTTTCATAATCAAATTAAATATGTCTACTTAAACTTTAATGTTTGGAGAAAGATCTAATTCAACTTTTATGAGTATGTGATATGAGGATACATTATAGGTCATTTTGGACCAATGCCATTGAATAAGTGATTTCCCTCAACTTCAAAAATGCATAACTCCTTCATATTAAATCCAAATGAGGTCAAATTTGTGACCTTTTTAAGGACTTTCATAGATATGCAACTTTGATGAAGGAACGTTTCTCATTTGAAGCTAACATAAAAAGTTAGCCAAGGTGGAATAAGTGAACATATGGCTTGACACTTAGAAATTTTTTGACATGTTTGATTTTCCAAACTTCCACCTCAAAGTTCACCATGATACAAGCTTCAAAAGAAAAGGTGTTAAACATGAAAGTTGTTCCTCATGATCTAACCTTTCCAAAAATTCCAATTTCGTCCATTTTGGACAAGATTTGAATGGGTTGCGCATGGCTTGAACATTGCATCATCATTTGACAAGATTGAACTTCAAACATCCATGCATATTTGCCTAGCATTCCAACTTGACTTCACCCTTGCCTTCAATCAATTATGGATCAGATGGAGTGATTTCATGGGCTTGTACATGCCCATGCACCCATGCATCACATATTTCTAATTTTGGAAGTTCACTTCAAGTGTGCAAATATCAATTGAATTGGTTATAAATAGAACCTTCCATGCTCAGAATTAAGGACCCTGCGCGCCACCTTTGATCCCAAGCATTCAAACCCTTCCATTTCAGAGGAGAACCTTGAGATTTTCCATTAGAAATTTAGTTTGAATCTCACTATTTTGAGATTAAAAAATCCAAGGATCCAAAGCCTTTTGATCATTCTAATATACTCCTTCAAGAATTTAGAGCAAGATCAAGCACAAGCAAGAGAAAGACCAATCGAATTCAGACCTACATTGAAGGTATTTTTCAGAAATTTCCATCTCTTCGATTCTCACTTAATTCTCCATAATTATCTTGGATCTTTGGTTGTCTGAAGTCCTACCAATGTAGGCAACAAGATTGAGTTGCTTTAAGGTCAAATCGAAGCAACTCAGATCGTGCACCTCAAATTTCAACTCCTTGTATCTCTTAATATACTTGGAGTTAGGATAAATTGAGGCCAGATTCGAGCTCAGTGCCATTTTTACTTATAAATCATGTCCTTCTTTTTAATTTTGGTGATGGTTGTGACTGAACCAGTCCGGCGAGGCTCACCGGAGAAGGAGACCGGAGCTTTGGCTCTGGTGGTGAGTTGGTAGGTTCAGAACCATAAGATCCATTTGAAATGATTTAATCTTAAGCGTTGGTGTGAATGACCATTATTGTGGCGCGCTGACTAAAGACCATCGTGGATTGCGCGTTTGTGACCACTTGATCTGCCACCTCAATTAATGAGGGAGATCGAGTGGTCCACGTTTTTTTTGATTATTTGATTTTCATTTTATTTGTTCTATTTTCATTAATTCATATTAATTTTAATATTGACCCAAAATATATGAGAGTTTCACCATAAAATTTTAAATAAATCCTCTTTCATTTTCTGAATTAAAATTATTTTTTGGATCATTATTAATATTTTTTATGATTTAATTTATTTTATGAATATTTTTAATTGTTTAAAAATACTTTTCAGTTTCCAAAAATTATGAATTTTTTTCTCCAAGGTCCTTTGACCTTGTTTGACATATGATAAATCTCATGGCCATTTCTTTGGTGTTTTGATGAGGTTTTAGAAATTTGACAAACCATAATTTAATTTAATGCATTATTTAATTGATTTTAATTGTTTAATTGCAAAATAAATTGTGTTGAGCATTTGATATTGACTTGTTGAGTTTGATTTGTGTTGTTGCGCCTTGGTCAAGGTTGATTTGACTTTGTTGAGTTAAAATCATTGGATTTAGGGGATTGATGAAATGTACATTTCATCTCCCAAAATGATTGAATGACTTTAATTTGGTAAAAGTCATCCTTTGACCAATTTGTGTTGATTCCATCCCCCCCTTTTCATCTCATCCCCCTTCTATATTCATTCATGTCATGGAACTATGATTAGTTGATTGAAAAATTAACATGAGTGTGGATGAGATTAGGTCCACCCTTTTGCATATTCTTTTTAAGTGTGGTATGTTTTAGGAGCATGGTTCATAATACCATGTCTCTAACATGCATTAACACTAAAATTTCTATTGCCCGACCTCAAATAGTTGTGAATTCTACCTAAGTCCAATTACGATTGCTTAACATAGCGCTAAATTTGTGACACAAAAGGCATAACATTCTTTTAAGTGAGATTGTAAGTCTCCCCTCTTTCATGGTATTGTGTAGAAACTTGGCCTTTTTTCCTTCCTTTGGAAGATGTCTTGGTTCAAGGACCCATGCTTGTGAATAGTGGGTTGAGTGTTCTCCAAAGAATGACTTAAACAAAACAAAAGAAAAAGCAATACTAACTTCTAATCAACTAACAACTAACATTTAATTTCAAGCCATTTACTTTTATGCACTTTAATTTTAAGTCTCTATTCATTTTCCATTACTCATACCATTCAATTTGTTTATTTTAATGTCATTTTCACTTTGCTCACTTGAGCCATACTTGTTTGTGTTTGTGTTCTTTTGACCTTAATGTACATAATAAGAACAAAAAACCCTAAAAGACATTTTGTGTGGAGTGTTGGTTTGCTCTGGGACATTGGACTTAGAATTAGGCAAAACTCCCTATGCAAAAGGACTTGGCCAATGCCAACTTTCAAAAACCAAGTGCTTGTGAAGTGAACTTTCATCTGGTACAATATTGAAGATCCATTTGAGTTCATCTGCAACATGATCATATTAAAGCTGTTATTCTGAACCTGTGTCTAATGCATATCTTTGAAGTCATCTGATACATGGGGAATTATGAAGAAGATCATGGAGTTGCTAAGCTTGGATATGGATATCTTTATTTGATGCCTTGCTCTTCATCTTTCTATTTGTGTATTGATATTGCTTGATTCTAAAGTCCAAGGGAAATTTGGGTTTCTATATGACATTCTTGTCTATTGGATTACAGCCCATTATTCAGATCTTTTCAACTCTCAACTTTTAAATTTTTGCTTAGGATTAGCCTCTTCATCTACTCCCCATTTCTTTAATTCCAAACATCTCCACCCTTTTAAAATATTCTTTGTTTTTGATTTCTAAACATTAACCATATTGAAAATTAGAAACTTTGGCCTTATGCCATTGCATTTTCAAACTCTCTTAAGCAAACTTGTAAATGAACTTAACTATACTTGACTTAAAATTTCAAAAGACAAAAAGAACTAACACTCATTCAAACCTTTTAGGCCTTTGGTGCCTTTGTTAAACTTAAAATTTTGTTAAAAGCAACTCATTCACTTTGAAATTTATACCACGAACTATGAGGTTTTGATCCCTCATTTTATGTTGGTACGTAGGCACAAGTCCGAAGGTCTTGTCAAACACAAAAATATAATTAATGAATTCTTTTCCCATCCCTCAAATCTATTTATTGCAAACATCATTTTGTACAAAAACACATATTCACACAAAAAAGGGCTCTCTAGGAGTACCTAGGATACTTTGGGTGCTAACACCTTCGCTCTGTGTAACCAACCCCCTTACCCGTAATCTCTGGCATTTTATTAGTTTTAATTTGAAAACTTCTTATCTCTTTGGTTTCGTTCGTACTTTTCCCTTTTCCCTCTTCCCTTGGAAACAATAAAAGCGCGGTGGCGACTCTGGTTTAATTGACGTCTAGCTTATCCATAGCTTGATGGTCATGAATATAGCGCTACATAAACTAAGTGGCGACTCTGCTAGGGAATAGTCTCCAGTGGGTTTAGCCTACTTTTTTGTGTGTATATAATTGTATATTTGATGTATGTATATTTGATGTATGTATATTTGTTTGTGTGATATAATCTGCTTGTTGTGCTTGGTGATCTCTGAGTGGTGAGATAAGTTCTAACCCGAACTTGAGTGCAATTAAGATATGAGGATGGTATAGTTATGTTCGACTAGTGTGGAGTAGTCCTTAACAAGTTGGCTTGAGACCCATCTACTTAGTGGAAACCCTTTTGGAGTTAGGAATGTCACACAAGTTATTTGTGGTTAGGCATTACTATCTCTGATTTGGGGTCCGAGAAGCTAAGGATCGTAGAACATTTAACCTATCTTGGCCTATTTAGGACGTAGTGTGGAGACTGTTCAAGTGTAGACTTGATAACAGTTGTTACGCGATACTACACTCATACGAGTTTCTCTGTAGAATATTATGGATTGATGAGTCAGTCATCCTAACCTGTAATATCCGATAGCTGGAATTAAGACTCTAGGAACTTTTTAGAACATGATCTACAAGTTTTATCCTTAGTACATTCCTTTGGGATGGTTCTTACCTAGACTCCATGCTCGTGACTCAGAATAAACCCTTGATTCTTGGTTGATCCAATCAAATCTTGTTAATATCAATAGAACTTGGGTGTTGATAAGGTGTAAACCATAATCCACCAAAATGGATGATTGATCTTGACAATGACTTGATTCATCCCTTGACCTTTGTTTGTTTTCCTTATGTATGATCCCTTATTTGTGATTGTTGCATTCATGCATTCATACGCATCATAACATTCATCACACCAAAAATTTCAAGAAACTGAGGTCTTATTTGCAAATATTTTCAGACCATGGATTATGGACGAAGGAACACTAAGAAGTACAGTTTCAAATGTCCTGATTTAAAAGAGTTAAGGAAGCTAGCATCTTTTGTATTAGATCCCTTGGACTTCAAACAACATTATGGGAAGCTTTTGTCTATTTTGTCTGCTGATGTAGTTGAAGGACTCTTGAGTGTTTTGGTTCAGTTTTATGACCCCCTATACCGTTGCTTCACCTTCCCTGATTATCAGCTTGTGCCTACATTGGAGGAGTATGCCCATCTTTTGGGAATACATGTTTCTAGCAACGTTCCCTTTAGTGGATTGGAGGAGACACCCAAATCTCATATTATAGATGAAGCTCTTCACTTGAAGAAGTCTGAGATTAAGGCTCATTGGATGAAGAAAGGAGGATTGTTTGGATTGACTTCTGAGTTCCTCATCAAGGAAGCTACTACCTTTGCTTAAACCGGTAGTATGGATGCTTTTGAAGCTATCTCTGTGTTGCTCATATATGGATTGGCTTTGTTCCCTAACATTGATGGTTTTGTTGATGTTAACGCCATTAGAATTTTCTTGATTGGGTATCTTGTGCCTACTTTGTTGGGTGATATGTACTTATCTTTGCATCTAAGGAATTCTAAGAGTGATGGAACTATCGTCTGTTGTGTTCCTCTTCTGTGCAAGTGGTTTATTTCACACTTGCCTCAGACGCCTACTTTTGTGGAGAACAAATAATGTCTACGGTGGTCTCAGAGACTTATGTCTCTCACTAATGATGATATAGTTTGGTAT
Source organism: Lathyrus oleraceus (assembly GCF_024323335.1). Lineage (NCBI taxonomy): Eukaryota > Viridiplantae > Streptophyta > Magnoliopsida > Fabales > Fabaceae > Lathyrus > Lathyrus oleraceus. The sequence goes on along the minus strand of NC_066580.1, from coordinate 298,602,747 downwards.
GATCCTTCCTTAAGTAGCTTGGAAATTATTGATTGTTGTGGTGAATTCTCTAATGTGCCTCTCATTGGTACACAAGGAGGAATCAACTACAACCCTTCTTTGGCTCATCGTCAAGTTAGGTTCCCCTTGAGAGACAAACCTAATAACACTTTGTTTGAAGGTATTTTCTATCAAGAGGGTAAAGATCCCTAACATTTGAAGCAGAAGATTGTACATGCTTGGCGTAATGTACATAGGAAAGGAAGATCCAAGCTTGGTCCATGCAATTTGTAGCTTTGGAGGCTTAAACTCTTTGGGTGAAGAAGAGAGCTTTGGAATTGAAGATGCCTTATGCTTGTGAGAGACCTGTGTCTATGGTTGTGGCCGAGCCATTAACTCTCCCTAACCAAGATGTAGAGGAGTTGGAAGACGCACTCGCCAAGATGAAGCAAGAGAAGGATATGTGTGAAGAGTGTTTCCATGCTTTGAGTAGGAACATGAGGAGTTACAAATTGAGTCTAAGGACAAAGACGCACTTATTGAGCTTCTTGAAGACCGATTAATGAAGAGACACAGAGAACCATAGGTTTCATCTTCCTCTAGTATGCCTCAGCCTTCCATCGCTTGGAAGAAGATTGTTGATCAGCTAGTCTTCGAGAAGACTCAGATGAAGACTTCTTTTGAGTCCAAGATTTGACGCATCCGAAGGAAGTACGCGACTGCAGCCAGATAAAAACAATCAAGCATTGCATTTCATGCATCATTTGCATAACAGATTTCTCTTTTGCCAGATGTCTTATTGGTATTTCTTCTGTGCTTCAGCCAAACTGACTCATCGATACAATACCTGCGCCAATCACTCAAGAATCATGGAACATCTAGAGCAAGAGAACAGAGATTTGAAGGACGAGATTGCCCGTTTGACTGCCATGATGGAGTCAGTATTAGCTACTCAGAGCCAATCTTCTCCGACGCCTGCAACTCTTCCTCCTCAGAGGACTGTTATTTCCGAGGTTGCTACCTCTACCATTCCTGCTACTGCTGCTCATTTTACACCTGCTATGCCTGCCGAATTCCCATGGGGAATACCGCCGAACTTTGTGCCTGAAGGTTTTGCGCCTACTTTTGCTTCTATGCCGACATCTAGCCGGTCATGTCTGTGCCACCACCGGTTGTTCATACTTTACCTCGTGTTGAGGACACCATCTATCATTCCGAGCCGTCTGAGGGTCCGGATGTTTATGAAAATATGGATGAAATGAAATACCAATTCCTTGAGTTGCGAAAGGAGTTGAAGACCTTGAGAGGAAAATATTTGTTTGGTAAGAGTTCTGCGGAACTTTGCTTGGTTCCAAATGTCAAAATCCTGATGAAGTTCAAAGTCCCTGACTTTGAAAAAGTATAAGGGGAATACCCGTCCGCTCAGTCATCTCTTCATGTATGCTAAAAAAATGTCGAGGCAGACTGATAATGATCAATTACTAATTCATTACATTCAAGACAATCTGACTGGTGCCATTTTGAAGTGGTACATGGGTTTGGATAATGCGAGTATCCGCATATTCAATGATTTGGGTGAAGCATTTGTGAAGCAGTACAAGTATAATGTGGATATGGCGCCAGATATGGACCAATTAAGATCATTGTCTCAGAAGGATAAGGAGACGTTTAAAGAATATGCTAAGCGATGGAGAGAGCTTGCTGCTCAGATTACCCCTCCTTTGGAAGAGAATGAGATGACTAAGATTTTTCACAAGACCCTGAGCTCATTTTACTAAGAGCGAATGATTTCCAATGCCCCTAGTGATTTTATCGAAATGGTAAACATGGGGATGAGGCTAGAAGAAGGTGTTCGAGAGGGACAATTATCTAGAGAGGAAGTTTCGTCCAGCAAGAAATATGGTTGTAAAGAGAGACATCTAGAGGTTAATGGATGAAGGTATGATTCAGATTCTCCAGTACCGTCACGTGGATGACGATGTGAATGTTATTGTGTCAGTATTTAAAACTCCAAAGAGAGTGGTAATTTAATTCGATAGCAGTAGCAGTAACAATGTCAGCAACAAATGAGTATCACAGTTGGTTATACGGTTACGGGCCCTATCCTGTATGCATCCGATAAGGCTATCCCGTATTAGTACAATGCGACTATGTTAGAGAATGGTCAAGAGGTTCCTTTACCTACGACCAGTTCTGTTGTGAGCATAACTGATGTTACTAAGGTGACCTGTAGTGGCTGTGCCTTTGGGTCAGTGTTCCCTAAGAATGTGGAAGATATGTCTGTCAGTAAGAAGGTGGAAGTGCCTACATTTGATCCAACTTACGCTCCAAAGTGTCAATCTGGTGAATCCAGCGGTTTGAAGCCTAGTGATGATGATGAGGTACTCCGATTAATCAAGAAGAGTGAGTTTAATATGGTGGAGCAGTTGCTCTAGACTCCTTCCAAGATTTCAGTGTTGTCTCTTCTCATGAATTCTGAAGCGCACAGAGAAGCACTGCAGAAGGTGTTAGAGCAAGCTTATGTGGAACATGATGTTACGGTGGATCAGTTTGATCATATTGTGGCTAATATAACTTCTTGCAACAATTTGAGCTTCTGTGATGAGGAACTTCCTAAGGAAGGTAGAAATCACAATCTAGCGTTACACATTTTAATGAATTGCAAGGAGGATGCTCTATCAAAATCAACCTTGTCAAAATTGTCATATCAATGAGCTCTGATGAGGTATAGTGGTGTGATCGTCAAAGCTTTTGACAGTTCTCGCAAAACTGTGATAGGTGAAGTGGACCTTCCTGTGAAGATAGGTCCGAGTGATTTCCAAATTACTTTCCAGGTAATGGACATCCACCCTGCCTATAGCCGCTTGTTAGGAAGGCCATGGATACATGAGAAAGGAGCCATTACATCCATATTGTATCAGAAATTGAAGTTCGTTAAAAATGGAAAGCTGGTTATTATCGGTGGAGAGAAGGCTTTGTTGGTAAGCCACCTGTCATCTTTCTCTTATGTAGAAGCTGAGGATGAGGTTGAAACTCCATTCCAAACCTTATCTATTGCAGAGGAAAAGATAGTTGGAGCATATATGTCCTCATTCAAGGAGGTGCAAAAGATTGTCGAAGATGGTAATTCTAATCAGTGGGGCCAAATGGTAGAGGTCGCCGGCAACAAGAGCAGAGATGGTTTGGGATTCCAACAAGGTTCATCTGTGTTTAGAGTTGAAGATGTGAAACCCAGTTTCTGTAGAGGAGAGTTCATTCATGGTAATGAATAACACTTAGCTGCTGTGATCGAGGGTGATGAAGACGAAGACTGCACCAATTTTATGACACATGGAAAAGCTTGCAACAATTGGACTGATGTTGATATTCATATTATTGTGCATCGATCTAAGTAATTGCTTTATCTGTTTTTGAAAATCCTTCTCCTATGCCTAAGGGAGAAGCGAACATTGTTTGGGCATTTTAAAATTTGATCATCAATAAAATATAATTCTATTCATCCACATCTATGATGTTTTATTTTTACTTTTTGCTTTATTCTAAAATTGGTAATCACAAAAAACATAAATAAACAAATACAATTGTCCATCTGCATAACATTTGGCCACAATTCTCTTCTCTAAAATCGAAATATCAAATCATTATGCAGATTGGTTTCTAAACCCATTGAATACAATGATCCTACTCCTTCGCCAAATTTTGAATTCCCTGTTTTTGAAGCCGAGGAAGGAAGTGATGAAGAAGTATCTGATGAATTGTCTTGTCTACTTGAGCACGATGAAGGAAGTCAAGATTGGGTCTCGACTGTGTCCAGAAGTAAAAAAGGAGTTGACTGATCTTCTCCGAGAGTATTCAGATGTGTTTGCTTGGTCCTATTAAGACATGCCAGGGTTTGGATTCTGAGATTGTGGAGCATAGATTTCTGTTGAAGCCAGAATGCCCGCTAGTCGAGAAGAAGTTGAGGAGGACTCATCCTGATATGGCAGTGAAGATCAAAGAAGAAGTGCAGAAGTAGATTGACACCGGTTATCTTGTTACTGCTGAGTATCCGCAGTGGGTGACCAATATTGTACCTATTCTGAAGAAAGATGGAAAAGTCCGTATGTGTGTTGATTATAGAGATTTGAATAAATCTAGTCCGAAAGATAATTTCCCTCTTCCACACATTGATATGTTGGTAGACAATACAGCTAAATTCAAAGTCTTTTCGTTTATGGATGGATTTTTCGGATATAATCAGATCAAAAAGGACCCAAAGATATGGATAAGACCACGTTTATTACACCCTAGGGAACATTCTGTTATAGAGTGATGCCTTTCGGTGTAAAGAATGCTGGTGTAACTTACCAGAGAGCTATGACTACTCTTTTTCAGGATATGCTGCATAAAGAGATCGAAGTCTATGTTGATGATATTATTACTAAATCCATTGATGAAGCAGAGCATGTTGAGCATTTGTTGAAGCTATTCCAGCATTTGAGGAAGTACAAACTCCGCTTGAATCCCAATAAGTCTACATTTGGTGTTCGTTCTGGTAACTTGTTGGGATTTATTGTCAGTGAGAAGGGTATTGAAGTTGATCCTGCCAAGGTCAAAGCAATACAAGAGATGCTTGCGCCCAAGACTAAGAAGCAAGTCATTGGTTTCCTCAGCCGCTTGAATTATATCTCAAGGTTCATTTCGCACATGATTGCCACATGTGTAAAATAGCAAGTGTATTATTTGCACCAATGTAGTAATAAAATGGGAGTTATCCCGAGTATCGATCTCGAGGACTACGTAATAAGTACCAATCTTTATAATAATTCAATTGAACAAAAGATCATATGGGGTTTGATGAGTGTTTAAAAAAATAATAAGAACGAGAAATAAAAATATTAAGCGTATAAAAACTGTTTAACCGATATGAGAAAGCATGCTAGGGCCAAATGTGTGAATTGCTTTGTAATATACTTCTTCCATATCATATAACATCTATCTTGTAATTATTCAAAACTGATTCTCAAGAATTGTTTTCTCTAATTCCTTAGCCGAAAACCATTAACAGTCAATTTCAATCCTAATTCCTTAATTATTCAAATTGATGTTACGAAATATGTAATTGATCAAGAATTAACGGTTACTACAGTTTGATCCTCATTCCTAAGTGATTAAACCGGAGTTTTATTATACAACAAGCGATAAGGCGGTTTGTCCGACCTAAACCTTAACCAGAGATCAAAATTTCATTTGTCCGATAAAATAAAGCATTAAGAACGTTGTATAATAATTTGAATGAAGAAAACATCGATGATCATAAAAACATAGAAAAAGTATTCATACAATAGCAATTCAGGGACACCCCCTAGCATTGGGGGTTTAGCTTCTCATAATATTCAAAGACAGTAAATTACAAATTAAAGACATTACAATTTGTTGTTGATGAAGGTTGATCTTCAATCTCTCCCGATCTTGAAGATCTCTTATCCTCTAAACACCTTGCACGCTCGCTTCTTCTTTCTGTCTCTTTTCTTCTACGATCAAAAAGTCCTTTTCTCTATGCCAAAATCCATACTAAATAGCTTCCAATCAACTAAAAACATTGCAAAATACCTAAACTGCCCTCCGGACGTACAAAGGGTTCAATACACGAAAAATCAGCAAACAGGGCGAAATGGCCAACACGGGCCGTGTCAGGTGACACGGATGCCCGTGTTGGTCTCACTGTAAGTCCAAACTCTAGATCTTGTTGACACGGGCACCTGTGTCAGCCCCCTGGATTCTAGGTTCCACCAACTCTTTTCTGCACATGCTGACACGGGTCGGGTCAACTGACACGGGCACCCGTGTCAGCCCTCTACTTTTTTCTTTTTTAGCTTTGCATGATGTCTTTGACTCCCATTCTTCCGGTACGCACCTTTCGGACTTGTTATTGGACCTGGAAACCACACAGTACTACACAGAAACGCATAAAATGCGACAAAAAGAGAAGAACTACTAATGCAACACAAAATAAGCAGAAATTTATAAAATGCGATAAACTTAAGAAATCACTAAAATAAAGAGCAAAATGTTACCGATTCTTGAAGATTCAATGCTGGATGGATGATGAAAACTAAGTGTAAATGGTGACCGATCATGCGCCTATATTCAAGCTTCTTCAGAAAGATCAGTCTTGTGATTGGACCGAAGATTGCCAGAAAGCTTTTGGCAGTATCAAAGAATACCTGCTTGAACCTCTGATTCTATCTCCACCTGTGGAAGGAAGACCGTTGATCATGTATTTGACTGTGCTTAATGAAAGTATGGGTTATTTTCTAGGTCATCAAGATGAAACTGGAAAGAAAGAATATGCAATTTACTACCTCAGTAAGAAATCCACCGATTGTGAGACTCAGTATTCTATGCTTGAGACGACTTGTTACGCATTGGCTTGGGATGCTAAGCGTCTGCGTCAGTATATGTTGAATCATACCACTTGGTTGATATCCAAAATGGATCCAATCAAGTATATTTTTGAAAAGCCTGCTTTAACTGGGAGGATTTCCCATTGGCAGATGTTATTGTCCGAGTATGATATTGAATACCGATCTCAGAGAGCAATTAAGGGTAGTGTCTTGGCTGACCACTTGACTCACCAACCAATTGAAGATTACCAGTCAGTACAGTATGATTTTCCTCATGAAGAGATTTTGTACTTGAAAATGAAAGATTTTGATGAACCACTGCTTGGAGAAGGGCCAGAACCTGGTTCCTGTTGGGGCATGGTATTTGATGGAGCTGTTAATCAGTATGGTAATGGCATTAGGGAAGTGATTATTACTCCTCAAGGCACTCATTTTTCGTTTACAGCTAGATTGACTTTTAAGTGTACAAATAATATGGCTGAGTATGAAGCTTGCATTATGGGGCTTGAAGAGGCCATTGATCTCAGAATCAAGTATTTGGACGTCTATGGAGATTCGGTTTTGGTTGTGAATCAGATCAAAGGAGAAAGGGAGACGAATCAACCCGATTTGATACCATATAGAGACTATGTGAGGAGGATTTCAACTTTCTTTACAAAGGTTGAATTTCATCATATCCCTCAAGATGAAAACCGGATGGCAGATGCTCTTGCAAAATTGGCTTCAATGATTATGGTGAAGTATTGGAATGAAGTTCCCAATTTGACCCTGATGCGTCTTGATTGGCCAACTCATGTGTTTACTGTTGAAGAGATCAAAGATGAAAAGCCGTGGTATTTTAATATCAAGTGTTTTCTCCAAAGTCAGATTTACCCACTTGGGGCATCTTTGAAAGATAAGAAGATTTTGAGAAGATTACCCGACAATTTCTACCTGAATGGTGATGTGCTTTACAAGAGAAACTTTGATATGGTGCTGCTCAGGTGCGTGGATAGATACGAAGCTGACCTGTTGATGACTGAAGTTCATGAAGGTTCCTTTGGTACTTATTCCAATGGATATTCTCTGGCTAAGAAGATGTTGCGAGCATGTTACTATTGACTGTTGCAAGTTTATGAAGAAATGCCACAAGTGTCAAATATATGCAGAAGAGATTCATGTTCATGTGACACTGTTGAACGACATTTCTTCCCCATGGCCCTTCTCCATGTGGGGAATTGACATGATTGGCATGATTAAGCCCAAAGCTTCGAATGAACTGTGAGCAAATTCTTTACTTTGAATAAGTTTTGAATGATAGCAAATTGTGTGATCATTGTCTAATTGTTGGTTGTGCATTACTTTACATGTTTCATTTGTGTTTTTAGCTTATACTATTGTTTCGTGTCTATACATAAAGATCCACATTGATACATTTCTTAAAAGAACTCATAAAAAACTGTTTTGTGTCAGTATGTATCGATACATGTTCATCTGCATCGATACATAAATTTGTTTTAAATCACAAAACGTTTTTGCTTCAGTATGTATCGATCCATACGAGTCTTGTATCGATACATGCTTAGTTAAAATGTTCTATGTATCGATTCATACGAGCTTTGTATCGATACATGCTTAGTTAAAATGTTCTATGTATCGATACATACGAGCTTTGATCGATACATGCTTGTATTAATTCTCTAAAATTAATCAAAGCTACAGTATGTATCGATGCATAATCTTTTGTATCAATACATAATTCTGTTTTGTCTACTAACAACTTCTGTCTTTCACATATAAGAAGTATTTTGACAGCTCAGTACATAGTACGAATTTACAAGTGAAAAACAGTTGTAACACAAATCAAAGGAGTGTGTAGCAGAAATTGTTTGAGCCGTTAGAAACCTGAAAGAGACTTCATCTTCTTCATCTTCTCAATCTCTTTTCTTCAAGAACATCAACACATAATCATTCTTGTTCTTTGGATTAAAGGATAAACGAGATAACGTTCAGTGGAACGATCAAGGATCTAGCTGAGGTGTTCAGTGGAACGATCGAGGATCTAGCTGAGTTGAAGGTTGAAGGGGGTTTCGAGGAAAAACCAAATGGTTTGTCCTTCAAGAACTGGAGTGTTCTTGCGGGTTTGTTAGTCACGTTTGCAGAACAGATTCAGCCGTAGCGTAGGGTTTGGAAATTGGGTAATTTCGCAAACAGGTCGTGGAACCGGTGAATTGTTTGCAATTTCTTGCAGGAAATTCTTGATCGAGCTCAGATCAAGTGGAGGTTTTATACAAGAAGAAGATCTTGGGATTTAGATTTCTGTCTCTGTATTGAAACCTTGTATCAACGAATTCGGCATTATTGATAATTACAGTTCTCAATTTCATTTGAAATTGGGAGGGAGACGTACCCACACGCGAGGACGACAGTGGGGAACTTCCTTACCAAATCTCTGTGTATCGTATTCTTTCCTTATCTATCTTTACGTTTTCAACAGTTTTGTGATTTCAGTTGGTGGATTGTGGCTGTACATTTCGTGATACAATAGTGGCAAGAAAACTTCTTTATCTAAACTCCACCATTGTTCATCATTGATCACATACACACCAAATGTTTGACAAAACTGTCAGCTGAGTTTTATTCATTGGAATCAGAATTTAGTGATAAGTGCATTTGATTTGATAATATTCTGGTGTTAATATTCTCTATCGTTCTAATTCAAATCCAGCAATAAATTTGCGTGTCCGATTTTCTAGTAGCAGTTCAGAATAGACGGAAGTCGATTCAGGATTGTAATTTTCCGCTAAGTTTCAATAACTCTGATAAGATTTTTTAAATCCGTTTATTTAAAAGAGGTGATCTATTCACCCCCCTCTCGATCACTAGCCACACCGTCTAACAAGTGGTATCAGAGCGCCGGTTCGCTGGTGTTCTGTGGCTGCCTTTAACGATATGGATTCTGAACCAAAGGGGGCGTATAATAGAGCGCCGATTTTCAACGGTGAAAATTACGGCTACTGGAAAGACTGCATGCGAGTTCATATAAATTCTGTTGATAGGCTAGTATGGGCTGCCATTGAAAATGGTCCTTTTCAAATTACTATGACAAATGCGGCTGGCGCCATAGTTCCTAAACCAGAAGCTGATTGGAATGAGAAAGATGAGAAAAAGTGGTCGAGTGATTGGAGAGCTCGAAATATGCTAATTTCAGCAATTGGTGTTGATGAGTATTATCAGGTATCCCATTGCACAACAGCTAAAGAAATGTGGGATGCTTTAGAAGTTGCCCATGAGGGTACTACTGAAGTAAAACAGTCCCGCATTAACACACTCAATCAAGAGTTTGAGCTCTTTCGCATGAAACAAGGAGAATATATCTCCGACATGCAAAATAGATTTACTCATCTCACTAATCGGTTGAATGCACTTGGAAAACCTGTTTCCAATGAAATAGCTACTAATAAAATTCTGAGATGTCTTAGCAGGGAATGACAACCTAAAGTAACAGCTATTAAGGAAGCCAACGATCTAACGACACTTACGATTACAACTCTGTTTGGAAAGGTGGAAGAACATCAGCAAGCATTAGAAAGTCTTGAAAAGTTTGAGAACAAAAGTAAGAAGGAAAAGGAGAAGAAGAGAGACAAAGAGGGAGAGAAGAAGCCAATAGCTCTTGTGGCCTCTAGCTCTAAGTCCTCACGAAAAGAGCAAAGTGACAATGATTCTAGTAGTGACAAAGATTCAGATGATGAGGAAATGGGACTTTTTGTAAGGAGATATAATAGATTCATTCGAAAGAATGGAGTCAAGCATTCCGACAAAAACCTCATGAAGTTTCGAAGACAATCTACAGACTCAAAACAGGAAGAGAATAAGAAGAGTAGAGGAAAAGGATCTTGTTTTAATTGTGGTAAATCTGGACATTATAAAACAGATTGTCCTATGAAATATAAGGATCAAGGAAAAGCTCCACCAAAAGGGTACAACAAACAAATAAGAGCTTACATTGCATGGGAAAGTGATAGTGATTCATCAAGCACTCAAAGTTCAAGTGATAGTGATGAAACCGCAAATTTGTGCCTTATGGCTCACACCAAAAATCTGTCCTACCACAAGAATAAAATCAATGATAAAAAAGTAAAACAAGCCTATTATAATAATTTCTCTTCTATGTCTTTTTCTGAACTGAAAATAGCTTTTGAAAAACTGCATAACGAAGCTGTAGATGCTTTTAAAAGATTATCTTCCGATAAACAATTTTTTTCATTTCTGGAAGGTAAAGTATACAAAGCTGAAAAAGATTTAGAATGGTTAAAAGCTAGTATCGCAGAAAATTCAAAAAATATTGACATTGATGGATGTAGTAAAGTTAGGTATTGTGAAGCTTGTCATATTTGGCAACAAGAGGTAAACACTCTCAAGGTCAAATTGAAAAAAGCTTTACAACCTAAGGTTACTTATGCCGTTGACTCTAGGTTGTTTAAGAAGTCATTAAATCCACCATATGCAAAATACTCTTTTATTCCAAAGGATTTAATGAACAAGAATAAACAAACACATCATCATGGTTTATGTCATTATTGTTGTCGTGCTGGCCATACCATTGAGAAATGCAAGTTTAGGAGATTTCTTCTTCCTAAAGGTATTTATCAATGGAAGCCAAAAGGCAACCATGTTAGCACTTACCCACTTGGACCCAATGAAAATTGGGTACCAACTTCTCTCTTTTGATATTGTAGGATGAGTGCCTTGCTTCCGTAGATAGGAGATGGTTTCTTGACAGCGGTTGCTCAAGGCACATGACCGGTGACATATCGCTTTTTATAGACTTCAAAGCAAAGAAGAAGGGATATATTACTTATGGAGACAATAACAAAGGAGCTATACTTGGCAAAGGTAGTGTAGGTAATCCCTCTACCACTACTATTTCTGATGTCCATTTAGTAGAGGGGCTTAAACACAATTTGTTAAGCATAAGTCAATTGTGTGATAAGGGTTATAAAGTTTCTTTCACAAAAACTTGCTGCATAATTGAACATGCTGAACAGAACGTTGTGTTTAAGGGTGTAAGAGTAAACAATATCTATATGCTTGACCTTTTTGATGTATCTTTAACAAGTACTAAATGTCTAGTCACCTTGAATGATGATTCTTGGCTTTGGCATAGACGTTTAGCGCATGTTAATTTCGATTTGCTTAATAAGGTTGTATCTAAGGATCTAGTAGTCGGTCTTCCAAAAATAAAATTTTCAAAAGACCACCTATGTGACGCGTGCCAAATGGGAAAACAAATGAGGGTCTCTTTTAAATCTAAAAATGTAATTTCAACTTCACGACCCCTTGAGCTTCTCCATATGGATCTCTTTGGACCTTCTAGGACAAAGAGCTTAGGTGGAAATTATTATGGTTTTGTAATCGTTGATGACTATTCTAGATTTACTTGGACTATATTCCTTCATATCAAAGATGAAACTTCTTCTGCTTTTAAGAATTTTGTAAATCTGTCCCAAAACAAAATGAATTCCAAAATAGTTACAATTCGTAGCGATCATGGTGGTGAATTTCAAAACTATCACTTTGATAAGTACTGTGACAAGTATGGTATTGAGCATAACTCTACAGCTCCTCGAGCTCCACAACAAAATGGCGTTGTGGAGCGTAAAAATCGTGTTTTAGAGGAGTTGGCAAGAACAATGCTAAATGAGGATGGACTACCAAAATATTTTTGGGCTGATGCAGTTAGCTCAGCTTGTTATGTTTTAAACAGGATCTTAATTCGTCCTATTTTAAATAAAACTCCTTATGAGCTTTTAAAAGGAAGAAAGCCAAACTTGTCACATCTTCACGTATTCGGTTGTAAGTGTTTTGTTTTGAATAATGGTAAGGAAAATATTGGGAAGTTTGATGCAAAAGCGGATGAGGGTATCTTTCTTGGATACTCACAATCAAGTAAAGCATATAGAGTATATAATAAGCGTTTACTTACTGTTGAAGAATCTGTCCATGTTTCTTTTGATGAGTCTTATCCGAAAAGTGTCGGAAAAGGTATTTCTTTTGATGACGTAGGTGTATCTACAAAAGACACACTCAAGGAAGCTGTTACGGAAACTGATCAGTCCAGAACAGTTGCCCATGAGAAGGAGGAAGATACTAGTCATGAAGAAGATGAGGAAGAAAGGACAGCTGAAGTGAATGACCTTCCACCAGCTTGGAAATCTTCAAAAGACCATCCTATTGACAACATCTTGGGAGATATTTCAAAGGGAGTAATGACTCGTTCTAAGATAAGTAATTTTTGTTCTCACTTCGCTTTTGTTTCACAAGTAGAACCTAAAAATGCCAAAGAGGCCTTGATTGATGAATGTTGGCTAATGGCCATGCAAGAAGAGCTTAATCAATTTAAAAGAAATGACGTTTGGGAACTTGTCCCTCGTCCGCGAGATCATCATATCATAGGTACTAAATGGGTTTTTAGAAATAAGCTTGATGAAAACGGAGTGATAACTAGGAACAAGGCACGTTTAGTAGCACAAGGGTATAACCAAGAGGAGGGCATAGACTATGAGGAAACTTATGCTCCAGTTGCTCGCCTTGAAGCTATACGTGTCTTGCTTGCCTATGCGTGTTATAATAATTTTAAGCTTTACCAAATGGACGTAAAGAGTGCGTTTCTAAATGGTGTCATAAATGAAGAGGTATATGTCTCACAACCTCCTGGTTTTGAGAATGCTGAAAATCTAGATTATGTTTACAAATTAAAATGAGCTTTGTATGGTCTTAAACAAGCCCCTCGGGTTTGGTATGAAAGGCTTAGCAAATTTCTAATTGATCATGGATATTCAAGAGGTAAAGTGGATAATACTCTCTTTATTAAACACAAGGGAAAGCACATTCTTTTAGTTCAAGTTTATGTAGACGATATAATTTTTGGTTCAACTAACACACACTTGGTCGAAGAATTTTCTAAGGTTATGCAGGGTGAATTTGAGATGAGTCTTATGGGGGAGCTGAATTACTTCCTAGGTCTTCAAATAAAGCAACTTGATGAGGGTACAACAGTATGTCAAACAAAGTACTGCAGAGAACTACTCAAGCGCTTTGGAATGAACGACTCAAAATCAATTGACATCCCTATGCCTACCAACGGAAATCTAGATAAAGATGAGCATGGTAAGAGTGTAGATGTCAAAAAGTTTAGAGGTATGATTGGGTCTCTTCTGTATCTTTCTGCTTCTAGACCTGATATCATGTTTAGTGTTTGTATGTGTGCACGATATCAATCAAATCCTAAGGAATCACACCTGAAAGCTGTTAAGCGTATATTTAGATATCTTCATGGAACATCTAAATATGGGCTTTGGTATTCCAAAGGAAGTGATTGTTGCTTAGTAGGTTACTCCGATTCTGATTTTGCTGGCTGCAAATCAGATAGGAAAAGCACGAGTGGTACATGTCACTTGTTTTCAAACTCCTTGGTAAGTTGGCATAGCAAAAAGCAGGTATCTGTGGCTCTGTCAACTGCAGAGGCTGAGTACGTTGCAACCGGTAGTTGTTTCGCTCAGATTTTGTGGCTAAAGCAACAACTACAAGACTTTAACATTCAACTCAAACGTATTCCAATAAAATGTGACAACACTAGTGCCATAAACCTTACTAAAAATCCTGTTTTACACTCACGCACTAAACACATAGAGATTAGACATCACTTTCTTCGCGATCATGTTGAAAAAGAAGACGTTGTATTTGAGCATGTTGATACTAAAAACCAGCTTGCTGACATTTTCACTAAACCTTTGGCAACGAAACCGTTCTTCAACATTCATCGTGAATTAGGGATCTTAGATCTCTCTCCATTGTCGTCTTAAGCATGTTTGTTCTTATTTATATTATGCCTCACCTTGGTTGATGAGATTTGTTTTAGATTTAATTTATACCTCACAAGGTTACATCAACAGAGGTAATATCACTCCTTTCTATATCTCTTTTAGAACTATGTGATTGTGTATGTTAGAACAAAATTCCTTATTTTCGTTTAGTGAATTTCTTTGCATATATTGTTTGAACATTAATATCTGATTTGTGACTTATACTTGGGCATCATTATCATGACATACTTCATAATGCATAACCATACTGCATAAAAATTAATTAAAATTTGGTTTGGCATCAGTATGTATCGATTCAAAGATATATGTATCGATTCATGTCTTCTTCATTTCACATTTTTCAAAATTGGTTCAGTATGTATCGATCGATTCGTCGTTTGTATCGATACATAAACCTTTTTAAAAAAAAACAAAAAACTCGTGACATGGATCGATCCATTCCCATATGTATCGACACATACTGATTGTTTTTGGATTAAATGCATTTTATTTCACTCATGGATCGACACATCAACAATTCTTAGCACATCTTTTCACAAACTTGGTATCGACAGTTCCTCTACCTCTCAAAACCTGCGGCAAACCCTAATCTCCTTCATCATCATTCTCTCAAAAACCCTAAATTCATCTCACTTTTCTTCAATTTTTCATCACCATGCCTCCAAGAATCATTCCGGCTAGAGCAAGGGGAAAAGGAAAAGGAACCGGTTGGCACTTCTCAGCAGTTACCAGAAATTCCTCCTAATGCCTTAGATTTGCTTCATCCTGCAATTGCTACTGAGTTTGAGGATTCTTTCAAGACAAGGTTAGTTATGAAACCCCATGTCTTCGATAAACATGATGCTATTCATCTGCATCTCAGTGATGTGGTTGAACTCCTTAATGCACAAAAACTTGGTTCATTTTTGACTACAAAGGATGATTACCATGAGGATTTTATCCGTGCATTTTATGCTGGCTTACAATCTGGTAAAGGATATATGTTTAAGTGTTCTATTGGTGTCATAACCTATACTTTTGAGGATGGTGATTGGGAAACAGTGTTTCAAATTCCGCTTCCGTCGCATAATTTCAAGACTTGGCATGACTTGAAGTTTGATACTGACTTTAACCTGAAGGAGTTTACTCCATCTATCTTGAAATTGGACAGACCGCTGGGTGAGGATGAACAGGTTACGTCTGGTATGATTAAGAAAATTCCTCGTATACTTCATTGGATTATCTCGCACATTCTGCGTCCAGCAAACAGTGGACATTCTAGGTTAGACAGGGCAAGAATTCATCTCTTATATATTCTTCAAAATAAGGTTCCCTTGAATTGGGAAAATTACTTTGTGAAGCTTCTCTTTTTCGTGCGTAACAGTGCCAAGAATGTTGCTCTTGGTTATGCGTCTCAAATCATGAAAATTCTTAAGTTCTGGAATGTTGCAATCCCTTTAGTTCCTCTCATATCACCATCTGCTGCTCAAGAGTTTGACTCTTCCACTTTATCTCATATGGGATATCGGTGGGACAAGGAACGTCAATGTTTCTATTTCTTTGAAAGGAAATCCAAAACAAGGATCTATAATTTTGATGTGCCTTCTGAACAAATTCATGTAGTTGAAGACCAACCTGATGAAGAAATGCATGAAGTGAACGAAGCAGATGTGCCTGCAGCTGATGACAATGCTGGTTGGGGTGTGTCGCATTACGCGAAAAACCGGCGGGAAAAAAGAAACAACAGAGCCGCCACCGTGCGTTATTTATCCCAAAAGAGGGAAAGGAAACGCTCGAAGTAAACCTGGAAAAGACATGGTCTCGCGACCAAAGAGAATGGGTTCGGGAGTCGGTTATGCGAAGGGAAGGTATTAGCACCCCTACGCATCCGTCGTACTCGACGGGATCCACGCACAAAAGGAAGGAAAATGGTTGCTAAAACACTGCTCAAACACACACACACTGGCTGAAAGAGACAAAAGAAACTGACTGAAACTGACTCGGCAGGATACCGCATCCTGGGCCTACTTAGTCTATCAGGCATAGACATCAGAGTCGAAGTAGTTCGGACCGGGGACGACACATGCTCGCTAGGATATCGCATCCTATGCATACGTATCTTCTCGGACGAGAGAAGAATCAGAGCATTCGTAGCTCGGCTGACACGCACACAAACAAACAAGACACACACAGGCAAACGTGGAGCCCGAATGCCAATCACTGGACTTACATCAGCATCCGAACCAAGACACACACACACTGGAACCCAAATGCCACTCGATGGACTTACATCGGCTTCCAAGCACACAACAACACAACAAGTTAATAGGGAGTCGGGGACTCGAGCCTATAACTGTCAAACAACTCACACAAAAAAGAAAAAGGGCGCCCGGAGAGATCAGCTCAATCTCCTGCCTACATACTTCATCTGGTATGAAGATCAGGGCGATGTAGTTCCCCTACGCAGGGAAAAAAAAAGGACTAGCCTAACCAGATAACAGAGGGAGACACAACACTAGGGAGACTACGACTCGAGCCTAGATGTTGTCATGCAAAGTCAACCCTAAGTTAAGGTTTCTAGCTAAATGGCACAAGGGCCAACCTATCCTAAACATGACTTGCACAGGAAGCAAGCCACACCAAACCTAACTCGCACAGGAAGGAGAAGGGTCTCGATTGCAACTAGGGCAAGAGAAAGGGGAGGTCTCAATCGCAACGAGGGCGAGAGAAAAGAATTAGTGTTAGTTGTTAGTCAAACTCGACAAGACATCGCATCTCGTGCCTACGTATCTCATCTGGACATGAGAATCAGAGTTGCCGTAGTTCGGCTACGGAGGGTCACAGGACTAGCCTAACCAGATAACAGAGGGAGATACAACACTAGGGAGACTACGACTCGAGCCTAGATGTTGTCATGCAAAATCGTCCCTAAGTTAAGGTTTCTAGCTAACTGGCACAGGGAGCCAGACTATCCTAATCATGACTTGCACAGGAAGCAAGCCACACCCGCACTTAACTTGCACAGGAAGCAAGCCAAGCAAAACCTAACTTGCACAGGAAGCAAGTCTAAACTAACCCTAACTTGCACATGAAGCAAGTCAAAACAAACATACAAGCACAGATAGCACACACTATACACAAGCAAGTGGCTCAAACAAGGGTTAGGTTTTAGTCGAGGGATCATATCAACCTCAACAAACAAACCTCTGGAACTGGGTGAATGTGCTCTTAACCTTGACATTGAGAGCCAAGGTGAAGCAGATGAAAGGAGATGAGGGGTGTGCCTCATTACTCTTATCCCTGGCCAGGGAGAGCATTTGAATATCAGAAGGTGTGGGAGTTCAGAATGGGGGAACTCTATCCACAAGTGACTCTATAGATCTTGGGCTTTTACCCACTATGCATCAACACAGGTAGTGTGAGCAATGTGAGTGACACACAGACTAGCAGGGGATAGGTTGCTTATCCCTTGGTTCTGCCATTTTCCTCTTCACTTAGGAGGACTTTGCATATGTACAGGGACAAGATTTAAACATACACAAACATTGCCTCTTAAGGAGGACTTCAGACAGTTGCCTGGCCAAGTAACATGCCAGG
Organism: Lathyrus oleraceus; assembly: GCF_024323335.1. Taxonomy (NCBI): domain Eukaryota; kingdom Viridiplantae; phylum Streptophyta; class Magnoliopsida; order Fabales; family Fabaceae; genus Lathyrus; species Lathyrus oleraceus. The sequence continues at coordinate 298,584,941 of NC_066580.1, read as the reverse complement.
TCTTCCAGACTACATGAAGAAAAAGGGATTATACCTCAAAGCAAGTTGCTATTAAAGCAAAGCAAAGCAAGTTCAGAGAACTAAGCAACTAATGGTACCTGAAATAGTCAAACAGATCAGTACACCATTCAAAAGCAAAACAAAGGGAAACAGACATTAATAGTTAGTTAGAAACCAATGAATGTGCAAGGCACAAAGCTCAAGCCACCTACAAAACAACAAGTTAGTCAATGATACTTAAGCAAACTCAATCAAAAAGAAATGGTCTCATTGGTCATTTGTAGCTTAACCTGAAAACAAGAACTCAAACATAAGCCACAGGACCACTAGGACAAGCCTAGGGTCAAAAATGAATGAGAAAGTCAAAACAGCAAGCAATGCCCAATCAAAATCAAATTTAAACATTTAGGAAGCAAACCCAATTGGTTTCATGTTCATATCATGCATCATCATCAATTCATAAGCAAAAGAAGTCAAAGCATGGCAAATGATAGCTCATAGAAGTCAACAGCAAGACTTGCATCAAAAGTCAACTCAAACATTTCCAAAAATCACCAAATAAATCATGATCAATCCTAACACATAGCATGGTAAGCATGTCAAATTTCATCCCATTTAGACAAGTGGAAGGCAGTCAATGAAAATCAGAAAGTCAAAGCAATTTTGGACATGCTCAAAGAAGTCAACCAAACATGCATCAACTTGAAAAATTCATAAATCAGAGAGGGCATATGATAAATGAATGGGACTAAAACCATGGCAAAGCTTAGGATGTCTAGTTATCTCATGTAAAATTTCATGTCCATCTAATAAAATATGAGCATTTCACAAAACAAATGGCAACATGCATCACAAGAAGTCAACATTTTGGTCAAACAGGGGAGAAAATCTCAAACAAATGGAAAATGGCACAAGTAATTCCAAGAAAAATCATGTGCAAACTAGACATACAATGGTAGGTTCATGCAAAAAATCAATTCATTTGGAGGTCAAGAAGCATGGATACAAAAATCAACAAGTTGCACATCAATGGTGTGACACAAATTGTCACACCCTACTTCAAAAATCCACAACTCACAATCCAGAAATGAGAAATTCACAAACTTTATATCAAAATAAACATGAATGTGTCTAGTTTGTGCTCAAAAAGTTTCAGGGCCATTGGATAATGCATCACAATTTCACAAATGATTTGGCAAGATGTACAAAAATTGGTCACATGAGCAAAACCCTAGCACCATTTAAAATTCACTCATCCAAAAAATCAACAAAAATCATGATAAAAAAGTAGAGATCCATATGAACACAATGCAACAAGTCCCATGAATTTTGGATTTAATATGGAGATGTTATGATTTTTGTAAGATGTGCATATCAAATGAAATAAAAATTGGGAAAATAATTGAAATAACATAGTTAAATAAATAATTTGGACACGGGATGGCACAATGGTAATTATGGGGACTTTTAAGTGAAACGGTGCGCAGCACCCCCCAGACGTGGCAAGCAGAGATTGGACATGGCAATGGAATAGTAACATGTTCATGCAAAAACACAATCAACAGCAACCAAACGCGATGCATGAGATCAAATACATCCTGGGTTCTAAAATTTTTAGGGTTTTCATGCTACAGTTCGTATTCATCATCCATGAAGAACATTTTCCCCAGAAACAAGAATCAAACAGATCAATAGAATCAGCTAACCACACACATCATGAATCCAGCCATAGATTTCAACAAATCGAACCACATAGCACAAATCATGCAAGAACATATTCATGTACTAAACTTTAGATCCATGTAACTCTATAAATACTCAACCATTTCATGTGATATAAAGTTCAATGGAATCAGCAAAGCAGAAACTATCTAAAGCATGGCATAATTTTGTGAAACAAGGGATTCGAAAACTAACCAATGTTGAAGCTCAGTGATGATTCAGTGCTTCTTTGGCTACAAATGCCCAAAACAGATATGCAAGAAGTGTCCAGGAGATGAATGGAGGAGGGTTTTATGCTCAGCCCTGTTGGTTTCAGCTCAGATCGTGATTTGCCATTGGTGTAGCTTCATGTAGCAGCTGATGAAAATGGCGTTACAGTTAGGAAACAGGGCTCCAAACAAGCTCAAGATTGATGGTAGATGACAAAGCAACAAAGCTAGCTCGTGGTTCTTTGGAAGTTTTGGTCAGAAAAATGCAAAATGAGAAAATGGTGTTTGAGAGAAAATGAGATGTTCTGGTGGTGATTGATGGCTGCCACTAGGGTTTTTGGACAGAAAATATGTTTTTATACTTCTGTTTTAGCTTTGCTAAGTGAATGCTAATCAAGATTAGCTCAAATGAAGTAAATTGGCCATTTTGCTAAGTTTCACTAAGTTGGCAAGGAGGTGCATGTTCTGCACGAATTTGGGCCTTTGGGCAAGTTCCAATTATCATTTTAAACATGTTCCAATTGGCCAAAGTGAAGGGAAAAGGTTATTTCAAGAAGTCAAATTTTCACTACACTTGAAATTAAATAATGCAAGTCCAAAAAGGCCATTTTGAATGGTGATGTTTTGATGCATGATGAATACATTTTTGGAAAGAGGGGAACAAATATGACTTGTAGGAAAAAACCCCACCAAATTTGGCCAAATGGTTTGAGAGATATGGCCTTTTGAAGTTCAAGAAATTTTGAAAATGAATTGATCATATCTTGACAACCATACATGGGAATTGAGAGTTCTTGGACTTTTTGGAAATGGGAGAACAAGATCTTCAACTTTCATGTTGGGCAAAAATTCATTTGAAGCTTGTATCATGATGTAAGTTTAGGCTCAAGAAGTTTCCATTTTTGGCAAATTTGAATTACAGGTCCAGTTTCTATTTTTGGAAATTTTCTGTTTGGCTTCAAATTCTTCAATGATGTTATTTGCCATGATACATGAGGCCTATTTGGACATGAATAAGCTCTCTCAAACCAAATCCATCCATCAAAACCATAAAATCAACCACAGTTGACCAAGTTTGACTTCCTAGGGTTTCTGACTGATTGTGCATGGACTGATGACCTCTGAGCATCCAATCTTTGACTTAAACACTTCAAATGGATCCCCAAGTCATGTGAACATGTTGGACCAACCCTAGGGCCTTGGCTCAATGAAAAACACACTTGCTTGCTTGGTTGACTGATCTCCTGACCAGTTTGACCTAATTCTCTTGATTGGCTTGCACTTGAGGCAAAGGGACAATGCAATGCTATGCAGTGGACCATGTTATGCTATGACCTAATATGAGAATGTATGTACAATGATAGGTGCAAATTCGAGGTGCTACAGCTGCCCCTATTCAATCATCTGGGAACCCGAACGGATGATAGCGATGGCTGTCAGACTTTCAGCGTAAACAGGGATTGAATACTAAGAACCGTAGAAATTTGCACCAACTGGATATAATACTTTTTTGGTTTTCTTTCTTTTTTTTTTTTTTTTTTTTTTTTTTTTTTTCAAAGGATACGGCCACATCCAGACATCGCAACGACGATGAATGGGAAAAGAAATCACAACTAGATGCCGACGGACAACTAGGAAAAACTCAAAGTTTACCAAGACCAACGGAGAGGTAACCAGACATTAATGAATGACTGGAAGAGATACAACCATACGTCAACGGACGTAATGGGAAAAACTCAACGTTTACCAAAACCAACGGAGAGGTAACCAATCATCATCGGATGAATGGAAAGAGACATACAACCATACGTCAGCGGACGTAATGGGAAAAACTCAACGTTTACCAAGACCAACGGAGAGGTAACCAATCATCATCGGATGAATGGAAAGAGACATACAACCATACGTCAGCGGACGTAATGGGAAAAACTCAACATTTACCAAGACCAACGGAGAGGTAACCAATCATCATCGGATGAATGGAAAGAGACATACAACCATACGTCAGCGGACGTAATGGGAAAAACTCAACGTTTACCAAGACCAACGGAGAGGTAACCAATCATCATCGGATGAATGGAATGAGACATACAACCATACGTCAGCGGACGTAATGGGAAAAACTCAACGTTTACCAAGACCAACAGAGAGGTAAATCCACGTGGGGACAGGTACAACTAGACATCATCGGATGACTAGGAAAAACTCGACGTTTATCGACACCAACGGAGAGGAGGAAACTCTACCAGACGTCATAGGACGAAAGGGAGACTCAACGTTTATCGACACCAACGGAGAAGGAGAAAACTCAACCAGACGTCATAGGACGAAAGGGAGACTCAACGTTTATCGACACCAACGGAGAAGGAGAAAACTCAACCAGACGTCATAGGACGAAAGGGAGACTCAACGTTTATCGACACCAACGGAGAAGGAGAAAAAACTTCACTAGGGAAGAAGGACACAACCAAATCATCAACGGATGATCGGGAAAAACTCGACGTTTATCGAAACCAACGGAGAGGTAAATCTGCATGGAGAGGGGTACAACTAGACATCATCGGATGACTAGGAAAAACTCGACGTTTATCGACACCAACGGAGAGGAGGAAACTCTACTGGGGAGAGTGAACACAACCAAATCATCAATGGATGACCGGGAAAAACTCGACGTTTATCGACACCAACGGAGAGGAGTAATCTTCACTAGGGAAGGGATAGCAACGTTATGAACATCGAAAGAGGATGTTTACCGACATCAAAAGAAGACCAGACACTTACGCATGACTGGAAATCACCGAAAGATGGTGTTTACCGACACCAAAGAAGACCAGACACTTACGCATGACTGGAAATCACCGAAAGATGGTGTTTACCGACACCAAAGAAGACCAGACACTTACGCATGACTGGAAATCACCGAAGGATGGTGTTTACCGACACCAAAGAAGACCAGACACTTACGCATGACTGGAAATCACCGAAGGATGGTGTTTACCGACACCAAAGAAACAACACACGCGGGTGCTGACGGGATACTGACATCCACAAGATGACAGGGCAAGGCTGAACACTTGCAGGGGGTCTCACTAGGGAACAAGGTCACGACAGCGAGCAAACAGGAAGGAACACCAAGAATACCGAGTTGTAGGTATGAAACGAGTGACCGACCAAAGCGTGAATTGGTTTGTTTTCCAAAACACTCAACATCCTGAAGAGGGCTAGAAAAGCAGTCTTGTTAAAGGATGGACATCCGATTCCATAGGGAATACGAACCTTACTCTGCTGGAGAAAACAATCAAAAGATTGACCAAAGAGTGCATGAGACATTTTATCTACAGCCGTCAAAACGTAGATAATACACTCGCATGGAAGATTATCCATAACCGGGTTGTAGGTTGTTAAATGGATAAACGACCGAAAAGAAAGGCATCAGGGTACCAGGACTAGGTATGCAAAAGATGACCAATCAAAAGAGGATAAAGTTGCTTACTCGGAGCAAGTATCCAAAAAGAAGGGGAAGACCCAATGGGGACAATACTCCTTGATCAAGGCAAGTATCCAAAGGGGAAAGAATATCAATACCGCAAACCGGATACTGATAACTGCAAGGAGGGGATTACATCTACCAGTTTGTAGGTAGAGGCCAATGGAAAAGTAACCAGTCATCATCGGGATGAGCACAAAGGGTTAACTCCACCAAGGGGATGAAAATGGGATTTTACAACTACCAGCTAGTGGGTAGAAAACCACAAAGATAGGACTTACAGCTACCGGTTCGTAGGTAGAGGCCAACAAACGATCTGCTGAGAGACAGAGTGAGAAAAAGGATTTACAACTACCGGGTAGTGGGTAGAAGACCGCAAAGAAAGGACTTACAGCTACCGGTTCGTAGGTAGAAGCCAATGGAAAAGTAACCAGTCATCATCGGGATGAGCACAAAGGGTTAACTCCACCAAGGGGAGAACGTGGGATTTTACAACTACCAGCTAGTGGGTAGAAAACCACAAAGATAGGACTTACAACTACCAGTTCGTAGGTAGAAGCCAACAAATTCCGCCGAGGATAAAATGAATGAGTGCCGGTTAGTGAGCGACTATTCATTTATGCCCCAGGGAAGCACAAGAGACAGTTACAAGGAAACCAGTTTAGGATTGATCCAAAAAGGCAGACTGAAACAAGACTCATCCTAATGAGGAAAGAACTCAATAGGGAAAACCCATCCCGTGTAGGGAGGGAACGGAAACAACCGTCATCCACGAGGACGTATCTCAGTGGGGAAATGGCAGGAAAGGATAGACACTTTTTGCTTAAGGGGTTGGCTCTACATGGAGAGATCAGACACACCCAACTCTGCTAGGGGAAAATCTACTAGGGAGATCTGTATTACCAAATAGCAGGAGGCTAACATCAACAGATACACGGCAACAGCTGCAACATGAATACCCAAATGCTATGATTATGCATGTATGCATTCTACCTGAAATGTATGATGAATGTTGACAAACAGACATGCTCAACACGCAGGTCCGGGAATCAACCATCCGGAGAGAAAACCAAAGTCACCATAGAGCCAAGAAAATCCACTGGAGGCTGGGACAATAGGGAACAATCATCATCCTGCAGGGGAGAAAGACCACCAGAGGTTTCCGGAGGGATCGTCGGTCACAACCGGAGAACAGAGTTCAACATACAGGCGTATGCGCCACAACAACTTGTGATGAAAATCAGAGATACCGAGAAGCAACCAGATTTCTGATGAGAAATACAAAAGCATTGATAAAGCTCCTTACGCGAACAACTCCACTGGGGGATCTATCTGAGGGAATGCCGGATTACGGGGATGTCGATCCATAAAATATCGAATCTTCCAAAGAAAAGCACCCATGCTGGGGGAAGATGAAGACTGCTCTGCTGGAGAGGCGAAAGTTGAAGTCTTCAGTAAACACTCTGCTAGGGGAGCTGCCCCACAATAATGTCCGAAACAGCAAACTTGCTGGGGATGCCCCACGATAGGGCTCAAACAACACTCTACTGGGGATGCCCCACAATAGAGCTAACAGGGATTTGGAGGAAGAAACTGTACTGCCGGGAACATGAAGATGAACAACTTCAAACAACACTGCATCGGGAAACTTCACTGAGGAGAGACCATACGAGGTTCTGCAGGACAAAGATACAGTCATGCTCGAGATACGAACAATTGTTTACCTGTTGGTAATCATACAACCCTCGGGAGAGCACTGCGGATCTCCTAAGTATCCTTCCATCATTGTGAACGTTCACTTTGTTTAAGAACAATTTTTGAAAAATTTGTTTATTTTGAAAACAATGATACTCTATCACTTAAAACATGCAAAACATCTGTGGAGTTAAAACAAATAAGAGTGCAAATAATTGGATAAAAGCTCAAATTGATGTAATGGAATGGTAGTCTGCAAAGGGCGAGGCTCCATAGACCTGTACAAGTTTGAAATCGGTGATATATATTGGAGAGGGCTACATCGAACATAATGACCTTTCCTCTACCATTCTGAATTTTCGATGTATTCGGGGCTTCAGTCGACGACGAATCGAGAATCCCTGACGGATGACAGATATAGAGCACAGTCTTGTCAAGATGCAGTTACTTGCCAAATCCCTAATTTTTGCCTAGATTGCCCCAGTGTGAGGTGCTCAATCTAGCGGGATGCAAATTCTTTTTTCAATGTCTCTAACTTTTGCCTGGATCGCCCTTTCGGGTTTTCAATCCACCGAGACGCTCCTTTTTGCCTAAGTCGCCCTTTGGGGTGTTCGACTTATCGAGCTTTTGCTTTTTTGTTTTGTTTTTAGGCGAAGTATTTCTTGACTGCATCAGAATTCACAGGACGAGTGAACTTCTTCATCCATTGCTGTAAGTGTCAGAGCACTGCCTGAAAAGGCTCTCTTGACAACACATGGACTTTCATAGCTTGGGTTAACTTGCCCCTGGAATCGGGCACGAAAGACAAGACTTTCTTGAGCACAAGGTCCCTCGGAACATACGAGGCTTGACCTTCTTGTCGAATGTTTTCGTCACTCTCTGCTGATATAACTGACCATGACACATGGCAGTTGGTCTCTCTTTTTTTTTCGATCGAATTCAGCATCAGTCAACTTGGGACTTTGAGGGTGCTATTTTTTTTCTTTTGTTTTTTTCTTTCTTTTTCTTTCTTTTGATTTCTTTTGATTTCTTTTGATTTTGCACCCTCTCTTTCTTTGTTTTTTTTTGATTGATTTTTTTCTTAATGCCCCAGTTGGCTGTTCTGCTGATTCTCGAGATACAGCTGAGTGATCTTCTTTTCTTGCTCAAGAAGTTGGGAAATCTCGTCAGGAATCCCTTCAAGCATCATCTTCTTCCGCTTCGAATACAGGGAATTCAAAATTGGGAGATGACGTCCGATCATTATGTTCAATGGGTTTGAGAAACAACCTGCATAAAGATTTTGAGTATAAAAAAAGCACTTTGAAAACCAAACAAGACAATCGTTATGCAGATGAAAAGATTGCTTTTATTCTTGTTTTTTAAGGTTTTTTGTGATCACCAATTTCATGCAAAAAGCGAAAAGGGAAAACAAATGGAAAAACAAATGTTTAACATGAATTTATTTGAATGAAAATATCATTGCACAAAATGTTGCCAACAATGTCATCACTTCTCCTTTTGGCATGGGAGAAGGGTTTTTAAACAAAGTGATTGTTACTCTGACTTATGAACAACTGTAGGAAAGCCCACAGTGACCCAATTGTGATAGATCCCCCCAGGAACGACAACTGTCAGTATCTCTTGCATCAGCAGCTTCTGTTTTCTGAACAACCCTTCTGAAGAAAAGTCGGCGCCAGCCCAGGACTTGTTATCTTCAAGTTTGATTATCACGGGGACCCAAGTCTTCAAAATTCAGAATACCTGACCTCACGAGGTCTTGAACCTTCATCTTCAGCTGGAAACAACTGTCCACATCATGGCCAGGAGCACCCGAGTGATACACACAGTGCTGTTCAGGCCTATACCACCACCGAGGGTTGACGGGTATGGGCGGCGGGTCTCTGGGAGTAATCAAGTTCCGCTCTAACAGAGAGGGATACAGTTTGGCGTAGGACATGGGGATTGGATCAAAAATGATCTTCTTCCTCTCATTACTTGTACCCGCTTGATTACCATTGTGAGGCTGGGAAGCCTGCTGCTGAGGACGATGTTGTTGATGCTGATACTGCTGAGTTGGTCTTCTCTGTTGCTGTGGAGTTTGAGTTGCTGGAATAGTCACAGCAGCGACCTGACGATATGATCCTCTGTTCGCACTCCTTCGACGGTGCACAGCATTTGTTTCACCTTCTCCCCTCTTGGGTGCCCCAGAGGATGGCTTCTTAGAATCGGAAGAACTTGAAGAGCCAGGATGGCGAATCGGAGCGAGGGTTGCTCTGACATTAACAGTCTCCGCAGCAAGAGGCTGTTCACTGATTCTGATCCCCTTCAATTCATCACCCACGGCATAATCATCGACGAGAATAGTGACAGCAGCATTCTCATGAACGGGTACATCCACTGGTGGAGCACGGTGGACTGGTGGAATCACGGCTTCCAGTCTCTGGGCTAAGGCACGCAGCTCCTCTTGCCCCTGAACAACTCCTTGCATCATTGTCGTGAACTGGGCCATGTTTGCCCTCATCTCAGCCAACTCTGCTTGAATATGATCCATACTCCTCTGTTGATTCAATCTGGTTGAGTAGCGACGCGGACGACGATCAGCAATCCTGTCTCAGTCAGGAACCAAAGTGAGAAGTCTTTCCCAAACATGTCTGCAATGCAAGGATGTGCATGATATGCATGATATGGGTACTATTTTGTCATGAATGATCCTGATAAAGGATATGCGTATGCGAGTTAACTTTTTTTTCTTTTTTTCATGCATTATTATTTTTTTGAAAATAAACATGCTATGATGCAAATGATGCAACATGACTGGTCAGGCTGTGCATCTCAGAACACAGGATCGACGCTTCGGCTCGAACATCTGACCACAATCATCTGAAACCCAAAGTCAATCTGATGAACTGGCATCTGAACCCAAGTCTGGAGAACTGAGTCACCATCTGAGCGAGTACCCTCAAATTCAGCCCAGGGATCCGAAATAAACGGAACCCTCTGATCAATACCAGGGTCAAACCTCCGGCGTCCAGAAATATAACTCGTAGTCACTATCAGTATCAGGAGTCACCAACTGTACCTGTTAAAATGATCAACCCTTCCCCACTCACGGGTGTCGTCTAGGCCAGGGTAAGGTCGAGAGAAACACAACATAAATAACCTTTCGCAGAATACCATCATATACACACCTGAAGTATGCAACGACAATATCCCACCAGGGTCTGAACTGTTCGTGATATCAATGTTCCGCTGAGTGGCGCAATACCACCCGCTTCCCATGAATCACTCTATTCCTAGGTTTCCTAGATTTCACTCATAGCCTGGGTATTGGGCCTTTTACCTCGAGTAACTCCCACCCCAACAGAGAGAAACAGCACAGCCAGCAATGAATATGAATGAATGCAAACATTAATGCAAACAATAAATGCAAACAGTAAATGCAAATATATACAAACGAATGCAATAAATAACAGCACAAAGCAACCAAAACCCTAACCTAGAGAGCGCTAGGAGAGACTCGCCTAGGAAAGATGGACCAGCACAGGTTAACTTCTCTATGTCCCCAGCAGAGTCGCCAGCTGTCGCATTACGCGAAAAACCGGCGGGAAAAAAGAAACAACAGAGCCGCCACCGTGCGTTATTTATCCCAAAAGAGGGAAAGGAAACGCTCGAAGTAAACCTGGAAAAGACATGGTCTCGCGACCAAAGAGAATGGGTTCGGGAGTCGGTTATGCGAAGGGAAGGTATTAGCACCCCTACGCATCCGTCGTACTCGACGGGATCCACGCACAAAAGGAAGGAAAATGGTTGCTAAAACACTGCTCAAACACACACACACTGGCTGAAAGAGACAAAAGAAACTGACTGAAACTGACTCGGCAGGATACCGCATCTTGGGCCTACTTAGTCTATCAGGCATAGACATCAGAGTCGAAGTAGTTCGGACCGGGGACGACACATGCTCGCTAGGATATCGCATCCTATGCATACGTATCTTCTCGGACGAGAGAAGAATCAGAGCATTTGTAGCTCGGCTGACACGCACACAAACAAACAAGACACACACAGGCAAACGTGGAGCCCGAATGCCAATCACTGGACTTACATCAGCATCCGAACCAAGACACACACACACTGGAACCCAAATGCCACTCGATGGACTTACATCGGCTTCCAAGCACACAACAACACAACAAGTTAATAGGGAGTCGGGGACTCGAGCCTATAACTGTCAAACAACTCACACAAAAAAGAAAAAGGGCGCCCGGAGAGATCAGCTCAATCTCCTGCCTACATACTTCATCTGGTATGAAGATCAGGGCGATGTAGTTCCCCTACGCAGGGAAAAAAAAAGGACTAGCCTAACCAGATAACAGAGGGAGACACAACACTAGCGAGACTACGACTCGAGCCTAGATGTTGTCATGCAAAGTCAACCCTAAGTTAAGGTTTCTAGCTAAATGGCACAAGGGCCAACCTATCCTAAACATGACTTGCACAGGAAGCAAGCCACACCAAACCTAACTCGCACAGGAAGGAGAAAGGTCTCGATTGCAACTAGGGCAAGAGAAAGGGGAGGTCTCAATCGCAACGAGGGCGAGAGAAAAGAATTAGTGTTAGTTGTTAGTCAAACTCGACAAGACATCGCATCTCGTGCCTACGTATCTCATCTGGACATGAGAATCAGAGTTGCCGTAGTTCGGCTACGGAGGGTCACAGGACTAGCCTAACCAGATAACAGAGGGAGATACAACACTAGGGAGACTACGACTCGAGCCTGGATGTTGTCATGCAAAATCGTCCCTAAGTTAAGGTTTCTAGCTAACTGGCACAGGGAGCCAGACTATCCTAATCATGACTTGCACAGGAAGCAAGCCACACCCGCACTTAACTTGCACAGGAAGCAAGCCAAGCAAAACCTAACTTGCACAGGAAGCAAGTCTAAACTAACCCTAACTTGCACATGAAGCAAGTCAAAACAAACATACAAGCACATATAGCACACACTATACACAAGCAAGTGGCTCAAACAAGGGTTAGGTTTTAGTCGAGGGGTCATATCAACCTCAACAAACAAACCTCTGGAACTGGGTGAATGTGCTCTTAACCTTGACATTGAGAGCCAAGGTGAAGCAGATGAAAGGAGATGAGGGGTGTGCCTCATTACTCTTATCCCTGGCCAGGGAGAGCATTTGAATATCAGAAGGTGTGGGAGTTCAGAATGGGGGAACTCTATCCACAAGTGACTCTATAGATCTTGGGCTTTTACCCACTATGCATCAACACAGGTAGTGTGAGCAATGTGAGTGACACACAGACTAGCAGGGGATAGGTTGCTTATCCCTTGGTTCTGCCAATTGCCTCTTCACTTAGGAGGACTTTGCATATGTACAGGGACAAGATTTAAACATACACAAACATTGCCTCTTAAGGAGGACTTCAGACAGTTGCCTGGCCAGGTAACAGGCCAGGTCTTCCAGACTACATGAAGAAAAAGGGATTATACCTCAAAGCAAGTTGCTATTAAAGCAAAGCAAAGCAAGTTCAGAGAACTAAGCAACTAATGGTACCTGAAATAGTCAAACAGATCAGTACACCATTCAAAAGCAAAACAAAGGGAAACAAACATTAATAGTTAGTTAGAAACCAATGAATGTGCAAGGCACAAAGCTCAAGCCACCTACAAAACAACAAGTTAGTCAATGATACTTAAGCAAACTCAATCAAAAAGAAATGGTCTCATTGGTCATTTGTAGCTTAACCTGAAAACAAGAACTCAAACATAAGCCACAGGACCACTAGGACAAGCCTAGGGTCAAAAATGAATGAGAAAGTCAAAACAGCAAGCAATGCCCAATCAAAATCAAATTTAAACATTTAGGAAGCAAACCCAATTGGTTTCATGTTCATATCATGCATCATCATCAATTCATAAGCAAAAGAAGTCAAAGCATGGCAAATGATAGCTCATAGAAGTCAACAACAAGACTTGCATCAAAAGTCAACTCAAACATTTCCAAAAATCACCAAATAAATCATGATCAATCCTAACACATAGCATGGTAAGCATGTCAAATTTCATCCCATTTAGACAAGTGGAAGGCAGTCAATGAAAATCAGAAAGTCAAAGCAATTTTGGACATGCTCAAAGAAGTCAACCAAACATGCATCAACTTGAAAAATTCATAAATCAGAGAGGGCATATGATAAATGAATGGGACTAAAACCATGGCAAAGCTTAGGATGTCTAGTTATCTCATGTAAAATTTCATGTCCATCTAATAAAATATGAGCATTTCACAAAACAAATGGCAACATGCATCACAAGAAGTCAACATTTTGGTCAAACAGGGGAGAAAATCTCAAACAAATGGAAAATGGCACAAGTAATTCCAAGCAAAATCATGTGCAAACTAGACATACAATGGTAGGTTCATGCAAAAAATCAATTCATTTGGAGGTCAACAAAAATCAATGTTGTGACACAAATTGTCACACCCTACTTCAAAAATCCACAACTCACAATCCATAAATGAGAAATTCACAAACTTTATATCAAAATAAACATGAATGTGTCTAGTTTGTGCTCAAAAATTTTCAGGACCATTGGATAATGCATCACAATTTCACAAATGATTTGGCAAGATGTACAAAAATTGGTCACATGAGCAAAACCCTAGCACCATTTAAAATTCACTCATCCAAAAAATCAACAAAAATCATGATAAAAAAGTAGAGATCCATATGAACACAATGCAACAAGTCCCATGAATTTTGGATTTAATATGGAGATGTTATGATTTTTGTAAGATGTGCATATCAAATGAAATAAAAATTGGGAAAATAATTGAAATAACATAGTTAAATAAATAATTTGGACACGGGATGGCACAATGGTAATTATGGGGACTTTTAAGTGAAACGATGCGCAGCACCCCCCAGACGTGGCAAGCAGAGATTGGACATGGCAATGGAATAGTAACATGTTCATGCAAAAACACAATCAACAGCAACCAAACGCGATGCATGAGATCAAATACATCCTGGGATCTAAATTTTTTAGGGTTTTCATGCTACAGTTCGTATTCATCATCCATGAAGAACATTTTCCCCAGAAACAAGAATCAAACAGATCAATAGAATCAGCTAACCACACACATCATGAATCCAGCCATAGATTTCAACAAATCGAACCACATAGCACAAATCATGCAAGAACATATTCATGTACTAAACTTTAGATCCATGTAACTCTATAAATACTCAACCATTTCATGTGATATAAAGTTCAATGGAATCAGCAAAGCATAAACTATCTAAAGCATGGCATAATTTTGTGAAACAAGGGATTCGAAAACTAACCAATGTTGAAGCTCAGTGATGATTCAGTGCTTCTTTGGCTACAAATGCCCAAAACAGATATGCAAGAAGTGTCCAAGAGATGAATGGAGGAGGGTTTTATGCTCAGCCCTGTTGGTTTCAGCTCAGATCGTGATTTGCCATTGGTGTAGCTTCATGTAGCAGCTGATGAAAATGGCGTTACAGTTAGGAAACAGGGCTCCAAACAAGCTCAAGATTGATGGTAGATGACAAAGCAACAAAGCTAGCTCGTGGTTCTTTGGAAGTTTTGGTCAGAAAAATGCAAAATGAGAAAATGGTGTTTGAGAGAAAATGAGATGTTCTGGTGGTGATTGATGGCTGCCACTAGGGTTTTTGGACAGAAAATATGTTTTTATACTTCTGTTTTAGCTTTGCTAAGTGAATGCTAATCAAGATTAGCTCAAATGAAGTAAATTGGCCATTTTGCTAAGTTTCACTAAGTTGGCAAGGAGGTGCATGTTCTGCACGAATTTGGGCCTTTGGGCAAGTTCCAATTATCATTTTAAACATGTTCCAATTGGCCAAAGTGAAGGGAAAAGGTTATTTCAAGAAGTCAAATTTTCACTACACTTGAAATTAAATAATGCAAGTCCAAAAAGGCCATTTTGAATGGTGATGTTTTGATGCATGATGAATACATTTTTGGAAAGAGGGGAACAAATATGACTTGTAGGAAAAAACCCCACCAAATTTGGCCAAATGGTTTGAGAGATATGGCCTTTTGAAGTTCAAGAAATTTTGAAAATGAATTGATCATATCTTGACAACCATACATGGGAATTGAGAGTTCTTGGACTTTTTGGAAATGGGAGAACAAGATCTTCAACTTTCATGTTGGGCAAAAATTCATTTGAAGCTTGTATCATGATGTAAGTTTAGGCTCAAGAAGTTTCCATTTTGGCAAATTTGAATTACAGGTCCAGTTTCTATTTTTGGAAATTTTCTGTTTGGCTTCAAATTCTTCAATGATGTTATTTGCCATGATACATGAGGCCTATTTGGACATGAATAAGCTCTCTCAAACCAAATCCATCCATCAAAACCATAAAATCAACCACAGTTGACCAAGTTTGACTTCCTAGGGTTTCTGACTGATTGTGCATGGACTGATGACCTCTGAGCATCCAATCTTTGACTTAAACACTTCAAATGGATCCCCAAGTCATGTGAACATGTTGGACCAACCCTAGGGCCTTGGCTCAATGAAAAACACACTTGCTTGCTTGGTTGACTGATCTCCTGACCAGTTTGACCTAATTCTCTTGATTGGCTTGCACTTGAGGCAAAGGGATAATGCAATGCTATGCAGTGGACCATGTTATGCTATGACATAATATGAGAATGTATGTACAATGATAGGTGCAAATTTGAGGTGCTACAGGGTGATTGGGTGCCACAAAGGTGGTCTCCAACCAACTATGTACCTGAACCAACGGTTCCTCCGTTCTTCGGCGGTGCCTCATCTTCAACACCTACTGCGCACCTAACTCAAATGCTTCAACAAATGGAGCTTGCCAACCAAGAACGTCATGAAGAGGCACGGTCTTGGCATGTACAACAAAGTGAGTGGCATAAGGAGCACCATGAGTGGCATGACGATCATACACGGATGTACCATAACCAACACTCTTGGCACACGAACTTGGTTAAGTGGCACCAAGTCTTCTACAATGAAATGTCTGGTTTTATGGATGACTGCCGTGCCAATCCTGGTATTATGGACAGATTCAGAAGTGTTGAAGTTCAGGACCGGTTCAGGCACTACACCTTCATGGGCCACAATCCAGATGCAATGCCTCCTCCTCCGCCTCCGCCAAGCTTCAGAGATCCTGATAGAGATGACGAGGAGTCCTGTGGTGGCTATAATCCACATTAAACCTTCATTATTTCATTTCACTGCATTTCATTGCATGTTGCTTGAGTTTTTTTTCTTTTCAGATTAGTTGCACCTTATATGTCTTGGCTTATGTAATTTTTAAACACTTTCTACTAGTTAAATGCTTATTTCCTTCTGCTTACTTCTGGTGTTATTGCCCTTATTTGTCATTCTTTGTGAGTGATTCTTTCCTTTTTAAGCTTCCTTCTTTGTGATTGTTAGCTTCTTTATCATTTTGTTGTGTCCTGCTACAACATGTTGCCTTGATAAAACCATTTTTTTTCTTCTTTTTGATGTTGACAAAGGAGGAGAAATGCAGATGTTGACAGATATGCACAAACTCAGGGGGAGTATCACACATCTTGCTAAAAATTTGCCATCATCAAAAAGGGGGAGTTTGTGAGCAAATTCTTTACTTTGAATAAGTTTTGAATGATAGCAAATTGTGTGATCATTGTCTAATTGTTGGTTGTGCATTACTTTACATGTTTCATTTGTGTTTTTAGCCTATACTATTGTTTCGTGTCTATACATAAAGATCCACATTGATACATTTCTTAAAAGAACTCATAAAAAACTGTTTTGTGTCAGTATGTATCGATACATGTTCATCTGCATCGATACATAAATTTGTTTTAAATCACAAAACGTTTTTGCTTCAGTATGTATCGATCCATACGAGTCTTGTATCGATACATGCTTAGTTAAAATGTTCTATGTATCGATTCATACGAGCTTTGTATCGATACATGCTTAGTTAAAATGTTCTATGTATCGATACATACGAGCTTTGTATCGATACATGCTTGTATTAATTCTCTAAAATTAATCAAAGCTACAATATGTATCGATGCATAATCTTTTGTATCAATACATAATTCTGTTTTGTCTACTAACAGCTTCTGTCTTTCACATATAAGAAGTATTTTGATAGCTCAGTACATAGTACGAATTCACAAGTGAAAAACAGTTGTAACACAAATCAAAGGAGTGTGTAGCAGCAATTGTTTGAGCAGTTAGAAACCTGAAAGAGACTTCATCTTCTTCATCTTGTCAATCTCTTTTCTTCAAGAACATCAACATATAATCATTCTTGTTCTTTGGATTAAAGGATCAACGAGATAACGTTCAGTGGAACGATCAAGGATCTAGCTGAGGTGTTCAGTGGAACGATCGAGGATCTAACTGAGTTGAAGGTTGAAGGGGGTTTCAAGGAAAAACCAAATGGTTTGTCCTTCAAGAACTATAGTGTTCTTGCGGGTTTGTTAGTCATGTTTGCAGAACAGATTCAGCCGTAGCGTAGGGTTTGGAATCTGGGTAATTTTGCAAACAGGTCGTGAAACCGGTGAATTGTTTGCAATTTCTTGCAGGAAATTCTTGATCGAGCTCAGATCAAGTGGAGGTTTTATACAAGAAGAAGATCTCGGGATTTAGATTTCTGTCTCTGTATTGAAACCTTGTATCAACGAATTCGACATTATTGATAATTACAGTTCTCAATTTCATTTGAAATTGAGAGGGAGACGTACCCACACGCGAGGACGACAGTGGGGAACTTCCTTACCAAATCTCTGCGTATCGTATTCTTTCCTTATCTATCTTTATGTTTTCAACAGTTTTGTGATTTCAGTTGGTGGATTGTGGCTGTACATTTCGTGATACAATAGTGGCAAGAAAACTTCTTTATCTAAACTCCACCATTGTTCATCATTGATCACATACACACCAAATGTTTGACAAAACTGTCAGCTGAGTTTTATTCATTGGAATCAGAATTTAGTGATAAGTGCATTTGATTTGATAATATTCTGGTGTTAATATTCTCTATCGTTCTAATTCAAATCCAGCAATAAATTTGCGTGTCCGGTTTTCTAGTAGCGATTCAGAATAGACGGAAGTCGATTCGGGACTGTAATTTTCCGCTAAGTTTCAATAACTCTGATAAGATTTTTTAAATCCGTTTATTTAAAAGAGGTGATCTATTCACCCCCCTCTCGATCACTAGCCACACCGTCTAACATGAACATCGTATCATTTTGGTGGTGATTGACTACTTCACAAAGTGGGTTGAAGCGGCATCGTATGCAAATGTAACCAAGCAAGTTGTTATGAGGTTTATCAAGAATCAGATCATATGCTGTTATGGTGTGCCAAGTAAGATCATTACTGATAATGGTTCGAACTTGAATAACAATATGGTGGAAGCTCTTTGCAAAGACTTCAAGATTGCACATCATAATTCTTCTCCCTACAGACCTAAGATGAATGGGGCTATTGAAGCTGCAAACAATAATATCAAGAAGATCATCCAGAAGATGGTTGTGACGTACAAGGATTGGCATGAGATGCTCCCATTTACTTTGCACGAGTATCGTACATCCATCTGCACTTCAACAAGGGCAACCCATTTCTCTCTTGTTTATGGTATGGAAGTTGTGCCTCTAGTAGAGGTGGAGATCCCATCACTGTGTGTCTTGATGGAAGCCAAGTTGACAGAGACTGAATGGTGTCAGACCAAATTTGATCAGCTGAATTTGATTGAAGAGAAGAGGTTGACTGCCATATGTCATGGTCAGTTATACCAGCAAAGAATGAAGAAATCTTTTGATAAGAAGGTTAGACCTTGTGTGTTCAGAGAAGGTGACCTTGTGCTCAAGAAGATTCTATCTTTCAAACCAGATTCTATGGGCAAATGGACTCCTAATTATGAAGGCCCATATGTTGTCAAGAGAGCCTTTTCAGGCGGTGCTTTGATTCTTAAAACTATGGATGGTGAAGAGTTCACTCGTCCTGTGAATGCAGATGCAGTCAAGAAATACTTTGCCTAAAAATAAAAGAACAACTCGCTAAGTTGAAAACCCGAAAGGGCGGCTTAGGCAAAAATTAGCGTCTCGGTGGATTTTAACCCGAAAGGGGTGATCCAGGAAAAAGTTAGAGAAATAAAACAAAAAGAGTTATCTCGATAAATTAAGTACCCCACCTTGGGGCAATTTATGCAAAAATTAGGGATTATGGGAAGTAACTGCATCCTGCTGATCTTCTGTTTTGAAGACTTTCTCGAGCACAACGGTCAAGTCTGATTCATCATCCCCAGTAGAGTGGCTAAGAACATAGTGGATATCAAGAGTTGGTAGAAGGATTAGTAATCACTGTACTCAATGTAGCCCTTTTCCTTATAAATTACCATTTTTCAAACTTTTGTAAAGATCTATGGAGTCTTGTCATTTACAGACTACCATTCTATTAAATAAAGTTGAGCTTTTATCCAATTATTTCTACTCTTGTTTAATTCAGCCAAATAGATTTAAACTTTGTTATGATCATTTTTGAAATTAATTTTTTTAATAAAAAACATATTTTTCTTAAACATATAAAAGTAGTATTTTTAAGCAATTGATTTCATTAAAAGAATATCAACAGTGGTTTGAAAACGGTAAGCGCTAAATGTGGAGCCTTATTGGTTCTCCCCAAGCAGTTGGTGTGATTCCATGTTTCATCCCCGACAGTGTGTCAGCACCCGGTGTTTGTTGTTTTCCCCAGCCGAGTTGTTCATCTTCTCAAGTTGAGTTTGTGATTATCCTCCCTCGGGTTGTAGGCATTTCATTGCAGCGGTTTGCATGGTTTTGGCAGAACTTTGTTTCCCCATAAGTCTCCATCAGATTCGTCCCTAGACAGGGTTACTCCCTTCTTCTGAGCAGCTATTTGTGTTTATCCCCTACAGGGTTGTCTCCCATTTGATATGTTGATGACCTAAAATTCCCTACCAAACTTATAGCAGTTTCCTCAGAAGATCCTCTCCTTTCTTCCCCAGCTAGGGTTGAGCCTTTGAGATGTGTGATCTCTTCTCCAGCAGTTGTTTCCCTCTTTTGTGGATTGGCTAGGAATTGTATCGATGATTCGAACCAGCGGCATTTTGTATCCTTTATGATTGTTTTATCAACATAATGATCATATATGTATATACATATACATATACACTCATACAACTTCCATTAACGCATTATTGCATTTTTTTAATCCTCTGCTATGGTGGTACTTTACCTCCATGCAATTTCAGTGTGTCTGTCCTCCTTAAATTGTAGAGTGTCATCCCCTTAAGCAGAAAGACTTTAACCTTTTATCCCTTCCCCACTGAGTTATTTCCTCGTGGATGATTATTATTTCAGTTTCCTTCCCAGTTGATTATCTGGATGGAACCACTCCCCTTGAGTTATATCCTCATTGGGTTGAGCCTTTGATTAACCGTCTCTTTCTAGATCTTGCCTAGATAGATGTCCTTGATCCCCTGAGAGTCTATTACCCAGTAACTGGTAGTATTCTTCTTAGTTTGTAGTTTGTTACTTCTTGCCCAATACCCGACAAAAGTAACCCATTTTTTCCTCAGCGGATTCGTTTTCACGTTTCCCAGGAAGTATATCCTTGATATGTTCATCCTAACTGATGACGGGTATTTTCTTCCCCTAGCGTTGAGTTTATCCTTGATATGTTCATCTTAACTAGTGACAGATATTCTCTTTCTAGTATTCTACCCAGTAAAAAGGTAGTTGTAATCCCTATTTTATTCCCTAGAGAGTTAATCCTTGATATGTTCATCCTAACGGATGACGGGTTTCCTTCTCTTTGCGATCTTCAGCCCAGTTACCGGTAGCTGTAAATCCTACTTTTCTCCCCTTTGCAGAGTTTATCCTTGATATGTTCACCCTAATCGATGACGGATATCCTCTTTGTGGTTTTCTATCCAATAACTGATAGATATAATTTCTATTCTTCCCCTCGGAGTCTATCCTTGATATATTCATCCTAACCGTTGACGGATATTCTCTTTCTAGTATTCTATCCCGCATTCGATAAATGTAATTCCTACTTTGTTCAGGCGGTTTATCCTTGATATGTTCATCTTAACCGATGACAGGTATCCTCCTTAACACCCCCAGGAAAGTCTATGCTTGATATGTTCATCTTAACCAATGATGGATTTTCTTTCCTTTGAGTCTATCCTTGATATGTTCACCTTAATCAGTGACGAATATTCTCTCCCTTCGGTCTTCTGCCCAGTAACCGATAGTTGTAAAACCTATTTTCAGCTTTTCCCCAGCAAGTCTATTCTTACCCAGTAGCCGGTAATGAATACACCTCCTGGCGGCCTTCAGTGAGTCATCACTACGCCAAATAAGGGAAAAGATGGCGCTTATTTTGGCCTATAACAGCGCTTTTAAGTGCCCTCTAAAGTGGCGCTGGCATAGGTAAAGACAACATTTTGTTTTCCTGGAGAAAATGCTCTCTAAAGTGGCCCTTTAAGGGCCACATTATAGTGCGCTTTCAGAAAAAAGCGCCCTCTGGGTGGTCCATAAAGGGCCACCTTAGAGGGCGCTTTCTGGACAAAGCGCCCTCTAAAGTTGTCAATGTAAAGTGTTTAGAGGGCGCTTCCTACAGAAAGCGCCCTCTAAAGTGTTAGTTATTTTAAAAAAATTTGTTTGAAAAACAATGGGTATTTAATTGGGAACCTGTTCGCATGCTGCAAAAGTGTAAAATTCATATTGATTTCATCCTTTAATCCAATGTTATACACCATTAATCCATTGATATATACAACATGAATCCATTTATATACAACATTAATCCTCCATATATACAACATTAATATATTGATATTCATGCATGTACAATAACATTCCATACATATATGTACAACAACTACAACCTATATGATTCTATGATCAATAATGAATTGACACAATTCATCTCTCATTTCATCCAAATAAGCTCTTGAGTAAGATTTGTATTCGTCAAAGTACTATAATTAAGAGAATAAAACATATTCATGATTTAGTAATAAATTAGATGAAATATCCGATAATATTAAAATAAACCCTAAGTTATTATTCCATACCATTTTTGGGATGTCTATACGATTCAACGCAATGATATCTCTCATAAATCTCAATACAAAAAATCCGCAATCGATCGAATTGTTTTGCTGAGGACACTACACAGAAAAACAAACTATATATATATATATATATATATATATATATTATATATATATTATATATATATATATATATATAGTTAATTTCTTACAAACACTATTATAAGCAAAAAACAAAAAATCCGCAATCGATCGAATTGTTTTGCAAGAAACTTAATATATACCTGAACTCTGACCCAGGTAATGTCCTTCCTATTACGATAATTCTTTTTCGATCTAAATTTTAGTATTGCCCTAACAAAATAAAAACGTATATTGAGATCAATCTGACAGACATAATTAAATATACAAATACACACGAATATTTAGGGGAATTTCACTTACGCGTCAACCGTCTTCTTCATACTCGGATATTTACTCCAATTACCCGGTAACGAATCGAGATAATACACCATTAGTCTCGAAAGATCCATAGCAACCAACACCCAGTGACCACTGTAAAATAAAACAAAAATTTAGATGCATGAAAATTTTCTACGTAAAAGATATACATAGATTAGAATGAAATTATTAGAAAGAAAATCTAACTCGTTGCCAGAATTAAACGGTAAAAAATACAAACTGGGTGTAGTATTATCGCCGGCCACCATGAATCTATCGACTAGTTCATTCATTAAGGATGTTGGATTTTTCGTTATAAACGTTGTGTTGATACGGGAAGCAGCAATAAAATTGAATCGGTTACACAATTCAGTTCCCCGCATCAATGTGTCATACATATACCTTAAATAGAAACATAATAAACATTAGACTACTCATTGAAATGTGTAAATAAATTGTTCAACTAAGTAAATAATAGATTGATCGGAGTACCATATGTATGTATGAATGACAGCGATGCCCAATTCTTCGTGTTCAAAAAGTTGTTGCATGTCCTCCTTTGCAATTAATTCGGAATGAGCAATTCCGAAAACACCTTCATCCATATCTACACTACGGATGGCGCCGTGCATAATATCTGACTCTTCCACCAATTTCTCAAGACGCATCATAATTTGAGATTTTGTCCCGGACGTCGTTGGAATTTCCTTACTAGCTTTGTCTAACATTTGACCGGGAACCTAAAAATATAAATTAAATCATGACTTTTTGTGATGCAACAGAATCGTTGTGTATATAATTCAATGGGTATATATATTTGTACCTCTTTTTGAGATTTAGGATTTGTTTTTGTCCCGGACTTCGTTGGAATATCCTTACCAGCTTTTTTCAACATTCGACCGGGAACCTAAAAATTCATATAAATTAAATCATGACTTTTTGCGATGCAACAGAATCGTTGTGTATATAATTCAATGGGTATATATATTTGTACCTCTTTTTGAGATTTAGGATTTGTTTTTGTCCCGGACTTCGTTGGAATATCCTTACCAGCTTTTTTCAACATTCGACCGGGAACCTAAAAATTCATTTAAATTAAATCATGACTTTTTGTGATGCAACAGAATCGTTGCGTATATAATTCAATAGGTATATATATTTGTACCTCTTTTTGAGATGCAACCGACTCGATGCGTCTTGAAATCCCTTTACCAGCTTTATGTGTGAGTCTTGTAGGAGTCTAACATTACCATGTAATAAGGATTGATTAAATATCATAATTGTAGCTGAATTGAAATGTGAATACTAAATATTCATAATCATTTAGAACATATATAGCTCGGCATCTGGGAAAATTAGATCTGACGGCCATCCAACAAAGGATCCGACTGCATCTCGCATCAACGTTGTCTCTGAAACAACGTTAGGTAATGGTAGAAGCGCGTCCGTATCTAATACAAGGTCAACTGAAACTTTCATATATCCCACCGGGAGGGGATTATGGTGAAGTAATTCACCCGAAGTGTTGTGCACTTTTCCCTTGCCAACTATGCGATAAGTTGGTGACGATAGATACAGCTGACAAGGTGTAATGCCCTAAACCAATAATAAATATGTTATTGTTAACGTGTATATGTGTCAAGTAAAAAAGTGCTATTTTAATTTCATAATAACATATATAATTACCTCGGGAAATTTCGGTTGACAATTGATACTAGCTCGGTCACTAGTATCTTTTGCCTCGGAACCGCGCCTTTCCTCTCTATACCTTGCATTCTCCTTTTGCAGTTCGAGTACTTGTGCCCTTAACTCCGCCAAGGTCTCCGTCACCTCTTTGTTGGTAGGATTTTTTGTTTTTGGTTTTTTATAAAATGACGACGGAGTCACACCAAAACCCTTACCCCTCACACGACCGGAATACTCAGGAACATTTAGTAATCGACTAAGTAGGCTCCTGCAATCCTGGACCTCGGTTGAAGGTAAGGTTTGGGATAAAGTCTCCTGAAATATTATTAGAGGAGATTAAAAATGAATTATATGTCTAACAAAATTTTCGATATAATTAAAGAAATAATGTTATATATACTTACACATTCGTCATAAACATTTTGAACCGCTTCAACGACAACCCCATCCTTCCCAACCCGAGCAGCCTTCCACAATACGTGCTCCGGAAGAGATGTGGCGTCACTTTTCTCCTCGGCTAGCTACACATTGAATCAGATTATAAGATCATCAATTATAACATATTGTGACAATGTATAAGCTCATAGCATTTGAATATACTCACAATTCTTTGTTGTAACCGTGCATATCCCGTACGCCCTTTTTTGTACGGATACACGGGTTTTGATGCCCTTTTCCGATTTTTGTCGCTTACTTCCTGGATAAAAAAGTTTAAGGCATATCAGAACCAAGTAACTTAACAATTGTATAATACCATAATTAATAGACATTACATGGAATTTTTCGTTTCTTTGTTTGGCGACAAAGTTATCCCATTCTTCAGCTGAAATAATCTCCGCATACTTCATTGGCCGTTCTGCTTCAACAAATTTTCCTTCCTCATCCTTGAGAAATTTGTTGGACAAAAAGGATCGAAATCCTCGGAGTCTTTTTCCGGCCAATTGAATACAATATTTTTGCCGACTTTCATCGATGTGAAAGGATCTCTAAAAAACATACACATGGAGTGTGTTATTATAAGTAATATTATAACAATATATGGTCAACAAATAGTCAACAAAAAAAACATATAACAATATATGGTAAGTACCTGTATCTCGGACCATATTTTTTCTTTGCCAACCTTCAATTCTGGACTTCTCCAATTATCACATGTAATCGGAATATGTTGTCGAACAAGGAAACCAATGTAACTTGCCAACATTGAACCGTTAGGCTCAATTAGTTGGTCTTCAGCACTCCAATGTACTTCGAATTTTTCACCCTTGTCTCTTGCATGAATGATTGACTTCATAACAGTCAATCCTCGTTTGATTTCATTTTCAACATTGTTACGTGATCCACTCGCGTCATGGGTATCGTCTTGGTTACTAGCCATTTTATCTGTAATATAGAAATGATTCAATAAGACCCAAGTAAGACAATGACCATATTCGTGAAGCTACACAAAAAACACATTCATATACCTTCCATTTCTCTCATGTTACAACAATCTAAACTCTATCTTTTTTTCATCATTATTGAATACAAACTCACACACACCTACTGCATACAAAAGACCAATGCAAACTTATGGTGTTTGGAACATGAACAAACTTGCATCCATAATCATCAAACTTCCGAGCACAAGCTCAAACACACTCCAAATGACATCAGTTTTCAATCAGAAATAAAAAACCTTACATAACCATACAACATACAACATTCAGTGATCAAAACCATACACAAAAAAATAACAAAAAATGATTTTCAACAAGGTGCTCATGAACACCATATAGTGCTCGTTTGCCCTAAACAACATTAATCAACATAATGCACAAAATGTAAAACTCAGTTTAGAAAATGCCCTAATCAAACACCTGAAAATACAAACTATTGAGAGAAATACCTTCAAGGTGACGGTAACGATGGAGAAGAAAGTGAACAGCGACGGTGGGCGCAGATAACTCAGTGAACGTGAACGCAGCAGCAGAAAAAGACGACGGTGAGGGAGGGAGAACGAACGGAGGACGAGAGTAATCGCAGTAGAGAGTAATCGCAGTAGAGAGAAAACCCAGTTACGTAAATGAAATAGCATATAGCGAGGGAAAATGAAGAGACATGCAGTATATGTTATAATTTTAATGTTTACTAAAGGGGACCTTAGAGGGCGCTTGTGTAAAAAAAGCGCCCTCTAAAGGGGGCCTAAGAGGGCGCTTCTAAAAGCGCTCTCTAAGGCTTTCCAAAAGCGCCTTATAAACTGGAAATGTACATGAACTTAGAGAGCGCTTTTTTAAAAGCGCCCTCTAAGGGTACCCTTAGAGGGCGCTTTCATAAACGCGCCCTCTATTGGTGTCCCTCCATTTCCTCATTATTTTTTGGCTTCACTTTAGAGGGCGCTTTGTTACAAAAGCGCCCTCTAAAGTGCGCTGTCTATTCCAGTTGCTCGCTCCTTATTTTTTCTCTTCACTTTAGAGTACGCTTTTGTAATAAAGCGCCCTCTAAGGTGCGCTGTCTATTCCAGTTTTTGGCGTAGTGCATCCTTGATATGTTTACCCTAACCGGTAACGAATGTTCTCCCTGTCAGATTTTGTCACCCCCGTATCCAGTAACCGGTAGTGGATGATATATTTCCGCTCCTCCTGTGTTGAAGATCTTTTCTTACCTAGTCGAGTTTGAGTGCGTTTTTCCTTGGTGAAATCGTTGTTCCTGCTTGGATCGAGTATTTCAGTTTTGTTCTGATTTACCCGTTTCCCCTGCAGATGTTCCTTTTGTCCCTTGGCTGAGTCTTTCCATTGATTTATTTGCATGGAATCCCTTGTGTCCCCCAGCAGTTTTAAGTCGTAGCCTAGCCTACACACAACCATTTTATCCCCTTAGAGTCTCTGTTTCCTCGGTGAGTTTTCCTTATGGAATGCATTACGCTCCTGCGGACTTTCAGTCTCTCCGGATTCTTTTCCTTTGTGGCAATATTTCCCACAAAGATTTATTTTAACATTCATATCATAAGCATCCTGAGGTCTCTTAGGGACCAAAATTTGTTTCTATATGTTGTTATTTAAGCCCATTCTACTAAGTCGATACGAAGACTTTAACCTTCACCTCCTCAGTTAGAATGTCCTTAAATAGGGGCAGCTGTAAGACCCCAATTTTGACCCTAAGATCCCTCATGCTATCTCATCATAGCATTGGCATTGGGATCACACCTTGGCATCCTCCTTACCCCTTACTGTTGGGTTTTTATTGGGAGAGATCACCAAGCACCATTTGATTGTATCATACTTTGTATTTTTATCATTTTACTAACCAAAATATATGTCTTTGCATTTGTATAACTCTTTTGTAGGTTGGGCACATTCTCACATTTGATCTATCAAGCTCATACATAGGGTTTAAGACCCTCATTGCTAAGAGCTCAATCAAGAATGATCTAAAATGGATCTAGGCATCATATATGGATCCCCATGATCTCCACATGTTATTTTGATCAAGAAATCATCAAGAGTTTGGAGTTGGTTTGCCTTGGAAACTCTAGTTCATCTGGGTGTCTTGTGTAACTTATTCAACAAACTTCTTCAACATTTGATCAAATATTTCATGGTATACTTCAAATTTCATCATCTTATGCATATATGATCCTCCATGAGTCCCAAAAGTCAAGATAATTGCAAGCTAGCAAGTTAGTTGATGGTGGTTGACCAGAGGATTTCATCTGATCAAAACTAGGATTCCTTAGACCCTATATCCTACAATTTTTGTCATATGAAAATGATTCTAAGAGAAAAGTCACTCTAAATTACATTCCAAACAACTTTCATGTTGAGGTAAAGAGCTAGTTTTTCTTGGAAAGTCATTTTTTATGGTGAAAGATTATAGGTCATTTTGTCTAAACCCTAATTTGAAGGTTAACTTCCCAATGCCATAACTTGGTCAATTTTTATGATATGAAATATTTCCAAGTTGAACAATAAAATTCAAGATGTCTACTTAAACTTTTATGTTTGGAGGAAGAGCTAATTCAACCTTTATGAGCATGTGATATGAGGATACATTATAGGTCATTTTGGACCAATGCCATTGAATAAGTGATTTCCCTCAACTTCAAAAATGCATAACTCCTTCATATCAAATCCAAATGAGGTCAAATTTGTGAGCTTTTTTAAGGACTTTGAGAGAGATACAACTTTTATGAAGGAACCTTTCTCATTTGAAGCTCACATAAAAAGTTAGCCAAGGTGGAATAAGTGAACATATGGCTTGACACTTAGAAATTTTTTGACATGTTTGATTTTCCAAACTTCCACCTCAAAATTCACCATGATACAAGCTTTAAATGAAAAAGCGTTCAACATGAAAGTTGTTCCTCTTGATCTATCCTTTCCAAAAAGTCCAATTTCCTCTATTTTGGACAAGATTTGAATGGGATGCACATGGCTTGAACATTGCATTATCATTTGGAAAGATTGAACTTCAAACATCCATGCACATTTGCCTAGCATTCCAACATGACTCCAGCCTTGCTCACACTCAATTATGGATCAGATGGAGTGATTTCATGGGCCTGTACACGCCCATGCACCCATGCATCACACATTGCTAATTTTGGAAGTTCACTTCAAGTGAGCAAATATCAATTGAATTGGTTATAAATAGATCCCTCCATGCTCAGAATTAAGGACCCTGCGTGCCAGCTTTGATCCCAAGCATTCAAACCCTTCCATTTCAGAGGACAACCTTGAGAATTTCCATTGGAAATTGAGTTTGAATCTCACTATTTTGAGATTCAGAACTCCAAGGATCCAAAGCCTTTTGATCATTCTAATCTACTCCTTCAAGCATTTAGACCAAGATCAAGCACAAGTAAGAGCAATACCAATCGAATTCAGACCTACATTGAAGGTATTTTCCAGAAATTTTCGTCTCTTCGATTCTCACTTAATTCTCCATAATTCTCTTGGATCTTTGGTTGTCTGAAGTCCTACCAATGTAGGCAACAAGATTGAGTTTCTTTGAGGTCAAATCGGAGCAACTCAGATCGTGCACCTCAAATTTCAACTCCTTGTATCTCTTAATATACTTTGAGTTAGTATAAATTGAGGCCAGATTCGAGCTCAATGCCATTTTTACTTTGAAATCATGTCCTTCTTTTTAATTTTGGTGATGGTTGTAACTGAACTAGTCCGGTGAGGCTCACCAGAGAAGGAGACTAGTTCAGAACCATATGATCTATTTGAAATGATTTAATCTTAAGCGTTGGTGTGAATGACCATTATTGTGGCGCGCTGACTAAAGACCATCGTGGATTGCCCGTTTGTGACCACTTGATCTGCCACCTCAATTAATGAGGGAGATCAAGTGGTCCACATTATTTCTGATTATTTGATTTTCATTTTATTTGTTCTATTTTTATTAATTCATATTAATTTTAATATTGATCCAAAAAATATGAGTTTCACCAAAAAAAATTTAAATAAATTCCTCTTTCATTTTCTGAATTAAAATTATTTTTTGGATCATTATTAATATTTTTAATAATTTAATTGATTTTGTGAATGTTTTTAATTGTTTAAAAATACTTTTCAGTTTTCAAAAATTATGAATTTTTTTCTCCAAGGTCCTTTGACCTTGTTTG
This sequence comes from Lathyrus oleraceus, assembly GCF_024323335.1. Lineage (NCBI taxonomy): Eukaryota > Viridiplantae > Streptophyta > Magnoliopsida > Fabales > Fabaceae > Lathyrus > Lathyrus oleraceus. The sequence goes on along the minus strand of NC_066580.1, from coordinate 298,554,983 downwards.
AACTATGATAAATCTCATGGCCATTTCTTTGGTGTTTTGATGAGGTTTTAGAAATTTGACAAACCATAATTTAATTTAATGCATTATTTAATTGATTTTAATTGTTTAATTTCAAAATAAACTGTGTTGAGCATTTGATATTGACTTGTTGAGTTTGACTTGTGTTGTTAGGCCTTGGTCAAGGTTGATTTGACTTTGTTGAGTTAAAATCATTGGATTTAGAGGATTGATGAAATGTACATTTCATCTCCCAAAATGAATGAATAATTTTAATTTGGTAAAAGTCCTCCTTTGACCAATTTGTGTTGATTCCATCCCCCCCTCTTCATCTCACCCCCCTTCAATATTCATTTATATCATGGACCTATGATATCTCCATATCCTAAGGCTAGTTGATTGAAAAATGAACATGAGTGTCGATGATATTAGGTCTATCCTTTTGCATATTCTTTTTAAGTGTGGTATGTTTTAGGAGCATGGTTCATAATACCATGTCTCTAATATGCATTAACATTAAAATTTCTATTGCCCGATCTCAAATAGTTGTGACTTCTACATAAGTCCAATTATGATTGCTTAACATATCGCTAAATTTATGACACAAAAGGCATAATGTTCTAGTAAGCGAGATTGTAAGTCTCCCCTCTTTCATGGTATTATGTGGAAACATGGTCTTTTTTCCTTCCTTTGGAAGATGTCTTGGTTCAAGGATCCATTCTTGTGAATAGTGGGTTGAGTGTTCTCCAAAGAATGACTTAAACAAAAGCAAAAGCAATCCTTTAAGTTTATCCATAGCTTAATGATCATAAATTTACCGCTACACCCACGTTAGAACAGTATGTGCATCTCTTGGGTATACCCGTATCTGACAACATGCATTTTAGTGGATTGGAGGAGATTCCCAAATCCATATCATAGCCGAGGCTCTTCATATGAAGAAATTTGAGATTGATGCTCATTTGGTGACGAAATGAGTTATTTTTGGGTTGACTTCTGAGTTCCTCATTGGTAAAACTACTGTTTTTGCTCAAGTTGGAAGCATGGACACTTTTGAAGCTATCTTTGTATTACTCGTCTATGGTCTAACTTTGTTGCCTAACATTGACGATTTTGTTGATGTTAACGCCATTAGAATCTTCTTGATTGGGAATCCTGTTCCTATTGTGTTGGTTGATATGTATTTCTCTTGGCATTTGAGGAATTCTAAAGGTGGTGGGACTATTGTGTGTTGTGTTGCTCTTCTGTACAAGTGGTTTATTTCGCACTTGCCTCAGAAGCCTGCTTTTCTAGAAAACAAGCAATGTCTAAGGTGGTCCCAGAGACTTATGTCTCTCACTAACGATGATATTGTCTGGTATAATTCTGCATTAGGTAGCTTGGACATTATTGATAGTTATGGTGAATTCTCTAACGTGCCTCTCATTGGTACACAAGGAGGAATCAACTATAACCCTGCTTTGGCTCGTTGTCAACTTGGATTCCCCTTGAGAGATAAACCTAATAACACTCAGTTAGAAGGTTTTTTCTATGAAGAGGGTAAAGATCCCCAACATTTGAAGTAAAGGATGATATATGCTTGGCATAATGTGCATAGGAAAGGAAGATCCGAGCTTGGTCCATGCAATTGTGTAGCTTTGGAAGCTTACACTATTTGGATGAAGAAGAGAGCTTTGGAGCTGAAGATGTCGTATGCTTGTGAAAGATCTATGTCTTTGTTTATGGCTGAGCCATCAACTCTCCCTAACCAAGATGTAGATGAGTTGGAAGACGCACTCACCAAGATGAAGTAAGAGAAAGATAGGTGGGAAGAACAGTTCCATGCTTTGAGTCGAAAGCATGAAGAGTTGCAAATTGAGTCTAAGGACAAGGATGCACTTATTGAGATTCTTGAAGATCGAGTAGTGAAGAGACAGAGAGAGCCCGAGGGTCTACCTTCCTCTAGCATGCCTCCGTCTTCCGGTGCTTGAAAGAAGATTGTTGATCAGCTAGTCCTTGAGAAGGTTCAAATGAAGACATCCTTTGAGTCCAAGATTCGATGCATCCGAAGGAAGTACGCGCCCTTAGCCATATCATCTGATACAGTTGCTAAGGGATCCTTAGGATGATAGTTTTTTTTTCTCTTGTATTTGCATTTTGTTTTCTGAAATTGTACTCAATGTAATCCTTCCAAATTTTATGAATAAAAAGAGATTTTATGGTCAATTGAATTGTTATTATTTCTATTATTTGAATACATATTTGCAAATAGAACTTCATATGTTCCTTGAAATTAAAAACAATAAAAAACATTGCATTTCATGCATCATTTGCATAACAGGTTTTTCTTCCACCAGATGTCTTATCAGTTCTTCTTCTGTGCATCAGCCAAGCTGACTCATCGTTATAACACTCGTGCTAATCAACCAAGGATCATGGAGCATCTAGAGTAAGAGAACCAAGGGCTGAAGGACGAGATCACCAGATTAACGACTATGATGGAATCTGTTATTGCTGCACAAAACCAGTCATCACCAACTCCTGCAACTCCTCCCTAGAGGACTGTCATTTCTGAGGTTGCTACCTCAACCGTTCTTGTTGATGCTGCCAGTCAATCTATTCCTTCCATGCTTGCTGGGTTCCCTTGGGGAATGGCGTCAAACTTTATGCCAGAAGGGTATGCACCGATATTTGTTTCTATGCCGGCATCTAGCCCGGTCATGTCAGTTCCACCTCCAGTTGTTCAGACTCTGCCACGTGTTGAGGACACTATCTACCATTCTGAGCCGTCTGAAGGTTCAGATGTGTATGAGAAGATGGATGAGATGAAAGATCAATTCCTCGAGCTGTGTAAAGAGTTGATGACTTTCAGAGGAAAAGATTTTTTTGGGAAGAGTGTTGCCGAACTTTGCCTGGTCCCCAATGTTAAAATCCCGATGAAGTTCAAGGTCCCCGACTTTGAAAAGTATAAAGGGAATACTTGTCCATTGAGCCATCTTTTGATGTACGCCAGAAAAATGTCTACTCAGACTGATAATGATCAGTTGCTAATTCACTCTTTCCAAGACAGCTTGACTGGAGCTGCTTTAAGATGGTATATGGGTTTGGACAGTGCAAGCGTCTGTAATTTCAACGACTTAGGCGAAGCCTTTGTCAAGAAATACAAGTACAATGTGGACATGGCGCCTGATAGAGACTAGTTGAGGTCTTTGTCTCAGAAGGATAAGGAGATATTCAAAGAGTATGCCCAGAGACGGAGAGAGCTGACGGCCCAGATTAGTCCACCCTTGGAAGATAAAGAGATGATGAAGATCTTCCTTCAGACGCTGAGTTCATTTTATTACGAACCTATGATTGCGAGTGCCCCTAATGGTTTTACCAAAATGGTAAACATGGGGATGAGGCTAGAGGAAGGAGTCCGTGAAGGACGGCTGTCTAAGGAAGAAGCATCATCCAGCAAGAAGTATGGTGGGAGTTTCTCCAAGAGGAATGAGGGAGAAACTAATTTAGTATCAATGGGGAGGCAGAGGAGGTCTCATGTCAGGAAGAGTTCTCAACCTCGTTAACATAAACACCAAGTTTTATCAGTAATTCCTATATTTTCCAATAACTCCAACAATCAACCAGTTCCGATTCAGCAACAACAACATCAACAACAACCGCAACAAAGAACCAACTACAATAATAATAATCATCATCAACAAAACTTTGAGAGGAAGAAGGTCTATTTTGATCCTATTCCTATGACATACGCATAATTGTACCCATCATTGGTTCTCAAGAACCTCATTCAACCAAGAAATCCTCCGCAAATCCCTGAGCCGCTTCCATGGTGGTTCAAACCTGAACTTCGTTGTACTTTTCACTAGGGAGCCCCTGGCCATGACATAGAGAACTGCTATCCGTTAAAATATGAGGTCCAGAAACTTGTAAAGAGTGGTATGGTGTCCTTTGAGCATAGAGCGCCAAATGTGAAAGCTAATCCATTACCTGCTCATGGTAATGCTACTGTCAATATGGTGGATGGTTGTCCAGGGAATTTCCGAGTATTTGATGTACGACGTATCGGTAGGTCTTTGGTGGAAATGCATAGAACCGTGTGTTTAATCAGTGATTGTGAACATGAACATGATGTTTGTGCAATTTGCAATGTGAACCCCCGTGGATGTATGGTTATCAAGAGAGATATCCAAAAGTTGATGGATGAGAATGTAATCCAGATTCAACAGTCGAGGGATATAGATGATATGAATGTGATTGTGCATGTATTCGAAACCCTTTAGCGGGTAGTTATCCAGTTTGATAGTAGCAATAACAACAACGTCAATAGATCCGTATCGCCGTTGGTAATACGGTTAGCGGGCTCTGTCCCTTATGCATCCGATAAATTTGTGACATATCAATACAATGCCACTATGATAGAGAACGATCAAGAAATTCCTCTACCAGTTGTAGATTCAGTGGTTAATATTGCAGATATAGAAAAGGTGACCCGTAGTGGTCGTGTGTTTGGTCCAGTTTTTCCAAGAGGGGTAGAAGATGTTTCCGCAAGTAAGAAGGCAGAGATTCTAGTAGTGAATCTGGTTAGTGCTTCAATGTGTCAGTCTGGTGAATCCAGCAAACTAAAGGCTAACGATGATGATAAAGTTTTAAAGCTGATTAAGAGAAGTGAATTCAATGTTATGGAGTAGTTGGTCCAAACACCGTCTAAGATCTCTGTGATGTCACTACTAATGAATTCTGAAGCGCATAAGAAAGCGTTGCAGAAAGTGCTAGAGCATGCTTATGTTGAGAAGGATGTAACCGTGTATCAGTTTGACCATATAGTTTCCATTATTAATTTCTGTAATAATCTAAGCTTTTATGATGAAGAGCTTCCCGAGGAAGGTAGAAATCACAATTTGGCGTTGTACATTTCAATGAACTGTAAGGATGACGCTATGTCCAATGTGTTGGTCGGAACTGGTTCGTCTTTGAATGTTCTTCCAAAATCAACTTTATCAAGACTTTCTTACCAAGGCGTCCCAATGAGGTACAACGACGTAGTTGTCAAAGCGTTCGACGGTTCTCGTAAAACTATCATAGGTGAAGTGGACCTTCCAATGAAGACAGGTCCGAGTGATTTCCAAATTACTTTTCAGGTAATGGATATGCACCCGACCTACATTTTTCTATTGGGAAGGACATGGATTCATGAAGTAGGAGTTGTGACGTCTACTCTACACCAAAAGCTGAAATTTGTGAAGAACGACAAGCTTGTCGTTGTTGGTGGAGAGAAGGCATTGTTGGTAAGCCATTTGTCATCTTTTACCTATGTTGATGCTAAGGATGAGGTTGGAACACCGTTCCAAGCCTTATCTATTGCTGATGAAATGAAGAAAGCTGGGGCACCCATGTCTTCTTTGAAAGATGCACAAGAGGCAATTCAAACTGGAAGCGTTGATCAATGGGGTCATATGGTAGAGATTGCAGAGAATAAGAATAGAGCTGGATTGGGATTTCAACCAGGGCCATTCAACATCAGAACTGAAGTTGTGCAACCAAGTTTCCGCAATGGAGGGTTCATTCATGGGAATGATCAACACTCAGTTGCCGTAATTGAAGATGATGGTGATGAAGACGAAGCTTGCACCAACTATGTGACGCATGGCCAGACTTGCAAAAATTGGGTTGCTATTGATATTCCTACTGTTATTCATCACTCAAAGTAATTTGTTTTCATTTATTTTTTAAGAAAAATCATTTTCCTATACCTAAGGGAGAAGTGAACATTGTTGGGCATTTTCTGATTATCATTAATAAAAGACAATTTTATTCATTCACATCTATGATATTTTATTTTTACTTTTTGTTTTTTCTAAAAATGGTAACCACAAAAAACATAAATAAATAATAATCTTCCATCTGCATAATATTTGGCCGCACTCCATTTCTCTAAAATCAAAATATCAAATTATTATGCAGGTTAGTTCTCAAACTCGTTGAATACAATGATCCTACTCCATCTCCAAACTTTGATTTCCCTGTGTTTGAAGCTGAGGAAGAGACTGACGATGAAGAAGTATTTGATGAGTTATCTCATTTACTTGAGCACGAGGAAAAAGCCATTTAACCGTTTGAAGAGCAGAATGAACTAGTCAACTTGGGTTCCGAAGATAATGTGAAAGAAGTCAAGATTGGGTCTCAGTTGTGTCCAGAAGATAAGAAGGGGTTGATTGATCCTCTTGGAGAATACTCTGATGTGTTTGCTTGGTGTTATCAAGACATGTCTGGTTTGGATTATGAGATTGTGGAGCATATATTGCCGTTGAAGCTAGAATGCCCGCCGGTCAATCATAAGTTGAGAAGAACGCATCCCGATATGATAGTAAAGATCAAAGAAGAAGTCCAGAAGTAGATTGATGTTGGTTTTCTTGTAACCTTTGAGTATCCGCAGTGGGTGGCCAACATTGTGCCTGTTCTGAATAAAGATGGAAAAGTCTGCATGTGTGTTGATTATAGATATTTGAACAAAGCTAGTCCGAAAGATGATTTTCCTATGCCACACAATGATATGTTGGTATGCAATACAGCTAAACTCAAAGTCTTTTCGTTTATGGACGGATTTTACGGTTATAATCAAATCAAGATGGCACCTGAAGATATGGAGAAGACCATATTCATTACACCCTGGGGAACATTTTGTTATAGAATGATGCCTTTCAATTTAAAGAATGCTGGTGCAATATACCAGAGAGCTATGACTACACTTTTTCATGACATGATGACGTAAGACCCCAATTTTGACCATAATATTCCTCATGTTATTCTCATCATATGTATTAGCATTGAGATCACACCTTGGCATCCTCCTTACCCCTCATTCACTAGGTTTGCATTGGAAGAGATCACCAAGCACATTTTGATTGTATCATACTTCATTTTTTCTTTATTTACTCACCAAAATACCAAAAAATATGTCATTGTATAACTTAACTCTTTTGTAGGTAGTGCACATGCTCACCTATGCTCTATGAACTTCATATTTAGGGTTTGAGACCCTCATTGCAAGGAGCTCAATCAAGAATTAGTTTACTATGGGTCTAGTATCATATATGAATCACCATGATCTTCACATGTTATTTTGATCAGGAAATCATCAAGAGTTTGGAGTTGGTTTGCCTTGGAAACCCTAATTCATCTGGGTATCTTATGTGACTTCTTCAACACGTTTCTTCACCAATTGATCAAATATTTCAAAGGATACTTCACATTACATCATCTTATGCATATATGATCCTCCATGAGTCCCAAAAGTCAAGAGAATATCAAGATAGAAAGTTGGTTCATGGTGGTTGACCAGAGAAAGTCAACTGATCCAAACTGGGGTTCCCTAGACCCTATCTCCTCAAATTTTTGTCATATGAAAATTCTTTTAAGAGAAAAGTTACTCTAAATGACATTCCAAACAACTTTCATGTTGAGGTCTAACGCTAATTTTGCTTGGAAAGTCATTTTTATGATGAAATATTATAGGTCATTTTGTCTAAACCGTAATTTGGAGGTCAACTTCCTAAGACCATAACTAGCTTAATTTTTATGATATGAAATCTATTCAAGTTGAATGATAAAATTAAATATGTCTAATTCAACTTTGATGTTTGGAGGAAGTGCAAAATAAACTTTTAAATGGATGTGATATGAGGAAACATTATAGGTCATTTTGGGCCAATACCATTGAACAAGTGATTTTCCTCAACTTCTAAAATGCATAACTCCTTCATGCTAAATCCAAATGAGGTCAAATTTGTGACCAATTTGAATTACTTTAATATATATACAACTTTTTTGAAGGAATATTTCTCATTTGAAGTCCATAGAAAGAGTTACCTAAGGTGGAAGAAATGAACATATGGCTTGGTACTTAGAAGTTTTTTTGATATGTTTGATTTTCCAAACTTCCACCTCAAAATTCATCATGATCCAAGCTTTAAATGAAAAAGTGTTCAATATTAAAGTTGTTCCTCTTGACCTAAAATTTCCAAAAAGTCCAAATTCATCTCATTTGGACAAAGAATGAATGACTTGCGCATGGCTTAAAGTTCAAGTACCATTTGGAAGATTTGAAGTTCCACTTTCCACACACGATTGCATGGCCTTTCAACATGACTTCAGCATTGCTTACACTCATTTTGGGACTTGAATGCATCATTACATGGGCCTAACACACGCCCATGCATCCATGCAAAGGTAATTGCTATTTTTGGAATTTTGAAAGAAGTGTGCAATTATCAATGACCTTGGCTATAAACAGAAGCCCTCTCACTCAGAATTGAGGACCCTTACGCGCCATCTTTAAAGATATAACCCTAAACCTCCACATTCAAAGGATAAGCTTGGTGATTTTCATTGAAAATCGAGTTTGAAATATCCCATTGTTTTGAGATTCAAACTCCAAGAGTCCTTATTCTTCCTTGATCCATTTCCACTCCATCAAGCCTCCAAAGCAAGGCCAAGCACAATTTAGAGCAAGATCGTGTCCATTTGAACCTGCAGTGAAGGTGAATTTCTGAATTTTTTATCTCTTCGATTCTCACTCAATTCTCCACTATTTTTGTTTATTTTTGGTTGTCTGAAGTCCTACCAATGTAGGCAACAAGATTGAGTTCCTTAGAGGTCAAATTGAAGCAACTCAAATCATGATCCTCAAAATTCAACTCCTTGTATCTTGCTATATACTTGGAGTTAGGTGAAATTCAGGCTAGATTCGAGTTCCTGGGCATTTTTACTTTAACTTCATGTCCTCCTTTTTTATTATGGTGATGGTTGAAGGTGGACCAGTTCGGTGAGGTCCACCGGAGAAGAAGACCGGAGCTCTGGCTCCGGCGATGTGTTGGCATGTCTCCAGACCACATGATCCTTCTATTTTGTTTTAATCTTGAGCATCCAAATTGATTACCACACGTGTGGAACATTGACTAAGGCGTACCGTGGATAGCACGCTCTGGTCTACTTGATCTTCCACCTCAATTAAAGAGGGAGATCAAATGGTCCACGTTTTTTAGCATTTTCTGATTTTTATTTTAATTGACTTATTTTCATTAATTCATATTAATTTTAATATTGATCCAAAAAATATGGGACTTTCACCAAAAAAATTCAAATATTTTTCTCTTTCATTTTATGAATTAAAATTAATTTTTGGATCAATATTAATATTTTTAATGATTTAATTGTTTTTGTGCATATTTTTAATTGTTTAAAAATACTTTTAAGTTTCCAAAAATAATGAAATTTTTTCTCCAAGGTTCTTTGACCTTGTTTGACCTATGATAAATATCTTGGCCATTTATTTAGTGTTTTGAAGAGGTTTTAGGATTTTGACCAACCATAATTTAATTTAATGCATTTTTAATTGATTTTTAATTGTGTAATTGTAAATAAATTGTGTTGAGCCATTTGTGTTGACTTGTTGAGTTTGACTATGTTGTATGGGCCTTGGTCAAGGTTGATTTGACTTTGATGGATTAAAATCATTGGATTTAGGGGATTGATGAAATATACATTTCATCTCCTAAAAGGAATGAATGATTTTAATTTGATAAAAGTCCTCCCATGACCAATTTGTATTTGTGTCATTTCCCATCCCTCTTCATCTTCAATCCCATTCTATCCCATTAATTTCATTGACCTATGATATCTCTATATCCTAAGTCTAATTGATTGCAAAATCAACATAAGTATGGATGAGATTAGGTCCACCCTCTTACCATTTTCTTTTAAGTGTGGTATGTTTTAGGAGTATGGTTCATAATACCATATCTCTAACATGCATTAACACTAAAATTTCCATTGCCTAGCCTCAAATAGTTGTGACTTCTACATAAGTCCAATTACGATTGCTTAACATAGAGCTAAATTTTGACCCAACATTATAGCATTCTAGTAAGTGAGATTGTAAGTCTCCCCCCTTTCATGGTATTGTATGGAAACTTGGCCCTTTTTCCTTCCTTTGGAAGATGTCTTGGTTCAAGGATCCATGCATATGAATAAAGGGTTGAGTGTTCTCCAAAGAATGACTTAAATAATAAAAAAGGCAAAAGCAATACTAACTTCTAATCAACTAACATTTGACTAACTTTTAATTTAAAGTCATTTACTTTTTGCACTTTAAATTAAAGACTTTATCATTTGCCATTATTCATACCATTTAACTTGTTTACTTTAATACCATTTTCACTTTGCTCACTTGAGTCATATCTTGTGATTATATTGTGATTGTATATACTTGTTTGTGTTTGTGGTCTTTTGAAATTAATGTACATAATAACAACAAAAAACCCTTAAAAATGTTTTGTGGACTGTTGGACTTGATCTGAGATATTGAACCTAGAATTAGACAACATTCCCTATGCAAAAAGGATTTGGCCAATGCCAAATTTTCTAAAGCCAGTCATTGTGAATTGAACTTTCATCTGAAGCAAGTATTGAGATCCATTTTGAGTTCATCTGCTACATGGTCTTGATGCAATTATTACATTGAATCTGTGTCTAGTGCCTTATTCTGAGCCATTCAAGGAGTATGTCATCTGATACATGGGAGATTCTGAAGAAGATCATGGAGTTGCTAAGCTTGGATGTGGCTATCTTTATTTGATGCATTGCTTTTCACCTTGCTATTGTGTGTATTGATATTGCTTGATTCTAAAGTCCAATGGAAAATTGGGTTTCTATATGATATTCTTGTCTATTGGATTGCATCCCATTGGTCAGATCTTTTCAACTCTTAACTTTTAATTTTTGTGCTTAGGATAGCCTCTTCATCTTGTACCATTTTTTAAATTTCAAATCTCTCCCCCTTTTCAAAATCTTCTTTGCTTGTGATTTCTAAACTATGACTTGTTTGCAAATTAGAAACTTTGGCCTTATGTCATTGTATTTTCAAACTTCTATTTCTTAATCAAATTGTAAGTGAATCTAATCATATTTGACTTAAAATTTCAAAAAAAGACAAAAAAGAACTGACACTCATTCAAACTCTTTTAGGCCTTTTGTGCCTTTGATTAAACTTAAAATTCTGTTAAAAGCAACTCATTCATTTTGAAATTATTACCACGAACTACGAGGTTTTGATCCCTCATTTTATGTTGGTACGTAGGCACAAGTCCGAAGGTCTTGTCAAACATAAAAATATAATTAATGAACTCTTTTCTCATCCCAATACTTTATTTATTGCAAACATCATTTCATGCCAAAAACATATGTACACACAAAAAAGGGCTCCCTAGGAGTACCTAGGAAACTTTGGGTGCTAACACCTTCCCTTTGTGTAATCAACCCCCTTACTTGTAATCTCTGGCATTTTATTAGTTTTGATTTGAAAACTTCTTATCTTTGGGTTTTGTTCATACTTTTTCCCTTTTCCCACAATAAAAGCACGGTGACGAATCTGGTTTCGTTGTCGTCAAGATTATCCATAGCTTGATGGTCATGAATTTACCGTTATAGATGCATAAAGAGATTGAAGTCTATGTTGATATATGATTGTCAAATCAAGTGATGAAGAAGAGCATGTTGAGCATTTATTGAAGTTATTCTAGCATTTTAGGAAGTATAAACTCTGCTTGAATCCCGATAAGTGTACTTTTGGTGTTCGTTATGGTAAGTTGTTGTGCTTTATTGTTAGCGAGAAAGGTACGAGGTTAATGTAACACCCCTTTTTCTACCCCAAATTATTTAGCATATAATCAGAGTAAATAAGCACGCATATAAAGAAAGGGCGTCACATCGACATTTTTGAAACTTAAAACTTTCAAAAACCAACAATACACCCGGTCATTCAAAATAACACATTTCACTCATCATGAATATTCAAGCATTATGCGTTCGCAGCGGAAAATAAAGAATACTCATGTATTTCATAATATGATCCATGTCCCATACCATGATCATCTTCGAATAAAATAAAACAATTAATGACATAAAGCATATCAAAATAAGATACGAGTTCAATACCACTAATCTACCCAGTGTTACATGACCAGAGCATTGACTCATTACCTAATTTCAAACTAAATACGGAAACTCTCCAGCTATTCTTGAGCGAGTTACCGTCCACCTACTCCAGCAATACTACTCTGTAGTATCTGCACGATACCCGTGTAAAGGTAACATTCAAACAGAAAGGGTGAGAATTCAAATCATTATGAAATAGCATAATAAGGCAAAATGAATTAAAACACAATTCAAGAATTCATCACACTTGGTATAATCACGTCAATAATATTAACCAACAATCATCTCACATATTTCAAACGTACATCGCATTCACATCAATACATGCATTCAATGATCACATAACTATAGACGACTCAATGCAAGACAATGTGACTCTATGCATGTGGTACCTCAATGTGAACTCAAAGTTTCACCGCTTTCCGATTCAATATCTAGAATCCAAGCCACACTTCCGATCCGGACAAGACCAAAGCCCTACGTCTGTTTCCAATGAAGGATCACCGCTTAATACTACGCCTAATCCCAATTAAGGATTAACGTCTGCTACGTCTGTTTCCAATGAAGGATCACCGCTTAAATACTACGCCTAATCCCAATTAAGGATTAATGTCTGCTACGTCTGTTTCCAATGAAGGATCACCGCTTAACCACTTCCACAATGAAGTCAACCATGCTATGAATGAATGCACACATACCAACACATATGCAATTAAGATCTATATCATCTTAACATACCACATACCAACATAACTCACAATTGGTACGTATACACATTCATCACCACACATCATCTATGATTACATATACACATCCATAACCAGAAATCATTCACAATCTAATAATGGTATACATACGCATTCATACAATATTTTATTCACCAATATAGGCCAACCATTAAATATATACACATAAATTTCATTCCAAAACGCATACAACATTTAAATATCAATTTTTCAATATTATAATAGTGTTAACCGGTTAACGCCCTGGGTTAACCAGTTAACGCAAGACAGAATGCGCTCATAGGCAAATCTTAACAGTGTTAACCGGTAAACACCCTGGGTTAACCGGTTAACGTAAGACAGAATGCAATTTTTCATAAATCGTAACAGTGTTAACCGGTTAACGCCCTGGGTTAACCGGTTAACACAAAACAGAAAGCTGTTCCTGCGCTAACACGAAACAGAATGCAGATTTCCCCGCATTTTTCATCGTTGGAGGACTTCCGGACCTCCGATTTCGATTCCGTAAAAAGCTACACGTTCAAAAAATTATGACTCATCCAAATATATATTCATTCACATTTTTAGCATAATTTAATCATCACAATTCAAGAGTATTTATCAAACCTAATAATTCTAAAACCATGCCAATTAAGGATTTAAACCTAAAACATGTTCCTACCCATTGACCCAACATACTAATCCATAATAATAAGAATTTCCCCCCTTACCTTGTCAATTTGATGGAAACCTTAACTCCTCTCGCTTTTCCTCTCCTCTCTTCTCTATTGCCTTCAGTGCTCAAGTGAATTCTAATTCTTACTTCCTTCACTTTTACTATTTATAATAGTATTCTAGTTGGGCTTAAATCATCTAATTTAATCACTAGGCCCAATAATACCTAATATTTAAATACTCTATTTAAATTTAAATAATTAACCACTCACTATGCAACCAAGTTAATTAATCAACTCAATTATTTAATTATTTCTCGTATCCACTAGATAATGAATTAATACACCAATTAATTAATTAACACTCCACATAATTAAATTAAAATAATAATAATAATAATAGTATAATAATTCAATACTAAAAAAATGGGTTGTTACAGTTAACACATTCATTTTTTCAAGTTTCACCTCTCCAACCTTACTGACTTGAACGTTTGAGTGCTACATTTTCTGATACATCATTTATATATCCATCAGAGACTTTTGCCACTACACCGAAGAGCTTTTACAATGACCTTCATCAGCACCTCACCAAATTTATGTTCCACGGCAGAATAATGACACAGTCTATGAGAATCATTTCTTGACTCTCAGAAAAATCCACAATGAACTCCTTTGTTTCCCTACAATAACTGTTTTTATCAACTGGTTAGATCACTACAATGGTAGCCTCCTGTAAGACCCCAATTTTGTCCCTAAGATCCCTCATGGCATCATAACATTGCATTGCATAGCCTCAAGGATCATTGAGCATCTTGGCTCCCTTTCCCTTTGGGTAGGGATCTCATGTGAGTGGTTTGAGATCACCAAGCATGCTTGAATTGTATATCATTGCTTTTCTTGTTTTATTTACTAACCAAAAGCACAAAAATATATCACTAACATCTTTTGTTTGTAGCTTAAGCAATCACCAGGTCAAGAGCTTCAAGAAGATCCTTTGTGCAAGAGATGAGGTATTTTCTTGGGATGAGGATCACATGATTATCATAAGGAGCTTACATGAGCTAGGGTTTCATTTTGAAGCAATTTCACCAAGTGGTAGAAGCTCAAGTTAATCAAGACATTTCAAGGTCATCTGAGGACCAAAAGTCAATTGTGCAGTCAACTGAGGGCTATGAGGTGGGGAAATGAGTTGAGACACCTCAATCATGTTAAAATGGGGTCTATTCATCATTCTAAACATCCATCTTGAAGATTCAAAGGTCATGGCAAAAGTTACTAAAAATGGAAAATGACCTATAATTGAAAGTTTCCAAATTTGGCAAGTTTTTGGTCCACTTTCAACTTGACTTGTCAATATCAAAGAAGTTTCAAATGGATTTTTGGTGAACATGAAAGTTGTAGATCTTTGTCTCCTTTTTCCAAAAAGTCCTAATTCATCTCCATATGATGAATGGTTGAGAAGTTATGGTCATTTGATCACAAAGTGTGCATGGAAATTCAAAATGGCATAACTTTTGATACAATGCTTCAAATTGGTTCATTCTTTTGGCAAAATGCTTCTCATGTTCAAGTCATCTCAAAATGACCTCATTTGGCTCAATTATGAAAAGGGATCATGGTCAAAATTCTCATTATTTCACACATGTGCAAATTGAAGAAAATATTCAACATTCATTTTTGGCTTAAGATGCAAGCAAACAAACCTTCAAATCATGACCCTTGGATGTTCTTAAGTGGATTGAGAGCTTAACATGAAGCTGCACACATGGATTATGGCAAGGAGAGCTCATTTTGCATTTTTGCAAATTGCTTCATATCTCATTAATCATGACTTGTGGATGGAAAATATGATTAGCATTGTCATTAGCAAGGAGTATATAAACTGAAACCCTATTTGAGATCTGAAATTCAAGAACTCTCTCAAAATTCTCTCACTTCGAATTCTCATTTTTTCACACAAAGCTCAAATATTATTGCATATTCTTGATCCTCATGCTTCACTGATCAAGAATCATCCATTGATTGGAGCAATTCACCAAGAAATCATGCAGACAAGAGCATCCTCATGTGGATCGGATTTGAAAATTGAAGTAGATTCAAGAGGATTCAACCGTTCATTTTTGCTTAAAGCTTCATAGGAGGTGCATAGAAGTTGATCTGGAGCTTTTGAGCTTGTGAGAACGCGTGTACAGCAACCTCCATTTCAAGGTGACTTCAATTTCGATCTCTCCTTTTGCTGTTTTTAGATCATAAATTTGTAGATCTCTTTGAGTAGAGCTTGTACATATGATTAGAATTGAGTTTGGCTGAGAATTGAGCATGTTATGTGGACTGGAAGTTTAGATCTAGAAAATGTTTGTCTTCGATTTGCAAAATCCATGAGGAATTAGAGGAAACTAATAGCATATTTGGAATCTACATTGAAAACTGAATCGAATGACGTATGCATTGTAAATTTCTGGAAAAAATTTGAGCAGCGCCGCCGCGTGGTTCGTCGGAGAAGACAACCGGAGCTGTAGCTCTGGCGTCTGCGTGTTAGCTAGGGTTTTATGACTGTGTGCCATGTGTGCCTTGCGTGTGAGATTGATTGGCTGAGATTGCATTGACCAGGCCACGCGTACGTTTGAATGCTGATTGTGTGTGGTGACTGGATTAATGAAACGCAACGTTTCATTAGTTCAAATGTGAGCCATTGATTCTTGATGCGCGCCAGATCGTGCGGTTGATGTTTTTTCTGAGTTTATTTGAATATTTCTGTTTCCCTCCATTTCCATTTTATTTTTCAATTATGTTGCTTGTTTTGTTTAATTCATAAAAAATGCAAAAATGATCCAAATAAGTCCCAATTTTTTTTCATAGATTTGTATGGATGTCTACTTTTTTTTTATGTTAACTTCATGAATTTTTGATGTCTGGATTTTTATGTGGATATTTTTGAATGAATGTTGTGCCAATTTGACCTATTGCCTTCAATGCATTGTGAAATTCTCTATGTTGAGCCATCTGATCCAATTTTTTGCATACATGACATTCATACACAATATGAATTTTTGGTCACTGGTTTGGAATTTTTCTCACATGTTATCATCATTTTTGACACATGGAGATAAATGTGACAATTTGTGTCACATTTTTGACATTGAATTGGTACATTTTTCTTCACATGGCATTTGTATCGTTCTGGATTTGATTTTTTGCATGTTGAACATTCATGGCATAAGAAACTTGTACAAAAAAATCTCAAAGTCATTGCATGCATTTCTGATTTGGTATGAATTTTCTAAGTTGGAAGTTCATTTTGTGCCTATTTTTGGTCATTGCATGGCATAGGCCATTTGAGGCATTTGATTAGGGATTTGATGCTGGTCCTTTTGAAGACATTTAGTGGAGTGTTTGAATGTGTAATGTGTAGAAGATTGGGTTCTGGTTTGGTCATTTGGTTAGGTTTTGAATTCATCTTTTATGCTTTTGTTTGTTGGTGTTTTGTTGTGTTGTTTAAATGCACATAAACTAACTTTGTATGACTGAAGTACTAATTGTTTAGTCTTTGTACAGGTACCTTAGTTGCTTGCTTGCTTTAGCTCTTGCTTGAGCATTGGATTGTGGTTGATACACCACTCAGGTAGTTAGCTTCTTACTCCATGTAGTCTGAAGTCCTGTCACCTTTTTGAAAGGAATTTTGCTGGCAAGTCCTCCTTCAGAGGCTCTGTTTGTGTTTGTTTAAAATTATGCTCAAAGACCTCCAAGAAGAGGCATGTTATATTTGATAAGACCTCCAAGAGAAGAGGCAATTGACGGATAAAAGGGATTAGTAGCCAATCCCCCGTTATTCAGTGAGTCGTTCTTTATACTCGCACTACGTGCTGATGCTTCTGAACATGTGCCCCAGATCTTTGTCCAGAGTCTGTCAAGTGGAAAAGGATCCTATTTTCTGGATCCCCATGCTTTCTTTGTCATGAGCTCACCCTGGCCAGGGTTAAGAGCATGAGGTCTCATCCTCATTTACATTTTGATCAGCTTCACCCTAACGTTCAATGTTAGTGGTTAAGAGCTACAGATTACCCTTTACAGTTTGGCTTGTTTGTCGAGGTTGACATGACCCCTCTTGACTAAAGCCCACCCATTGTTTGAGCCTCTTGTATGGATATAATGTGTGATGTTTGTTTATTTGTGAGTTAAGTTCTTGTTAGAGACTTCAACTTAGGGATGTTGATTTGCATGACAACTATTAGGCTCGAGTCTTAATCTCCCTATTAGTTTGTTGTTTCCCTGGTCTCTGGTTAGGAGAGTGTTTTACCCAATGGAAATTTTGATGTGTGTGCTCTTGAACTATGAGTTTCCATTTAAGCTTAATTGGAGGATCATTACCATGTTCATCTAAGGGGAAGATACAAGATACATTGAAGATCTCTTATGAGACTTGTTTGATTGCTTATGCTTTGTGCTTGCTTATTCCAAAGGATGGGAGCTACTTGGATCATCAATATGATCTCAAGAGAGGAACTCCTAGTGTGGTTTCATTCCTTATCCCTCATCTTTTTGTTTTCCTTAGGACTTACCCCTTCTTCTTCATCTCTCCACTCTAACCCAAGCCAAAACCCTTTTTTGTGCAAACATTTAACCTTTTTTTTCAACATTAGAAACCTAAGCCTTAGGCTTTTGATTTTCAAACTTTCTTTTCATAACACTCATTTTGAATTGAATCTTTAAGTCAACTTTTACTACTTTTGTATATACTTCTAATTGGTAAATATAACCCATTCAAATTTCTTTTGTGGTTCCCATGGCCACTTATTAATCAAAATTTTCATAACCTTTAGCTATTAGGTTTCAGTTATCTTTGTGGTAGATGTAATACTCACCTATGTCCTTAGTGATGGACAATGAGCCTTCCATGCTTATTATAGGGTTAACCCCTCACTAGCATGTCGAAGCTATTCTCACATGGTGGACTTGTGGTTTTTAGGTTGAGTTTTCTCCCTTTGATAACAAAAGACCTTAAGGCTTTTGGACCAATCAATCCACTCATTTGTTTTTTTGAGATTTTTACCCCGAACTACGAGGTTTTGATCCTAATCTTTTTATAAGAGGGTACGTAGGCAATGGGTTTATCCATCCAAACACAAAATGTAAATAACTTGTATATTCTTTTCTCATCTCTTCAATCATATTTGCACAAATAAAATTCTCACAAAACAATAACCTTTGCAACAAGTATGAAAAGGGCTCCCTAGGAGTACCTAGGATGTTTTGGGTGCCTAACACCTTCCCATTGCATAACCAACCCCCTTACCCAGATCTCTGTTTCTTTTACTAGTTTTTGTTAAAACTTTTAGGTTTTTGTTCGCTTTCTAACCATTCCTTTGGATAAATAGAAGTGCAGTGGCGACTCGACTTTGTATGATTTACCTTGGATTTAGTCAATATCTCCAATGGTAACGAATACCCCGCTACAGAAAAGTGGCGACTCTGCTGGGGATATCCCTAGTGGGTTTTGCCAACTTTTCATGCTTGTTGTATTATATTGTTTTGTGACATATTTTTGTGCAATTTGGGATTACTGTATTGTATGTAATGATTGAATTGCTTGATATTAATTCTTTGTATGCTTGGTGATCTTTGTGAGATGAGTTCTATACCCGAATTCGAGTGCACTTGGGATAGGAGAATGACATAGTCTTGTTGACTTGTGTGGAGTTATTCCTTAGCAAGTTGACTTGCAAGTCCATTCACTTGGTGGAGGTCATGTTGGGATCAATAATGTCACACAAGTAAGTAGTGGTTAGACATTACTCTTTTCAATATAGACCTTAGAAGCCAAGGACCTTAGTTTACCAAGCCCATCTTGGCCTATTTTTAGGATGTAGTGCGAAAGTCGTTCAAATGTAAGACTTGATACGATTGTTACGCGATACTACACTCATAAGAGTCTCTCTTGAGAATATTTGTGGAATACGAGTAGTCGTTTCTTCGATAATATCCGAAAGATGGGATGATGACTATGGGAACCTCTTGTAGAACATGTTTGGCATGTTTAAACCCTAGTACACTCCCTTTGGGTGGTTCTTAACCTAAACCCCATGCTCGTGACTTGCAACAAACCCTTGATTCATGGTTGATCCGTTCATGTTGTTGGTGTAAGCCCTAGAGGCCAATACTTTTGGTACTTGTATCGAATTATTTAAAGGCATTTTCTTTATTATGGTTGATTAATAAAGTCCCTGGAATAGATAGTCCGTTTAATGTATTAAGTGTGACTTAATCATGAGAACACATTAAACATAAGGACACTATTCTTAAAGTATCCGTAATCGAGCTTTAATGTGAAGTGGGATAACATTAAAGCATTAAGACTATTATGCTTGTAGACTGATGATCACATCTCATGGATCATGGATAAAGAGTTATCAAGTCTTAAACATAGGTATGAATATTAGGAGTAATATTTATACCAGATTGACCCGCTATGAGAATACTATATAGAAAGTTATGCAAAGTGTCATAAGTTATTCTCATGGTGATAATAGTGTATACCACTCTTCGACCTGAAACCACTATGGATCCTAGATGTAGAGTCGAGTGCCTTATTGCTGATCCAACGTTGTCCGTAACTGGATAACCATAAAGACAGTTAATGGATGCTCCACGAAGCATGTTGAGGGACATGAGTGTCCTAGATGGAATTTGCCAATCCTGCGTAACAGGATAAATGTCTATGGGCCCAATATTGAACTGGACAAGGGTGACACGGTCTATACCTTGTGTTCAATATAGACATAAGGGCAAAGGGGTAATTATACACATAATTATTATCACAGGAGGTTTTGTCAGATCACATGACATTTTCGTGACTTGGGTAGCAGTAATGTGTTGCTAGATACCGCTCACTGTTTATTATGTTAAATGCGTGATTTAATATAATTGCCAACGCCGCGAAAACCTATAGGGTCACACACAAAGGACGGATTGATGAGAGATAGAATAATTAAGGAACATGGTAAGGTACGGTGCACTTAAGTGGAAACGAAATATGGTAAGGTACCAAATACTTAAGTGATTTTGGCATATTATGAGATATGGGCAAAATACACTTAAGTGGGCTTTTTGGCTTGAAGCCCACACAAGTGGTTCTATAAATAGAACCCCTTGGGTAGAAGCATTGTCACTCCACTCAGACAGAAATTCAAGTAGAGACTTGGAATTTTGTTTCCCTCTTTCTCTCACTCAAAGCCTTCATTCATAACAGCTAGCCCTGCGATTGAAGGAATCCGTTCGTGTGGACTGAATAGAGACGTTGTCATCGTTCAACGTTCGTGATCGCCCCGTGGATTTGTATCCAAGGTTTTGGTCGTTTCAAGAGATCTGCACCAAAGGTTTGAATCGCCACAAGAGGTAACGATTCAATCACTGATCATGCCCATTCGTAAGGATCACTAAATGGAGAAATTTTTAAATTTCGCTGCGCCTTGGATGGCATTTCTCCTTCAGTGGTATCAGAGCCACTTACGAAACCATGAATCTGATAACTGTTTTTGTTCTGTAATAATATGATTAAAGACAGAATGAATCAAAGGTTAAATTGAGATCGATCAAGTTACATATATGTGATATATGTAACCCTGATGCAAAATACATTATATATGATATAGTGTTCTTGTTTCGTTCATTCAAACCCTCGATGATTGTTTTCCTTTGAGCGATCAATGGTCGTTTGCTTCTTGATCCGATATTAGTATGGTGAAGCAATGACGTGTTGATCAATCATACTGAATTAACAATCGAGATGTGTTTGACGGTCTGAAATTGGTGCATCAGGGTCAGTGACGACACAAGGGTTGTGTTGTCAGAGAGTTATGTGATTGGGGTATGACTGCACAAGAGTTGTGCGTTCTAAACACTCTTCCGAACAGTGTTAACCGGTTAACGCAATGCGAAATAAAAAATTTTGAGTTTTCAAACAGTGTTAACCGGTTAACGCTTTTGGTTAACCGGTTAACGCAAGACGATATTCAGTTTTCTGAGTTTTTCAAACAGTGTTAACCGGTTAACGCATATGGTTAACCGGTTAACGCAAGGCAGAAAAGAATTTTCTAAAAGTTTTCAAACAGTGTTAACCGGTTAACGCAAGGAAAAATTCACCGGTTCGGCTAGAAAAAGTGCTTTGAAGTATCAAGTGTTGATACGAAAGACGACGTCAATTTTAAATGAATTGTTCATTAAAATTTTCGAGCTGGGGCGCTGCCCCTTCGACCCCGCAAGGGGCGCTGCCCCCTTGACCCCTGTCCGGGCAGCGGACCCCCGGCTAACTCTGCATAGTGTGATCGGTCGTCAAAATTTAATTTGATTTTAATTAATTAAAGGAATTAATAATAATAATAATAAAGTGTTTATTATTATCTTGTGGTGATCGGTTATGGCCTTAGTTTTCCTTTGTTTTGTTTTGGGTTTTTAAAATACGACCTGCGTGTCGTGCCTCTCTCTTAATCTCCCAAATGTAACTTCTTTTCTCATCTCACTCCCTCGTATGTAAAACGAGTTTCTTTCATGTAATGTAATGATATGAAGAAAGCAAAGAAGTCAGTGCCAAAGGAGGACAACCTTAAAGATCTTGCTTGGAGAAGCTTAGATCGTTGTAGGTTAGCTTAGGTTCTCTCATTGGCTTGGGAGAACAATTGCATTAGGGGCCATAACTGTTTCATTATGTATGTATGTATGTTGATGCATGTGAATGTATGTTGATGCATGTGAGAGACGGTTTATATGATAAACAAGCCGGTGAGATCAGAAAAATTGCAATTCCCTCAAATTAAATATTAAGTTTATGCTTTCCAAGTTTTAACACTCATCAAGACTAGTAATGGATAATGTAGGTTTCGCCTACGCGAGGTGCATGATATATATATTAGTAAGGTGCGATGGGATAATTGTAATATCCAACTGTTAAAACAATGGGTCAAACTTAACTAAACAAATTATATAAGATTATATATATGTTTAGAAGCAAGAGTTGGGAATAATCCATATGATGGATTGGAATAAGGAGTTATTCACCCAATTGAAATTTTCGAGAGTTGTATGAGATACAATTGGAAGGAGTTCCTACCTAAATAACCTAGTTTTGTGTAATCCGCCTACGCGGACTTAGAACGAAGTGAAATATGGATCTCGACCCACTAGAAAATCTTCCAACGGTATTTTCCGAATCAGATGATGAGGGTCATTTGTTTTTAGTAAAATTGTGGGAGCATATTTAATTAAAGGCCTAATTGAATATGTCAATGATACTTATATTTTCATTAATCCTTATGTAGATTACCATGACAGCAAACACCTCTAACAACATCCTACGATCAATCCTTGATAAGGAAAAATTGTCTGGGAAAATTTTTCTGGATTGGCACCGAAACCTGAGGATTGTCCTCAAACATGATAAAAAGTTGTATGTCTTGGAGACACCTGTTCCTGAAGAGGAACCTCCTAGTTCTGCACCTAAGGCAGAAAGAGATGCTTATAAGAAGCATGTCGATGATGCCAATGAAACTGCTTGTCTCATGCTAGCTACCATGAACTCAGAATTGCAAAAGCAACATGAGAACATGCCAACATTCGATATGATCGAACACCTGAAGTTACTCTATCAAGAGCAAGCATGGCATGAGAGGTTTGAAGTTTCAAAAGCCCTTTTTCAAAGCAAGTTAGCTGAGGGAGCCCCTGTAGGTCCCCATGTACTCAAGATGATTGGGTATGTGGAAAACCTTGAGAGATTGGGTTTTCCCCTCGAAAAGGAACTTGCAACTGATTTGATCTTGCAATCGTTTCTAGATAATTTCAGTCAATTTGTCCTAAATTTCAATATGATTGATATGGACAAATCTCTTCCTGAACTGCTCGCCATGTTAAGAACTGCCGAGCAGAATCTGAAGTCAAAAGGGAAGTCCATTCTGATGATCGGAAATGGAAAGAGACAGAACAAAAGGCCCACCAAGCAGAGTGATAAGGGGAAGGGCAAGGAAGTTGCCAATCCCAGACCCACTGCTGCTTTGAAGCCTAGTGGAGGCATAGCAAAAGAAGGCACCTGCTTCCATTGTGGTAAGACCGGACACTGGAAGAGGAACTGCCCAAAGTACCTGGAAGATAAGAAGAATGGAGTAGAGACTTCAACTTCAGGTATTTTTGTTATTAATTTATCTACTTCTGCATCATGGGTATTAGATACTGGATGCATTTCTCACATTTGTACAAATGTGCAGGAACTAAAAAGGAGTAGAGATTTGGCAAAAGGTGAAGTCGACCTACGAGTTGGCTATGGAGCAAAGGTTGCTGCTTTAGCCGTAGGAACTTTTGTATTGACTTTACCTAGTGGTTTAATAATTCAGTTAGAGAACTGTTATTATGTACCTGCAATTAGCAAGAATATTATTTCCATTGCTTGTTTGGATAAGTTTGGTTTTTCATTTATAATAAAGAACAATTGTTGCTCAATTTGTTTGAATGATATATTCTATGCTACTGCACAAATGAACAATGGACTGTATGTCCTTGATCTTGGAATGCCTATTAATAACATTAATACAAAAGGGTGAAACCTAACGAGTTAAAAGCAACTAGGTAATAATATTAAAACTCTTCGATCAGATCGAAGTGGTGAGTATTTAATCCTAGAGTTTGATGACCATCTGAAAGAGTGTGGGATCCTATCCCAACTTACTCCTCCTGGAACATCCCAATGGAAGGGTGTATCTGAGAGAAGAAATTGAACCCTGTTGGACATGGTCCGATCCATGATGAGTCACACCAATCTTCCAAACTCCTTTTGAGGACATACACCATTGACATCAGCTTACACACTTAACCGTGTTCCATCCAAAAGGTTGAAAAGACACCATATGAGATATGGAGTGGTAAGAGACCACATATGTCTTACATGAAGATTTGGGGTTGCGAAGTTTATGTGAAACGACAAATTTCAACTAAGCTTGAGCCCAAATCTAACAAATGCTTATTTGTGGGGTATCCTAAAGAAACAAGAGGATATTATTTCTACAATCCTTCTAAGGGCAAAGTGTTTGTCGCTCGAACTTGAGTTTTCCTAGAAAGGGATTTTATTTCCAAAGGAATCAGTGGGAGGAAAGTAGAACTTGAAGAAATTCAAGAATCACAAAGTATCGATACACCTATGGAGGAATTAGAGCAGGAAACACAAGTAGTTGTGTAAGAGCAACCTGCTCAAATAGAACAAGACCAGCGTAGGTCAGGCAGGATACATCACCTACCTGAGATATATGGATATGTGATCAAGGTGATGTATTACTCATGGATCAAGATGAGCCTGTGACCTACTCATGGAATCTTCGTTTTGATGAAACAGTAAAACTGTATGGATTCATCAAGAACGAAGATGAGACTTGTGTCTACAAGAAGGTTAGTGGGAGCATGATCGTATTCCTGATATTATATGTAGATGACATATTACTCATTGGAATCGATATCCCTACCCTGCAACAAGTAAAGTCTTGGTTGGGGAAATGCTTTTCTATGAAGGATCTGGGTGAAGCAGCCTATCAGAATCTATAGAGATAGATCATGAAATGCTTGGCCTAAGTCAGAGTACATAGACAAAGTGCTGAGACGCTTTAATATGAATGATTCCAATCTGGTTATGTGTTTTGCTTAAATGGTGGCACTGTGAGCTTGAAAAGTTCAACGCAAGATGCCGTTGCTGATTCTACAACTGAGGCCGAGTATATTGTTGCCTTAAGTGCAGCAAAGGAAGCTGTTTGGATCAATAAACTTGGCATAGTCCATAGCATTGTGGATCCCATTGGTCTCTATTATGGTAACAATGGTGTTATCGCACAAGCTAAGGAGCCTAGATCTCACCAACGATCCAAACATATACTTAGGCGTTGTGCGAAAATATGTAAAGTACCTACACTTGACAATGTTGCTGACCCACTGACAAAGCCTCTTGCGCAGCAGAAGCATGATGGCCATACTAGATCAATGGGCATACGGGGTATGCCTGATTGGCTCTAGTGCTAATGGGAGATTGTTGGTGTAAGCCCTAGAGGCCAATACTTTTGGTACTTGTATCGAATTATTTAAAGGCATTTTCTTTATTATGGTTGATTAATAAAGCCCCTGGAATAGATAGTCCGTTTAATGTATTAAGTGTGACTTAATCATGAGAACACATTAAACATAAGGACATTATTCTTAAAGTATCCGTAGTCGAGCTTTAATGTGAAGTGGGATAACATTAAAGCATTAAGACTATTATGCTTGTAGACTGATGATCACATCTCATGGATCATGGATAAAGAGTTATCAAGTCTTAAACATAGGTATGAATATTAGGAGTAATATTTATACCGGATTGACCCTCTATGAGAATACTATATAGAAAGTTATGCAAAGTGTCATAAGTTATTCTCATGGTGATAATAGTGTATACCACTCTTCGACCTGAAACCACTATGGATCCTAGATGTAGAGTCGAGTGCCTTATTGCTGATCCAACATTGTCCGTAACTGGATAACCATAAAGACAGTTAATAGGTGCTCCACGAAGCATGCTGAGGGACATGAGTGTCCTAGATGGAATTTGCCAATCCTGCGTAACAGGATAAATGTCTATGGGCCCAATATTGAACTGGACAAGGGTGACACGGTCTATACCTTGTGTCCAATATAGACATAAGGGCAAAGGGGTAATTATACACATAATTATTATCACAGGAGGTTTTGTCAGATCACATGACATTTTCGTGACTTGGGTAGCAGTGATGTGTTGCTAGATACCGCTCACTGTTTATTATGTTAAATGCGTGATTTAATATAATTGCCAACGCCGCGAAAACCTATAGGGTCACACACAAAGGACAGATTGATGAGAGATAGAATAATTAAGGAACATCGTAAGGTACGGTGCACTTAAGTGGAAACGAAATATGGTAAGGTACCAAATACTTAAGTGATTTTGGCATATTATGAGATATGGGCAAAATACACTTAAGTGGGCTTTTTGGCTTGAAGCCCACACAAGTGGTTCTATAAATAGAACCCCTTGGGTAGAAGCATTGTCACTCCACTCAGCCAGAAATTCAAGTAGAGACTTGGAATTTTGTTTCCCTCTTTCTCTCACTCAAAGCCTTCATTCATAACAGCTAGCCCTGCGATTGAAGGAATTCGTTCGTGTGGACTGAGTAGAGACGTTGTCATCGTTCAACGTTCGTGATCGCCCCGTGGATTTGTATCCAAGGTTTTGGTCGTTTCAAGAGATCTGCACCAAAGGTTTGAATCGCCACAAGAGGTAACGATTCAATCACTGATCATGCCCATTCGTAAGGATCACTAAATGGAGAAATTTTTAAATTCCGCTGCGCCTTGGATGGCAATTCTCCTTCACATGTATCCTTAATATCAATGGAACTTGGGTGTTGATAAGGTGTAAACCATAATCCACCAAAATGGATGATTGATATTAAGGATAACATGATCCATCCCATGACCTTTGTTTGGTGTGCTTTGTGTGATCCTTGAGTGTGATTGTTGCATTCATGCATTCATGCACTCATTTGCATCCATATCATCGATAATAAAAGGAAATCTTCAAGGAACTTAAGGGGTTTATTTGCAAATTTTTCAGACATGAAAAGACAAAGAAGGAATACAAAGAAGTACAGCTTCAAACAGCCAGATTTGAAAGAGTTGAGGAATCTGACATCCTATGTATTAGATCCCTTGGGTTTCAAGGCTCGCTTTGGAAAGCTTCTTCCTCTTCTGGCTACTCAGGTGGATGAAGGATTGATGAGCGTATTGGTGCAGTTTTATGATCCTTTGTATCGTTGCTTCACGTTTCCGGACTTCCAACTTTTGCCTACCCTTGAGGAATATGCTTATCTCGTGGGTATACCTATTCTGGATCAGTTGTCATTCAGTGGCTTGGAGAGTATTCCTACTTCTCAAGAGATAGCTGACATGTTGCGCATAGATGAATCTCTGATTGGTACTCATATGACTACCAAAGGTGGAATTCAAGGTCTCCTTTCTGAGTTCCTCATTGCTCAAGCTACTGTTTATGGGAAGCCCATGAGTGAGGATGCCTTTGAAGCCATATTTGTACTTCTCATCTATGGGTTGGTATTGTTCCCCAACATCGACAAGTTTGTGGATGTGAACGCTATTAGGATCTTCTCAACTCTTAATCCCGTTCCGACTCTGTTGGGTGATACCTATTTCTCTTTGCATATGAGGAATGCAAAGGGTGGTGGCGCCATTGTGTGCTGTTTGCCTCTATTGTATAAGTGGTTTATTTCTCACTTACCTCACACGTTCGCCTTCAAGGAGAACAAGGGATGTCTACGGTGGTCCACGAGACTTATGTCTCTCACTAATGATGATATCTCTTGGTATAATCGTGTATATAATGGTGTGCAGATTATCGACTCTTGTGGTGAATTCTCCAATGTGCCTCTTCTTGGTACATGTGGCGGGATTAACTACAACCCTGTTTTAGCATGTCGTCAGCTTGGGTTCCCCCTAAAGGATAAACCTAATAACATTCTGTTAGAGGGTGTGTTCTTTCAGAAGGCTAAAGATCCCTAAGGCTTGAAGGGCAGAATGGTTCGCGCTTGGCGCAAGGTTCATAAGAAAGGAAGGAAGGAGTTGGGTCCTAAGAATTGTGTTTCTATGGAGCCATACACTGCTTGGGTAAGGAAGAGAGCATCTAAGTATCTCATGCCTTACGAATATCCGAGACCTACACCTTTGGTTATGGTTGGGCCTTCAACCCTCCCTAACCAAGGAGTAGAGGATTTGAGAGACGAAGACCTATCACGTGCATGGATCTGTGAAAGGGAAGAGTTGCTTCAGTAGATTAAGGAGAAATATGCTTTGATAGAGTTCCTCGAGCATTAGGTTATTGATGATCCTAATGATGCATGGACTTCTCTACTTCCTCAGTCTTCCAAGTTTTGGAAAAGGAAGTACGATCGACTCGCCAAGGAAAAATCAGATATGGAGGCAGCTTACGAGAGAGAGGTGAAGAGACTTCGCGCATCCTATCTTCCTGTGTCCCGAGCTTTAGATGATTGCTTCTAGGGATCCATATGATGATTATTTTCCTTTCCTCTTGTATATGATTGACAATGTTGTACTTCTTTTCCCTGATGCTATGCTATGAGATATTTCCATATGTGATAAATAGTTAATATTTCCAAAAATTTGCAAATAAAACCCTAAAGTTCCTTCGAAATAAAAAAACAAATCATATGCACAAGCATTGCATGCATCATATGCATAAGCAGGTTTTGTTCTCGGCTTCTGGTCTTGTGGTCTAACTCTATGCTCTTCATTTATTTTGAAGACAAGCCGACTCACCGGTACTACACTAGAGCCAACTCTTCAAGACTGATGGATCATCTCGAGTAAGAGAACCGTGAACTCAAAGAAGAAGTCGCCAGACTGAGTGCTTTGATGGAATCATTCCTGGCTGCCCAGAGCCAGTCCTCTCCGACGCCTTCAACTCCTCCCCAGAGGACAGTTATCTCAGAAATTGTCTCCTCAACTGTGCCTGCAGCCAGTGCACATTTTGCTCCAGCCTCTATGCCAACCGGGTTTCCGTGGGGGATGCCTCCTAATTTCATGCCTGAGGGCCCTGCTCCAACTTTTGCTTCTATGCCGGCATCTAGCCCGGTCCTTGCTATTCTTCATCCTGTCGTGCATACCATGCCTAAGGTAGACGACACCATTTATCATTCTGAGCCATCTGAGGGCCCAGATGTCCATGAGAAGATGGACGCTATGAATGACCAATTTCTTGAGCTTCGCAAGGAATTGAAAACTCTTAGAGGAAAGGATCTCTTTGGCAAGTCGGCTGGCGAATTGTGCTTGGTTCCCAATGTGAAGATCCCTGTGAAATTCAAGGTCCCTGACTTTGAAAAATACAAGGGGAATACTTGTCCTCTCAGCCACTTGGTCATGTATGCCAGGAAGATGTCTACTCAGACTGATAATGACCAGTTTCTCATCCACTACTTTCAGGACAGTCTGTCCGGTGCCGCTCTACGCTGGTATATGGGTTTAGACAGTGCGAACATCGGATCCTTCAACGACCTTGGCGAGGCCTTCGTCAAGCAGTACAAGTATAACGTGGATATGGCTCCCGAAAGGGATCAGCTAAGGGCCATGTCCCAGAAGGACAAAGAAACATTCAAAGAGTACACCCAGAGGTGGCGAGAGTTGGCAGCACAGATCGTGCCTCCGCTAGAAGAGAAGGAAATGACTAAGATCTTTCTGAAGACCTTGAATTCATTCTATTACGAGCGGATGATTGTTAGCGCTCCTTCTGACTTCACCGAGATGGTGAATATGGGGATGCAGTTAGA
This sequence comes from Lathyrus oleraceus, assembly GCF_024323335.1. Lineage (NCBI taxonomy): Eukaryota > Viridiplantae > Streptophyta > Magnoliopsida > Fabales > Fabaceae > Lathyrus > Lathyrus oleraceus. Next base: position 298,525,223 of record NC_066580.1, on the reverse strand, counting down.
AGAAGGGGTTAGAGAAGGACGTCTAACCAAAGAAGAAGGCTCTTCTGCCAAACGTTATGGGGCGTTTGCAAAGAAGAAGGATGGAGAGGCACATGCTGTGACTTCCCATGTGAAATCTAGAAGACCCTCTGTGAGGAGGAAGGTTGTGCGTCCTGCTAGTAACCAGCACCAGGTGGCTCACATAGCACCTATTTTCAGAGACAATCAACAATATCAGCAACATAGCAACAATCAGCAACCACCTCAGCAATATCAACAACAACAACACCGTCCGCAGCAGCAGGTCTACCAGTCTCGCAACAGTAATCAAACCAACACGAGTTACGAGAGGAAGAAGATCACTTTTATTCCTATTTCGATGACGTATGCAGAACTATATCCCTCTTTGATAGAGAGGAAGTTGATTACTCCGAGAGACCCACCGGCTATACCTGCTAACCCTCAGTGGTGGTATAAGCCTGAATTGTATTGTGTTTATCACTTTGGTGCTCCCGGCCACGACGTGGAGAATTGCTATCCTTTGAAGACCAAGGTTCAAGACCTTGTGAGGTGTGGCATCTTGTGTTTTGAGGACGTAGGTCCTAATGTGAAGAAGAACCCATTGCTCGAGCATGGGAAATCTGTCAACATGGTTCAGGGCTTCCCTGGCAAGTACAAAGTCAAATATGTCAGTCATATTCGACAATCGTTGGTCGAGTTGCATCGTTTGCTATGCGAGTATATTCATTATGAACACGACCATGATAGATGCCAAATATTCCCTGTTAACCGATTGGGTAGTCGCCAGGTGCGTAGAGATCTTCAGGAAATGCTGGACGAAGGAGATATTGAGATTCTTCAGAATAGGAATGTTGACGAAGATGAGTCTGAGGTCAACGTAATTTCCCTAGTGTTTCGGATACCTGAACCTGTTATCGTTAAGTACGATGGTAGCAAGCAGAAGGTTTCTCCCACCCTAATCATTAAGCCTGCCGGTCCAGTACCGTATTCTTCTGAAAAGGCAATTCCTTTTCGTTACAATGTTGTTGCTGTAGAAGGAGAGAAAGAAGTGCCTTTGCCATCCTCCTCTACTGTAAATATTGTTGACGTAAGTGGTTTGACCCGCAGCAGTCGCGTGTTTTCAGCACCACCGAAGCCCCAAGCTAAGGCTGATTTTGTTGAACGCTCGATTGGGAATGCTGTAAGCACCCCGAATCCGACACCTGTTGTTAAGCCCTCCTCTGTACTAAAAGCTCCTACTTCTGTTGGCCCTAGCGGCAATGTGAAAGAAGATTGTGATGAGATGCTGAGGCTCATCAAGAAGAGTGAGTACAATGTTGTAGACCAGCTTCTGGAAACGCCATCCAAGATATTCGTGTTATCATTACTCCTGAATTCAGAACCCCATAGAGAGGCTCTGCAGAAAGTTTTGGATGTGGCATATGTAGATCATGATGTCACTATAGAACAGTTTGATAGAATTGTTGCAAACATTACTTCTTGTAACAATTTGAGTTTCTGTGACTCTGATCTCCCAGAGGAGGGAAGAGACCACAACTTGGCTTTACACATATCCATGAATTGTAGAGACGACGCCATGTCCAATGTGCTGGTGGACACTAGGTCATCACTAAATGTATTACCAAAAACCACTCTCTCAAAACTGTCTTATCAAGGGCCTCCCATGAGGTAGAGTGGAGTTGTTGTGAAAGCTTTTGATGGGTCGCGTAAGACTGTGATTGGGGAAGTTGATCTCCCTATCAAGATTGGACCAAGCGATTTCTAAATTACCTTCCAGGTTATGGATATCCACTCATCCTACAGCTGTCTCCTAGGCAGACCATGGATTCACGAGGCTGGCACCGTGACATCCACCCTACACCAGAAGCTGAAATTCGTGAAAAATAAGAAACTGGTGGTGGTAGGGGGAGAAAAGGCTCTCCTGGTTAGCCACTTGTCTTCTTTCTCATATATAGATGCTGAGGATGAAGTTGGAACTCCTTTCCAAGCTTTATCTATAGCTGAGCCTGTTGAGAAGAGAACTCCTTCATTTACTTCCTATAGAGATGTGAAGTTGGCCATTGAATGTGGCGCAATTGCTGGTCTAGGAAAAATGATTGAGCTGGAAGACAATAAGTCTCGGGCTGGCATAGGCTTTTCTTCTGGGGTTTTCAAAGAGAAAGGATTGTTCAAGAGTGGAGGTTTTATCCATACTGGTCAGGAGGAAGAAGCTGTTGTTGTCTTGGAAGAGGATGCAGAGGATTCTGGCAATTTTGTAATCCCTGGAGGGATCTGCAACAATTGGGTCGCTGTGGATGTTCCTACAGTTATCCACAAGTCCACGTAATGATCACTTTGTTTAAAAAACCCTTCTCCCATGCCAAAAGGAGGAGTGATGACATTGTTGGCAACATAAATACAATGATATTTTCATTCAATAAATTCATGTTAAATGTTTGTTTTTCCAATTATTTTCCCTTTTTGCTTTTTGCATGAAATTGGTGATCACATAAAACCCTAAAATTAGAATAAAATCAATCTTTTCATCTGCATAATGATTTGCCTTGTTTGATTTCTAAAAGCTTTTCATATCCAAAATCATTATGCAGGTTGATCAAACCCATTGAACATAATGATCCAACGCCATCTCCCAATTCTGAATTCCCTGTATTTGAGGCAGAGGAAGATGATGTTGAAGAGATTCCTGATGAGATTACCCGTCTACTTGAGCATTAAAAGAAGATCATTCAGCCGCATCTTGAGAATCTAGAAACAGTCAACTTGGGGTTTGAGGATTGTGTGCGAGAAGTGAAGATTGGGGCACTCCTGGAAGAATCTGTTAAGAAGAGGTTGATTGAATTGCTACGAGAATACGTCAACATCTTTGCTTGGTCGTATGAAGACATGCCGGGTCTAGATACAAATATTGTGCAACATTTCCCACCCTTGAAGCCTGAGTGCGTGCCTGTGAAGCAGAAGCTCAGAAGAACTCATCCTGATATGGCAGTGAAAATCAAAGAGGAAGTTCAAAAGCAAATTGATGCGGGGTTTCTGGTGACTTCTACATATCCTCAATGGGTGGCCAATATTGTGCCCGTGCCTAAGAAAGATGGAAAAGTCCGGATGTGTGTGGACTATAGAGATTTGAATAAAGCTAGTCCGAAAGATGATTTTCCCTACCACATATTGATATGTTGGTAGACAATACAGCTAAATTCAATGTCTTCTCATTTATGGATGGATTTTCTGGATATAACCAAATTAAGATGGCACCCGAGGATATGGAGAAGACAACATTCATCACACCTTGGGGAACATTCTGTTATCGAGTGATGCCCTTGGGTTTGAAGAACGCCAGAGCCACGTATCAACGAGCTATGACCACCTTGTTCCATGATATGATGCACAAGGAGATTGAGGTATATCTTGATGATATGATTTCTAAGTCGAGGACGGAAGTGGAACATGTAGAGCACTTGTTGAAGCTTTTTCAACGTTTGAGGAAGTATAAGCTCCGTCTGAATCCCAACAAGTGTACATTTGGAGTTCGTTCTGGCAAGTTATTGGGTTTTATTGTCAGCGAAAGAGGTATTGAGGTTGATCCTGCAAAGGTCAAAGCAATACAAGAGATGCCTGCGCCCAAAACTGAAAAGCAAGTCCGAGGTTTTCTTGGTCGCTTGAATTACATTTCCAGATTCATATCCCACATGACTGCCACATGTGCACCGGTATTCAAGCTCCTCCGGAAAGATCAGTCCCATGATGGGACCGAGGATTGCCAGAAAGCTTTCGATAGTATCAAAGAGTATCTGTCTGAACCTCCAATCCTGTCTCCGCCTGTAGAAGGAAGACCTTTGATCATGTATCTGACAGTTCTTGAAGACTCGATGGGTTGTGTACTTGGTCAGCAAGACGAATCTGGGAAGAAAGAATATGCCATCTACTACCTGAGTAAGAAGTTCACTGATTGTGAGTCTCGATACTCAGTGCTTGAGAAAACATGTTGTGCTTTGGCTTGGGCCGCTAAGCGTTTACGCCAGTATATGATAAATCATACAACTTGGTTGATATCCAGAATGGATCCAATCAAGTACATATTTGAGAAGCCTGCTTTAACCGGGAGGATTGCCCGTTGGCAGATGTTGTTATCTGAGTATGATATTGAGTATCGAGCTCAGAAGGCTATTAAAGGTAGTATCTTGGCTGACCACTTGGCACATCAGCCTATTAAGGACTATCAGTCAGTTCAGTATGACTTCCCAGATGAGGAGATTATGTATTTGAAGATGAAAGATTGTGATGAGCCTACACTCGACGAAGGGCCAGCGCCTGGTTCTAGATGGAGTATGGTATTTGATGGAGCTGTAAATCAGTATGGAAATGGTATTGGGGCAGTAATCATTACTCCTCAGGGCACACATATTCCTTTTACAGCAAGGCTAACTTTCAAATGCACGAATAATATGGCTGAGTATGAGGCCTGTATTATGGGATTGGAAGAATGCATTGATCTAAGGATCAAGCATCTCGATGTTGATGGTGATTCGGCCCTCGTTGTCAATCAGATTAAGGGTGAATGGGAGACGAATCAGCCTGGTCTTATTCCATATAGAGATTACGCGAGGAGGATTTCAACGTTCTTTATTGAGGTTGACTTCCACCATATTCCTCGAGATGAGAATCAGATGGTAGATGCTCTCGCCACGCTTGCTTCCATGATTATGATCAAATTATGGAATGAAGTCCCCAATATCATTGTGATGCGCCTGGATAGACCAGCTCGTGTATTTGCAGTTGAAGAAGTAAAAGATGATAAGCCATGGTATTATGACATCAAATGTTTCCTTCAGAACCAGGTTTATCCGCCTGGGGCATCTGTGAAAGATAGGAAGACTTTGAGAAGATTGTCAGGCAATTTTTACCTCAATGGCGAAGTGCTTTATAAGAGAAATTTTGACATGGTTCTACTCAGATACGTGGATAGACACGAAGCAGACCTGTTAATGACTGACGTCCATGAGGGTTCTGTAGCGGGGTATTCGTTACCATTAGAGATAGTGACTAAATCCAAGGTAAATCATACAAGTCGAATCGCCACCGCACTTCTATTTATCCAAAGGAATGGTTAGAAAGCGAACAAAAACCTAAAAGTTTTATCGAATCAAAAACTAGTAAAAATGTCAGAGATCTGGGTAAGGGGGTTGGTTATGCAATGGGAAGGTGTTAGGCATCCAAAACATCCTAGGTACTCCTAGGGAGCCCTTTTCACATTTGTTGCAAAGGTTGTTGTTTTTTTTTTTTGAAAATTTATTTGTGCAAACATGATTGACGGGATGAGAAAAGCGTGTATGTTTATCTAATGTACTACTTACTAAAAGAAGGGTCAAAAGAAAATGACTCGCACGGACGTCGCATCCACTGCATACGTATCTCATCTGAATCTGAGAATCAAAGTCTTCGTAGCTCGGCTATCTATGGGTTAAAGAGGCGTGTGCTCGCTAAGACATCGCGTCTTATGCCTACGTATCTCATCTGGGATGATAATTAGAGCAAAACATAGTTCGACCACCTATGGGGTAAGGGTTGTGTTTTGGGGTGAACGATGTTACTACACAATCTACCGGATGCTCGACCTTTGGAGACTTACTTGTCTGTAGTAGAAGGAGTAAACGTGTTCTTAGGAGAAGAAAACTCAATGAGTTTGGGGTGTTTAGGGATGCTCATTCAAAAAGGCAGTCTTAGATGAAGGAACCGCGCTACCTTAAATGACATGCCACGAGAGGCTATACGAAACCTAAGAAATCGGTAACATGCGGGAAAAGACAAGGGATCGAGAGATTTACCGTACGGATAAAGATCCGAAGTAACAGCAATTAAAGAGATAAGAAACCCAGAGATCTCTCAAGCTAGCACCATCAAAGAAAGTGAGTCAGTATAGGTAATCGGAATAAACCTCCAGGTGGTATCCCACAAATAAAGTGGAACACCAGGCAAGCCATCTCTGCAAGAGTCATATGAGCCCTCACAAAACAAAACTCAACAAACAGGTTAGAGAAACAAGATAGGGTAATCAAGAGTTGTCCCCAAATCAAAATGTAACCACATGAATCATGCCATTAAAATTCACAAAAAGCTCACAAAAAGCAACCAAGGGTAGGAGGCCTAAACCTCTTGTCAAACACATGCATCAAAAGGGTATCAAATTCACCCATAATACCTCATACATTCAGAGCATTCAAATTAAAAGCATAAAGTAATGGGAATAAGGCAAACTTGACTGGAGAGATCGAATGAAATTGAATTGCCCGGTTGGGTTTGCAAAGCACTCTTAGGTTTTATATGAGAGGGAATTGGTTCTTTGCAGATGAGTTCCCTTCAGTCTCTGGAGGTTGCTCTGAACTCTGTTAGCTCTTCTCTCATTATCTTTTTCCTACCAGGGTAATAGGAATAGAATTGAATTTTGTTTCACTGAAAGTCTGACTTTATAACCTGATTTTTGTGGACCTGTGGGCTCAAAAGAGAGAGGCCCAAGTCCAAAAAAGTTTTGTTATATTTTATTTATTTATTTATTTATTTTTTATTTTTATTTTATTTTATTTTATTTTATTTCGTTTTTCGTTCTTTTTTTTTAAAACACGTGGGCTTCGCCTAGCGAGCATGACAGTTCAAGAAATTCCTCTAAGCGTAGGTGATTCTGGTGGCATTTCTTGGGACTCGCTAGACGACCCATTCTGCTTGCCTAGCGAGCATGACAGCTCATGAACAAACTTTTGCTCCTTCAAGATTAACGTTTTGGCTGACGAATAGACCCCATTTGAACCTGTTGGACGTATCTCAAGCCATTCCCTTGTGTTGACTGATCATCTAAATAGAACCCACAAAGTGTCTTGGATGATACTCAAGCTTCAAACAAAAGATGTTAGTGACACATTTTTGTGCTTTTGGTTAGTAAACAAAAGTAAGAGAAACAATGATGTATAATTCAAGCATGCTTGGTGATCTCAAACCAATCACAAGGAGTCCCACCCAAAGGCCAAGGGAACCAAGATGCTAAAGATCCTTGAGGCAATGCAAATGCAATGTTATGATGCCATGAGGGATCTTAGGGTCAAAATTAGGGTCTTACAGGTTCATTTGGTACTCATTCCAATGGACATGCCATGGCTAGAAAGATGTTGAGAGCAGGCTACTATTGGCTGACAATGGAGTCTGACTATTGCAAATATGTAAATAAATGCCATAAGTGTCAGATTTATGCGGATAAGATTCATATTCCCCCGACACTTCTGAATGTTATTTCATCACCATGGCCTTTCTCCATGTGGGGAATTAACATGATTGGCATGATTGAGCCAAAAGCGTCCAATGGACACAGGTTTATTCTCGTAGCAATTGATTACTTCACTAAGTGGGTTGAAGTTGTATCATATGCAAATGTGACCAGACAGGTGGTCATGAAGTTTATCAAGAATCAACTCATATGCCGTTATGGTGTGCCAGATAAGATCATCACTGATAATGGATCTAACTTGAATAACAAGATGATGAAAGATCTGTTTAATGAGTTCAAGATTGCGCATCATAATTCTTCTCCTTATAGACCCAAGATGAATGGGGCTGTTGAAGCTGCTAATAAGAATATCAAGAAGATTATCCAGAAGATGGTTGTTACGTACAAAGATTGGCATGAGATGCTGCCATTTGCTTTGCCTGGATATCGTACATCTGTCCGCACTTCAACAGGGGCAACCCCTTTCTCTCTTGTTCATGGCATGGAGGCTGTACTCCCAGTAGAGGTGGAGATCCCATCAATGAGAGTATTGATGGAGGCCAAGTTGACTGATGCTGAATGGGTTCAGAGTCGTTATGACCAACTGAATTTGATAGAAGAGAAGAGATTGACTGCCATGTGTCATGGTCAGTTGTATCAGCAGAGAATGAAGAAAGCTTTTGATAAGAAGGTCAAGCCTCGTGTGTTCCGAGAGGGTGACCTTGTGCTCAATAAAGTCTTGTCTTTCGCGCCCGATTCCAGGGGCAAGTGGACTCCAAACTATGAAGGTCAATATGTTGTTAAGAGAGCCTTTTCAGGAGGTGCTTTGATACTTATAACTATGGATGGGGAGGATTTCACTCGTCCTGTGAATTCATATGCAGTCAAGAAATACTTCTCCTAAAAATAAAAACAGAATGGCTCGTTAAGTTGAAAACCCGAAAGGGCGGCTTAGGCAAAAATAAGCGTCTCGGTGGATTGAGAACCCGAAAGGGCAATCCAGGCCAAAGTTAGAGACATAAAAAATGAATATATGCATCCCGCTAGATTGAGTACCTCATCCTGGGGAAATCTAGGCAAAAATTAGGGATTTGGCAAGTAACTGCATCCTGACAAGACTGTGTTCTACAACTGTCATACATCAGAGATTCTTGTTCATTCGTCGTCAACCAAAGCCTCGAATACATCGGATTCGGAATTGGTGGAGAAATGGTCATTATGTTCAATGTAGCCCTTTTCCAATATATATCACCAATTTCAAATTTGTAAAGATCTATGGAGTCTTGCCATTTGCAGACTACCATTCTATCAAATAAATTTGAGCCTTTATCCAATTATTTGCACTCTTATTTGTTTCTATTCAACAAATGTTTTGCATGTTTTAATTGAGAAAATATCATTGTTTTAATTAAACAAATTTTTCATAAATTGTTTTTTAAACAAAGTGAACATTCACAATGATGAAAGGATACTTAAGGAATCCTCAGTGCTCTCCCAAGGGTGGCATGATTTCCAACAGGGTAAGACATTTGTTCATGTTCCTGGCATGACTGTATCCTCTTCTCCCAGAATGTGTGTTGTGGTTTATCCCACCGAGTGGAGTGCTTGTTAAGGTTATTCACCTCCCCTCCCTTCAGCAGAGCAATGGTCTTCCCTCCTCAACAGATGTGTCCTCTTTGGAAGGTTTAGTATTTGGTGGTTGATCCCCAGTTTTCCTTCATTTCCTCGGATAAATCCCCAGAAGAGTTGTTGGTGTGGTGGATTTCATCTGTGATGATGTTCACCACTCTCCCCTTCAGCGGAAGAGCGATTTTTTTCTCCTCAGCAGGTGTGATTTCCTTGGTAAGTTTGGTACTTGGTGTTGGATCACCAGATTCCTCTTATATCCCTCAGATGGATTCCCCAATAGAGTTGCTTTTGTGGCAGTTTCTGCCTGTGCAATGAACTTTTTTTTCCCCAGGTGAGACTGATGATTCATCCCTGCAGAGATATTGTTGTCTCTGATCCCCGGCAGATAAGATACTCTCCGGTGATTCTGGCTTTCTCTCTTGAGATGTAGTACCTGACAGCTGTGTGCCTTTTCCTCTGGACCTGTGTGTGCTAGATATGTTTGTGTGTCAGCATTCATCAAACATAAATCACGCATATACATGCATAATTATAACATTCAGATATTCATGTTGCATTCTTTGCCATATATCGTTGTTTGTTGTCTCCTTCTATTTGGTGATATATATCCCCCCAAGCAGATTATGTGTGTCTGATCTCTCCATATAGAGTCAACCCCTTTAAGCAGAAAGTGTTTATCTCTCCTGCCATATTCCCCACTGAGTTATATCCTCGTGGACGACGGTTGTTTCTGCATCCTCCTAACACATATATTGGGATGGGTTCCCCTATTGAGTTATATCCTCATTAGGATGAGTCTCGATTCAGTTTGCCTTTTTGGTTTGATCCTAAATTGGCCTCTTGTGACTGTCTCTGGTGTTTCCCTGTGGTAAATGAATAATTGCTCAGTAATCAATAACTATTCACCTTATCCTCAGCGGAGTTTGTGGTTTTCTACCCTTATACCGGTAGTTATAAACCCTATTTTCCCCCTTTTGCAGAGTTAACCATTGTTGTTCATCCTAGTTGATGACGGTTACTCTTTCGTGGTTTTCTATCCATTATCCGGTAGATGCAATCCCCTCTTTGACGGTTATCATTATCCAATATTCGATATTGATATTCCCTCCTTCTTTCGGATAATTGCTCTGATTAAGCAATTTTATCCCCAGCGGGTCCTCTTTCATTTTACCGTTTGCCGATGATGTTTGTTGCTCCCCTTGATTGGTCATCATTATATACCTAGTTTGGTATCCCGATGCCTTTCTCTGTCGGTCGATTTATCCTTTATTAACCCAGTAACCGGTTGTGGATAATCTCCCATGCGAGTATATTGTCTATGTTCTGACGGTAATAGATAATATATCTCATGCACTCTTTGGTCGAAGCCTTTTGTTCTTCCCCAATCGAGTAAGATTCGTATCCCTGTTTTGGAATCGAATGTCCATCCTGTAATCGAGTTTGCTTTTTGCTCTCTTTTTGGATGATGAGTGTTTTGGGAATATTCCCTAATTCATGCTTTGTTTGGTCATCATTATATACCTAGTTTGGTATCCCGATGCCTTTCTCTGTTGGTCTATTTATCCTTTATTAACCCAGTAACCGGTTGTGGATAATCTTCCATGCGAGTATATTATCTACGTTCCGACGGTAATAGATAATATATCTCATGCACTCTTTGGTCGAAGCCTTTTGTTCTTCCCTAGTCGAGTAAGATTCATGTTCCCTTTACGGAATCGAATGTCCATCCCATAATCGAGTTTGCGTTCTTCCCTCTTTTTGGATGATGAGTGTTTTGGGAATATTCCCCAATTCACGCTTTGGTTGGTCACCTATTATATGCCCAGTAACCGGTATCCCTGGTGTTCCTTCTTTCTGCTCCCTATTATGACTTTGGTCCCCTGTGGAGTCAGATTTTCTTGAGTTGAGATATACCTTTTAGGTCTTCCTCAGATGATTTGGTTGATTGATATCTCTCACCCTTATACCGGTCTTAGATATTCATTCTTCCCGAGCTTGTTGTTCTCTCACCCTTATACCGGTGATCAGATCACATGTATCATTGAGCTTGTTACCCAGTAACCGGTAACACCTCATCCCACTGCTTCCCCAGGAGAGTCTTTTAAGACATCCCCAGCGAAGTCCCTTAGTGGATTGTTTTTGTCTAGATTTTTTATCCGAAGTATCTATTGCGGATAGTTTTGCTGTATTGGCATATTCCCCAATACATGCATCTTTGAGTCAGCTCAAGTCTTTCCAATGGATTTATTCCCTTTGGAAACTCTTTTCCCCAACTTTGAGTCGTGACCTGCTCACGCGGTTTCAGTCCTTTACTCCCCGGTAGAGTCCCTTCCCCATGGTATGGATAACTCATAGGGATTATCAAATTCCTTTTGATCTTTTCTTCTTTGTGGACACATATCCCCACAGAGTTTGTTTGTTTTGCATACATACATTTGCATCATGAGGTCTCTTAGGGACCAAAATTTGTCTCTTTGTTATTATTTAAGCCCATTCTACCTCGTCGAGACGAAGATTTTACCCTTCACTTCTCCGGCTAGAATGACCTTAAATAGGGGCATCTGTAAGACCCCAATTTTGTCCCTAAGATCCCTCATGGCATCATAACATTGCATTGCATAGCCTCCAGGATCATTGAGCATCTTGGCTCCCTTTCCCTTTGGGTAGGGATCTCTTGTGAGTGGTTTGAGATCACCAATCATGCTTGAATTGTATATCATTGCTTTTCTTGTTTTATTTACTAACCAAAAGCACAAAAATATGTCACTAACATCTTTTGTTTATAGCTTAAGCAATCACCAGGTCAAGAGCTTCAAGAAGATCCTTTGTGCAAGAGATGAGGTATTTTCTTGGGATGAGGATCACATGATTATTATAAGGAGCTTACATGAGCTAGGGTTTCGTTTTGAAGCAATTTCACCAAGTGGTAGAAGCTCAAGTTAATCAAGACATTTCAAGGCCATCTAAGGACCAAAAGTCAACTGTGTAGTCAACTGAGGTCTATGAGGTGGGGAAATAAGTTGAGACACCTCAATCATGTTCAAATGGGGTCTATTCATCATTCTAAACATCCATCTTGAAGATTCAAAGGTCATGGCAAAACTTACTAAAAATGGAAAATGACCTATAATTCAAAGTTTCCAAATTTGGCAAGTTTTTGGTCCACTTTCAACTTGACTTGTCAAATTCAAAGAAGTTTCAAATGGATTTTTGGTGAACATGAAAGTTGTAGATATTTGTCTCCCCTTTCCAAAACGTCCTAATTCATGTCCATATGATGAATGGTTGAGAAGTTATGGTCATTTGATCACAAAGTGTGCATGGAAATTCAAAATGGCATAACTTTTGATACAATGCTTCAAATTGGTTCATTCTTTTGGCAAAATGCTTCTCATGTTCAAGTCATATCAAAATGACCTCATTTGGCTCAATTATGAAAAGGGATCATGGTCAAAATTCTCATTATTTCACACATGTGCAAATTGAAGAAAATATTCAACATTCATTTTTGGCTTAAGATGCAAGCAAACAAACCTTCAAATCATGACCCTTGGATGTTCTTAAGTGGATTGAGAGCTTAACATGGAGTTGTACACGTGGATTATGGCAAGGAGAGCTCATTTTGCATTTTTGAAAATTGCTTCATATCTCATTAATCATGATTTGTGGATGGAAAATATGATTAGCATTGTCATTAGCAAGGAGTATATAAACTGAAACCCTAATCATAATTGCAAAAAGACCACCATTTGAGATCTGAAATTCAAGAACTATCTCAAAATTCTCTCACTTCGAATTCTCATTTTTTTCACACAAAGCTCAAATATTATTGCATATTCTTGATCCTCATGCTTCACTGATCAAGAATCATCCATTGATTGGAGCAATTCACTAAGAAATCATGCAGATCAAGAGCTTCCTCATGTGGATCGGATTTGAAAATTGAATTAGATTCAAGAGGATTCAACCGTTCATTTTTGCTTAAAGCTTCATAGGAGGTGCATAGGAGTTGATCTGGAGCTTTTGAGCTTGTGAGAACGCGTGTACAGCAACCTCCATTTCAAGGTGACTTCAATTTCGATCTCTCCTTTTGCCGTTTTTAGATCATAGATTTGTAGATCTCGTTGAGTAGAGCATGTACATATGATTAGAATTGAGTTTGGCTGAGAATTGAGCATGTTATGTGGATTGGAAGTTTAGATCTAGAAAATGTTTGTCTTCGATTTGCAAAATCCATGAGGAATTAGAGGAAACTAATAGCATATTTGGAATCTACATTGAAAACTGAATCGAATTATGTATGCATTGTAAATTTCTGGAAAAAATTTGAGCGGAGCCGCCGCGTGGTTTGTCAGAGAAGACGACCGGAGCTGTAGCTCCGGCGTCTGTGTGTTAGCTAGGGTTTTATGACTGTGTGCCATGTGTGCCTTGCGTGTGAGATTGATTGGCTGAGATTGCATTGACCAGGCCACGTGTGCGTTTGAATGCTGATTGTGTGTGGTGACTGGATTAATGAAACGCAGCGTTTCATTAGTTCAAATGTGAGCCATTGATTCTTGATGCGCGCCAGATCGTGCGCTTGATGTTTTTTCTGAGTTTATTTGAATATTTCTGTTTCCCTCCATTTCCATTTTATTTTTCAGTTATGTTGCTTGTTTTGTTTAATTCATAAAAAATGCAAAAATGATCCAAATAAGTCCCAATTTTTTTTCATAGATTTGTATGGATGTCTACTTTTTTTTTATGTTAACTTCATGAATTGTTGATGTCTGGATTTTTATGTGGATATTTTTGAATGAATGTTGTGCCAATTTGACCTATTGCCTTCAATGCATTGTGAAATTCTCTATGTTGAGCCATCTGATCCAATTTTTTGCATACATGACATTCATACACAATATGAATTTTTGGTCAGTGGTTTGGAATTTTTCTCATATGTTATCATCATTTTTGACACATGGAAATAAATGTGACAATTTGTGTCACATTTTTGACATTGAATTGGTGCATTTTTGTTCACATGGCATTTGTATCATTCTGGATTTGATTTTTTGCATGTTGAACATTCATGGCATAAAAAACTTGTACAAAAAAATCTCAAAGTCATTGCATGCATTTCTGATTTGGTATGAAATTTCTAAGTTGGAAGTTCATTTTGTGCCTACTTTTGGTCATTGCATGGCATAGGCCATTTGAGGCATTTGATTATGGATTTGATGCTGGTCCTTGGAAGACATTTAATGGAGTGTTTGAATGTGTAATGTGTAGAAGATTGGGTTCTAGTTTGGTCATTTGGTTAGGTTTTGAATTCATCTCTTATGCTTTTGTTTGTTGGTGTTTTGTTGTGTTGTTTAAATGCACATTATAGCGGGGTATTCGTTACCATTAGAGATATTGACTAAATCCAAGGTAAATCATACAAGTCGAGTTGCCACCGCACTTCTATTTATCCAAAGGAATGGTTAGAAAGCAAACAAAAACCTAAAAGTTTTATCGAATCAAAAACTAGTAAAAATGTCAGAGATCTGGGTAAGCGGGTTGGTTATGCAATGGGAAGGTGTTAGGCACCCAAAGCTTCCTAGGTACTCCTAGGGAGCCCTTTTCACATTTGTTGCAAAGGTTGTTATTTTTTTTTAAAGATTTATTTGTCCAAACATGATTGAAGGGATGAGAAAAGCGTGTATGTTTATCTAATGTACTACTTACTAAAAGAAGGGTCAAAAGAAAATGACTCCCACGAACGTCGCATCCACTGCATACGTATCTCATATGAATCTGAGAATCAGAGTCTTCATAGCTCGGATACCTATGGGTTAAAAAGGAGTGTGCTCGCTAAGACATCGTGTCTTATGCCTACGTATCTCATCTGGGATGAAAATCAGAGCAAAACGTAGTTCGACCACCTATGGGGTAAGGGTTGTGTTTTGGGGTGAACGACGTTACTACGCAATCTACCGGATGCTCGACCTTTGGAGACTTACTCGCTTGTAGTAGAAGGAGTAAATGTGTTCTTAGGAGAAGAAAAATCAATGAGTTTGAGGTGTTTAGGGATGCTCATGCAAAAAGGCAGTCCTAGATAAAGGAACCGCGCTACCTTAAATGACATGCCACGAGAGGCTATACGAAACCTAAGAAATCGGTAACATGCGGGAAAAGTAAAGGGATCGAGAGATCTACCGTACGGATAAAGATCCGAAGTAACAGCAATTAGATAAATAAGAAACCCAAAGATTCTTCCAAGCTAAACACCATCAAAGAAAGCGAGTCAGTACAGGTAATCGGAATAGACCTCCAGGTGGTACCCCACAAATAAAGTGGAACACCAAGCAAGCTATCCCTGCAAGAGTATGTAAGCCCTCACAAAACAAAACTCAACAAACAGGTTAGAGAAACAAGATAGGGTAATCAAGAGTTGCCCCCAAATCAAAATGTAACCACATGAATCATGCCATTAAAATTCACAAAAAGCTCACAAAAAGCAACCAAGGGTAGGAGGTCTAAACCTCTTGTCAAACACATGCATCAAAAGGGTATCAAATTCACCCATAATACCTCATACATTCAGAGCATTCAAATTAAAAGCATAAAGTAATGGGAATAAGGCAAACCTGACTGGAGAGATCGAATGAAATAGAATTACCTGGTTGGGTTTGTAAAGCACTCTTAGGGTTTATATGAAAGAGAATTGGTTCTTTGCAGATGAGTTCCCTTCAGTCTCTAGAGGTTGCTCTGAACTCTGTTAGCTCTTCTCTCACTATCTTTTTCCTGCCAGGGTAATAGGAATAGAATTGAATTTTGTTTCACTGAACTCTGACTTTATAACCTGATTTTTGTGGACCTGTCGGATCAAAAGAGAGAGGCCCAAGTCAAAAAAAATTCTGTTATATTTTTTTTTTTTTTTTTATTCTATTTTATTTTTATTTTTTTTCGTTTTTCGTTCTTTTTTTTTTAAACATGTGGGCTTCGCCTAACGAGCATGACAGTTCAAGAAATTCCTCTAAGCGTAGGTGATTCTGGTGGCTTTTCTTGCGACTCGCTAGACGACCCATTCTGCTCGCCTAGCGAGCATGACAGCTCATGAACAAACTTTTGCTCCTTCAAGATTAACGTTTTGGCTGACGAATAGACCCCATTTGAACCTGTTGGACGTATCTCAAGCCTTTCCCTTGTGTTGAATGATCATCTAAATAGAACCCACAAAGTGTCTTGGATGATACTCAAGCTTCAAACAAAAGATGTTAGTGACACATTTTTGTGCTTTTGGTTAGTAAACAAAAGTAAGAGAAACAATGATGTATAATTCAAGCATGCTTGGTGATCTCAAACCAATCACAAGGAGTCCCACCCAAAGGAAAAGGGAACCAAGATGCTAAAGATCCTTGAGGCAATGCAAATGCAATGTTATGATGCCATGAGGGATCTTAGGGTCAAAATTCGGGTCTTACACACATAAACTAACTTCGTCTTGTGTTTCAGGTTTGGATACTCATCATTGATCTTGTGAGATACAAATGCATTTGAGTACTGACCTGTTGTTGTTTTGTAGGGTTTTAATTAATGTGGTGAACTCATGAGCTCATTTGAGTGCTAGGGCACTTATGCACTGAATTGTGTAACTGTTAGAGGGTTTCACTGTTTGTTTTCTTGTTGTATGACTGAAGTACTAATTGTTTAGTCTTTGTACAGGTACCTTAGTTGCTTGCTTGCTTTAGCTCTTGCTTGAGCATTGGATTGTGGTTGATACACCACTCAGGTAGTTAGCTTCTTACTCCATGTAGTCTGAAGTCCTGTCACCTTTTTGGCAGGCATTTTGCTGGCAAGTCCTCCTTTAGAGGCTCTGTTTGTGTTTGTTTAAAATTATGCTCAAAGACCTCCAAGAAGAGGCATGTTATATTTGATAAGACCTCCAAGAGAAGAGGCAATTGACGGATAAAAGGGATTAGTAGCCAATCCCCCGTTATTCAGTGAGTCGTTCTTTATGCTCGCACTACGTGCTGATGCTTCTGAACATGTGCCCCAGATCTTTGTCCAGAGTCTGTCAAGTGGAAAAGGATCCTATTTTCTGGATCCCCATGTTTTCTTTGTCATGAGCTCACCCTAGCCAGGGTTAAGAGCATGAGGTCTCATCCTCATTTACATTTTGATCAGCTTCACCCTAACGTTCAATGTTAGTGGTTAAGAGCTACAAATTACCCTTTACAGTTTGGCTTGTTTGTCGAGGTTGACATGACCCCTCTTGACTAAAGCCCACCCATTGTTTGAGCCTCTTGTATGGATATAATGTGTGATGTTTGTTTATTTGTGAGTTAAGTTCTTGTTAGAGACTTCAACTTAGGGATGTTGATTTGCATGACAACTATTAGGCTCGAGTCTTAATCTCCCTATTAGTTTGTTGTTTCCCTGGTCTCTGGTTAGGAGAGTGTTTTACCCCATGGAACTTTTGATGTGTGTGCTCTTGAAATATGAGTCTCCATTTGAGCTTAATTGGAGGATCATTACCATGTTCATCTAAGGGGAAGATACAAGATACATTGAAGATCTCTTATGAGACTTGTTTGATTGCTTATGCTTTGTGCTTGCTTATTCCAAAGGATGGGAGCTACTTGGATCATCAATATGATCTCAAGAGAGGAACTCCTAGTGTGGTTTCATTCCTTATCCCTCATCTTTTTGTTTTCCTTAGGACTTACCCCTTCTTCTTCATCTCTCCACTCTAACCCAAGCCAAAACCCTTTTTTGTGCAAACATTTAACCTTTGTTTTCAACATTAGAAACCTAAGCCTTAGGCTTTTGATTTTCAAACTTTCTTTTCATAACACTCATTTTGAATTGAATCTTTAAGTCAACTTTTACTACTTTTGTATATACTTCTAATTGGTAAATATAACCCATTCAAATTTCTTTTGTGGTTCCCATGGCCACTTATTAATCAAAATTTTCATAACCTTTAGCTATTAGGTTTCAGTTATCTTTGTGGTAGATGTAATACTCACCTATGTCCTTAGTGATGGACAATGAGCCTTCCATGCTTATTATAGGGTTAACCCCTCACTAGCATGTCGAAGCTATTCTCACATGGTGGACTTGTGGTTTTTAGGTTGAGTTTTCTCCCTTTGATAACAAAAGACCTTAAGGCTTTTGGACCAATCAATCCACTCATTTGTTTTTTTGAGATTTTTACCCCGAACTACGAGGTTTTGATCCTAATCTTTTTATAAGAGGGTACGTAGGCAATGGGTTTATCCATCCAAACACAAAATGTAAATAACTTGTATATTCTTTTCTCATCTCTTCAATCATATTTGCACAAATAAAATTCTCACAAAACAATAACCTTTGCAACAAGTATGAAAAGGGCTCCCTAGGAGTACCTAGGATGTTTTGGGTGCCTAACACCTTCCCATTGCATAACCAACCCCCTTACCCAGATCTCTGTTTCTTTTACTAGTTTTTGTTAAAACTTTTAGGTTTTTGTTCGCTTTCTAACCATTCCTTTGGATAAATAGAAGTGCGGTGGCGACTCGACTTTGTATGATTTACCTTGGATTTAGTCAATATCTCCAATGGTAACGAATACCCCGCTACACCTCCAAATCATTTTGATTGGTCTCTCATTGTAACATCGACCTTGCGGAGGCCACCGTTGCACTGATCCTTGTCTCAACTCATCAAGATCATCCTGAATTGGGGAGGATATCTAGTTCTAGTTACATCTCCAACCACTTTATCTCCCTATATTTTAGTTCTTCCACCGATCATCTGAGAAACTTTTTAAGTTATATAGTCATTCCAATCTTTTCAGCAACTACTCAAAGGTTAAATGTCTAAACAACCTCAATTGCAAGTGTAAGCACCTGGGTCATAAATGTTTCAGAATCTTCAACAACTTCAAGCCACACTTGGGATATAGGGAGCAAACAGACTCATAACAAACATCTACAACCTGGCGCAGCAACATCGTGAACACCTCTTAAACCAGAGACTCTTATGTAGAATAAAATCAACACAAAAACTCTATCATAAGATGCTACACAAGTATTACCACGTGGAAAGCTTAGGGTTATTCTTAACATGATTCTCGTTGACGCCGCATCACAACACAACACAAGAGGACCTTCATATTTCTAAAACACTGTTGTTTTAAGGCCTAACACTCTTTTCCTCATGATTTGGAAGGAAGAAATGGTATCCATAACCCTCATGAAAATCACTGCTCTAGGAGATCTTTATCACTTTATTCCCATCAAAAGGACGAACAAGATGCCAAGCACTAAACCCCTCATACTACTACAAAATAAACCTTTCGTCACACTAAACTACAACAGTCTAATTATTAACCATGGTAATACCTTATTTTCGAACACACTTTATTTAATTATATTTACGCAAATGCATTACACTACAGTCAAACTAATAATCTCTGATTATACAATTATGGAGTGACAAGGGTCAAATCCCAGCTCCAACAGTTTTCTACTTTTTCGTTACAATTAATGTTGTCCTTATAATTATAATATATAAATTAAAATTAAAATACCTATAACCATGATTGTTAATGTGAACCCTTGTGAAAGTCATTACATTTCATCATGATTTTTCAATACAACCATGGTGAAATTGTTTACTCATATATAATATAAGCGAATTAGCTCTCGCTTCTTGAGAGTATCACAATATCTATCACAACAAAACCCTAGCACACATTTTGTCTCTTCTTCTTCGTCATTAGATCTCGCTTCATACATACAAGTATTCTTCTTCTTTCTTGTTATTTCTTTTTCGTGTATGTTGTTTTTATGTTTCACATGATTTTCACATGATTTTTTTCTTGTTCGACAATTTATGGTTTTTTGTTATTGTATGTTGTTGTTGTTTTATGTTGTTGTATGTTGTTATTTTCTTGTTTCGATTTCAGATCCTTCTCTCAACATGAATAGTGAGAGAAACAAACTTATCCACGAGATTCAAGTTATAAAGGAGGCTATCGGTATGGTGGAGTTATGGTTGAACAAAGACAACGAAGCTGAATCAGTTAGGGATCATGTTACTGTTGTTGAACCATCTGATAAAATATGCTATAAGAAGATTCTTTTCAAGAATCTTAACCCTAAAAAGATGAAGAAGGTAGAATCTATTAGGAATGACCTAATGAATTTGGATGTAATTGATTCCGAATCAGATGAAGACCTTGAGAACTGTGTTACAGTCTACTACTAGTTTATGTTAACATGTTGGTTATTATTGCTTGTTATGTTACAATGTACTGTTGGTAGTTGTTGTTAGAACAAGATTTAGTTATGCATCTATACCTTAAGTTTTGATGATAACAATGTTGTATTTGTGTGAGAACAATTTTGGTACCCTAATGGTTTGTTATTGTGTAGCTTTAACAAACAGTTCTGATTTTGATCATATGATGTGCAACATCATCAGTTTTTGAACTTTGTATTCCAAATTCGCTTCTACGCAACTTTTAGAAGTTCTGAAAGACGTCAATATTGTTGATGCAATGTTCTTTCCGCTTCTGTGTTATCTCACCCATCAGAAGCTTTTGAGGAGACTCAATATTATTGTTGCAATGTTCTCTCAGTTTCTGCTTCTAGAAGTCACTCTGATCAATAAGCTTCTGAAGAATGGAAAACTTCTGAAGTTGTGTTATGTAGATGAAGATTCTGAAGATCTCAAGATATACGATTGAAGTTATCAAGGTTATGACTGAATATTCTAAAGACACTGAAGAACTCAAGTCAGACTACTGTCGATGTCAAGGTTCTGACCCAAATTTCTGAAGTTTTTGAATCCAACTCTCTACTTATTCAATTCATGCTTCAATCATCTTTTATTAGAAGCCGTTGAATCTGAATATAAGATCAAATGGGAACGTGATCAAATAGTACATAGTACAAATCAAACAACTTTTCCACTACCTGATTGAGTGGGCAAGGACTATACTATTCATCATACTTGTCACTGAATATGTGGGAGAAAAGACAGTACATGATATCATTCCTTTCTCATCCAACAGTAGACAGCCGCTCAAGGAGCTTTCCCCATTTTGCCCTCCAACAGTCACATGCTTACACTATATAAGCACGCATTGGAGACTTGAAGAAATTGTTGGTCTACACGAGTATTTTGGCAAGCTAATTTTCTTTGTGAAAAGCTATCATCTTTTGTATACAATGTTCTTTAAGTATTTACTATTCATTTATGTAAATCTTCTTTTGAAGAAGCATCTGAAGCTAACATAAATATACCTGAACGCATCGCACGCTCGAAGATACAACAGAGTCACCATCGAACTTTATTTATTGCTGAAGGAAAGGGAAAACATAGATAAAACCCAAGGGAAAGAGATATGTTGGGTAAGGAAGTCGGTTATGCAATGGCAAGGTATTAACACCCTAAACATCCATAGTACTCCATGGGAACCGTTTTGGTTGTTCTTGCTCGAATAGGTGTTATCTAAAGATTACTCGCAAAAGAGTGAGAGAAAAGGAAAGAAATAGATAAAGTGCTCGGTGAGGATTGGGGCCCTCGTGCCTACGTATCATCATAGTGCAATGAGGAATTCAGAGCTCCGTAGTTTAAAGAACTAGTGATGGGAGGTGAAAAGAATTATGATAAAGTATGGTCTGAACCAAAGGATTGTATGATTTGAACTCCAACAGGGGTGAAAACATGAACCCAAGAGTAAGGTGGGTCTTACCAGTGGGCTAGCATGGCTGCCGCTACAGGATAATGCCGAAAATACGAAGAAATAAGTGTTTGAGGGTATGACCCAAACATTTCTTGGTTCATAAGGTGACGCAAGACGGAGCACAAAGAGATAATGTATTTGGCTCAAAGATAACCGGTATATCACATGGAGTAATGAAGGTAGAATATGAATGTATCATGAAGAAGAATGGAATGAAGTGACCAAAGTTACATAATAGGAGATTTGGTAACAAGTGACTGAAGAGGTATAGTTTGAAACTGAAAGTGAAAGGGTATTGGAATCCATAAGACAAATAGGATTTGTACCATAGACAGAAACAACGTTAAACGATATGTGGAACAACATGGTCGCCACTATCTGATATTTAGCAAAAAAAAAAGAAGTAATTAAATGTTTGGGTACAAGCCAAACAACTCTAGGTAGAAATGCGGACTGCCGTTATATCGTTCTAAAAGGGTGTATATGGAATTCCAAAGATAATTGTGTATCGATATCAAAGAAATAACATGTCATTGGGTGAATGATCTACGATCGAAGGTAGATAATGGATTATAAGAGATATGAATGGTTCCCTAAGGCGAAGGAGGAAGAATTAGAAGTATGCTCGCCAATGATTCACATCCTCGTGCCTACGTCTTCTCATTAGGTAATGAGAAAATCAGAGCAATCATAGTTCGTGGAACCACGAGAACAAAGAGAGAGAGAGAGAGAGTGTGTGATGAAAAGTATAACTTGTACCAACATAATGGTATCAAGGGAACCCGCAAATGGATGGAACTTGGAATCGAAGAGTAAACAGGCATTTACCAATACGTGGGCTAGTAGGGTTGCCGCTATAGGATAAAGCCAAAAACAAAGACTGAATTAAGTGTTTGGGTGCCAACCAAACAACTCTTAATTCGCAAGATGGACTGCCGCTATATCGTCCTAAAAGGGTATAGGCGGGGACCAAGAGAAAGTATTATTGTGTATAAGGAACAATATATCACTGGATGGGCAACAAACAGTTCGAGATCAAAGAAGGATAGTATCTTGGATCCAAGTAGATATAGATTCTGAATCGAAGAGCAAGGTGGTGTCTAAACCCAAAAAGGCTGAATTAAATGTTTGGGGGTATGACCCAAACAACTCTCGATTGATGAGGTGGACTGCTGCTATATCGTCCTAAAAGGATGTACAATGAGTCCAAGGAGAAGTATAGTTGATCTCAAAAAGATGATATTGATTGACTGAAGAATGATTGATTAATAAATAGGATAGAATTTATAAATAAGGTAGCTCGCAGAGAAACTAGGTTTTCCTACCTACGTATCCTTATAGTGCAATAAGGAAATCAAAGCTTTCGTAGTTCAACATACTAAGGCCAGAGACAAAATGATTAATGAGGCAAAAGAATATGATAGATTTAAATAAAGAATGGATTATAAATGAGGTAGATCGCTGAGAATCTAAATCCTCTTGCCTATGTATCCTTATAGTACAATAAGGAAATCAGAGCTTTCGTAGTTCAGCCCACTAGGGCTGAAAACAAGATGATTAAGGAGGAAAAATAGATGATTGATTGATTAAAATAGTGTAATAGACTTGATAGTTACTGGATAAGAACCACACTAAAGTCTATGAGTAAAGGTGGATACGATAACCAACAGGCCAAATGTCCCACACCTAAAGATATCCATAATGAGTGTAGGAAAGTTCCAATATCATTCCTTCTTTACTACTTAAGAATCGTGGGATGTAATTCTCATCCTAACTTTCAAGTTGGGAGGAGATTCTTTGTCATTGTTTCTTGTAGTGATGATGGAGACCTTATCAATCGTTTGACTCGAATTGCACTAAAGTCTATGAATGAAGGTGAATACAATGAGCAACTGGGTCAAGTGTCCCGTACCCAAAGATATTCAGAATGGGGGTAGGAATTCTTCAGTCCCACTCCTTCTCCATTTCTTAAGGCTCGTGTCGTACAACTTGAATCATAATTGATAAGTTGTTGGTGAAGTCCTTGCTTATTGCATTGATTTTTTGAAAGAGAGAGAGAGAGACTTGTCAATCATATGATTTAAATTATGCTAAAGTTTATGAATAGAGTTGAATACGATGAGCACTGGGTCATTCGTCTCATACCCAAAGATATTCAGAATGCGGGTAGAAATTATCTAGTCCCATTCCTTCTCTATTACTTAAGGCTCATGTCACACAATCCTAACTTTATTTAACAAGCTCTTGAAGATGTCACCTTTGATGTGCCTGTATGATCCGCTCCTTGATATGACTGAGGATGCCTTGATCAAGAGTCTGACTTGAGGCTTCGAGCTCCACAGCTTATAGAAAGAGTCTTATCAAGTAATCAAGGGTTTTTTTATCACTCGAATTGGACTGTGGAATTATACAAGATCAAAGGATTTAGATGATCAAAATTGCTTTTGATCAACTTGAATCGAGGGTTGAAATTAATTTGAGATTTATGATTAATCCTAATCTAATGGTTAAAATTGAATTTACAGGTTATTTCTAAGGGGAACATATAATTTTTAGTCGAAACATGATTTAAAACTATTTAAAATTCTAAGTCAAAATAAATTCTAAGGGAGCATGCATTTGTATGGTTAAAATATCAAGATAAACCCTTAAGAGATAAAATGGTCATTTCACATGAATATTCAATTTAAGGACAAAAGTAAACCCTAATCAATATCCTAACTAAAACCTTAAAATTAATCATTTCCTAAGAATGTTATTTTAACCAAATCAAAGAAACCTAATTATTTTTAGAAAGCTAACTAAACTAAAAAAAAATCAATTAGTATTTTAATTAATCCTAATTTTTATTCTAATTAAAAATCCTAACTCTAATTAGTCATAAAAATCTAACTTAATTAAATTAATCCTAAAAAACTCTAAATGGCCTAATTATTAAAAATAAAACTAAACAACAATAAAAATACAACAAAAATGAATCAATAACAAAATGAATAATAGGCTCAGATTGGGATGTAAGAAGCAATTAAAATAAGGCTCAATGACTCAAAAGACCCACATGATCAGTTTTGTCTTATTCTTGTTTTGTCTTATTTCTGTTTTGTCTTATATGATGTTTTGTCTTATATGTCATGATGAATCAGTCATGCTGCGACACGTGGTGGTGTCTAGAAAAGTGAAAAAAGGAGAAAGAGATAGGACACGTGTCACGATTTTGAGAGTTCGGAGTTTAATCAATAATTGTTCATTAATTAATTACACACAATCTTGAATTTTGATCTACTAAAAATTAATAAATAAAAAAATTAATATGCAAATTATATATCATCGGACTCGATTTTTCGTGAGGAATCCAAATATGCGATCAAATTTTACAAATGAGCCACGAATTTTGAAAAATCGAGCGAAAAGGTGAAAAACAAAGTATGTAAATAATCGATCGATTCACATTCATTATAATGATTCGTGAGAAAGTAATCACATATTCAGAATCGTGACGAAAAATCGCTTATAATGATATATTCATACGTAATTAACGGTAAAAAATTAAAAAAAACACTATTTTTAAGTGATAATTAAGTTTAGCTACTGTTTTGAATGTTGCTTATTAAATAAACACTTATTTTGCATAAAATACGTAAACTTAAAATTAGTGATTTTTTAATTCTAACCGTTAATTATGTATGAATATATTATTATAAGCGATTTTTCGTCACGATTCTGAATATGGCATTACTTTCTCACGAATCATTATAACGAATGCGAATCGATCGATTCTATACATACTTTGTTTTTCACCTTTTCGCCCAATTTTTTAAAATGCGTGGCTCATTTGTACAATTTGATCACATATTTGGATTCCTCACGAAAAATCAAGTCTGGTGATATATAATTTGCATATTAATTTTTTTATTTATTAAATTTTAGTATATCAAAATTCAAGATTGTGTGTAATTAATTAATGAACAATTATTGATTAAACTTAGAACTTCTTGAATCGTGACACATGTCATATCTCTTTCTCCTTTTTTTCACTTTTCTAGACAGCGCCATGTATCGCAGCATGACTGTTTCAGCATGACATATAAGACAAAACAAAAATAAGACAAAACAGAAATAAGACAAAATTGATTGTGTGAGACTTTTGGGCCATTGGATCTTATTTTAATTGCTTCTTACACCTCAATCTGAGCCCATTATTCCTTTTGGTCTTGATTCATTTTTGTTGTATTTTTGCTGTTGTTTAGTTTAATTTTTATTAATTAGGTCATTTATAGTTTTTTAGGATTAGTTTAATTAAGTTAGATTTTTATGACTAATTAGAATTATGATTTTTAATTAGAATAAAAATTAGGATTAATTAGAATACTATTTGATTTTTTTTAGTTTAGTTAGCTTTCTAAAAATAATTAGGTTTCTTTGACTTGATTAAAATAGTTTTCTTAGGAATTGATTAATTTTTAGGTTTTAGTTAGGCTATTGAGTAGGGTTTAATTTTGTCCTTAAATTGAATATTCATGTGAAATGACTATTTTATCCCTTAAGGGTTTACCTTGATATTTTAGCCATACAAATGCATGCTCCCTTAGGATTTATTCTAACTTAGAATTTTAAAAAGTTTAAAATCATGTTTCGACTAACAATTGTATGTTCCCCTTAGGAATAGCCTGTAAATTCAATTTTAACCATTAGATTAGGATTAACCATAAATCTCAAATTAATTCTGACCCTCGATTCAAGTTGATCAAAAGAAATTTTGATCAACTAAATCCTTTGATCTTATATAATCCCACAGTCCAATTCAAGTGATCAAAAGACTCTTGATAAGACTCTTTCTGTAAGTTATGGAACTCGAAGCCTCAAGTTAGACTCTCGATCAAGGCATCCCCAGTCATATCAAGCAGTGGATCATACAAGCATATCAAAGGTGGCACCTTTAAGAGCTTGTTAAATCAAAATTAGGACTGTGTGGCATGAGCCTTAAGAAATAGAGAAGCAATGAGACTGGATAGTTCTTACCCCCATTCTGAATATCATTGGGTATAGGATGAATGATCTAGTGCTCATAGTATTCAACTCTATTCGTAGACTTTAGCATAATTTAAATCATACAATTGGCAAGTCTCTCTCTCTCGACAAAGCAATTCAATAAGCAAGGACTTCACCAACAACTTATCAATTATGATTCAAGTTGTACGACACGAGCCTTAAGAAATGGAAAAGGAACGGGACTAGAGAATTCCTACCCCCATTCTGAATATCTTTGGGTACGAGACACTTGATTCAGTTGCTCATTGTATTCACCTCTATTCATAGACTTTAGTGCAACTCGAATCAAATGATTTATAAGGTCCCCATCATCACTACAAGAAACGATGATAAAGACTCTCCTCCCAACTTGAAATTTAGGATGAGAATTACATGCCACGGGCCTTAAGTAGTAAAGAAGGAATGAGATTGGAACTTTCCTACACTCATTCTGGATATCTTTAGATGTGATACGTTTGGCATGTTGCTTATCGTATCCACCTTTACTCATAGAATTTAGTGTGGTTCTTATCCAATAACTATCATGTTGATTCCTTAGGATTGGCAGTAATTTTAGAAAACAAATAATGTAATCATCTCTGTTGTTTTAATATGTTGGGTTGAAGAAATTCAACATCTGGACCAACATGTCATGTACGATGTCACGACATCAGGTCTGTGACATCGCACATGGGTAGGAAACTGAATTAATTAATTCAGTATATGTCATGGGATCAGCAAGGATATCTGGTGAATATCCTAACTCCCTTGTGGAGGTCTTGAAGACTAAATCAGAATATATATAGGCTCTAAATGTGGAGATATATATGGAGAGAATTTAGGAACTTGAAGACCTTGTTTGTAGCAGAATTTTTCTGCTGAAGTTGTAACAGCAAAGAACAAGTCTACTGCAATTTCTGAAGGCCCAAATCCAGCTGGGTAATTAGGTTATAAATAGCTGATTGTAATCTAGTTTTTGTAAGCCTCCTAGAATGAAAATTTAGGGGTGTGTGTAAGGTAAACCTCCCAATCTGTGGGAAGGTTACCATGTGTTTCTCAGTGGTAAACCTAAGAGTGTTTGTTACTCAAAGCCTGTAGGCAAGAGTGATTATGTTCTTGAATGAAGCTGTGAAGCAAGTTCAAGGTGTTTGCATATTACATTGTATTTGTAGTGATAGGAATGGAAACTGGAGGTTTCTATCTAGGAGTTCCTAGGTATAGATTGCATTGGGTAGGGATTAAGTGATGAGTTGTAAACGGGGGAGTTTAACTCTGAATTGATACTACTAATAGTGGATCTTCTTCCTGGCTTGGTAGCCCCCAGATGTAGGTCATGTTGGACTGAACTGGGTTAACAATTTCCTGTGTTTGTTTACCTACTGCATGTTATAATCCTGTCTGCCATAATTCAGGTTGTGTTACAGTCTGCCACTCAAGTTAATAACAAACCTGATACATAGCCTTCTGTTGGAATGTCAATCAGAATGTTTTGACATTCATCAACAACAGCACATACTGTTTAACAAGCTGATGATTTCAGTATGTAGTGAAGTCTGGATTTCAAAAGCATATCAGACATGGCCAAAAGATCATTGTGAAACTGTCAAACTGGATGTCTTGACAGTTCTTCCAGTAAGCTGATACTGAAGTAGAGACTGGTTGGTCTTTTACAGTACGGCAAATTTAGCAGTCTGTGTTCAGGAACTAAACAGACTGAGCATATGGTTCTGGGCTTAGATGTCAAACGGAATGTTGTGACATTCATTCCTGACAGCATATGCTAAATTGTTGGATGGTTAGTTTTTCTGTTTCAGGATTTTTCTCAGGCTATTCTTCAGGAATCCACCAGCTGATCTAAAATCTAGGAAACTAACAACTAAGCTACAATTAATGAACCTAGCAAATAATCTATTTGTTAGCTCCTTAATAAGTGGAGATTAGTTTAACTTGTTACAACCTTTAATTTAGGAAATACAAGTACATGACCAACAAACTGGAACAATGTAACAGATAATGTCCAAAACAGGATTGAGACATCGTGCTGATATCTATGTAGGAAAACAACAGAAGTGAAGGATATGGTGCACATAACTAGGTGTTCCTCCATTCTAGGATGACATACAAGGAGAGGTCGTGACACTGTGAAAAGGTGCACATAAGTACAGAGTGTAATAACTGCCTTGCTATAATAGGTACAATGTTAGATCAGATGTCATGACTTGACGTAGAACATCTGAATACTGACTACACCAGAATTTCAATTGGTATCAGAGCAGGCATCCTGTTCAGTCTCTGGATGAGATCCATGGGCGATACTTTCTGGTAGGTGGCAAGGAGTTATGTTAGTACTGAAACTGGAACCTGTGTAAGGTTCTGTGATTCCCTGAATGGTCCCTTGAAGTAGGTGGATGGATTGTTCATGACAGGAATGGTGTGTACCTGTCTCTGGAGGTTGGCAATTGGCCTGTGTGTGAGACAGCTGTGCCAGTACTGAATCACATTCAAACTTGGTATGGTCTTGGAGGCCAATCTGGTGAAGTGTGTGTTCATAGGTTGAGTTGTATTATGATTTCCGCTGCATAATACCTGGCAAAACTCAAACTCTGATGTAGTTTCCCCTCATGTGGATGAAAGGCTGCTGTGTTCAAGATCTCATCATAATCTACTGAAGATGTCAAAGATACTTGAGTCTCCTCAAGTCCACTCATCATGACGTTCTCACTACAGAATGGTAAGAATCACTTAATCACTGATTCTTTTGAGTAGTGTTTATGAAGACCTTGAAGACCTTCAAGGAAGGTTTGTACCAAGGAGGTGGAATCAATGTTCTATGTGATGTTAGAACATGTTGTTCAACAAGTATGCAGCTACTGGTTGAAGAGCAGACGTGTTTGGGTTTCAAACAAAGGGATAATTCTGTTTGGAACCTACTCCTGACCTGGAAGAGGAGACATCTGTGTGTGATCAGTTGACAAGGGTAGGGTCAACTGTATGTGTGCTCAAGAAGGTCACCTTTAGAAGTCTGATCTCTAGAAGTTGAGCTGGTTGAGATGTGATATTGTGCAATCTCCTGCTGTGTGGCATATTCCTGCAGTTTGATCAGGGTTGGATAGTTGTTCCCTGAAGTACTAGTGTGTAGGAAGACAAGTCCCCTGAATGCTAGCAGTCAAGAATGGGGTAACCTGATGGCTATATCATTTAAGAGGATCGGAACCATGAATCTTGTTATTCAAACACCACGTTCAGAAGTGGCAGTTCTTTCAAGGAGTGAGAATATGAAGATTCAGAGGTTGGTTGAGGTAATATGATCTGGCAATGCATATCTACTATTGACTGGTGTTGTTTGTCTCACTAGTACTTATGGTAGGCTCGAGTCTGATTAGTGTGATTGGAGGAGTTAGTTGTCACTGGTAGGGATGGTGTATGTCAGGTTGAGACATATGTATACAATGCATGGATATTGGTGTGGAGTTTCCATGATTGTTAAGTTGAGGGGGAGTTTTGGTTAACCTCCTCAAGTTTGGTCAGCCTAGGGTCTGGTTGGCTGTTCACCTGTGTCACTTGGGTTCTGGTGGCGGTGTGCACATTTGCAAGGAAGGATTCATCTCTCTCATTCCTAAGGGTGAATCTAATCTGGAAAGAGTCTCAAGACTGTTGAGGTGCTTGCAAGCAAAAGATGTTGACACAAGAAGAGTACTTTCAAAGTATTCTTGTAGTGGAAGTATCTGAAAGGATAATTGGGAAAGGATTTAAGATCAATGTCTACTTGTGTCAAGTACAAGTATTTAATTGATTATCCTTGGAGCTCAAGACAACTGATGTTCTTAAAGATGTTGGAACATCTCTTCTTCAAGACCCTATGAAGAATCACAGTAAGGATAGTACATTGGTTTAGGATCTATCTCTTTGGTGGCAGCAAAAGCGTATGATCTCTGAAAAGGTTTCCTGGCAAGAAACATGTACAGCCTCGGTGTGTACAAGAAGAAGAAGACATCATAGTCCTGATGGTGGTTACTTGGATCAGTTTATTTCTGATCTAGGTAAGGAAGTGCATTGGCTAATGCACACTGTGGAGTCAAGAACAAGTGACAGCATTCTTGACATCATGGGAACAACCTTGCTTTAGGAAGTGGAATCCTTGGCAGAGCTGAAGGGTTGGTTTCCAACTGGTCCTTCTGAAGACTCATACATCAGAGTGTCTGATGTCTTTAGAGAAGAAGCAGGGATTCATCAAGGTGTGAGCTTGGATGACTTAACTGCAAACCTGCAGGATGGAGGTTGTTTACTCAAACTTGGTTCACAATCAAGTCTATGAGAACATTGAACTCTGGTTCTGTGAAGGGAGGAAGTTCTTTCAAGTGGCAGAAGAAGGAGCTGAATTGAACAGCTGGATGTCAAGCACAATGTTGTGACATTCGGTTCAGCATCAGATTCTTAGTTGGTGAAGTGGCACATCAACTTGAGATAGAAGGATCTACAGGGGTGTAGACTGGACAGTTCAAAAATTTGAAGTTCAAATCTCACTTGGAAGGTCAGAATATCTTTGGGAGAAGTCTGATAAACGTGGGGAGGTCAAAAGGCAGCACTTGACCTTGTCAGGTGAGAATTCATGAAGGAGGTAATCAACCAGTGGCATTTGGTCTATCTCAGAAGTGAGTTCGAAGAATCAAGATAATCAATATATGGCAGCTGATTATTCTTGAGGAAAGTCTGAGACTAATTACTTTTGAGAAGAAAAGTAGTAAGTTGAAGACATAAGGAGATGTCTTCTATTCATCCCGTGGAGCTTGTGGTAGGAGTTCATCTATGGAAGACTGTCTCTGGTAATGGGATGAGAGTGTATATGTCCCAATGTATGGCTGGGTTCCTCTGGCCCAAGCTGGTGACTCAGGGATATCTGAAGACTATCAGATGGTGTTCCCTGTTATGTGTGAAGGATGTCCTAACGAATGTTAGAACATTTTGTGAAGTGGCTTTCTGTACTGGTTAGAAGAGAGATTGACACAGGGTGTGGATGTGTTTAACCAAGAGGGTTGAACAGAGGGTGCGCTCTTGAAGACATGAAGATGAGTCTTATGTTTTCCATTCATCAAGTGGGTTGAGTTCTTTTTGAATCAGGAAGAAGGTGAAGGTCCAACCATGTTGGATATGTGTGACCTCCAAGAGAGTAGGTTGTCCATGACAGGGGGAGTTGTGCCTTTGTGCTGCAAGCAATCACCAAGCTTGTGGTCTATGTGTTCTCAGCTGACTAGGTAGTTATCAGGATGCTGTGATGTATGTCAAGGCTGAGTGAGCAGAAGAATGTCTGACAGGATGTCATGACATTGCCCTGGACATTGCTGTTAATTCCTTCTGAATCTTAAAGTCATTAGGAATTATGAGGGTGATGTGGCAAAGTCTGATAAACCAGAATAAGCCTGATGGCTACAGCTGTGTGGTACAGGGGGAGTAACCATCAACAGAAGTGTGAAAAGTTGGCTGTAGCAGTGCTAGGTGTCAAGTCTCTACTGGAGGTATGACAGAGGTATTGGGAAATGTTGAATACTGGCTGAATGCAGGAATGTTAAGACATCACGTGCAACGTGTCTGACTGCATATATGGAATGGTCTCCATGCACTGGAACGGCTGTTTTGAAAAGAAACAGTCAAGAGCTATAAAAGGTATTCAAAGATAGTCTGAGATTTTGTTGGTGATTCTCTGACTGTTTCTCAGCAAAAATAAATGCATCTTAACCAAGCATTTATTTCTACCGGAAGTTCCTAGGCACAGGCAGGGCTATTTAAAGGATGCAATAGCCCTCTTCCCCTCACAAGAAAAACACTCCATTCTCAGAATCATGGGGTATGTTAAGGTTTGGGCAAGCTGCGCCTGGATCTGGTTTTGTGAAGGGTGCCTTTACAAATGTTTAGCTAAAAAGGGGAGAGAAATATAGTCCTAGGGTTGAGAATGTACCAGAAGAAAGCCAACTGTGGATGTGGCAGCAAACAGAAGTTGGCATCAGGCACAAAATCCACCAACTGGGTTTACCACTTGTGTCTTGTGATCTGAGTTAAGAAGACAGTTGTGCCTTGTGATCTGAGTTACATTGTCTATGTACTCAGCATTACATATTCTTCAGGAAGCTCTCCGGTTGAGGGGAAGGGTTCTGGTACAACTAAGTCTTGTCCCTCTTCTTCCCCATGTACACCAACCTTGGTGTGTGTGGTGGTGGAGCCAATGACGGAGATGAAGAGCATTCCCAAATTGGGATGTTTTGTCCAGTGTATTGTTTATTTGTTTTAGCTAAAATTTGCCAAAGGGGGAGATTGTTGATTCCTTAGGATTGGCAGTAATTTTAGAAAACAAATAATGTAATCATCTCTGTTGTTTTAATATGTTGGGTTGAAGAAATTCAACATCTGGACCAACATGTCATGTACGATGTCACGACATCAGGTCTGTGACATCGCACATGGGTAGGAAACTGAATTAATTAATTCAGTATATGTCATGGGAGCAGCAAGGATATCTGGTGAATATCCTAACTCCCTTGTGGAGGTCTTGAAGACTAAATCAGAATATATATAGGCTCTAAATGTGGAGATATATATGGAGAGAATTTAGGAACTTGAAGACCTTGTTTGTAGCAGAATTTTTCTGCTGAAGTTGTAACAGCAAAGAACAAGTCTGCTGCAATTTCTGAAGGCCCAAATCCAGCTGGGTAATTAGGTTATACATAGCTGATTGTAATCTAGTTTTTGTAAGCCTCCTAGAATGAAAATTTAGGGGTGTGTGTAAGGTAAACCTCCCAATCTGTGGGAAGGTTACCATGTGTTTCTCAGTGGTAAACCTGAGAGTGTTTGTTACTCAAAGCCTGTAGGCAAGAGTGATTATGTTCTTGAATGAAGCTGTGAAGCAAGTTCAAGGTGTTTGCACATTACATTGTATTTGTAGTGATAGGAATGGAAACTGGAGGTTTCTATCTAGGAGTTCCTAGGTATAGATTGCATTGGGTAGGGATTAAGTGATGAGTTGTAAACGGGGGAGTTTAACTCTGAATTGATACTACTAATAGTGGATCTTCTTCCTGGCTTGGTAGCCCCCAGATGTAGGTCATGTTGGACTGAACTGGGTTAACAATTTCCTGTGTTTGTTTACCTACTGCATGTTATAATCCTGTCTTCCATAATTCAGGTTGTGTTACAGTCTGCCACTCAAGTTAATAACAAACCTGATACATAGCCTTTTGTTGGAATGTCAATCAGAATGTTTTGACATTCATCAACAACAGCACATACTGTTTAACAAGCTGATGATTTCAGTATGTAGTGAAGTCTGGATTTCAAAAGCATATCAGACCTGGCCAAAAGATCATTGTGAAACTGTCAAACTGGATGTCTTGACAGTTCTTCCAGTAAGCTAATACTGAAGTAGAGACTGGTTGGTCTTTTACAGTACAGCAAATTTAGCAGTCTGTGTTCAGGAACTAAACAGACTGAGCATATGGTTCTGGGCTTAGATGTCAAACGGAATGTTGTGACATTCATTCCTGACAGCATATGCTAAATTGTTGGATGGTTAGTTTTTCTGTTTCAGGATTTTTCTCAGGCTATTCTTCAGGAATCCACCAGCTGATCTAAAATCTAGGAAACTAACAACTAAGCTACAATTAATGAACCTAGCAAATAATCTATTTGTTAGCTCCTTAATAAGTGGAGATTAGTTTAACTTGTTACAACCTTTAATTTAGGAAATACAAGTACATGACCAACAAACTGGAACAATGTAACAGATAATGTCCAAAACAGGATTGAGACATCGTGCTGATATCTGTGTAGGAAAACAACAAAAGTGAAGGATATGGTGCACATAACTAGGTGTTCCTCCATTCTAGGATGACATACAAGGAGAGGTCGTGGCACTGTGAAAAGGTGCACATAAGTACAGAGTGTAATAACTGCCTTGCTATAATAGGTACAATGTTAGATCAGATGTCATGACTTGACGTAGAACATCTGAATACTGACTACACCAGAATTTCAATTGGTATCAGAGCAGGCATCCTGTTCAGTCTCTGGATGAGATCCATGGGCGATACTTTCTGGTAGGTGGCAAGGAGTTATGTTAGTACTGAAACTGGAACCTGTGTAAGGTTCTGTGATTCCCTGAATGGTCCCTTGAAGTAGGTGGATGGACTGTTCATGACAGGAATGGTGTGTACCTGTCTCTGGAGGTTGGCAATTGGCCTGTGTGTGAGACAGCTGTGCCAGTACTGAATCACATTCAAACTTGGTATGGTCTTGGAGGCCAATCTGGTGAAGTGTGTGTTCATAGGTTGAGTTGTATTATGATTTCCGCTGTATAATACCTGGCAAAACTCAAACTCTGATGTATTTTCCCCTCATGTGGATGAAAGGCTGTTGTGTTCAAGATCTCATCATAATCTACTGAAGATGTCAAAGATACTTGAGTCTCCTCAAGTCCACTCATCATGACGTTCTCACTACAGAATGGTAAGAATCACTTAATCACTGATTCTTTTGAGTAGTGTTTATGAAGACCTTGAAGACCTTCAAGGAAGGTTTGTACCAAGGAGGTGGAATCAATGTTCTATGTGATGTTAGAACATGTTGTTCAACAAGTATGCAGCTACTGGTTGAAGAGCAGACGTGTTTGGGTTTCAAACAAAGGGATAATTCTGTTTGGAACCTACTCCTGACCTGGAAGAGGAGACATCTGTGTGTGATCAGTTGACAAGGGTAGGGTCAACTGTATGTGTGCTCAAGAAGGTCACCTTTAGAAGTCTGATCTCTAGAAGTTGAGCTGGTTGAGATGTGACATTGTGCAATCTCCTGCTGTGTGGCATATTCCTGCAGTTTGATCAGGGTTGGATAGTTGTTCCCTGAAGTACTAGTGTGTAGGAAGACAAGTCCCCTGAATGCTAGCAGTCAAGAATGGGGTAACCTGATGGATATATCATTTAAGAGGATCGGAACCATGAATCTTGTTATTCAAACACCACGTTCAGAAGTGGCAGTTCTTTCAAGGAGTGAGAATATGAAGATTTAGAGGTTGGTTGAGGTAATATGATCTGGCAATGCATATCTACTATTGACTGGTGTTGTTTGTCTCACTAGTACTTATGGTAGGCTCGAGTCTGATTAGTGTGATTGGAGGAGTTAGTTGTCACTGGTAGGGATGGTGTATGTCAGGTTGAGACATATGTATACAATGCATGGATATTGGTGTGGAGTTTCCGTGATTGTTAAGTTGAGGGGGAGTTTTGGTTAACCTCCTCAAGTTTGGTCAGCCAAGGGTCTGGTTGGCTGTTCACCTGTGTCACTTGGGTTCTGGTGGCGGTGTGCACATTTGCAAGGAAGGATTCATCTCTCTCATTCCTAAGGGTGAATCTAATCTGGAAAGAGTCTCAAGACTGTTGAGGTGCTTGCAAGCAAAAGATGTTGACACAAGAAGAGTACTTTCAAAGTATTCTTGTAGTGGAAGTATCTGAAAGGATAATTGGGAAAGGATTTAAGATCAATGTCTACTTGTGTCAAGTACAAGTATTTAATTGATTATCCTTGGAGCTCAAGACAACTGATGTTCTTAAAGATGTTGGAACATCTCTTCTTCAAGACCCTGTGAAGAATCACAGTAAGGATAGTACATTGGTTTAGGATCTATCTCTTTGGTGGCAGCAAAAGCGTATGATCTCTGAAAAGGTTTCCTGGCAAGAAACATGTACAGCCTCGGTGTGTACAAGAAGAAGAAGACATCATAGTCCTGATGGTGGTTACTTGGATCAGTTTATTTCTGATCTAGGTAAGGAAGTGCATTGGCTAATGCACACTGTGGAGTCAAGAACAAGTGACAGCATTCTTGACATCATGGGAACAACCTTGCTTTAGGAAGTGGAATCCTTGGCAGAGCTGAAGGGTTGGTTTCCAACTGGTCCTTCTGAAGACTCATACATCAGAGTGTCTGATGTCTTTAGAGAAGAAGCAGGGATTCATCAAGGTGTGAGCTTGGATGACTTAACTGCAAACCTGCAGGATGGAGGTTGTTTACTCAAACTTGGTTCACAATCAAGTCTATGAGAACATTGAACTCTGGTTCTGTGAAGGGAGGAAGTTCTTTCAAGTGGCAGAAGAAGGAGCTGAATTCAACAGCTGGATGTCAAGCACAATGTTGTGACATTCGGTTCAGCATCAGATTCTTAGTTGGTGAAGTGGCACATCAACTTGAGATAGAAGGATCTACAGGGGTGTAGACTGGACAGTTCAAAAATTTGAAGTTCAAATCTCACTTGGAAGGTCAGAATATCTTTGGGAGAAGTCTGATAAACGTGGGGAGGTCAAAAGGCAGCACTTGACCTTGTCAGATGAGAATTCATGAAGGAGGTAATCAACCAGTGGCATTTGGTCTATCTCAGAAGTGAGTTCGAAGAATCAAGATAATCAATATATGGCAGCTGATTATTCTTGAGGAAAGTCTGAGACTAATTACTTTTGAGAAGAAAAGTAGTAAGTTGAAGACATAAGGAGATGTCTTCTATTCATCCCGTGGAGCTTGTGGTAGGAGTTCATCTATGGAAGACTGTCTCTGGTAATGGGATGAGAGTGTATATGTCCCAATGTATGGCTGGGTTCCTCTGGCCCAAGCTGGTGACTCAGGGATATCTGAAGACTATCAGATGGTGTTCCCTGTTATGTGTGAAGGATGTCCTAACGAATGTTAGAACATTTTGTGAAGTGGCTTTCTGTACTGGTTAGAAGAGAGATTGACACAGGGTGTGGATGTGTTTAACCAAGAGGGTTGAACAGAGGGTGCGCTCTTGAAGACATGAAGATGAGTCTTATGTTTTCCATTCATCAAGTGGGTTGAGTTCTTTTTGAATCAGGAAGAAGGTGAAGGTCCAACCATGTTGGATATGTGTGACCTCCAAGAGAGTAGGTTGTCCATGACAGGGGAGTTGTGCCTTTGTGCTGCAAGCAATCACCAAGCTTGTGGTCTATGTGTTCTCAGCTGACTAGGTAGTTATCAGGATGCTGTGATGTATGTCAAGGCTGAGTGAGCAGAAGAATGTCTGACAGGATGT
Source organism: Lathyrus oleraceus (assembly GCF_024323335.1). Taxonomy (NCBI): domain Eukaryota; kingdom Viridiplantae; phylum Streptophyta; class Magnoliopsida; order Fabales; family Fabaceae; genus Lathyrus; species Lathyrus oleraceus. Next base: position 298,487,539 of record NC_066580.1, on the reverse strand, counting down.
CATGACATTGCCCTGGACATTGCTGTTAATTCCTTCTGAATCTTAAAGTCATTAGGAATTATGAGGGTGATGTGGCAAAGTCTGATAAACCAGAATAAGCCTGATGGCTACAGCTGTGTGGTACAGGGGGAGTAACCATCAACAGAAGTGTGAAAAGTTGGCTGTAGCAGTGCTAGGTGTCAAGTCTCTACTGGAGGTATGACAGAGGTATTGGGAAATGTTGAATACTGGCTGAATGCAGGAATGTTAAGACATCACGTGCAACGTGTCTGACTGCATATATGGAATGGTCTCCATGCACTGGAACGGCTGTTTTGGAAAAGAAACAGTCAAGAGCTATAAAAGGTATTCAAAGATAGTCTGAGATTTTGTTGGTGATTCTCTGACTGTTTCTCAGCAAAAATAAATGCATCTTAACCAAGCATTTATTTCTACCGGAAGTTCCTAGGCACAGGCAGGGCTATTTAAAGGATGCAATAGCCCTCTTCCCCTCACAAGAAAAACACTCCATTCTCAGAATCATGGGGTATGTTAAGGTTTGGGCAAGCTGCGCCTGGATCTGGTTTTGTGAAGGGTGCCTTTACAAATGTTTAGCTAAAAAGGGGGAGAGAAATATAGTCCTAGGGTTGAGAATGTACCAGAAGAAAGCCAACTGTGGATGTGGCAGCAAACAGAAGTTGGCATCAGGCACAAAATCCACCAACTGGGTTTACCACTTGTGTCTTGTGATCTGAGTTAAGAAGACAGTTGTGCCTTGTGATCTGAGTTACATTGTCTATGTACTCAGCATTACATATTCTTCAGGAAGCTCTCCGGTTGAGGGGAAGGGTTCTGGTACAACTAAGTCTTGTCCCTCTTCTTCCCCATGTACACCAACCTTGGTGTGTGTGGTGGTGGAGCCAATGACGGAGATGAAGAGCATTCCCAAATTGGGATGTTTTGTCCAGTGTATTGTTTATTTGTTTTAGCTAAAATTTGCCAAAGGGGGAGATTGTTGATTCCTTAGGATTGGCAGTAATTTTAGAAAACAAATAATGTAATCATCTCTGTTGTTTTAATATGTTGGGTTGAAGAAATTCAACATCTGGACCAACATGTCATGTACGATGTCACGACATCAGGTCTGTGACATCGCACATGGGTAGGAAACTGAATTAATTAATTCAGTATATGTCATGGGAGCAGCAAGGATATCTGGTGAATATCCTAACTCCCATGTGGAGGTCTTGAAGACTAAATCAGAATATATATAGGCTCTAAATATGGAGATATATATGGAGAGAATTTAGGAACTTGAAGACCTTGTTTGTAGCAGAATTTTTCTGTTGAAGTTGTAACAGCAAAGAACAAGTCTGCTGCAATTTCTGAAGGCCCAAATCCAGCTGGGTAATTAGGTTATAAATAGCTGATTGTAATCTAGTTTTTGTAAGCCTCCTAGAATGAAAATTTAGGGGTGTGTGTAAGGTAAACCTCCCAATCTGTGGGAAGGTTACCATGTGTTTCTCAGTGGTAAACCTAAGAGTGTTTGTTACTCAAAGCCTGTAGGCAAGAGTGATTATGTTCTTGAATGAAGCTGTGAAGCAAGTTCAAGGTGTTTGCACATTACATTGTATTTGTAGTGATAGGAATGGAAACTGGAGGTTTCTATCTAGGAGTTCCTAGGTATAGATTGCATTAGGTAGGGATTAAGTGATGAGTTGTAAACGGGGGAGTTTAACTCTGAATTGATACTACTAATAGTGGATCTTCTTCTTGGCTTGGTAGCCCCCAGATGTAGGTCATGTTGGACTGAACTGGGTTAACAATTTCCTGTGTTTGTTTACCTACTGCATGTTATAATCCTGTCTGCCATAATTCAGGTTGTGTTACAGTCTGCCACTCAAGTTAATAACAAACCTGATACATAGCCTTCTGTTGGAATGTCAATCAGAATGTTTTGACATTCATCAACAACAGCACATACTGTTTAACAAGCTGATGATTTCAGTATGTAGTGAAGTCTGGATTTCAAAAGCATATCAGACCTGGCCAAAAGATCATTGTGAAACTGTCAAACTGGATGTCTTGACAGTTCTTCCAGTAAGCTGATACTGAAGTAGAGACTAGTTGGTCTTTTACAGTACAACAAATTTAGCAGTCTGTGTTCAGGAACTAAACAGACTGAGCATATGGTTCTGGGCTTAGATGTCAAACGGAATGTTGTGACATTCATTCCTGACAGCATATGCTAAATTGTTGGATGGTTAGTTTTTCTGTTTCAGGATTTTTCTCAGGCTATTCTTCAGGAATCCACCAGCTGATCTAAAATCTAGGAAACTAACAACTAAGCTACAATTAATGAACCTAGCAAATAATCTATTTGTTAGCTCCTTAATAAGTGGAGATTAGTTTAACTTGTTACAACCTTTAATTTAGGAAATACAAGTACATGACCAACAAACTGGAACAATGTAACAGATAATGTCCAAAACAGGATTGAGACATCGTGCTGATATCTGTGTAGGAAAACAACAGAAGTGAAGGATATGGTGCACATAACTAGGTGTTCCTCCATTCTAGGATGACATACAAGGAGAGGTCGTGACACTGTGAAAAGGTGCACATAAGTACAGAGTGTAATAACTGCCTTGCTGTAATAGGTACAATGTTAGATCAGATGTCATGACTTGACGTAGAACATCTGAATACTGACTACACCAGAATTTCATATCAAGTCTATTCCACTTTTTCAATCAACCAATAATCTATTTTGCCTCATTAATCATCTTGTTTTCAGCCCTAGTGGGCTAAACTATGAAAGCTCTAATTTCCTTATTGCACTCTAAGGATACATAGGCAGGAGGATTCAGATTCTCCGTGAGCTACCTAATTTATAATCCATCCTTCATTTCAATTTATAATATTCTTTTTCCTCATTAATCATTATGTCTTCAGCCTTAGTAGGCTGAACTACGAAGGCTTTGATTTCCTTATTGCCTATAAGGATACGTAGGCAGGAAAATCCAGTTTCTCAGTGAGCTACCTTATTTATCAATTCTACCCTGTTTATTAATCAATCATTCTTCATTTGTTCCATCAATATCATCTTTTTGAGATCAACTATAATTATCCTTGGACTCATTGTACATCCTTTTAGGACGATATAGCTGCAGTCCACCTCATCAATCGAGAGTCGTTTGGGTCATACCCCCAAACATTTAATTCAGTCTTTTTGGGTTTAGACACCATCTTTCTCTTCGATTCAGAGTCCATCTCTTCTTGGATCCAATATACTATCCTTCTTTGATCTCAAACTGTTTATTCCCCATCCAATGATATATTGTTCCTTGTACACAACAATACTTTCTCTAGGGCCCCACCTATAACCTTTTAAGACGATATAGCGGCAGTCCGTCTTGGGAATCAAGAGTTGTTTGGTTGGCACCCAAACACTTATTTCAGTCTTTGTTTTTGGATTTATCCTATAGCGGCTGCCTTACAAGCCCACATATTGGTAATAGCTGGCTTACTCTTCGATTCCAAGTTCCATCCATTTATGGGTTCCCTTGATACCATTTCGTTGGCACAAGTTATACTTTTCATCTCTCTCTTCTCCTCTCTCTCTCTCTCTCCTCTCTCTCTCTCTCTCTCTCCTCTCCTCTCTCTCTCTCTCTCTCTCTCTCTCCTCTCTCCTCGCTCTCTCTCTCTCTCTCTCTCTCTCTCTCTCTCTCTCTCTCTCTCTCTCTCTCTCTCTCTCTCTGTGTGTGTGTGTGTGTTCTCGTGGTTCCATAAACTACGATTGCTTTGGTTTTCTCATTGCATAATGAGAATACGTAGGCACGAGGATGTGAATCCTTGGCGAGCATACTTCTAATTATTCCTCATTCGCCTTAGGGCACCATTCATATCTCTCATAATCCACTATCTACTTCGATTGTAGATCGTTCACCCAGTGACATATTATTTCTTTGATATCGAAACACAATTTTCTTTGGAATTCCATATACGCCCTTTTAGGACGATATAACGGCAGTCCTCATTTCTACCTAGAGTTGTTTGGCTTGTACCCAGACATTTAATTACTTCTTTTTTTGGCTAAATATCATATAGTGGCGACCATGTTGTTCCACATATCGTTTAACGTTGATTCCCTCTATGGTACAAATCCTATTTCTCTTATGGATTCCAATACCCTTTCACTTTTGGTTTCAAATTATACCTCTTCAGTCACTTGTTACCAAATATCCTATTATGTGACTTTGGTCACTTCATTCTATTCATCTCCATGATACATTCATATTCTACCTTCATTCACTGCATGTGATATACCAGTTATCTTCGAGCCAAATACATTATCTCTTTGTGCTCCATCTTGCATCACCTTGTGAACCAAGAGATGTTTGAGTCATAACCTTAAACACTTATTTCTTTTTATTTTCGGCATTATCCTATAGCAGCAACCATGCTAGCCCACGTACTGGTAAGAGCCACCTTACTCTTGGGTTCATCTTTTCACCCCTGTTGGAGTTCAAATCATACAATCCTTTGGTTCAGACCATACTTTACCACAATTCTTTTCACCTTCTGTCACTAGTTCTTTGAACTACGGAGCTTCACTTGGAAGTACTTTTTCCTGTGAGCATTCATTATGGCAGGGTATATTAATTTCGAGTCGATGACTCTGGGAGACCTTATAGGGACCACCTTCGAGCATAGTCCATACCTGTGAGGGGGATATGGGATTTTTCTGTAGGAAACCGTAGACTCTACATACCCTTATTCTCATGGACGTGGAACCTTTGATCCTGCATCAGGCAGTATACACAGATTATCCAGATTATTGTTGTTGTTAGCCTATGTTATTGTATTGTTGCACATATGTTGGAACTGGGAACTTGGGTTGCTATTCCATTAAGGCTTTGAATCTATGGAGGTTGCATAATTATTTGCATTCCATCCCTAACATATGCATTCATTCATTTTCATTTCATGCATGTTAACCAGAAAGACAACGATTCGCCGACATCGATCATCGAAGGATCATGGAAGAGACTAAGAACATTGATAGAGCTAACATGGTTTTGGGGATACTCTTGGATAACATGATAACATGCTTCCCAAATCAGGTTGTGATTGATGAGCAAGCTGAAGACATTCTGAAGAAAGATAACAAACAGAAGGTGGTTGCAAGCATTCTGCCACTTCTTCCTCAAGAACAACGTTTATTACCACATCAGAGGCCTGCTTAACGCAGCCATAAATTGAAGCAGAAGCACATCGGTCAGAAGAACAAAGATCAGGAAGGGAGACGTCCTAACAATGGTCCAATTCCTATGAGTTACGCACAACTGTTACCTAGGGATGGCAATTTGACCCATCCCCAATGGGCACCCGCAAATTTACCCACAACTGATAGGGTAAAAACCCGCAAAAATGGGTATGGGCATGGGCTCAGGTAATTACCCATAAAAAAATTGGGTACGGGTGCGGGTATGGGCACCTTGGTACTCAGCCCGCCCCATACCCACACATAATATATTATGTATTTTTATTTATATTTATATTTTAGTTTATATTATTATATAAAAATGTATGTCTATCAATTATAAAACATATATCAATGTTAAGCCATTACATATTTAATATAAGTGTTCGTTTATTTCAATAATAAATTATTTGAAATTTTTTAATGTTTTTTAAAACTTAAAATTATATGATATTTTATAATTGATCTGTTTATTTTTAATAGGAATGCGGGTCACGGGTATGGGTATGGGTACTTACATACCCATAGGGAACGGGTACGGGTGCTAACTTTGGCACCCAAGCTGGTATGGGGGTCAGTGTTTAAACCCAAAAGGACTAAATTAAGTGTTTGTATGAATTCCAAATAACTCTCGATTGATGAGGTGGATTGCCGCTATATTATCCTAAAAGGATGTACAAAGAGTCCAAGGATAAGTATATTTGATCTCAAAAGATGGTATTGATTGATGGATGAAGAATGATTGATTGATAAATAGGGTAGAAATAGATAAGGTAGCTCGCGAAGAATCTGGGTTCTCTTGCCTACGTATCCTTATAGAGCAATAAGGAAATCAGAGTTTTCGTAGTTCGGCCCACTAGGGCTGAAAGCAAGAATGATTAAGGAGGCAAGAGGAGGTGATTGAATGATTGAAAGAGGGGAATAGACTTGATAGTTACTTGATAAGAATCACATTAAAGTCTATGAGTAAATGTGGATACGATAGGCAACAGGTCAAATATCCCGCACCCAAACGTATCCATAATGAGTGTAGGAAAGCTCCAGTCTCATTCCTTGTTTACTACTTAAGGCTCGTGGCATATGATCCGTATCCTAACTTTCAAGTTGTTAGAGGAGAATCTTTGTTGTAGTTTCTGATGATGAAGACCTTATCAATCGTTTGATTCAAATTGCACTAAAATCTATGAATGAAGGCGAATACGATGAGCATTGGGTCATTCATCCTATACCTAAAGATATTCAGAATGAGGGTAGGAATTATCTAGTCTCATTCCTTCACCATTACTTAAGGCTCGTGTCGTATAACTTTGAATCATGATTGATAAGTTGTTGATGTAGTCCTTGCTTGTTGCATTGCTTTATTGAGAGAGAGAGAGAGAGAGAGAGAGAGAGAGAGAGAGAGAGAGAGACTTGCCAATGGTATGATTAGAATTGTGCTAAAGTTTATGAACAGAGGCGAATACGATGAGTGTTAGGTCATTCGTCCCATACCCAAAGATATTTAGAATGGGGGTAGGAATTCTCCAGTCTCATTCCTTCTCTATTACTTAAGGCTCATGCCACATAATTCTAACTTTGATTTAACAAGCTCTTGAAGATGCCACCTTGATATGCTTGTATTATCCACTGCTTGATATGACTGAGAATGTCTTGCTTGAGAATCTTGACATGAGGCCTCGAGCTCCACAACTTAGAAGAAAAAGTCTTATTAAGTGACCGAGGGTCTTTTGGTCACTCAATTGAGACTGTGGGATTATACAAGTTCAAAGGATTTAATTGATCAAAATTTCGTTTGATCAATTTGAATCGGAGGATTTGAACTAATTTGGAAATTAGGTAAGGACCTAACCTAAAGGTTAAGGTTTAATCAAACTAACCTAAGGATACATGTTAATGGTTAATCAAGGCTTGATTTAAACTAGATAAAATTCTAAGTCAAGCTCTATCCCTAAGGGAACATACATTGGTTAATCAAAAATTTAATTAAAAATTCTAAGTACAAATTTCTAAGGGAGTATGCATTTGTATGGTTGAAAGACAAATTAATCACAAAATTGAATCAGGGTCTATACAAGAAACACATTGATTACAATATCAATAGAGAACAATTAAAATTCTAAAAATTCTACAATTCTAATTAGTCTTAACAATTTTAATTAAAATTCTAAGACCTATTAATCATAAAATTCTAGTTAAATCTAGATTTCTATACTTCTAGAATTCTAAATTTAAATTAACCTAAAATTCAAGTTAATCCCTAATAACCTAATTAATCTTTAATATTCCCAATTAATTCTAAAATCTAGTGAACTTAAAGTCCTTAACATTCTAATTATCCTCTAACCAAATTCCAAATATCCAATTAATCCACTTAATCCTAAATTTTAATTCATTCCTAACTAAAACTAATTAGCAAATAAAAGGGAAAGAAATAAATGTTGAAAAACCTGAAAATGGGCCTTGTGCAAGTCTAGGGGCGCTGGCCTGGAATAGGAGGTGTAGACAGTAGTGGATTCGGGCCTGAGAACCTAAGCCCAACAACTGAAATCACATGAATAAGGAAGGTGTAGTGAATCACAACGGATGTGCTGCGAAGATCGTTTGGGCCATAAGCCCAAATCTTTCCCCCAAAAACCCAGGCCTTATAAGGCTTTCGGCTCAATGAAAAAATAGACTCAATTCCCCTAGAAAATGCTTGGTTGTAAATCCCCCAAAACCTATGGAGAATTTTAATCAATCTTGATGAACAAAATTGTTATTACCCACACAATGTCAATGAAAAGAAAGGAACAATGAAGAAAGAGAGAGTGTATAGAACAATGAAGGAGAAGAGTAATATAATTCTGTAGAGTTTCTCTCTACCCATAAACTATGAAAAACTTCTTATTATGAATGCTCTATTCACTTCTATATGAAAATAAGGGTTACTCACTCTATTTATAGATTTAGGTTAACTTGTACCTCAAGCCAAAGCCCAAAATTATAAAAGCCCAAAATAGCTAGCACTATTTAACACACTAGGTGGTTCGACACTTCCTTGTTTCTGTCGAGCAACCTGCTTCAACACAAGGAATTACAATTCAACACACCACCTAATTGATTGTGTCTAAGCTATCTACATTCTTCATGGCTCTTAGTCTTTTGAACACTTCGACTTGCACTCCCTTTGTCATGATGTCTGCAATCTGATTCTTAGTAATGTAGTGTTCCACATTCATCTTCCCATTTGCTACCTGCTCTCGAATATAATGGAACCTCATCTCGATGTGCTTGCTTCGACCACGTTTCACAAACCCAGCTGGTTGTGCAACATAAACCTCTTCTTCAAGGGGCCATTAAGGACTGCACATTTCACGTCCATCTGGCACATCCTCCATTTGTTCATGTTTGCAAGAACAACAACAAACCTGATTGTTTTGATCCTAGGAACAGATGAAAAAACTTCACCGAAGTCAATTCCTTCTTTCTGAAGAAATCCTTTCGCCATAAGTCTCGCCTTGTATCGAGTCACTTCTCCTCTAGGATTCAACTTCACCTTGTATACCCACTTCACATTGACTGCCTTCTTGTCTTGGGGCAATTCGACAAGTGACCAAGTGTTATTGACTTCGATTGACTTCAATTCTTCGTCCATTGCTTTCATCCATTTCGAATCTTTCAATTCTTCAGCTGCATTGATAGGTTCGACATCTGCGTAGAAAGCATAATGTACCAGCTCGCCTTCTTCATTGACCATATCATCTGATGTAATCACACATTCTTGCAACCTTGCAGGCATGTGTCTTGTTCTTTGAGGTATGATTGTGCTTGCTTCACCTTTGACTTCTTCCTGTCGAACTTCTCTTTCAACTTCACTAGCTGGTTCATCACAAAAGATTATCACTGAATCTTTCTAGACATTCTCAGTCCAATCCCATTCACTAAGCTCATCTATGATCACATCCCTGTTGATCACCACCTGCTTATTCACTGGGTCGAACAACTTGTATCCTCTAGTCGAATGATATCCTATCAGGATCATCTGACTCAACTTGTCATCAAGTTTTCTGATCAACTGATCTGGCATATGTCTATGTGTTATAGATCCAAACACCCTCAGATGACTCAAGCTAGGCTTGACACCAAACCAACATTCTTCTGGTGTGATTCCTTCTAGCTTCTTCGTCGGACATCTGTTCAGAATATATGTCGCAGTCGACACACCTTCTCCCCATAATTCTTTGGGTAGATGTTTGCCTTTCAACATACTTCTAACCATATTCATAATGGTTCTATTCTTCCTTTCTACGACTCTATTCTGCTGTGGAGTGTAGGGTGGCACCACCTCATGCATAATCCCTTCTTTCACACATAATGCATCGAAGTCTTTCGACACATATTCTCCACCACCATCAGTCCTCAAAATCTTGATCTTTCGATCGCTCTGTCTTTCGATCATAGATTTAAACTTGGAAAATACCTCGATCACTTCACTTTTCTTCTAGATCAGGTAAGACCACAATTTTCGACTGAAATCATCTATGAATGTAACAAAGTATTTTTACCTCCAATCGAATTCACCTGGAGAGGACCACATACATCAGAGTATATGACTTCAAGAATTGCCTTCGACCTACTTCCTGCATCCTTACTGAAGTTGTTCTTATGTTGCTTTGCCTGCACACATTCTTCATACAGTTCGTTTGGAATGTTGATTTCTGGTAATCATGAAACCATATTTCTTCTCTTCATATCTCTGATGTCTTTGAAATGGAGATGGCCAAGTCTATAATGCCATATCCATTCATCTCTGTTGGCTGCTGTTGCAAGGCACTTATGCTCCATCACCTAAAGCTCAATCTTGAAGGTTCTATTCTGAGACATTTGATCCTTCAAGATCAACCTTCCATTTGAGTCAAGAACTCCCATCATCTTGTCTTCGATCGACACCTTGTAGTTCTTTTCTACCAACTGCCCTATGTTGAGAAAATTACTCTTCAGGCCTGGTATGTACAACATATTTGAAATTGTTGACCTCTTGCCATCGTTCCTCATAATCAGAACATCACCAACACCTTAAAATGCTAGACTGTTGTCATCTGCAAATTTCACCATGTTCTTCATTGAGGGCTTTATGTTGACAAACCAATATTTTCTTCCAAACATGTGTGATGAGCATCCTGAGTCCAAATACCACTGGTCCTTGAATCTCTCTTCTTCTCTTGTTGTAACCATCAACAACGTCTCTTCTTCTTCATGTTTCGCCAGTTTTAATAAGTTTCTTGATTCTTTTGCTTTTGTGGACAATCACTAGAATAGTGACCATACCTTTGACAATTGTAACACTGAATGTGACTCTTGTCTGGCTTTTGTCCACCACATCTTCCTCTACCTACAACATCACCTCTTTGGTTGCCTTGATTCCAGGGTTTTCTCTGATTCAACCAGTTTACTTCTTGCTGATTTCGACCAATCGAATTGTTGTAATCTCCTCTATCTTTGTTGCCATTCCATCTTCCTTTGCCTTTTCTTTCTTTTGCTGATTGAGCCTGCAAAGCCATATCACTCTTCAACTTTCCTGTAGCTCTTTCAGCCATTCTTTGTTCATGAGATTCAAGCGTCCCTTCAAGCTCTTCATTTGTCAGTTTTGACAAAAAATTTAGACTATTCTATGGCTACTACCACGTGGTTGAACTTTGGAGCCAACGACCTCAAGATCTTTCCAACAACAGATCTTGATGTCAACACTTCTCCATATACCTTGATTTGATTCACCAGTTTTGTAACCTTGGTGAAGAAGTTAGTTATGCTTTCACTATCTTCCATTTGAAGAAATTCATATGTTCTTTTGTGAGTTTGTAACCTCACCTCTTTCACCTTCTCTGTGCTTCCAAATGATTTCTCCAGAATTTCCCATGCTTCTATATAATCTTTCTTCTTCAATTCTTTATGTGCAGCCTTTTCTTGATCTGTCGCGGCTTCTGCAAGCGTTGCTACTCCTTCCTTCACAAGATCCCAAAGATCTTGATAATAGAACACAACATTTATCTGCTTGCCCCAATTCTCACAATTGTTGTTCTTGAGAATCAGAAGATTTGCTGGAAAATTCCCGTTTGGATGATTCGTTGCCATGGTGATTTTCTTCCCACGAATCGATTAAACCGGAAGTCTTGATACCAGATGTTGCAAATCCCCTAAAACCTATGGAGAATTTCAATCAACATTGATGAACAAGATTGCTATTACCCACACAATGGCAATGAAAAGAAAGGAACAATGGAGAAAGAGATAGTGTATAGAACGATGAAGGAGAAGAGTAATATAATTCTGCAGAGTTTCTCTCTGCCCACAAACTATGGAAAACTTCTTATTATGAATGCTCTATTCACTTCTATATGAAAACAAGGGTTACTCACTCTATTTATATATTTAGGTTAACTTGGACCTCAAGCCAAAGCCCAAAACTATAAAAGTCCAAAATTATAAAAGCTCAAAATAGCTAACACAACTTAACACACTAGGTGGTTTGACACTTCCTTGCTTCTGTCGAGCAACCTGCTTCAACATAAGGAATTACAATTCAACACACCACCTAATTGATTGTGTCTAAGCTATCTACATTCATCATGGCTCTTAGTCTTTTGTACACTTCGACTTGCACTCCTTTCGTCATGATGTCTGCAATCTTATTCTCAGTATTGCAGTGTTCCACATTTATCTTCCCATTTGCTACCTGCTCTCAAAGATAATTGAACCTCATCTCGATGTGCTTGCTTCGACCATGTTTCACAAACCCAGCTGGTTGTGCAACATAAATTTCTTCTTCTAAGGGGCCATTAAGGAATGCACATTTCACGTCCATCTGGCACATCCGCCAGTTGTTCATGTTTGCTAGACCAACAACCAACCTGATTGTTTTGATCCTAGTAACAGGTGCAAAAACTTCATCGAAGTCAATTTCTTCTTTCTGAAGAAATTCTTTCGCCATAAGTCTCGCCTTGTGTTAAGTCACTTCTCCTCTGGGATTCAACTTCACCTTGTATACCCATTTCACATCGATTGCCTTCTTGTCTTGGGGCAATTTGACAAGTGAACAAGTGTTGTTGACTTCGATTGAATTCAACTCTTTGTCCATTGCTTTCATCCACTTCTAATATTTCAATTCCTCAGCTGCATTGACAGGTTCGACATCTGCGCAGAAAGCATAATGTACCAGCTCACCTTCTTCATCGACCACATCATCTGATGTAATCACACATTCTTGCAACCTTGCAGGCATGTGTCTTGTTCTTTGAGGTATGCTTGTGCTTGCTTCACCTCTGACTTCTTCCTATTTGTTGGTTCTATGTGTTGGCAGCAATTTTGGTAAAACCTAGAGTGTTCACAAGTTGTCACAACTGTTGTCTTGACATAAGATAACATGTACCTGCAGGGTGTTTAAAATGTGAATATGCAGGATTTTACTGAGATGTCAGACCTGATGTCATGACATTTGTATACAGAACATTTAGTCTGAATATTATGTATTGTGTGATTGCGGTTCTTATGCTAATCTATGTATGATTGAAGAGATGATTGAACGCACCATTAAATCAGTAATTACAACCAGATTGACTTATTTTCCAACGAGATATAATCAGCTGTCATGAGAAGATATGAATGGAAACTAGTTTTAGGGTTTTATGATGTCCAAGCCCAGCCAAACGATTCTATAAATAGGGCATGGAAAACCTGGTTTTATACACAAGAAATAACGAACAAAATATTGAGAGAGAATAAGGGTTTTAGTCTTGTGTGGTCGTGTGCATTATGAGCCATTCATTCATCCCTAGATGATTTAATTGGAGTGATTTTGAGTTGTAATTTGTCCATTCTAAGCTTTGAAGCATGAGTGTGTGTTTACTTAATTGAAGCTTTTAAGCAAGATCAAGTATGTGTCTTCTTTTCATTGTAATTCTTGTTTTATATCACTACTGTGATTGAAGGGGACTGAGTAGGATCTCATATCTAAGAGTTCTTAGGTAGAAGTCACACGGGTAGAGATTAGGTGAACAGACTGTAACTTGAAGTTGTTTACTGAGAGTCTTTGAACTAATTTTGTTTATTGGATTTCCTTCCTGGCTTGGTAGCCCCCAGACGTAGGTGAGTTTGCACCAAAGTTGGTTAACAATTGCTTGTGTCACTTGCATTATTGTTCTTTATCTTTTATCCTGTTTATATTGTTCAGATATTAGTGTCGTGACATTACCTTCGACATCTCATATCTGATACCAGAATTTCAATTGGTATCAGAGCAGACATTCTGCTCTGGTTCTGGGTGAGATCTAGGGAAGGTACTTTCTGGTATTATGGATAGAGACGAAGGATCTGTTCACAGACCACCTATTCTGGATGGATCCAACTATGACTACTAGAAACCTCGAATGGTAGCCTTCCTGAAATCTTTGGATAATAAGGCTTTGAAGGTTGTTTTAACAGGTTGGGAACATCCAGTTATTACTAAGGATGGAAAAGCTACAACTGAGAAGAAGTCTGAGGAAAAATGGACCAAGGAGGAGGATGATCTAGCCCTTGGAAACTCTAAAGCATTGAATGCTATATTCAATGGGGTTGACAAGAACATCTTCAGATTGGTGAACAAATGTGAGGTGGCTAAAGATGCTTGGAATATTCTCAAAACCACTCATGAAGGCACCTCTAGAGTGAAGATGTCTAGATTGCAGTTGCTCACTACCAAGTTTGAAAATTTAAGGATGAAAGAAGATGAAAACATTCATGACTTTCACATGAATATCCTTGAAATTTATAATGCCTCGGGAGCCCTGGGTGAGAAGATGTTAGATGAAAAACTAGTGAGGAAAATACTCAGGTCACTTCCTAAGAGATTTTCCATAAAAGTGACATCCATAGAAGAATCTCAAGACATTTGCAATATGAGAGTGGATGAGCTAATTGGATCCCTCCAAACATTTGAGTTGGGAATGTGTGATGGATCTGAAAATAAAGTCAAAAGCATAGCCTTCATGTCAAACACTGAAGAGAGAGAGGAAGAAAGTGGCCAAGATACTGATGAAGATCTGGAAAATGATGTAGCATTGTTGGGAAGACAATTTAACAAACTTCTGAAAAAGATGGATGTAAGGTCTAAGTCTAATGTCAAGAACATCTCATCTGACATCAGTAGGTCCAATAATGCTTGAAGACGAACAGGATCTGATGAAAAGTCCAAAGAAGGAAAAGGAGTTCAGTGCCATGAATATGATAGGTATGGATACATTAGAGTTGAATGTGGGACCTACCTCAAGAAACAGAATAAGAGTCTTGTTGCTACTTGGTTTGATGAAAGTGAAACAGAAGGAGAGTCTGCAAATCTTGTGACTGCCTTGACTGGAAGATGGGGTTCTGATGAAGACTCAAGTGATGATGAAGTAACCTTTGATGAGTTAGCCACTACCTACAGAAATTTGTGGCATAGAAGTGAAGAAGTGTGTCAACAAGTGGAAAGTCAGAAGAAAGTGATAACACAACTAGAGAATGAGAAGGAAGAACACTTGGAAACCGTCTCTAAGTTGAAGACTGAAACAGTGTTCTTGAACTCCAAACTAGATGAGATGACAAAGTATGTCAGAATGCTGAACAATGGATCTGACACCTTAGACAAAATTCTCCAGACTGGAAAAATGGCAGGAGACAAGTCTGGCCTTGGGTTCAATGAATCCAAACCTGAGTGTAGTCACACTGGTAGCAAACCAAAGATGTCACATCATGTGTCACAACATCATAAGGAAAGACAACATAAAGGAAAACACCAAAGATAGAGATGTCATTATTGTGGAAAATGTGGCCACATAAAACCATTCTGCTACAAGTTGTATGGGTATCCTAGCCCTTCTCATCATCAACCTAGACCCAAACATCACATCCTTGTCAACAAAAAACAATGGGTTCCTAGGACTGGTGTTACTAACCTGATAGCTCACACTTCCTTCAGAGTTTCAGCCAAAGAAGACTGGTATTTTGACAGTGGATGCTCCAGACACATGATCGGAAACAAAAATCTGCTGACTGACCTTCATCCTCATGCTACCAGCTATGTAACCTATGAGGATTTATAGCAATTAATTTGGAGTGAAAAAGGTAATAAAAATATTGTCTGCCCACTTAAAAAAAGTGCCCCATTTATGGTAAATCATCACCTAGTATTGGAACTTCCATCTATAGCATTTTCACACGCAACCTCTACTCAAAAATTTCCACCTTCCTTCAACTTCATCAACCTTCTCTGCTAGAGCAACAAAAATCCTTCCACAAGAACAACAAGATGTCACAACATCCTTCACCATCTGGTTCTAAAAACACCAAACCTGCGCGCAAAGCTAGAACACCCTCTATGGACTTTCTTAATGAAGACATTTTGGAAGTGATTCCCCTGTCAGTCATCCCAGTCGACGCTCCTGGTTCATCCTCCACTGTAGGCCATACTCAAGGTAACAGTTCTAATACCTCTAGCTCTAAGGATGACATGCATCATACTGATCGTGTCATTAGAAATCTTGTCACGAGGGTCCTAAATGAAGGACACTCTGTAAAGGGAGTTTCTACTCCCCTATCTAGAAGGGACCCCTCTCCTGAGGTTGAACCTCACAATGAGAAAGATGATGATTCATCTAGGTCTGAAAAAGATATAGCTACTGAAGGATTGTGCTCTTTAGGGAAAACCTTGCCTAGTAAGAAATTTGTAGCATCACCTACTGCGAATGCTTCTCAGTCTAAGAAGCATGACTCTGCTAAGAAGGTGATTGACCTGGAAGATGAGAGCTCGGATGATGAAGATGATAGCTTGCTTCATCACTTGAAGCCAAGTGTTGCTAAGAGGATGAAGACCAGAAAGGGTAGGTTTGTGGTTGAGATGATGACAACCAAAACTGCTAAGAAGGCTATTGTTGTAGGCCCCTCAAAGTCTTGGAGTAAAGTGGAGGTAAAGAAGAGAAAAGTAAGAGAAAATTCTTACTCATATGAAGATGTTGAAGACGATGTCCCTGACATCTCTCCTGTCAAGAGGACGACAGTTAGAAAATCCCCTGCAAAGGTTGCTGCTGTACACTTGGATAATATTTCCTTCCATCTTGAAGATGGAGCAGCAAAATGGAAGTTTGTAATTCAAAGGAGAGTGGTTGTGGAAAGAGAACTGGGCAAGGATGATGTGGAGGTTAAAGAGGTCATGAACCTGATTAAATTTGTTGGATTAATGAAAACTGTTAGTGGGTTATCTCAGTGTTTTGAAGGTTTGGTTAAAGAGTTTGTGGTGAACATCCCTGAGGACATTTCTGATAAAAACAGCAAAGAGTTTTGTAAGGTGTTTGTTAGAGGGAAGTGTATCAAGTTTTCTCCAACTGTGATTAATAAGTTCCTAGGAAGAGGAACAGAATGTGATTGTGAACTAGAAGCCACAAACAATGAGGTCTGTAAGGAAATAACTGCTAGACAGGTCAAGAGTGGCCTAGCAAGAAACATCTCCCTGCTGGAAAGCTAACTGTGAAATATGCTATCTTGCACAAGATAGGGTCAGCAAATTGGGTACCAACCAATCACATCTCTACAATCTCAAATGCTCTTGGAAGGTTCATATTTGTTGTTGGAACCAAGCTGAATTTTGATTATGGTAGATTCATGTTTGAACAAATTGTCAAACATGCTTCTACAAATGTAGTGAAGCTGCCCATAGCTTTTCCCTCAATGATTTGTGGGATAATCCTAAGCCAGCAACCTGGAATTCTAAGCACAAATGATATTCCTAGTAGAAGAAAACCTCCCCTGTCAGTTCATTACAAATTATTTGAAGGCAATCATGTCAATGACATTGTCATGACATCTGCTGTGAAGAAGCCAGCCTCTCAAGGTGGTCTGATTGCTGAATTGAAAGAAACTTGTAAGGAATTAGAGACTGGGATAAGGGTAGCTAAAGCCAGGAAAGAAGATTTGGAGGTTCTGATTAATACCTTGGAGCAAGGTGATAGAGATAATGTTGGACAGGCCAAGGAAACAGAAGCCCAAACCTCCAGTGAGAGGTCTGGATCTCAAGATGAATCAAGTGGCAGTTCTGGTTCTGAAGCTGATGAAGATGCAAGCTCCTATGAATGAGTTTTGTTGAATATTGTTCCCTACTATTCTGATGATGTGCTGTTCTGATGGTTTTTTTGGCAGTCATGTTTGATGCCTTGATGTATTTTTTGGGTTCTTTTTTATTTCTCTGGATTTTATCTCAGCTTATATAGATGTGTTTGTTTGTGGTTCTGTAACACCTAACAATATGTTTTGACATTCTATGTGACATTCTGTTGGACTAATAGACATTTATTTTGTCTCATTGGTCTCTTTGGTCTCTTTTGGCTAAAAAGGGGGAGAAGTAGCTAAAGGAGTTGTAGCTAAAGAAGCTATGCTATAAACAGATGAAAGATGATATTGAAGATGATGCATGTTGGAGATAATCTGTTTAGTATAGGTGTTGTTGAAAGAGATGTCAGATGGGGAGGTGTATGTTACAGGTGTTATTGAAGGAGAAGACTGAGGGGGAGAAGAAGCACATGTGTGTTTAATGTGTGTTTACTAGTTGATATTTTAGCTAGTAAATGTATGTTTTATTACTTCTGCTGCTAAACTACTGATGTGTTTGTTTTTACTCTTATGAATAAATGGTTTGATGTATGTTTTAGCCAAAATTTGCCAAAGGGGGAGTTTGTTGGTTCTATGTGTTCTTTACCTTTTATCCTGTTTATATTGTTCAGATATTAGTGTTGTGACATTACCTTCGACATCTCATATCTGATACCAGAATTTCACTGTCGAACTTCTCTTTCGACTTCACTAGTTGGTTCATCACAAAAGATTATCACTGAATCTTTATTGACATTCTCAGTCCAATCCCATTACCTAAGATCATCTATGATCACATCCCTGTTGATCACTGCCTGCTTATTCACTAGGTCGAACAACTTGTATCCTCTAGTTGAATGATATCCTATCAGGATCATCTGACTCAACTTGTCATCAAGTTTTCTTCTCAACTGATTTGGCACCTGTCTATGTGCTATAGATCCAAACACCCTCATATGACTCAAGCTAGGCTTGACACCAGACAAAGATTCTTCTGGCGTGATTCCTTCTAGCTTCTTCGTCGGACATCTGTTCAGAATATATGTCGCAGTCGACACACCTTCTCCCCATAATTCTTTGGATAGATGCTTGCCTTTCAACATCCTTCTAACCATATTCATAATGGTTCTATTCTTCCTTTTTGTGACTCCATTCTGTTGTGGAGTGTAGGGTGGCACCACCTCATGCACAATCCCTTCTTTCACACATAATGCATCGAAGTCTTTCGACACATATTCTCCACCATCATCAATCCTCAAAATCTTAATCTTTCGACGCTCTGTCTTTCGATCATAGATTTAAACTTGGAAAATACCTCGATCACTTCACTTTTCTTCTAGATCAAGTAAGACCATAATTTTCGACTGAAATCATCTATGCATGTAACAAAGTATTTGTTACCTCCAATCGAATTCACCTAGAGAGGACCACATACATCAGAGTATATTACTTCAAGAATTGCCTTCGACTTGCTTCCTGCATCCTTACTGAAGTTGTTCTTATGTTGCTTTGCCTGCACACATTCTTCACACACTTCGTTTGAAATGTCGATTTCTGGTAATCCTGAAACCATATTTCTTCTCTTCAAATCTCTGATGTCTTTGAAATGGAGATGGCCAAGTCTATAATGTCATATCCATTCATCTCTGTTGGCTGCTGTTGCAAGGCACTTATGCTCCATCACATTAAGCTCAATCTTGAAGGTTTTATTCTGAGACATTGTAGCCTTCAAGATCAACCTTCCATTTAAGTCAAGAACTCCCATCATCTTGTCTTCAATCGACACCTTGTAGTTCTTTTCTATTAACTGCCATATGCTGAACAAATTTCTCTTCAGGCCTGGTATGTACAACACATTTGAAATAACTGACCTCTTGCCATCTTTCCTCATAATCAGAACATCACCAACACCTCCAACTGCTAGAGTGTTGTCATTTGCAAATTTCACCATGTTCTTCATTGAGGGCTTTATGTTGACAAACCACTATTTTTTCCAAACATGTGTGATGAGCATCCTGAGTCCAACTACCACTGGTCCTTGAATCTCTCTTCTTCTCTTGTTGTAACCATCAACAACGTCTCTTCTTCTTCATGTTTCGCCAACTTTGGCTAAGTTTCTTGATTCTTCTGCTTTTTTGGAAAATCACTAGAATAGTGACCATACCTTTGACAATTGTAACACTGAATGTGACTTTTGTCTGCCTTTTGACCACCACCTCTTCCTCTACCTACGACACCACCTCTTTGGTTGCCTTGGTTCCAAGGTTTTCTCTTATTCGACCAGTTTCCTTCTTGCTGATTTCGACCAGTCGAATTGTTGTAACCTCCTCTGTCTTTGTTGCCATTCCAGCTTCCTTTTCCTTTTCTTTCTTTTGTTTATTGAGCCTGCAAAGCCATATCACTCTTCGACTTTCCTGCAGCTCTTTCAGCCATTCTTTGTTCATGAGATTCAAGCGTCCCTTGAAGCTTTTCCTTTGTCAATTTTGACAAATCTTTCGACTCTTCTATGGTTACTACCACGTGGTTGAACTTTGGATCCAACGACCTCAAGATCTTTTCAACAACCGATCTTGATGTCAACACTTCTCCACATACCTTGATTTGATTCACCAGTTTCGTAATCTTGGTGAAGAAGTCAGTTATGCTTTCACTGTCTTTCATTTGAAGCAATTAATATGTTCTTTTGTGAGTTTGTAACCTCACCTCTTTCACCTTCTCCGCGCCTCCAAACGTTTTCTCCAAAACTTCTCATGCTTCTTTCGCTGACTCTGTATGACTAACCTTTTCAAAGTTATTTGCATCAACAGATTGATGGATTATAAAGAGAGCTTTATAATCTTTCTTCTTCAATTCTTTATGTGCAGCCTTTTCTTGATCTGTTGCGGCTTCTGCAAGCGTTGGTACTCCTTCCTTCACGAGATCCCAAAGATCTTGATAACAGAACACAACATTTATCTGCTTGCACCAATTCTCATAATTGTTGTTCTTGAGAATCAGAAGATTTGTTGGAAAATGCCCGTTTGGATGATTCATTGCCATGGTGATTTTCTTCCCACGAATCGATTAAACCGGAGGTCTTGATACTAGATGATGGAAATCCCCTAAAACCTATGGAGAATTTCAATCAATCTTGATGAACAAGATTGTTATTACCCACACAATGGCAATGAAAAGAAAGGAACAATGGAGAAAGAGATAGTGTATAGAACGATGAAGGAGAAGAGTAATATAATTTTGCAGAGTTTCTCTCTGCCCACAAACTGTGGAAAACTTTTTATTCACTTTGCAACTGCAAAATACTGTGAATACAATATTATGAATGCTCTATTCACTTCTATATGAAAATAAGGGTTACTCACTCTATTTATAGATTTAGTTAACTTGGACCTTAAGTCAAAGCCCAAAACTATAAAAGCCCAAAATTATAAACGTCCAAAATAGCTAACACTATTTAACACACTAGGTGGTTCGACACTTCCTTGCTTCTGTCGAGCAACCTGCTTCGAAACAAGGAATTACAATTCAACACGCTTGAGGAAAAAAACTAAATGTGAGCACCGTCATATTCTTCACAATGCTAATGCACTGTCGCCATCACCACCGCATTATGACGATGCTCAACGTTAACCATATCTCGCTCAACCACTCATCTTATTCTGACTCTCAAATGGACAGCCAAGGCGTGAAAAGGACGTCGTCGGCATTGAACCCAACGGATGAATTCCGCAGCAACTCAACATATCCCCGAGTCGTGCTAAGAACGAAATCGAAGCGAAGAACGATGCGGAGGACAAAGAGCCAATATCCTACTCCGTTCAAATCTTACAAGCGCAAGCGATAGGAAGAAACAGAATCGGGATCAGGACCAGAAATGTACCGTATTGAATCCTCGATTGCGAACAGGTATAATCCTCCTCTCTTGATTCGATTTGCTTTCTTTTTCTTCCGTTATGGTTTTTTGTTCTTTGTTAGCTTCCTTTGAATGTGCTTTTTTTCTTCTTGATTCTATTACCCTGCCCATTTCTGTCCCCTACATCTGGCTTTCGTTGTTTCTGGCAGCGTTTCTGTTGGTTGAGCAGGGTGGTCGAAGGATGGTTCTGTTTAGAGGGTGCTGAATTTAGGGAGTGGAGGAGGTTGAAGAGGGAAGGAAAATGGAGGGGTTCTGTTACACAGTGGTTGAAGGAATTAGTTGGCAGTGGAGATGGATTATACAGGGTGATAGTGGAAGAGTTCCATTGAATTGGAGGTTGAGTTTTTGACGGTGAAGATTGAAGCTCTTGGTTGAGAGGAAGATTGAAGATCTTGGTTGAGAAGAAATATTGAAGCTCTTGGTTGAGGGTAGCTTTTTATAATAATCTCTCTCTCCAAAATCAGTTATAAACTCAACCTAAATTCCAATGAAATTCAATCTAAATTTACTTCAAACCCACGAAACAGTTAGGGTAGTTAGTATTCTGTTATGAAACTGCTTATGAGTTTGTTATTTTCTATTAGGAGGTTAGTTAATGAAGCTTTGATTGTGTTAGTATTTGTTAGCTTTGGATGAATGCAATTCCTGTAAAGTATTATTGGTTATTTTTAGTTAATTAATTAGAAGTTAGAATGTTGATTTAGTCATGTTTAATCAGTATGTGGATTGAAGTCCGTTTTGTGAGTTGGAAATATTATGCAATTAGGACTTGTTTCATGAGCTGTTGGTGGCAGCTAGTGTGACTCGGGTTGTATTACTAAATTGAAATGTATCTTGGGTTAATTTGGATTGAATAGAAGTTGGTTGGTCAAGTTTGTTAATTGTTAAAATCAAATTATTGAGTCATTGTTAGAATTGTGTAAGAGGTTGTTAGTTGACAATAGAAGTTAGAAACATTCTATTTGGGTTAATGAAAGAAATTAGCTTGTGATAAAATGTTAATTGGTTAGTTGATGCGGAGTTAATCGTGAAATCTCTTTGATTTTCTGTTAAACTGAAACAAGTTAGTTATATTAGGATTGGAAAAATGTTAGAAAAATATGATTGGTGTGCATTTTCATGTATAATTCCATCAAGAGTTTGTTTATGTAACTTGTTCGTTATGGGTGTGGTATTGATGAATTGATATAGGAAATAGGTTCCATTGTTAGGCTTGGAAATTGCTTGGTTTAATGGTTCAGATGACTTGTTTTTTTTCTTTCTGTTTTGGTGTTACGGTGGAATTGAGTCATGTCCTAATATTTTGCTTGCAATGTGATGCAGGGCAGGTTGGAATTCGGCTTTCGGTTGAGTGAATGCAACATGAAGAATGACCAAGATCCTATTAATTGACATTTTCAAATGGCAAGTCATGTAGCTAGTAGAAAGATGCATTGTATTAGCGTAATATTCATTGTGTAATATTCCATACTCATGTAAAACTTCAATGCCTATGGAATGAGCCGATACTATTCTTGATTTTGAAAAATGATGAATGTAAGATTTTACTCAAATACAAAGGTCTCAAAATTTATGATGTGCCTATGTGAGCATGTATGAAAGAGATGTCATGTTTTATGCTTAAAACGGAACTTTCAAATTGTTGATTTTGGTCAACGGGTAAAAAGGTAAATTGACATTCAACTCATATGGTTACACTTGAATCCAACGATCATATACCCCAAAATCATGTCAATTGGTTTGTAAATGTCATTTTGTTTGAATGGAAATCACATTTGTTTGAACATGGAAGGATGATGGATGTAATAGCAATTGGTTTACAAGTTGGTTTAACACTTGAATGTGGTAAGATTATCATGGGTTTTGAAATGGTATGTTGTAATGCAAGTTACAATAGTTGGTTCAAATAGATCAAAAATGGTTTGTGGAATGGTTTGTGATGAGTTGACTTTGGCCAACTGGTTGGCCAAAAAGTCAATTGTTGACCAAAGTCAACATTTGGCCAACATGTATTTTTTGACATTTTTCTCATGTAATGGACACTTGTATGATTATACCATGAACATGATTGATATTTTGGTTGAGATGGATTGGATGAACTTGAATCTGAACATGTTTGAAATTAGACTGAAGTGAAAACAACTTGACATGACTTGAAATAGACATGACTTAAGTGTGAATGGAATCAAAGTTGGCAAGAATTGAATATTTCTAACAATGGATTACCAAAGCTTAAGGACTAAACCAATAGCTTGCAATAGAATGGAATTAATGCTAGGATCCATGAATGGACCATTAGACATAAACCAAATGACATAGCAATCACTCAAATGGTCAAGGACATGTATGAGCAAAGGCATGGCAACAGATAAAGTGAACATTAACCAGATGAAAATAGGTTAAACAATGCATGACCTTGGACTAGGCATGAGGGTGATCCAGATGAAGTTCCATGAATGGAGAGAGAATAAGAGTTATAGACTCAAGATGAATGGATTTATACCCAAGGAAACAACATGAATGAACCATGAACAAGAGGTTGAGTGAAGCACACAATGGGTGAAGAATCACATGAAACTAGGGTTAGGAGGCTATCCAATGAGTAGGAGACACCATTAGGGTTTAGATAGCCAAGACAAGGCCCAGAGACGCTTCCAAGGATTCCATCATCATATCACCAAGGATTAGGGTTTGGAACCCTGAAGATTACTTTGATGACACCTTGTTGAATCCACACCTCCACAATAAACAATTAGGGTTTCAACCCATATGATGAGCAAAACCATAATCTTCAGGAAAAAGCCTTGATTTTCAATAACCACAACCTTGAATCTGTGATGCTTGTTAGCAAATGTTAATCATGGATGAGTGATGCACATGAATGAGGCATGAATTAGTATAGATGGATATTAAGTTATAGGTTAGATGAAAAGGAAAAAGGGAGGGCAATTTTTTTGGTACAACAGCATCTTGTAACAAATAAACTTTTATTAAAACTATTTGTTTGATTCTTAAGGAGGTTATCCTTGAGAAGACAAAGAAGGTTGTTCTTTATGAGTCCTTGAGGAGACTAAGGTTTAGTTGGATCCTTGAGAAGACAAAGAAGAGTATTCTTTGTGTGTATTATAATCTGTTGATTATAGTGGATTAAGTCCTTGTGTATAAAGTAAATCACCTTGGCGGGTGGACTGGATTAACTTTGAATTTCAAGCGAACCAGGATAAAAATATTTGTGTTTTTATCTATTCATTATTTAACTTATTAGTGGTGTTTTTGTTTTTAAAACCCAATTCAACCCCCCCCCCCCCTCTTGTGTTTTTCACACCTTCAATTGGTATCAGAGCTCTGGTTCTGATTGTGATAAAAAGTTTTTATCAAAACCTCACAGTGTTCAGTACCGATCCAGTTGTGTGAGAAACAATGGTTGCTGCTAACGTTGTTAATAATAATGATTGATATCTATACAGTGCTAAACCACCTATTTTTTATGGTGAAAATTGACTACTGGAAAGACAAAATATAAAGTTTCTTTCTTGGTTATGATGTTGATCTTTGGGATCTCGTAGTTGATGGATATGTTCACCCAGTAAATGCTGAACGAAATACTTTAGCAAGAAGTCTTATGTCTGATCAACAAAAGAAAGACTTCAAAAATCATCATAAGACCAGAACTATTTTGCTTAATGTTATCTCTTATACGGGGTATAAGAAGATAGCAAACAAAGATTCTACCAAATCCATTTTTGACTCTCTGAGAATGAATCATGAGGGAAACGCTCAAGTAAAGGAAACAAAATCCTTGGCCTTAATACAAAAATATGAGGCTTTCAAAATGGAAGATGATGAAAATGTTGAAACTCAGAGAGAACTATTTTTGTCTTTCTGAAATGTTGGAAAAGTACCAGAGTCTTGAAAGCAAATACAAAGACCTTAAACAAGTCCAAGTAACTGCTTCTGAAACTCATAGAGAACTTGAGAATGATATTTCCTCGCTAAACTAAAAATAATTTTCATTAGAAAGTAATAACTCTACTTTGAAAAGCAAAATTTCAAAACTACAAGAGCAAATAACTTCAGAAGTTTATGGTACTGATTGCATCATCAGATATGACAGAGCATTCCAGTACTTTCTGGATAAAAGCATAGATAGAAGAAAAATGGCTTCCTTAATCTATGGAGTTAGCAGAAATGGAAAGAAAGGTTTGGGTTGTACAGAAACTACAAAACCTGACGAAAGTCAGAAGGTCAAACCAAAACCTCTCTATGTGCATTTCATGCCTGTTGGCACTGAGTCTGATATTACTGCATAGACACAGAAGCATACTAAGGATAGGAACTCCGTTATGAAACCTAAGTATCATGCACAAATCTCCCATGACTATCCTTCTTCTAAAAGACCCAAAGTTATGAGAAACTCTAGGAAAACTAACAAAAGAGGACCCAGAAAATGGGTACCTAAGGATAAAATCATTTATGTTGCAGACATCCTTAACAGCTCAGCTGAGAGATTAATCATGGTACCTGGACAGTGGATGCTTGCTACACATGAAGGGCAGAAGGTCTATGTTCCTAGATTTGGAACTTAAGCCTGGAGGCTTTGTTGGTTTCGGAGGAAACCAGAAAGGAAAGATCATTGGCTCTAGAACCATTGGTAATAGTAAACTTCCTTCTATTACTAATGTTCTTTTAGTTGATGGTCTAATGCATAACCTATTGTCTATTAGCCAACTTAGTGACAATGGTTATGATATCATTTTAAATCAAAAGTCCTATAAGGTTGTTAGTCAGAAAGATGACACAATCCTTTTTAATGGAAAGAGGAAAAACAACATTTATAAAATTAGAATTTATGATCTTGAATATCAAAATGTAAAATGTCTAATGTATGTTAATGAAGAGCAATGGGTCTGACATAGACGTTTCGGTCATGTTAGCATGAGAAGGATTTCTCAGCTAAATAAGCTTGTTTTAGTCATAGGTGTTCCCAAACTAAAGTTGGTTTCAGATGCTCTTTGTGAAGCATGTCATAAAGGAAAATTTTCTAAAATATCTTTCAAAGCTAAAACTATTGTTTCTACCTCTAGACCATTATAACTTCTGCATATTGATTTGTTTGGACCAGTGAAAACTGCTTCTATCAATGGAAAGAAGTATGGATTAGTCATTGTTGATGACTACAGTCGTTAGACATGGGTAAAGTTCTTGAAACACAAGGATGAGTCTCACTCTGTATTCTCAACCTTCTGCTCACTAGTGCAAACATAAATGAATTGCAAAATAGTCAAAGTCAGAACTGATCATGGTGGCAAATTTGAAAATAAACATTTTGAAAATATTTTTGATTCAAATGGTATTTCTCATGATTTCTCCTGTCCTATAAATCCACAACAAAATGGATTTGTAGAAAGGAAGAATAGGACTTTACAAGAAATGGCCTGCACCATGATCCAAGAAACTAATATGGCTAAGCATTTATGGGAAGAAGTTGTTAACACATCGTGTTATATTCATAACAGGATTTCTATCCGACCTATTATGGGTAAGACTCCTTATGAATTGTGTAAGAACAGAAAGCCCAACATTTCTTACTTTCATCCTTTTGGATGTGAATGCTTTATGTTAAACACTAAAGAGAATCTTGGCAAGTTTGACTCTAAGGCACATAAGTGTTTACTGTTAGGATATTCTGAACACTCTAAAGGCTACAAAATCTTTAATACAAAAACACGAATTGTTAAGGAATCAATTCATGTTAGATTCAATGATAAGCTTGACCCTAAAAAGTCAAAGTTAGTTGAGAAATTTACAGATCTGAAGATCAATCTTTCAGAATCTGAAGAAAAATAATCAGAAAGTAAAGCTAAAGAATCTGAAGAAACGACTCAACCAGAAGAAATCATTGATCCAACTCATCAGAAGAAGAGTAGATCAAGAAATTCTCATTCCGAAGAACTGATTCTAGGAGACAAGAATGCTTCAGTCAGAACTAGATCTTCATTCAGACCCTCTGAAGAAACTCTTCTAGGTTTGGTGTCTCTGATAGAACCCACCTCCATTGATGAAGCTCTTCTAGATAATGAATGGATTCTGGCCATGCAAGATGAACTGAATCAATTCACCAAAAATGATGTTTGGGATCTTGTTCAGAAACAAAAAGGCTTCCATATCATTTGAACCATGTGGGTTTTCAGAAACAAGCTAAATGACAAAGGCGAAGTTGTCAGAAACAAAGCTCGACTGGTAGCACAAGGTTATAGTCAGCAAGAAGTTATAGACTATACAAAAACTTTTGCTCTAGTTTCCAGGTTAGAGTATATTCGTCTTTTAATTTCTTTTGCAGTTAATCATAACATCATACTTTATCAGATGGATGTTAAGAGTGCATTCCTGAATGGTTATATTTCTGAAGAAGTCTATCTGCATCAACCTCCTGGTTTCAAAAGTTCTCAAAATCTTAACTTTGTTTTTAAATTGAAAAAATCTCTTTATGGTATAAAGCAAGCTCCAAGAGCTTGGTATGATAGACTAAACAACTTTTTGTTGGAAAATGATTTTACCAGAGGAAAAGTGGACACAACTCTCTTTTGCAAAACCTTCAAGAATGACATTTTGGTTATGCAAGTATATGTTGATGATATTGTTTTTGGTTCTGCTAATGCGTCGTTGTGCAAGGATTTTGTTAAGTCTATGCAGACAGAATTTGAAATGAGTCTGATGGGAGAACTGTAGTTATTTCTGGGAATTCAAATTGATCAAAGACCAGAAGGCACGTATATTCATCAAAAAAAAATATACAAAGGAACTTCTGAAGAAATTCAACTTATCAAAATGTAATTTAGCAAAGACTCTAATGCATCTTAAATGCATTCTAGAGAAAGAATAGGTAAGTAGTAAGGTAAATCATAAGCTTTTCAGAGGTATGATAGGTTCTCTTCTATATCTAACAGCATCTAGACCTGATATCTTATTTAGTGTATGCTTATGTGCTCGCTTATAATCAGATCCTAGGAAAACTCACTTAATTGTTGTTAAGAGAATCTTTAGGTATCTGAAAGGTACTACTGATCTTGGTTTATTTTATAGAAAATCAAGAAGTATAAATTAGTAGGCTATTCTGACGCTGACTATGCTGAAGATAAAATTGAAAGAAAAAGTACTCTTGGAAGTTGTCAATTTCTGGGAGATAACTTAATCTCATGGTCCAGCAAGAGACAGTCAATAATTGTGTTATAAACAGCTGAAGTTGAATACATCGCAGCTTCTGGATACAACACTCAAATACTTTGGATGGAAAGTCAGCTAGAAGATTATCAGATATCTGAGAGTAACATTCCTATTCTCTATGATAATACTTCTTCTATCTATTTGTCTAAGAATCCTATCTTACATTCTAGGGCTAAGCATATTGAAATAAAACATCACTTTTTACGTGACTATGTTCAGAAGGGAATTTTTCACTTAAAACTTGTTGATACAGACTATCAATGGGATGATATCTTTATAAAACCCCTTATTGAAGATAGATTCAAATTCATTCTGGAAAACCTATTTATGAAACCGCGTCTAGAATGAAAAGATGTTATTCATAATGTAAAGTTTCTAGAACTCTAGGTAAGATTCTGAGATTGTTTTGCTTTCTGACTCTGAAACTTGAGGCTTTCTGAAGTAAGGAAGTTTTCATGAATCATAAAGGTTCTGATTAGAAGCAATCTTATCGATTTGTCTTCCGATTCTGCACAGTTGCTGCATTTAATGGTTGTCTTTTCGTTTGATTTTGTGTGGTTCTTAGTGGAGACATTTGTCCCACTTTCTGAGCATGCGTGATTAAAGCGTGACACATTGGGTTTAACAATTATTGGAATTAGGTCGAAACCTTTACACCCTCATGACTTCGCACACCTTTTTATCATCATTGAAAAAAATTGTCTATTTAAACTCCCATCACTCACATTTTCACACTACACGCACATTTATCCTACACTTTCAAGTTTTTCAAACCTCAAACTCTCTCTCTCTCTCTCAACTGTTCTTCATCTTCATCCTCTCTCTCTCTCAATGGCTGAACAACAATCTTCAATGGATCAACAATCTTCAAAAACTGTTGAACAACAACAACATACTGAAAGCAACATACTGGAAGGTATTCCGGAACTTACTCTCTACACTCTAGTCAATGAACTTACAATTATGTGCGAAACTATCGTGGATTTCAAAAACCTGAAGGAGAGTGGTTTTGATTTCACAGAAACCCTGAATGTTTAAGGAAGGAACACATTTTTCAAGAGACTCACAGGTCTAGTTTATCCTATGCTAGTCAAACAATTTTGGGTTCATGCCACTGCGGAAAGGGAAAGAATTACCTCCTATGTGATGAATAGGAAAATTGTCATCACTAAAAAGTCCATTGCGGACCTTATTGGTCATGATGTCAAAGGTAAAAGAGTTCACAGTGCAACCATCACAACTAAGAGGTACACTGATATCTCTTCAGCCATCTTCAAAGAAGGAACTAGTTTTGCTGATGAAAAGGGTCCCAATGCCAAAGATTTAACCAAAAATTTAAGGGTATGGTTCAAGATTATTCTGGGGTGCATCAATCACATTCCAAGTACCAATAACTCTGACTACATCAACACACGTCAAAATATTATGTTGTTCCTTCTGGAAAAGGGAGTTAAGATGGGATTGCCACCACTTCTATTCAAATTCATCAGGGATTCTATCATAGAATTCAGAACTGGTGGATCCTCCAAGAAAGCCAGAAGCAAGTTCATACCAAATGGTCAGTTAATCTCAGACATTCTGGTGGAGAGTGGCGTGGTAGATGACCTTCCCTTCAGTGGGTTGACAGAAGAGATGGTAAAGGATGATGGGAAAGTGTTTTGGGGTAAGAACTTTAAAAGTGTGTGTCTCATCTCTAAATTTTGAAGACCATAAATCGTTTTGACCCAAGGATGATATCTGTGGTACAAGAAATCTAATAGATGATTATCCCATCTTCACCAAAGCGGATCCTCCACAGGTTCTGATGGCTTATCTGGAAAGTTGTCTCAAGGATGGAATCGACCCATTGGTGGATCCCTTTAATCTCCCAGAATGAAGATGAGGTGCCTCTAAGTGAGCGCCAGAAGGCTATGATTCTAAAGGAAACGTCTAGGGTCGTTCAACCCTCAAGAGCTTCCGGTAAGTTTCCTTCTACTGACACTTTTGATTTTGTTTCTATTCCATCTAGAATCTTACCACCTACACTTCCATCTCATTCTACCTTTTTTGAACCACTTTCATTACCAACACCAGAAATAACTCCACATATTTCAACACATGTTATCAAAATACCACCACCATAATCCACTTAAACTGTAGCAATATATGTCATAGAAACTCCTATAGTTTTTGTTCTCGTTTTAGAACAACCATTGATACCACCTCCACCATCTCATCCACAGTTACAAACTACACCCATCTCAACACCATCAAATATTTCTTCTCCCCAACCAATTAATCCAAATGTTTCAACACCTCGAACATATCCTGTCAGAAGTGCTTCTGATAAACATGTTTTTGAAGGCACTACTGAAGGAATGTTTGATTTTGAACCAGAAATCACCTCACCAGAATCATCCCCCTTCATTCAATCCTCACATTTCTCCGTCTTTGATCCTGACTTTGATGAGTCCAGAATCAATCTAACCATTAAATATCCCAAAGTCCAAACATCATCTTCTCATGAACTTGGTAAGATTCGAATGGAGTTTGATTCATAATCTAAGAGACGTTTGGAGACAGCAATGACTGTTAGTCATTTTTCTGCAAACCCTGTTGCAAGTGATTCAGAATGGGAAGCCTATAGAAGCTGGATGAATTCTGAGGTCTCCAAAATGAAGGATCTTGAGTATACCTTAACAGAAAGCAAATTTCATTATGGGTTCGTGCCCTTAATGGAATTATGGAAGCTGAGGAATTCTCAAATATGCCTTCCTGCACCAGAAGTCAAAGAGGCCTCTCTAGAACCCATGGAAGAAGAAAAAGAAGCTCTGACAACACAACCTACTCAGAACATTGAATTTGATGCTCCATAACCTTCTGTTCCTAAACATGAAGACTCTTCTATGGAAGAAGCTCTAACCCAGATCATAGTCTCTGAAGCTTCTGCATCTCAGCCTATTCCAGTTTCTCTTCTGAGAACCATCAAGCATATTAAGGCTGATAATGCAGAGGTCAATGAGAGTCTAGATAAGCAACATCTGATGTTTCAGCTGATTCTATCAAAACTTACTCCTCCTCCTTCTCCAACTCCTCCCTATAACCCCTAGAATTTATTTACTTTAACTTTTTCGCATTTTTCTTTTGGTTCTTATTAACTGTACTCTGCACTTCCTTTTGGCATGTTTTTTAATCAATGAAGTTATTTTGTTTCTCTTTATTTCTTTTGTCTTTTATCTTTTTGATTGATGACAATGGGGAGAAAATATAACATTCTAAAGGGGAAGAATTAAGAGTTTATTTTGATATCTAAATTCCTAAGTAGAAACCCAAACATTGTTTAAATGTTTTTGTTAACAAATACTTTAAGAAAAGTTTGTTAAGTGTTTTTGCAGGGTTAAATGTCAAGAATCAAAATGGTTTGTTAAGCTTTTTTCTCAAGAATCAGAATGATTCTCAAAGAAGTTTATGAAGAAAGGTCTTCTAAAGAAAAGTTTCTGAAGAAAAGTCTACCAAAAGGATGATGTTATCAACCAGTGTTTTGGACAACATCAATAAACTTCTGAAGTTAAACCAGATTCTGACTATTTATTCATTTTGATTCATTTTGGTACTTCAAAAGGTAAATCAAGAATATGTTATTTCATTATGAGTTTATATTTATAGGACTATACATCTCAAGGGGAGCTTTGTGCTTCTGCAAGATGTATTCTTCTGTGATTACCCTATACAAAACTGTTAATCAAAATACATGTTTTATCATCATCAAAAAGGGGGAGATTGTTAGAACACGATTTGGTTTTGAATTTATACCTTGAGTTTTGATGATAACAATGTTGTATTTATGTGAGAATAATTTTCCCTAATGGTTTGTTATTGTGTAGCTTTAACAAACAATTCTGATTCTGATCATATGACGTGTAACATCATCAGTTTCTGAACTTTGCATTCCAAATTCGCTTTTGCACTTCTTTTAGAAGTTCTGAAAGATTTAAATATTGATGCTGCAATGTTCTCTATGCTTCTGTGTTACCTCACCCATCAAAAGCTTTTAAGGAGTCTCTATATTGTTGTTGCAATGTTCTCTCAGTTTTTGCTTCTAGACGTGAATTTGATCAACAAGCTTCTGAAGAATGGAAAGATTTTAAAGTTGTGCTATGTAGCTGAAGATCTCAAGACAAACGATTGAAGTTATCAAGGTTATGACTGAAGATTCTGAAGACACTGAAGAACTCAAGCCAGACTACTGATGTTGTCAATGTTCTGACCCAAAGTTCTGAAGTTTCTGAATCCATCTCTCTACTTCTTCACTTCATGCTTCAATCATCTTTTATCAGAAGTTAATGAATCTTAAGGTAAGATCAAATGGGAATGTGATCAAATAGTATATAGTATAAATCGAACAACTTTTCCACTACCTGATTTCATGGGCAATGACTGTACTATTCATCACACCTGTCACTGAATATATGGGAGAAATGGCAGTATGTGGTATCATTCCTTTCTCATCCAACAGTGGACCGCCGCTCAAGGAGCTTTCCCCATTTTCCCTCCAGCGATCACATACGCTATATAAGCATGCATTGGAGACTTGAAGAGATTGCTGATCTACACAAGTATTTTGACAAGCTAATTTTCTTTGTGAAAAGATATCATCTTTTGTATACGATGTTCTTTTATGTAAATCTTCTTTTGAAGAAGCATATTGTAACACATAAACTTTTAGTCAAACTATTTGTTTGATTCCTTAAGGAGGTTATCCTTGAGAAGACAAAGAAGGTTGTTCTTTGTGAGTCTTTGAGGAGACTAAGCTTTAGTTGGATCCTTGAGAAGACAAAGAAGGGTATTCTTTGTGTGTATTGGAATTTGTTGATTATAGTGGATTAAGTCATTGTGTATAAAGAAAATCACCTTGGCGGGTGGACTAGATTAGCTTTTAGTTGTAAGCGAACCAGGATAAAAATATTTGTGTTTTTATCTCTTCATTATTTAACTTGTTGGTGGTGTTTTTGTTTTGGAAAAAGATTTTGCTTTTAAAACCCAACTCAAACCCCCCCCCCCTTTCTTTTGTTTTTCACACCTTCAGTTGTTGCTTGTTATGTTACAATGTTAATGTTAATCATGTTGTGGTTGTTGTTGCTTGTTATGC
Source organism: Lathyrus oleraceus (assembly GCF_024323335.1). Lineage (NCBI taxonomy): Eukaryota > Viridiplantae > Streptophyta > Magnoliopsida > Fabales > Fabaceae > Lathyrus > Lathyrus oleraceus. Next base: position 298,453,900 of record NC_066580.1, on the reverse strand, counting down.
TACAGTGTAGTGTTTATTTAAGTTACACTTTATTGCTATTTTGGTTAACAATATACTGCTGATTGTTGTTGCTTGTTATGTTACAATGTTAATTCTAGTTTATATTTTCAAAACAGGTTAACATTCTAAAAGCTGTTTATATTCCAAAATCTGGCTCAAGAGAATTCATACTATGGTGTGGTTCATAAATGGTTTATTTTTCTATGGAGACACAATACAAGTATGAAGCAATTTTGGAAGCTTCATTCGCCTTGTATTTTTTTTTCATGGCAACACAAAGTAGATCAACTTCAGATCATTTCACGAATCTTTTCAATAAAAGGTATGTTATTGTAGTGTTGTTGATACGTCTCGTGACTGTATATAAAATATACTTTATCAGGTACTTGACTACAAGTGCACAGTCCAGTCGTTTTAGTTTTAAAAGATATCGAACCCACAAGGACCGATGGTCAAACTAATGCTATCGATGATACTATGTTTAGCTAAGGAGATGATTTTTAGAGGTTTGGTTGAACAAAAATTAAATCTAAAGGAAGTTAAGTTTTTAAGAAAATATTAATAGGGGGATATCAGTATGGAACGCATTAATCGTCAGGGAGTCGATAAGTCACCAGTGTATATTTTAAGTACCAAATATCTTTCAGTAGAAAATACTTATTTAAAAGGCTTTATCTTACACTCTCGTGATTGTTGACTCGGACTATACTTTTAAGTCAGAATGTACGCTCTCGTTGTCCCATTTGAAGTTAAAAATACTTTTTGAAAATAAATAAGTTCTAATTGCATTTAAAGTGCTCTCGCTGTTTTTAAAATCAATGCCTAGTTTTTACTATCCAGTTCGACCCTCACGCTCTCGCGATTGTTGGTTCTCACCTTAGTTAATTTCTCAGTCTCGTGGTAAAACCGTATTAAATAGCTTCTCACTCTCGTGACAAAGTTAATTAACTTTAAATTAAAAACCACAACCAAAAAGATCGTTTGAGAAAAGAAGGTTTACACCGATTATTATTAAATCTCGTCTAATTAAATTGTTTACATACCGATACCGGTAGTTTAGCCGGACATGTTAAATAACGCAAACACAGACGAATATAACCAGATCAATAATAAAGCAAACATGATTAAAATAATAATAAAGCAATAATAATAATAATTGAATAAAAACCTGGAAATTGGATTAATAAAATATGTCGAATCTTGAAGTACTTGAGCAGTCCTCCACAGGTCGGTAGGATTCTGCTTCTTCGAAGTAATTGCTTAAACTAAATTAAATAAATTGCAGTAGTTCCCCAGTGTAGGAAACTACTACTTTGGCTACATGAAAAACGGAAAGGAAAAGGAAAAATCAAAGCTCTGAACGGAACGGTAAACAAATTGGGGTAAAAGAAAACAATATTGATGAAGAAAAATAATAGAAAAATAGAATTGTTGTGGAAAATAAATGCAGAGAAAGGTCTTGAAAGCTGGCTTCAGGGAGGAAAATTAAGTGTGCCCGTAGGTTTCCAACTTACATCCTTTTATATTCTCCATTTGGTCTTGGCAGTTTAGAGAAATAAGGGTGACTTGGTTGAGTGAGAAATTCATGGGAAAGTGGGTTGAGGAACGAGAAATATGGGCGTGTGGATCACTTCTGTTGACAAATTCAATACGCTTCTTTTGGCCTTGTGACGGTCGTGGTGGGCTTGTGACGGTCGTGACACCCAGGGCGTGACGGTCGTGATAGAGTTTATGACGGTCATCACATGCACAGGATTTGTATTTTCTGCTTTTCTGTTGTTTTCTCTTCTGTTTCTTCTTCTTTTCCTTCCTTTTCTATACTTTGCTCATTTAAACATGGGAATTGAAATACCTGCAAAAATAACTCGAACACTTGCAGAATAATCGGAATATAAATGAAAGTGGTATAATTTTTTAGTGTAAATTAAGGCAAATATACGATGTATTTTCGCGTTATCAAACTCCCCTAAACTAGAATCTTTGCTTGTCCTCAAGTGAATAATCAGTATAAAATTTGAAACACTAGTTAAACGCGAATACATAACACATTTTCAATTCGTACGTGGTTGTTAGGTACTTCGTTAAGATGACAGATACTCAAGTAAAATACTAAAGATACAGTGATGACACAAGCAATAAGCATTAACATAGATCTCTCCTTTGTACAAACCAGTTCGAATCATGCTATTATAGCTCAACCTAATGCTTCTCGTTCCTATTTCACCCGGTTTCATTCTAGCGCAATCATATTAAGCCATTTTCCTTTACACGCACTTAGTGAAGTAGCCGGTTAGTGGCTTTGATCCTTTTTAGCACGGGGTCTGGTACACTAGTGTGGTAACCCTTTATATATCCCATTTGAAGGTTGTGGGGGATCGAACCGTAGTTCTCCCTACCGAGTCCAGTACCAGGTACCTCTGAACCAACCAGCAACGGGTTTTTCTGTTCCTTTTGTATATCTTGCAATCGTTTGTATGGTGCATTTTCAATTTCTTGATAGTAAAAGTATGAAGGATCTTCTTAATTCATAGGCATCAATCACTTATATTCATCGAATCTTCACATGGTTTATGTTTAAGATGGTGCTAACTGCTAGTATAGACTACTAGGGGTTAATCTAGGACGGAGACTTAAGGTATCAGTATAATGGGTATTCAAACTGATCTCGCAAAAGTGAGAGATCTAAGGTGTCAGGACGGTATCAATCTTGTTAGATTTTTCTCAGCTTCCTAACAGAACCTATGTAAGACAACCTATATACTCGTAGGGTATGCATTTAACATAAAAACAAAAAAAAATTGTTATGGCAATTTAGATAGAAATAAATGAACGATTAGATACGAACAAATAAACGAAAGATAACATTTTTGTTATGGCTAAAAATAGAAACAAATAAAGGAAAGACAAGGATTCCCTCCCAGACTTAAACAAAGCATTATCCTCAATGCGACAAAATAAAGAATGAAAAGGGAAGAAACAGGAGGATTGCTACTCTTCGCCACGACATTGGGCTCTGCGTGCTCTAACTCTTGCTCGTGCACGTTCATTTCTACCACTCAAAGAAGGAAAACGCTTAAAATGCAAAGCATAAAAATAACAAAATCAATAACAAATTAAAAAGAGGCGGTTGTCTCCCACTAAGCACTTTGTTTAATGTCGTAAGTTCGACAGTAACATTGCGATACATTAGTTTTGGGGTTGAGCGGGCAGCTCTATAAGTCTTAGACTATTTGAATAGTCTCTACTGTAAATATTATGATAATGTTTTAATCGCTGCCCGTTTACCATAAATGGTTCACTATTTCTACCTTTGATTTCTATCGCACCGCTTTTAAAGACTTTTGTAATTTCGAAAGGGCCTGACCACCTAGATTTAAGTTTTCCCGGAAAAAGCTTAAGTCTTGAATTAAATAGTAGCACTACGTCGCCGACATTAAACTCTTTCCTAGATATACGTTTATCGTGCCATTTTTTGGTTCGTTCTTTGTATATCTTGGCATTCTCATAGGCGTCTAGTCGAAGTTCTTCCAATTCGTGAATGTCTAAAATTCGCTTCTCACCTGCGGAGGTATAATTTAGATTTAGGGTCTTAATTGCCCAATAAGCTTTGTGTTCTAACTCTAGAGGGAGATGACATGATTTACCATAGACTAATTTAAAGGGTGTGGTCCCTATTGGGGTCTTATAGGCTGTCATATAAGCCCACAGAGCTTCATTTAGTTTAGATGACCAGTCTTTTCTAGATATTCCGACAGTCTTTTCTAGAATTTGTTTAATCTCTCTATTCGAAACTTCGACTTGCCCACTGGTTTGTGGGTGATAAGGTGTTGCTACACGGTGTCAGACTCTATACTTCAGAAGAAGTTTTCCAAAGATATTTGATATGAAATGGGAGCCACTGTCACTAACTACTAGTTTTGGTACACCGAATCTAGGAAAGATTACGTTCTTGAACAGCTTAATCACTACTCGTGTGTCATTTGTCGGAGAAGCTACAACCTCGATCCATTTTGAAACGTAATCGACAGCTATGAGTATGTACTTATTACCAAAAGAAGACGGGAATGGTCCTATGAAGTCAATCCCCCACACATCAAAGACTTCCACTTCTAAGATGCCTGTTTGTGGCATTTCATCGCGTCTTGAAACGTTACCAGTGCGTTGGCACCGGTCGCAATTTATAACCGCATTATGGACATCTTTCCATAGAGTAGGCCAAAAAAGGCCATATTGAAAGATCTTAGCACAGGTTTTTGAAGTGCTAGTGTGCCCTCCATAGGGGGCGGAATGGCAATGAGAGATTATATCGACTATTTCATCCTCAGGAACACATCTGTAGCACCTCAAATTTGCACCTACCTTTTGTACATTCATTTCATATTAGGTCATTAACATAACATGGTCCATTGCATAGCATTGCATAGCCAGTTGCCCAAGTGCAAGCCATTCAGAAGATTTAGGTCAAACTGGTCAAGAGATCAGTCAATCAAGCAAGCAAGTGCAATTTCCATTGAGACAAGGCCCTAGGGTTGGTCCAACATGTTAACATGACCTAGGGGTCCTTTTGAAGTGATTTGGTCAAGGATTGGGTGCTCAGAAGTCATCAGTCAGTGTTCAGTCCCCCAGAAACCCTAGAAAGTCAACTATGGTCAACTGTGGTCAACTGTGCCTGATTTTATGGATTTCAAGGTGGGAGATGGTTTGAAAGGGTTCATTCATGTCCATACAAGTCTCATTTGTCATTTCAAAGATCAAGATTGAAGAATTTGAAGTCAGACAAGAAATTTCCAAAAATAGAAAGTTGACCTGTAATTGGAATTTGCCAAAAATAGAAAGTCTTGCTCCTCAAAATTACATCATCATACAAGATTCAAATGAATTTTTTCCCAACATGAAAGTTGAAGCTCTTGTTCTCCCATTTCCAAAAAGTCCAAGAACACTCATTTCTCATGTATGGTTGGCAAGTTATGATCAAATCATTCTCAAGAATTTTTGAACTTCAAAATGGCATATCTTCCAAACCATTTGGCCAAATTGGGTGGGGTTTTTTGCTACAAGTCCTATTTGATGTGCCCTATCCAAATCTTTCATCACAATTCACCAAAAATCTTCCAAGCAAAATGGCATTTTTTAAGTGGCATGAATTAAAAAGAGTGAGGTAAAAAAATGAGTTTTCAAATTAAGCCTTTCCAATGCTTTGTACCAATTGCTAAAGCTCATAAATCATGTTTGGGGTATGTTTGAAGCCCAAATTCGTGCATATGCATGCACCCTATACAACTTGTGTTGGTTTTTAGCAAATATGGCAAAAACATTTCATTAAACTAATTTCCAATTATCACTTCAATTAACCAAGCTTACAAACACTAAACAGACTATATATTTCACATTTTTTGCTGAGAAGCCCTAGCCACAACATACACAAACAGATCAAAAACTCTTTTTCTCTCAAACTCTCATTTCCTTCATCTGAGAATTTTGCTGAAAAAACTCCAAAGGAACTCGTGCCCTGTTCTTTGTACCATCATATACCAACCATTTGGAAGCCATTGCAAGCACCACTTCATAACTGTAAGCAAGGATACAGCCACTGTTGCACTAAGCTCTCATCCATGGCAGATTTCGAGTGAAGCCTTTTCAAAGGTTGTTGAGCTAAAACCCTTCATTCATTCATCATCTGGAACTTGAAGAAGCATCTGTTCCAGCCTTGTACAACCAAACAACTCCAAATCATCACAGTTCTTCAAATCTGGTAAGAAACTCGAACTTAACCATTCTGGAAATCATGTGGTGCATCTTGTAGATCTTCTTACCATGAATATGCTGAGCTTTGAATCGTGGAAAATGGCTAGGTATTGAGAGAGAAACATGAAACTTAAGTTGTGTTGTCAAATTTGTTTTTGCATGATTCATACTATGTAGCACGAATTGATGAAAAATGAGGTTACATTTGTATTGTACAAATTTAGACAGTTCGAATGCCATGCTCAATTCCCATTTCTGGGAAATTTGTTCTTCATCATGATGATGGTGGCACTGTAGCTCGAACCCTAGAAACCATTGCCCAGATTTTTCTGTTTGGATCGTGTTTTTATTGTTCTTTGCATGGCGTCACTGTTACATTACCATGTGGCCAATCAGCACGCAGCATTCCCTTAAGTGAAACGCTGCGTTTCACTTAAGGGACCAGGATATTACAACTTTGCCATTCCCATTTAATTATTTCACTAAATCATTTTATTTTTTCAATTTTTATTTCATTTGCATGGCCAATCTTACAAAAATCATAGAACACTCATTTTTAATCCAAATTTCATGGGATTTTTTGTGGATTACTCCTCATGACCTCTAGTCTTTTATGGTGTTTTTTCCTGATTTTTTGCACGTGTAGATTTTAAAAGGTGCTAGGGTTTGTTCATGTTGATTATTTTGTGTATGTCTTACCAAATTGATTGTGAAATGGTGATACTTTATCCAATGACTCCCAAATTTTTTGTGCTTAAACTAGACATGTTCATGGTTATTTTGGTGTAGAGTTTGTAATTTTCTCATTGCTGGTTGTGGAGTTATGATTTTTTGAATAGGAGTGTGACAATTTGTGTCATACTATGCATGTCCAACTTCATGATTTTAATTACCATGCTTCTTGAACTCAAATTGGTTTGAATTTTTGCATGAATGAGCTTATGGATATCTAGTTTACATGTGATTTTTTCTGGAATTATTGATGGCATTTCCTAATTGTTTGGCATTTTCTCCCTTGATTGGTCATTTGTTGACTTTTTGTGACACATGTTCTCATATGATTTGTGAAATTCTCATACTTAATTGGATGGACTTGAAATTTGACATGTGATTAGTAGACATCTTAAGGTTTATCATGGTTTTAGTCCCATTCATTTCTCATATGTTGTCACTGTTTTATGATTTATTGAAGTTGGTGCATGTTTGGTTGACTTCTATGAGCATGTTTGAACTTGCCTTGCCTTTCTGATTTTCATTGACCAACTTCCCTTTATCCAAATAAGCTGAAATTTGGTATGCTTATCATGTTATGGATGATGTTTGATCATGAATTATTTGAGACATTTTTGAATTGTTTGTGATTGGATTTGAGTTGAATCATTCTGTTGACTTCTTTGAGCTTCTATATGCCATGCTTTGACCTAATTTTCTTATGAAATGATGATGATGATTGATATGAATGTGAAACCAATTGGGTTTGTTTCTTAGTTGTTTGAACTTGATTTTGGACACTTGTCATTTGATGTTTTGATTTTCTTATCTCTTTTTGACCCTAGGCTTGTCCTAGTGGTCATATTGCTCATGTTTAAGCTTGTTGTTTCAGGTTAAGCAACAAATGCTTCAAAGAGACCAATACAAGTTAAATGAGTTTGATTGTTTATCATGACTTAACTTGTCTGTTTTGTAGGTTGCTTAGCTCATTTGCTTTGAGCTTGTGCTTTGCACACATATCTGACTGTGTTATCTGTTTGGTTTATGCTGTTTGATTTGACTTTGTGTCTGGTATACTAATTGTGCTTGACTGATTTCAGGTACTTTAGTTGCTATTAGTTCCTTGTGAACTTTGCTTTGCTTTGCTTGATAAGCAATTTGCATTGAGGTATAACTTCCTTACTTCATGTAGTCTGGAAGACCTGGCCTGTTACTTGGCCAGACACTTGTCTGAAGTCCTCCTTAAGAGGCAATGTTTGTGACCGTTTACCTTTGTCCTTGCATTTATTCAAAGACCTCCTAAGTGAAGAGGCATTGGCAGAACCCAAGGGATATGCAACCTATCCCCTGCTATTCTGTGAGTCATCTGCTTTGCTCACACCACTGTGTTGATGCATTGCAGATACAAACCCAAGATCTGGTACAATTGTACAGTTGAGTCAGTATCAAATGTGTAGAAGGGTTCCCACTTTCTGAACCCACACATTCTTGTCTTAAGCTCTCCCAGGCCAGGGATAAGAGCTGTGAAGTCTTATCTTCACTCACCTTTCATCTGCTTCACCTTAGCCCCTCAATGGCAAGGTTAAGAGCTAACACTACCCAGTTACAGTGGTTTGTTTGTTGAGGTTGATATGACCCCTCGACTAAAACCTAACCTTGATTGAGCCCATTGCTTGCATATAGTGTGTGCTACTTGTGTTCGTGTGTTTGCTTTAGCTTGCTTCCTGTGCAAGTTAGGTTTAGTTTGGCTTGCTTCCTGTGCAAGTTAGGTTTAGTTTGGCTTGCTTCCTGTGCAAGTTAGGTTTAGTTTGGCTTGCTTCCTGTGCAAGTTAGGTTAGGTGTGGCTTGCTTCCTGTGCAAGTCATGTTTAGGATAGGCTTGCTTCCTGTGTAAGTTAGCTAGAAACCTTAACTTAGGGATGATTTTGCATGATAACATCTAGGCTCGAGTCGTAGTCTCCCTAGTTGTGTCTCCCTCTGTTGTCTGGTTAGGCTAGTCCTGTATCCCTCCGTAGGGGAACTACGTCGCCCTGATCCTCATACCAGATGAGGTACGTAGGCAGGAGATGAGCTGATCTCTCCGGGCGCCTTTTCTTTTCTTTTTAACCTTTGTGTCTCCACACTCTTTGTGTGTGTTCGGTTCGGATGCTGATGTAAGTCCAGTGATTGGCATTCAGGCTCCACGTTTGCCTTTGCCTGTGTTTGTTTGTGCGTGTGTCAGCCGAGCTACGAATGCTCTGATTCTCCTTCGTCCAAGGAGATACGTATGCATAGGATGCGATATCCTAGCGAGCATGTGTCGTTTTCCCGGTCCGAACTACTTTGACTCTGATGTCTATGCCCGATAGACTAAGTAGGCCCAGGATACGATGTCCTGCCGAGTCAGTTTCAGTCTCGTCTGTTTTCTTGTGTCTCTTTCAGCCTGTGTAGATGTTTGTGAGCAGTGTTTTAGCAACCATTTTCCTTCCTATTGTGCGTGGATCCCGTCGAGTACGACAGATGCGTAGGGGTGCTAATACCTTCCCTTCGCATAACCGACTCCCGATCCCATTCTCTTTGGTCGCGAGACCATGTCTTTTCCAGGTTTACTCTGAGCGTTTCCTTTCCCTCTTTTGGGATAAATAACGCACAGTGGCGACTCTGTTGTTCTTGTTTTCCCGCCGGTTTTTTCGCGTAATGCGACAACATCGACGGAAGATACCGTCGGTACCTCTTTTGAAAAGCAGAGGTTCATCCCAGTAGTATTGTTTTAGATCATGAAAGAATTTCTTCTTTTGTTGGTATGATAGGTCCGGTGGAAGTACTCCAACAGCTAGGTAGTTGACAAAATCAGCATACCATGGCAGAGTTGTATTCGCATGAATTTCTTCCACGGATTCCTCTATTTCGGTGTCATTTAAGGCTAGTTTAGACATGTCGCTTTCCATTTGGGCTATAAGTCGTTCGTAAGGGAAATCATCATTGATTGGAATTTGTTCAGGCTTATTCCCTTCGATTCGTGATAAGTGGTCTGCTACTACATTTTCAATACCCTTCTTATCTTTTATCTCTAAGTCAAATTCTTGTAAGAGTAGGATCCATCTTAAGAGTCTTGGTTTGGCATCCTTCTTACTTAGCAAATATCTAATAGCATCGTGATCAGTATAGATGATGATTTTCGCTCCTACTAAATAGGAACGGAATTTGTCTAAAGCGAACACAACGGCTAGAAGTTCCTTTTCAGTGGTGGCGTAGTTCATTTGGGCAGGATCTAATGTTCTACTTGCGTAGTAGATAGCATGAAGTTTTTTATCCTTTCTTTTTCCTAGCACTGCGCTTACGACATAGTCACTCACATCACACATGATTTCGAATGGTAATCTCCAGTCAGGTGGTTGCATGATAGGTGCGGTGATTAAAGATGTTTTTAATTGTTCAAATGCTGTTAGACATTTCTCATTGAAATTCTAGTTATCAGACTTTGGATGTCACACTGGTTGTTATGACATCCAATTCTGCACAGACAGGGATTATGCAGAACTTAATAGTAAGTGCAGTAAATAACACAAGTAACTGTTCACCCAGTTCAGTCCAACATGACCTACGTCTGGGGGCTACCAAGCCAGGGAGGAAATCCACTATTAGTAGTATCAATTCAAAGCTAAACTCACCCGTTTACAACTTATCACTTAATCCCTACCCAATGCAATTTCAATCTTAACCTAAGATCAGAGTTCCTACTCACTCCCCCTCAATCACCTCAGTGATATTAAAAACACTTTGAAGTCACACTTCAAAAACAACTCTTGATTATGCTTCACAGCTTAAATCAAGATACACAGCACTCACGCTTAAAAGCTTTGAGTGACACAACACTTACAACTCAATGAACACCCTATGCCAAAGCAATCATCTACTTGATAATGGCTTGGCTTACAAGATACGTCTAATACAAGACTCACAAAATACAGCAGTGAAGTATGATGGACACACTAAATCTTCACGCTTCAAAATCCCCGAGACTGAATGAAGGAATGCCTTCCTTTTTATATTGCAGCACCTGGGCTTTTGCACCTGTATTTTCCTGAATTTTAGGTCACACAAGTTCCCTCAAATTCAACATTTAGGTTGCTAACAAATAGGCTATTTGTTAGGTTCATTGAATGTAGCTTGGTTGTTGATTTCCTGGATTTTCTCTCAGCTGTTGAATCCCTAAAGAATAGCCTGAGAAAAAGCTGAAACAGAAAACTGAACAACCTACAAAATAGCATATGCTGTCAGGAATGAATGTCACGACATTCAGCTTGACATCAAGGTCCATATGCTGAGTCTGTTTTTCCAGAAAACAGACTGTACAAATTTGCTAACCTGTACACGATCAAAATGACCATACTACAGTAACAGCTTACATTAATAAATGTCAAAGTGTCCAACTTAACATTTACACAATTGGCCTTAAGTTAGTTCTGTTATTCTCTTGAAGAACAAACTAAGTAATATGCTGAAGTATAGCAGAACACCACTCTGCCTAATCTTCAGTAGCTGCTGTCAATGATGAATGTCACAACATCCAGTTTGACATTCAGTCAGTAGGCCTTATGCCAGGTCTGGTTCTTCCTTGATAACCAGACTGCAAATGAATACTAAGTTCTAACAGAACTTCTGTTCCTTAGTATCTGTTGACAGGTATGAATGTCACAGCATTCAATAATCCTGTGTTAGCTAGTCCTGCAGTAACTACAATGTAGTCACATATGCATGTCATGACATCAGTCAAGACATTAGTGTTTTACCATACAATGCAGCCAATTAAACACCTACAAACTCCCCCTTTGGCAAATTTTTGGCTAAAACACTTTGATCCCCATAACAGAGTTCATAGCAGCGGAATAATACTAGCTAATACACTCAGAGTGGCAGCACACTCACACACATGGAAGTTAAATAAAAACTTCACATAGCAGCACACACATATTAGAAGTTGCACCTAAACTTCAACATCAGCTGCAGGGGGGGAATCTTCAGATCTGTCATGAGAGTCTGTTGTAGAGACCCACTCTGTTTGTCAGGGGTATTGGTGGTTATTACTCCCCCTTTTTGTCACAAATGTTGCCAAAGCCAACAACATAGTCAGAGCACAATGACAGAGTTCCAGACTTGGTTTTACTTCACAGTTTCAACCAAGTTAACATCCACTTGATCTTGCTTCACAGCTTCGATCAAGTGATCACCCACTTTTGCTTTACAGTAGGTACCACCATATCAGATGCCATGATTTTGTTTCTGACATCCAGAACCACTCCTGCATGAACAGCATCCTTGAACTCCTGCAGGTACAGTGGCCTTCTCTCTGTAGGGTGTCTCCTTACCCTCTTGTATCCACCCTTGTTGCAAGCAGCATAACTATGATCTGTTGACCAATCATAGCCTAGTACAAATTGTTTAATAGGCAGAGATATTAAACAATTTATCCCAAACATCAGTGGTTGCTATAAGGTCTCAGAGAGACATATTCCCAGTTTGCTCCTTAAGTTTTCAAACTGAGTAGCATCCAGAGCCTTTGTAAATATGTCAGCCAGTTGAAGATCCGTGGTTACATGTTCCAAAGCGATCACCTTGTCTTCCACCAGATCTCTGATGAAGTGGTGCCTAATGTCAATATGTTTGGTCCTGCTGTGTTGGATGGGATTCTTGGAGATGTTGATGGCACTGAGATTATCACAGAACAATGTCATGACATTTTGAGTGACGTTGTACTCAGTGAGCATTTGTTTCATCCAAACCAGTTGGGAGCAACTGCTTCCAGCAGCTATGTATTCAGCCTCAGCAGTGGACAGAGAGACACAGTTCTGCTTCTTGCTGAACCACGATATGAGGTTTTCTCCTAAGAAGAAACATCCACCTGATGTGCTTTTTCTGTCATCAGCACTTCCAGCCCAATCAGCATCACGGTACCCAGATAGGACAGGCTCAGACCCATGTGAGTACAGCATCCCATAGTCACACGTCCCATTGATGTACTTGAGAATCCTTTTGACTTGATTCAAGTGGCTCACCTTGGGCTCTGCTTGGTATCTGGCACACACTCCAACTGCATAAGAAATGTCAGGTCTACTTGCAGTTAGATACAGCAGACTACCTATCATGCTCCTGTACAGGCATTGATCAACACTAGGCCCTCCATCATCTTTGGTTAACTTCAGATGAGTAGGAGCTGGAGTCCTCTTGTGCCTGGCATGATCCATACCAAACTTCTTAACTATGTTCTTGGCATACTTGCTTTGGGAGAGAAACATAGAGTCCTCCATTTGGTTTACTTGCATTCCAAGGAAATAGGTCAGTTCTCCCACTAGACTCATTTCAAACTCAGACTGCATCTGGTGAACAAATTTTTTAACCATTTGTTCTGACATTCCACCAAAGACTATATCATCAACATAGATTTGAGCTATCATGATTTTGCCTTCTTCATCCTTCACAAACAAGGTTTTATCTATGCCACCCTTTCTGTAACCATTTGTGGTCAGAAATTCGGTTAACCTTTCATACCAAGCTCTAGGTGCTTGCTTCAACCCATACAAGGCTTTCTTCAGCTTGTATACATGCTCAGGTTGGTTAGGATCACAAAACCCTTTGGGTTGTTCCACATAGACTTCTTCATTCAGGTAGCCATTCAAGAATGCACTCTTCACATCCATTTGGAATAGCTTAAACTTCAGGATGCATGCTACCCCCAACAACAATCTGATGGACTCAAGTCTAGCCACAGGAGCAAATGTCTCATCAAAGTCTACTCCTTCAACTTGAGTGTATCCTTGAGCTACTAGTCTTGCTTTATTTCTAGTAATTACTCCTTTCTCATCAGATTTGTTTTTGTAGATCCACTTGGTGCCAATGATGTTGGACCCTTCAGGTCTTGGAACCAGCTCCCATACTTCATGCCTTGTGAACTGCTCGAGTTCCTCTTGCATGGCAATGATCCAGTATTCATCAGTCAGGGCTTCTTTCACATTCTTTGGTTCAACCTTGGAAACAAAGCAGGAATTTGAGTTTATTCCTCTTGACCTGGTAGTTACACCACTGGTGGGATCCCCTATGATAAGATCCTTAGGGTGGTCTTTCTGAATCCTGATAGATGGCACTTTGGAGGGTGCCTCTACTTCACATTCAGGAGGAGGTTCCTGTACTTCTTCAGACTTGACTGGACTGTCAGTTGGACTGTCAAGGAATGTTTCAACATCCTCCATGACATCGGTTCCTTCCTCTTTATCATCCACAATGACATTTATGGATTCCATCAGGACATTGGTCCTGTAGTTGAACACTCTATAGGCTCTGCTGTTAGTGGAGTATCCCAGAAATACGCCTTCATCACTTTTGGGATCTAGCTTCCTTCTCTGTTCACGATCTGTGAGAATGTAGCATTTACTTCCAAAAATATGAAAGTACTTCACAGTGGGTTTTCTACCCTTCCATATTTCATACAGAGTGGAGGAGGTTCCTTTTCTCAAGGTGACTCTGTTGTGAACATAGCACGCGGTATTCATTGCTTCAGCCCAAAAGTGCATAGGGAGCTTCTTTGCATGAATCATTGCTCTGGCAGATTCTTGAATAGTTCTATTTTTTCTTTCAACTATTCCATTCTGCTGAGGAGTTATAGGGGAGGAGAACTCATGGCTTATTCCTTCAGATGAGCAAAACTCATCAAACTTGGAATTCTTGAATTCAGTACCATGATCACTTCTAATCCGGACCACACAACTGTCCTTTTCCCTTTGAAGTCTTATGCACAAATCTTTGAAGACATCAAATGTATCTGACTTCTCTCTGATGAAGCTTATCCACGTGTATCTGGAATGGTCATCAACCACCACGTAGGCATACTTCTTCCCACCAAGACTTTCAACCTGCATAGGTCCCATTAGGTCCATGTGCAGCAGTTCCAGAACTCTGGAGGTTGTGGAATGTCCCAGCTTTGGGTGTGACATCTTGGTTTGCTTGCCCACTTGGCATTCTCCACAGACTCTTCCTTCATCAATCAGAAGCTTTGGCATTCCTCTGACTGCTTCCTTGGATATGATCTTCTTCATTCCCCGTAAGTGGAGATGTCCAAGTCTTCTATGCCACAGCTTCACCTCCTGTTCTTCCTTGGCTGAGGAGCATGTTGTGGAAAAGTTAGAGAGATCAGGTTCCCACAGGTAGCAGTTGTCTTTGGACCTGGTTCCTCTCATAACTTCCTGATTGTCACCATTTGTCACAATGCACAGCTCCTTAGTAAACTGAACATGAAAACCTTGATCACACAGCTGACTTATGCTGATGAGGTTTGCAGTTAGTCCTCTTACTAACATCACATTGTTCAGTTTTGGCACTCCAGAACAGTCCAGTTTGCCCACACCTCTGATTTTTCCTTTGGCACCATCACCAAAAGTCACATAGCTGGTGGTGTGAGGTTGAATGTCTACCAGTAGATTTTCCATACCAGTCATATGTCTTGAGCATCCACTGTCAAAGTACCAGTCTTCTCTGGAAGAAGCCCTTAGGGCAGTGTGTGCTATCCTAGCATACCATTGTTGCTTCTTGTCGCATCCTGCGAAAAATCAACCGGCGGGACTCAAAACAAAACACAACACAGAGCCGCCACTGCGCGTTATTTATCCCAAGATAGGGAAAGGAAACGCTCAGAGAAACCTGGAAAGGAAATGGTCTCGCGACCAAAGAGAAAGGGTAAGGGAGTCGGTTACGCAAGGGGAAGGTATTAGCACCCCTCACGTCCGTCGTACTCGACGGGATCCACGTCCTAGAATAAAGAATAGGTTGCTAAACATCACACACACACACGGGGAACGCAGGTGGGGTTAAGAGGAACGAGCTCGATAGGGTATCGCACCTTATGCCTACATATCTCGTCTGGAACGAGAATCAGAGCCACTGTAGTTCGGCTTACGCACGCCAAACAACACAAAACAAACAAACAGTCGAAGGTGGCAAACATGGAGCCCGACTACCACTTGATGGAATTACGTCGGCATCCGAACCAAAACATGCACAAAACGACAAACGTGGAGCCCGACAGCCAATCACTGGACTTACGTCAGCATCCGAACCAAACATACACAAGAAGATAACAAGCAAACACACACAAAAAAGAAAAAAAAGTGCCCGGAGAGACCTCGCACGGTCTCCTGCCTACATACCTCGTCTGGAACGAGGATCAGGGCGATGTAGTTCCCCTTAACAGGGGAGAAACTCTAGCCTAACCAGACAACAGAGGGAGACACAACACTAGGGAGACTACGACTCGAGCCTAGATGTTGTCATGCAAAGTCGTCCCTAAGTTAAGGTTTCTATCCTACTTGCATAAGCAAGCCTATCCTAACCAGGAAAGAAGCGAGCACACAAGCAAACAACATACAAGCATACAAGCATCTCAAACAAGCATGTCAATCAGATATCCACATAGCACACGCTATAACCAAACAAGGGGGCTCAATCAATAGGTTTGACTGCCTCAGCAAGTCATCTGTACAGGCTGTTTTTGCTCTTAACCTTGCCATTGAGGGGCTAAGGTGAAGCAGATGAAAGGATGAAGTGAGGATAAGACCTCACAGCTCTTATCCCTGACCAGGGAGAGCTTCTGACAAATGAGCATGGGTCCAGAATGGGGGAACCCTTCTATACTCAGAGACTCTGACACAATGTGCACTGCACAAGATCTTGGGCTTGGATCTCAATGCTACAACCATGTAATGGGAGCAAGGAGAAGACTCACAGAATAGTGGGGGATAGATTGCTTATCCCTAACTTCCACCAATTGCCTTATTTAAAGGACTTTCACCTGCTTGGCACGAAAAATAAACAACCACAATCATTGCCTCTTAAGGAGGACTTCAGACATTTGCCCGGCCAAATAACAGGCCGGGTCTTCCAGACTACATGAAGTTAGGAAGTTATACCTCAATGCAAGTTGCTTAAGCAAAGCAAAGCAAAAGTTCACAAGGAACTGAGCAACTAAAAGTACCTGGAAACAGTCAAACACAGTTAGTACTCAGACAGACAAAAATAAATAGCAAGTATTAATCAGTTAGACTATACAAACTAATGCACAACAAAGGCAAGCTATGAGCTCAAGCCCAAACTTCACAACCTACAAAACCAAGTTATGTTAGTGTGCAAACATCAAACAACATCAATTGAATTGACTTGGATCATTCTCCATAAACATTGCACCTTTTCATCCTGAAAAATCAATCAAATGTTAGCAACAAGACCACTAGGCCAAGCCTAGGGTCCAAAGGTGACAAAAATTCCTAAACAGCAAGGTATCTCTAACCAAACTCAAATTAATGTCAAACAAAAGCCAACACAATTAATCCCATGTCCATATCATTCATTATATTCATTCCATGCACAAAACAATTCAAACTAGTTCAAATGAAGCACCAAACATCCAAACAGAACTATTGCATTCAATTCCATATCAAAACAAATCCAAAAATCCTCAAATAATTTATACCTAAACAGCACATTTTCAAGGTCTAGCATGTCAAATTTTAGCTTAATTGGACAAATGGAACCATGTCAATGAAAATCAACAAAAACAGACACAATTATATGCTCCAAATCACAACATCAACACATGCAGCCACTTCAAAAATTCATAAGTCAATGAAGACAATAAAGAAATGGATGAGACCAAAACAGGGATGTCATACAATGTGTCTATAACATTCTTACCAAATTTCATATTCATTCAATACCATATGAGCATTTCACATTAAATCTACCAACATGTATCACATGAACTTGCACATTTGACCAACAGAGATGGAAAATAGCAATCAATTTGAAAATGCCACATAAAATTCCACAAAAATTCACATAGCATCTTAACATGTTAATGAACATTCCTGCAAAATTTCACATCATTTCATCAAGTCTAGGTCATTCAAACAAATCCAGCAAGTTGACATAATAAGGTGTGACACAAATTGTCACACCTAGGTTCCAAAATTCGAAACTCAATCACCAGGTATCAAAAATTCATGAAATTTACATGTAAATAACCATCAACCAGTCCACAATCACCACAAAAATTTTCAGGAATTTCTTTGTAACCATGAGCATTTCACAATCAAAATGGTAGAATGTATCAAAAATGCACACATGTTAATCAACCCTAAGTCAATCTAAAAATTCACCATGCACAACTCCCACCAATAGGTCAAATAAATTCTACAGTCAACAAGAAAGTCAACACAAAAATTCCTATATTTTTCTGATTTTTTATTGATTTTTTATGAATTTTCTAACATTTGTATGATTTTTAAGAATTTTTTATGAATTAATATTAATTAAAATGAATTTACAGTGGCATAATTGTAAATAGTGGAGCGCGGGCGCGGGTAACAACATATTTGAAAATTCAAACGGAAATGAAGATCAAACACTCCTATCATCATCGTTTTGCCCAGGAATTTCCAGAAAAAGTAAGAACACGATGATCCATGAACCAACACCAAAATGAGCAAACGCATATCCGTTAGAACCGTCTTAACACGTAGATCTCAAATATCAACTTAATTTAACCTAAAAGTTCCTAAACCTCACGGATCGATCGAGCTAGGGTTTTGGTTCGAAACTTTCAATCCAGATATCTCAGCCTACAGTTCATCATTTCTAAAACTAAAAGCATCACCATAACCTATGTGAAACGCACTACACAACACATATAACAATTAAGCAAATCATGAGATTCGAAAAAATCGAAAACCTGGAATGGCAGTGTCGTAATCGGCGCTTTCACGGTGTTGTGATGCGAAACAGATGGAGAACCAGCTTCAAGAAGTGGCCTGGAGCGCTCGAATTCGCTTGGAGTAGCTTCTAGCAAAAGGAATCTTGATTCACCATGGATGGAGCTCACATGAACAGTAGCGATTCGAAGCTCTTTTCACTCCATTCTTCCAAAACAGATGCAGCAAATGATGAGAGGAGTTTGTAGCACAAAGAATTTCGAAGATTGATCAAGAAATGAGAGAGTTCTTGTCAATTTTTGGTTTTGGTGTTCTTGAAGAATTTGAGAGAATTCCAAGAATTTGAGATCTGATTTTGGGAAATGTGTTTTTCTGTTATGATTAGATTGTGATTAGGAATATATACCATTGCTTAATCACCACTTAACCATGTTTAATTAACCAAATGGAATG
The DNA here is from genome assembly GCF_024323335.1 of Lathyrus oleraceus. Taxonomy (NCBI): domain Eukaryota; kingdom Viridiplantae; phylum Streptophyta; class Magnoliopsida; order Fabales; family Fabaceae; genus Lathyrus; species Lathyrus oleraceus. The sequence continues at coordinate 298,435,260 of NC_066580.1, read as the reverse complement.
ATTAGTGAAATTGGTTAATTTCAAGTAAGGGCAAAATTGGAACTTCCCATGCCAGCTCATTGCCACCTCATGGACAGCTCACACACTCTCAAAATGACATGTGTGAGCTGTTGCAACTTGGTTCACTCTCATTGGATGAGTATTTTGGACATCCACTATGTGAATGGTTATGTGTCCAATTTTGCAATTTCATTTTACAAGTCAAATTCCAAACCACAAGGCCTAGGCATGTTATGATGATTCCAACAAATTTCAAATACCATTTATGAAGTGTAGCAAAAATCCCCACTCAAAAATTCCAATTATTTCACAAGTTGGACAATTTTGCCCCTGATCCATTTTAACTGTCCAGTTGAAATTTGACTTTTTGCATTGGCCACTTTTGAGAAAATCCAATTATGCACCATGAAAGTACATGTCAAATGGAGTTTGTGCATATAAAGAACTTGCAATTTGGACAAACCATGTGGAAGTTATGGCCTCCTGATTATGGGTCATTTTTGAAATTCACTGAGCCATAACTTTCCAACCATACATGGGATTTTCAAGTTCTTGGACTTTTTGGAAAGGTGAGAACAAGATCTACAACTTTCATGTTGAACAAATTTTCATTTGAAGATTCCTTGGACACGTGGCTTTGAGGTCAAAAACTTTCCATTTTTGGAAACTTCAATTACAAGTCACTTTCTATTTTTAGCAGTTTTTGTTCTGACTTGATTTTCTTCATTCTTAAGCTTTGAGATGTCATATAACACTTGTTCCAACATGAATGAAGAGTATCCAACTCATTTCCACCTCCAAATCCATCAGATCATGTACAGTTGACCACAGTTGACTTTTTCATCTGATAGATGAATCTGGCAATGCATAGATCAATCTGAGCTCCAATCTCCAACTGAAATGGCTCAAGGGGTGAAACCCTAGCCTCAATAAGCACAATATAATCATAGAATGAACCCCATAGCCATCATAAACCCCATCTCCTGATTATGCCCTGATTGGCCCGATGCAACTGATTAGGGTTGACCAGTGGTCAAAACCCTAATCTCAAGGAATGAGCTTCAATCACTTGATGACATCCAACCACGATGATGATGATGTATCATTGCAATCAAGATGAAGACCAATATCCTTTGAGAATCACCAAACCCTAATTTGGACTGCCCCATCCTCAGATGGCCAATGATCAGTCAATAAAACCTAGGCTTGCACTTTTGACTTCTTCATCTTCTGATCAAGACTTGAGAAGATGACTTGCACAATGTAACCACATGATATGCAATATGAAATGCCTAATGACCTAAAATGATGCAATATGTTAAGCTTAGTCCCAAGAGAAGAGGGCAAATTTTGAGGTGTTACAGCTGCCCCTATTCAATCCACTGTGAACTTGTCGATACGAATGGCCTCGGCTTTCGGATGATCAGGATGAAGAGTGATTGAATACCAAGAACAAACGAACAATTTGCACTCTGATGGGATAATAATTAATAACGCCTGTCAGAATCGGCGAAGAAACAAACTCGAAAAACGTCGACCCGGATACCAAAATAAATGGTAACTCAGGGATAACCATGGCCTGAACACCACACATCCACTCGGGATTATCACTCTCTCTTTTTATGCTTTTCTTGAACCCCAAAATTTTCCTCTGTGTTTTTTTTATTTTCTTGAACCCCAAAAATTTTCTCTGCGCAAACGATCCTCAGATCTCTGCATTTGAACCCCAGAAAATGCCTCAGCCCTTTTTGCCAAAATAATGAACCCCAATCTCCAATTTGAACCCCAGTCGCCTGACGATAACTCGCGATCGCCAATATGAACCCCGTTCTCCAGAAAATGCCGCAACATCTCCTTTTCTCCATTTGAACCCCGTCTCCAGAAAATGCCGCAACATCTCCTTTTCTCCATTTGAACCCCAGAACATGCCTCAGCATATCCTTTTCTCCAACCTCTCGTGATAATTCCGCTGGCAACGTCGGAAATAACACCAAACCACTCTGAGGGCGACATGTCAGAGGGTAAACCTTCATAAAGAAGGTAGCATGTGCAACTCTTCCTCAGAAGACACCTATAACGACCTCCATTGGCCTCGACCCGAGTCTAAGGTGACACATGAACAGAAGATAATCCTAAGGACCTCATCCCGGATAAAATCTTCAACTCCAATCTCCATTTAAACCCCAGAAAATGCCTCAGCATTTCTTTTCTCCGATTGAACCCCGCTCTCCAGAAAATGTATCCACATTTCCTTTTCTCCATTTGAACCCCGAAATCGCGCTGATCGCGTAACGTCCTCTGGTTTTATTTCCATCTCCGTCCGACGGAAACATTTCCTCCAATATCGCACTACTGGGGAACACTGCTGATCTGACGTCATGATGCTAGACTCCTCAGAGTACCATCTTCACTTTCTGGCAAAACCCAATCTCAAGTGGTAACCACGGCTCGAGTCGCGCTGATCGCGTAACATCTCCATCTCTGTCCGAAGGAAAAGTTTCCTCCAGTATCGCACTACTGGGGTACAACAAATCTCAAGCAGTAACCACGGCCCGAGTCGCGCTGATCGCATAACATTTCCATCTCTGTCCGATGGAAAAGCTTCCTCCAGTATCGCACTACTGGGGTACAACAAATCTCAAGCGGTAACCACGGCCCGAGTCGCGCTGATCGCGTAATGCTGATGTTGATCTTCCAACCAGCGAAACCACTCCTCAAACGGTAACCACGGCTCGAGTAGCATCTTCACCCACTGACAGAACCATATCTCAAACGGTAACCACGGCTTGAGACTAGCCTATGCTTGCAATGATGCATGATTGATTTTTTAGCGTAATGCTCCATAGTCATGGAAATGCTACGCGATTTATTATGCAATATGCTATGCTTATTCTACATGATGAATGCATAAAATATCCCCCTCAAGGGACTCCTCTGGGGAACACGAGACACTCCGCTGAGGAACTCGTCACTGCTCCGATTTCCACCATGCTGGGGAATCACTGCTGCTGGGGAAAAGGCAACCCTTGTTGGGGAAGAACCTCCTTTGCACCCAATCCACTCGAGAAACCGCTGGGGATAAGCACCACCAACACTCTGTGGGGATACAACAGTCTTGACTTGCTAGGGATATCAATCCTGATTCTGCTTCGGGCACCCTCACAGATACCTGACGACTTCACTGGGGAAATACCCACAGATACTCTGCTGGGAAATAGCAACCTCCAGGCTCAACTGGGGATGCATCACTCTATCATCTGCTGGAGATAACCATCCTGATCCTGCTAGGGAAATGCATACTACTCCGCTGGGGACACCCCATGCAATCCATAGGTAAAATCAGCTCAGCTGGAGATGCAAAATCCGTCCGCTACGGGAACTTGTCCAATCTACCAGTAGAATGAACATTGCTGGAGATATGTTTCATTGAAACCCGCTCCACTCGGGGAACTGCTGGAGATATATTTCTTTGAACCCGCTCCACTCGGGGAACTACTGGAGATATATTTCTTTGAACCCGCTCCACTCGGGGAACTGCTGGAGATATATTTCTTTGAAACCCGCTCCACTCGGGGATAACAACCTTCATACCTGGCTGCTGAGAAAACACCGTTGTAAACCTGCCGAGGATACACATCCTGACTCGGCTAGGGAAGTCCCAGACCTTGGATCTGCTGGGAGGTTTGGTCCTCTAATTCTGCTTGGGGACCTTGCTGGGAAATGAGAAAAGTTGGTACAGAACACCCGTCGACTCGTCGAACCACGGTATCCACCTCCCAATCTCGTATCAGCTTTCCACTTTTGAGAATTCCCAGACTCGTCTGGACCTTTTCTGCTCCATCATCTTGTATTCCCAATCGCCCCGCGCTCGACAAAAAGCGTACTCCTGGGATTTATACAGAAATTTCAATTTTCAGACTTTGAAGAGTCTTCTTGATTAATTCCAAAGGCCGTCGGACGTCTCTCGTCGTCCTTTACCGTTCTCTAACTTGCTTACCCCTGATCAGACTCTGCGGGAATTTTCCACAGACTTTCCAATCTTCCGATTTTGAAGAGTCTTCTTGATTATCATCAAGGATCGTCGTACGCCTCAACGTCACTTCGTCATTCTTTCATTCATTCGTTCCTGAGCGAACTCTCTGGGGATTTCTCTTGTCAAAGCTTCCACATCACAACCTGCAAGTGAGTGAAGAATATCTAACAGTACCTGCAAAACAAATCGTCAGATAAAACCGTGCCCCAGGCGTGTCAAGATTTCAACACTTGGGTCACTCAACCTTCCAAATAAGATTTCAAGCTTTCAATCTTATAAACATGCATTGGAAGGGACCTGTATGTCTTAAAATGCAACATTCTTTATCAAAAATATCTGGATGTTTTTGCAATCAAAGCGGTAATGAAAAACAAAAACAAAATTATTTGACTGAATTTGCATTTTATTGATTGGAAAATTGTGTGGCTCAAATTGAGCAATACAAAAGGAAGCAATTCCTGAAAAGAGGTAATTGCGCACAAAAGGAAAAATCTATCCTAATGGCAATGTGAAACCCGCGATCTCATCGAGTTCCAACTCGGTTACACCCCATATGTCCTCAGACTCTCCGTGCTTTCTGCCTTCTGAACAAGACGTTTCTGATTGATCCCCACCGGGTGTTATCCATGATGCCTTAACCAAAGCGCAAACGATCATGCTAGACGCAGTTGTTCGTTTCAATCCCTCTTTTGCCTGGACCGCCCTTTCGGGTTTTCAGTCCACCGGGATACCCTTTTTTGCCCAAGTCGCCTTTTCAGGTTTTCGACCTGCCGGGTGTACAGTTTTTCATTTTATCCCTAATTTTTGCCCGAACCTTTTTCTTTCTGTTTTTTGGTTCGCCGGGATGCCCATTTTTGCCTGGACTATTTCATTCTTTTCGTCCAGCGGGTCAATTTATACGAAGTATTTTTTAACTGCGTCCGCATTCACAGGGGATGGAAAATCCTCACCATCCATGGTCGTCAGCAACAAGGCTCCGCCAGAGAACCTTCTTGACCACGAATGGACCTTCATAATTCGGTGTCCATTTGCCCCTTCGATCGTTTCGAGGAGGAAGGATCCTTTTCAGCACCATATCACCCACGTGATATACCCGAGGTCGCACCTTTTTGTCAAAAGCACGCTTCATCCTTTGCTGGTACAACTGCCCATGACAGATGGCTGCCAGCCTCTTTTCCTCTATCAGGCTCAATTCTTCATACCGGGTCCTTACCCATTCAGCCTCTTGCAACTTCACGTCCATCAGGACTCTCAAAGAGGGAATCTGAACCTCAACAGGTAATACAGCCTCCATTCCATATACCAATGAGAAAGGAGTTGCCCCGGTAGATGTACGTACCGACGTTCGATACCCATGCAGTGCAAACGGCAACATCTCATGCCAATCCTTGTAGGTCACCACCATTTTCTGCACAATCTTCTTTATATTCTTGTTGGCTGCCTCAACCGCCCCATTCATCTTCGGACGATAAGGAGAAGAATTGTGATGCTCGATCTTGAACTCCCGGCATAACTCTGCCATCATCTTATTATTCAAATTAGAACCATTATCAGTAATGATTCTCTCGGGAACCCCATATCGGCAAATGATGTCTCTTTTGAGAAATCTGGCCACAACCTGCTTTGTCACATTTGTATAAGAGGCTGCTTCAACCCACTTGGTGAAGTAGTCAATAGCCACTAATATGAATCTGTGCCCATTCGAAGCTGTAGGTTCAATCTTTCCGATCATATCAATGCCCCATATAGCAAACGGCCATGGAGACGACATCAAACTCAATGGATTTGGAGGCACGTGCACCTTATCAGCATAAATCTGGCATTTATGACACTTCCGCACGAAATTGAAACATTGGGCCTCCATTGTCATCCAGTAATAACCTGCTCTCAACAGCTTCTTTACCATTGCATTCCCACTGGCATGGGTACCGAACGATCCCTCGTGAACCTCTTTCATCAATTGGCTTGCCTCTGCATCATCAACACATCTGAGCAAGACCCAATCAAAATTCCGCTTATACAAAACCCCATCCTTATTCAGGTAGAACACCATGGCTAACCTCCGCAGAGTCTTTCGATCTTTCTTGGATGCTCCCTCAGGATACTCTTGCGTCTCCAGATAGCGCTTGATATCATAATACCACGGCTTCTCATCATCAGGCGCTATATCAACAGCAAACACATAAGCCGGTCTATCCAGACGACCTACTTCAACACTGGGGAACTGATTCCACCTCTGCACCTTAATCAAGGCAGCCAGAGTAGCCAAAGCATCTGCCAAAGGATTCTCCTCTCTGGGCACATGATGCATCTTCACCTTGGTAAAAAACGTCAACAATCTCCTCGTATAATCTCGATACGGAACCAAATGAGATTGATGCGTATACCATTTCCCGTTAACCTGATTTATCACCAGAGCTGAATCTCCATAGATGACAAGGTTCTTGATCCTCAAATCAATCGCCTCTTCAATCCCCAAGATACAAGCTTCATATTCAGCTACGTTGTTGGTGCACTCGAATGTTAGCCGGGCAGCAAAAGGAATATGAGATCCTTTCGGCGTAACCAAAACAGCACCAACACCGCTTCCATTCACGTTAACGGCCCCATCAAACATCAGAATCCATTCGGATTCAGGGTCAGGCCCCTCCTCCGGGATTGGTTCCTCGCAATCTTTCGATTTGAGAAACATGATGTCTTCATCAGGGAATTCAAACTTCATCGGTTGATAATCATCAATGGGTTGCTGAGCGAGGTAATCAGACAATACACTCCCCTTAATCGCTTTCTGAGAGGTGTATTGAATATCATATTCAGTCAAAATCATTTGCCACCTCGCAACCCGTCCGGTCAATGCTGGCTTCTCAAAAATGTACTTGATCGGATCCATCTTGGAAATCAACAAAGTGGTATGAACCAACATGTACTGCCTTAGTCGGCGAGCAGCCCAGACCAAAGCACAGCAAGTTTTCTCGAGCAGTGAATATCTTGTTTCACAGTCGGTAAACTTTTTGCTAAGGTAGTATATGGCATGCTCTTTTCGACCAGACTCGTCATGCTGCCCCAATACACACCCCATATACCCCTCGAGGACTGTCAGGTACAGAATTAATGGTCTTCCTTCCACAGGAGGCATCAGAATCGGAGGCTCCTGCAAATACTCTTTTATTTTTTCAAATGTCGCTTGGCAATCGTCATTCCACCTGACCGTTTGATCTTTTCTTAACAACTTGAAAATCGGTTCACACGTGGCTGTTAGGTGAGATATGAACCGTGAAATGTAGTTCAATCTACCTAAGAAACCACGAACTTCTTTCTCTGTTCTCGGTTCAGGCATTTCTTTTATTGCTTTTACTTTCGCAGGATCAACCTCGATTCCTCTCTGACACTTATAATGAACCCCAACGATTTACCGGACCGCACTCTGATAGTGCACTGATCTGAATTCAACCTCAGTTTGAATTATCTCCACTGGCAAATAACTTGGCCAGATCTGCCAGATGCCCCTCTTCTGCTTGGGACTTTGCTATCATGTCATCAACATAGCATTCGATTTCATGATGAATCATATCATGAAACAAAGTCACCATGGCTCTCTGATAAGTAGCATCGGCGTTCTACTCCTCTAGAGGACAGTCTTCTCTCCATGGTAGCTTGTGCATAACGACATCGGTATCCGACCCTGGCATATCCTGACATGACCAGGTGAAGATATCCACATGCTCTTTCAACCGGGCTACCATTCTGCGCTTGACTCGCCTCAGAAGCGGCCTCATTTTCCTATTTCCTTCCTGACCTCGGCGGTGCTTGGAATAACAACCTCGCATCGCCCTCGAGCGGCTGAATCACCCTCTCCTCCTGTTTCAACAACCTGGTTAATTCCAGCAGATCACAATCTTCATCGCCTTCTTCTTCAGCCTGATTGCTCGGATTGTCGAAGTCATATGAGGGGTAACCAAATTGTTATCAACGAGATCCGGAGAATTATTTTTCGACTTTGGGACGAGACAAATCAAAAAAGGAAAATGAAAACAAACATTGCCATTTTTATTTGTTTTTAAAACTGCAAAAATAAATGAAAAACAGGGAACACCATTTTTTGACTGAAAAACATCCATTTATTTATGATGCAGAAATGTTGCAAAATGAAACATGAGGTGGCCCTTACAATGGACCATTACGTGTCGGGCAACACGTATGGCTTTCATGCAGATAAAATCAAAACAGAAATCATTACTCTTCCGGACGAGTGTCAGTGCTGATCTTTTTAAGCCTTCCAGCTTCCTGGTACGCACGGCTTTATCCACCCATCAAACTCGCAGTCACCGTTGATCTCTTCACCTACTGTACAGGCGTGACCTGAATCTAGCATTCCAGCACTAACAAAGGTGAACGACGGACGACGTCCTCTATTTCGCTCAGACGAGTCTTGATCTGGCTGATATCCAACCCCAAACATTTCCAATCTCTCGGCCATGGCTTCCTGCCCCAAGGCAAGCCCTTGCACAACACTGAACAAATCCCTCACCATCTCTTTCAGTTCGAGGATGTCAGCGTTGGGAGGATCCATCAGTTTGGATTTGTTGCCCCTAGCAGGATATCTGAGCAAACAAGCTATGCGTACCGGTTAGAGACTGATACCTACAAAACAGCAAATGGGTTAATATGCATGAATGCAACGTCTATCCATATGAGGAAGATTCTGTCCTTTGATTCTGGTTTCATCGAGACAGATAACATTTTGACATCCACATTCTGAAATTCAAGATGTCTCTCAACCAGATTCTCAATCCATAATACTCCCCATATGACTAGACGTAGGTTTTTTGTAGATGAATGCAAAATGAGAATGATGCAGATGAATGAATGCAATGCATTGCCATCCTCCAAGTCATCTGATCATTTGTTGCTCTGAGTCACAACCCTGGTCTCTGAACTGATCATAACCATCTGAGGTAATATGTAACCACAAATCCGGCTTAGGGTTCCGAAATAAACGGACCTGAAAGATACATCATCATCATCATCACCCAATCTCTGAGCAGATAACCATAACCATCTGAATCGGCCCGGGGAATCCTGAAATAAACGGATCCCCACTGATAAATCACGGACAGCACTCCGGCGTCTCAGAAATAAACGGCCATAAATCCGACTTATAAATAGGACTCTGATCCATGGAACAATTAGTCACCATCAAAGTCACCATCTGAACATGCATCTGAAAGAATCACCCTCCCCTCACAGGTAAATTCTAAACAGGTCATCCTAAGGCGGATAATAGTTTCGACAATCGGGCAGAGATACTCAATGGGTTTGCCCTTTCGGGTGTGCCATTGCAGCTCTCCTGAGATCGTCTAAACCAAAGATCCGGGAAATGATCGGTCACCAGAGTCAATAGTTCAGATGAAGTAACTCAACCAAAGTGGAGTACCCCACAGAGGAAAGCACTATCAAATGAACCTCGTCTGGCTTGTGGTATGTCACGTTGCAACAATATGCTGATCCAGCAAATGAGGAACATGAGACCACACTAGTCCTAGGTGTATACTCGGGCCTGGGTTTTAGCCCCACTCAGAACACCCACCCCAAACAGAGGAACCACCTGCACAGAGGACGGCAACAACATGATAGTATGATGCATGCAGACATTAATGCAAATATATACACAGTCAGAATAATAAATGCAATAAATAACACACAACAAGCACCCTAAACTAATCCTAGAACGCTAGGAGAGACTCGCTTAGGGACGATGGACCAGCATAGGTCTACATGGCGTGTCCCCAGCAGAGTCGCCAGCTGTCGCATCCTGCGAAAAATCAACCGGCGGGACTCAAAACAAAACACACACAGAGCCGCCACTGCGCGTTATTTATCCCAAAATAGGGAAAGGAAACGCTCAGAGAAACCTGGAAAGGAAATGGTCTTGCGACCAAAGAGAAAGGGTAAGGGAGTCGGTTACGCAAGGGGAAGGTATTAGCACCCCTCACGTCCGTCGTACTCGACGGGATCCACGTCCTAGAATAAAGAATAGGTTGCTAAACATCACACACACACACGGGGAACGCAGGTGGGGTTAAGAGAAGGGAGCTCGATAGGGTATCGCATCCTAGGCCTACATATCTCGTCTGGAACGAGAATCAGAGCCACTGTAGTTCGGCTTACGCACGCCAAACAACACAAAACAAACAAACAGTCGAAGGTGGCAAACATGGAGCCCGACTACCACTTGATGGAATTACGTCGGCATCCGAACCAAAACATGCACAAAACGGCAAACGTGGAGCCCGACAGCCAATCACTGGACTTACGTCAGCATCCGAACCAAACATACACAAGAAGATAACAAGCAAACACACACAAAAAAGAAAAAAAAGTGCCCGGAGAGACCTCGCACGGTCTCCTGCCTACATACCTCGTCTGGCACTGGCAATGCATAGATCAATCTGAGCTCCAATCTCCAACTGAAATGGCTCAAGGGGTGAAACCCTAGCCTCAATAAGCACAATATAATCATAGAATGAACCCCATAGCCATCATAAACCCCATCTCCTGATTATGCCCTGATTGGCCCGATGCAACTGATTAGGGTTGACCAGTGGTCAAAACCCTAATCTCAAGGAATGAGCTTCAATCACTTGAGGACATCCAACCACGATGATGATGATGTATCATTGCAATCAAGATGAAGACCAATATCCTTTGAGAATCACCAAACCCTAATTTGGACTGCCCCATCCTCAGATGGCCAATGATCAGTCAATAAAACCTAGGCTTGCACTTTTGACTTCTTCATCTTCTGATCAAGACTTGAGAAGATGACTTGCACAATGTAACCACATGATATGCAATATGAAATGCCTAATGACCTAAAATGATGCAATATGTTAAGCTTAGTCCCAAGAGAAGAGGGCAAATTTTGAGGTGTTACACTTCTTAATGGGAACACATCGCTTACGTGTTTTATGCTTAGGTCTGACATGTGAGGCTCTGTTAGGGAAGCCATGAATCCAGTAGCAAAAGGCTTTTATATGTCCAAGCCTGCCACAGTGGTGACACCTCCAATTCTGGTATATTCTCTTCTGATGATCATTCATCCTAGCTCCTCGATGTTGAGACATTGGCTTTGACATCTGCTTGAACTTCTGAACTCTAGCCTTTGGGCGTTTGTGTTCAGCTCTTTTTCCAAATCCTAGCCCAGATTTGGTTCCAGACTGCTGTCCCACCTTTAGAATTTCTTCCATGGTGTCAGTTCCCTTATTCATCATTCTGATGGATTTGGTCATCTGGTTCAGCTTGGAGGTCAGCAGGGCTATCTCATCATTTAGCCCCTCTATGGCAGACAGTTGCTTCTGTCTCTCATCTTCCAGTTCCTTGATGAGTTTCTTCTGCTTTTCTCCTTGTGCACGCACTTCTGCACTGGTGGTACACAGCTTCTTATATGCTGCAGCAAGTTCATCAAATGTCAGCTCATCTGCACTTATGTCATCTTCAGAGACACACACACTGGTTAGTGCAGTGACATGTTTGGCAGATTCTCCTTCAGATTCACTTTCAGAATCTCCTTCAGACCATGTGATAGCTAGCCCCTTATTTTGCAATTTGAGGTAAGTAGGGCATTCAGCTCTGACGTGTCCATACCCTTCACAGCCATGACACTGGATTCCCTTCCCATGGTTGAACTTCTCCTCAGAAGTTGATCTTTTCTTAATGTCAGTCAGGATGTTCTTGACATTAGGTCTACCTCTTTGATCAATCTTCTTCATGAACTTGTTGAATTGCCTCCCAAGCATGACTAAGGCTTCTGATATACTTTCATCACCTCCTGTATATCCTTCTTCTGACTCCTCTTCAGCATTTGATATAAAGGCTATGCTTTTCTTCTTCTCAGCATACTCACCTAAGCCCATTTCAAAGGTTTGGAGAGAACCAATGAGCTCATCTACCTTATTATTGCTGATGTCCTGAGCCTCCTCTATGGCAGTGACCTTCATAGCAAACCTCTTAGGCAAGGACCTGAGAATCTTTCTTACAAGTTTCTCTTCAGTCATTTTCTCACCTAGTCCACCAGAGGTGTTTGCAATTTCAAGAATATTCATGTGAAAGTCATGAATAGTCTCCTCCTCTTTCATCCTCAGATTTTCAAACTTGGTTGTCAACATCTGAAGTTTGGACATCTTCACCTTGGAAGTACCTTCATGAGTTACCTTGAGGGTATCCCAAACTTCCTTAGCTAGTTCACAATGGTGCACCAGCCTGAAGATGTTCTTAGAGATTCCATTGAACAGTGCATTCAAGGCTTTGGAGTTTCCAAGAGCTAATGCCTCTTGTTCCTTGTCCCAATCTTCTTCGGGAATCTGCACACTGACTCCATCTTCATCAGTCCTCGTCTGATGTTCCCATCCCTTGTTGACAGCTCTCCAGACTTTGCTGTCTAGAGACCTTAAGAAGGCTATCATGCGAGGCTTCCAGTCATCATAATTAGATCCATCCAGCATGGGTGGTCTGTTTGAGTGTCCTAAATCCTTGTCCATGGTACTAGAAAGTAACTTCCCTAGATCTCACCCAGAACTTCACAGGCAGGGTGCCTGCTCTGATGCCAATTGAAATTCTAGTTATCAGACTTTGGATGTCACACTGGTTGTTATGACATCCAATTCTGCACAGACAGGGATTATGCAGAACTTAATAGTAAGTGCAGTAAATAACACAAGTAATTGTTCACCCAGTTCAGTCCAACATGACCTACGTCTGGGGGCTACCAAGCCAGGGAGGAAATCCACTATTAGTAGTATCAATTCAAAGCTAAACTCACCCGTTTACAACTTATCACTTAATCCCTATCCAATGCAATTTCAATCTTAACCTAAGATCAGAGTTCCTACTCACTCCCCCTCAATCACCTCAGTGATATTAAAAACACTTTGAAGTCACACTTCAAAAACAACTCTTGATTATGCTTCACAGCTTAAATCAAGATACACAGCACTCACGCTTAAAAGCTTTGAGTGACACAACACTTATAACTCAATGAACACCCTATGCCAAAGCAATCATCTACTTGATAATGGCTTGGCTTACAAGATACGTCTAATACAAGACTCACAAAATACAGCAGTGAAGTATGATGGACACACTGACTCTTCACGCTTCAAAATCCCCGAGACTGAATGAAGGAATGCCTTCCTTTTTATATTGCAGCACCTGGGCTTTTGCACCTGTATTTTCCTGAATTTTAGGTCACACAAGTTCCCTCAAATTCAACATTTAGGTTGCTAACAAATAGGCTATTTGTTAGGTTCATTGAATGTAGCTTGGTTGTTGATTTCCTGGATTTTCTCTCAGCTGTTGAATCCCTAAAGAATAGCCTGAGAAAAAGCTGAAACAGAAAATTGAACAACCTACAAAATAGCATATGCTGTCAGGAATGAATGTCACGACATTCAGCTTGACATCAAGGTCCATATGCTGAGTCTATTTTTCCAGAAAACAGACTGTACAAATTTGCTGACCTGTACACGATCAAAATGACCATACTACAGTAACAGCTTACATTAATAAATGTCAAAGTGTCCAACTTAACATTTACACAATTGGCCTTAAGTTAGTTCTGTTATTCTCTTGAAGAACAAACTAAGTAATATGCTGAAGTATAGCAAAACACCACTCTGCCTAATCTTCAGTAGCTGCTATCAATGATGAATGTCACAACATCCAGTTTGACATTCAGTCAGTAGGCCTTATGCCAGGTTTAGTTCTTCCTTGATAACCAGACTGCAAATGAATACTAAGTTCTAACAGAACTTCTGTTCCTTAGTATCTGTTGACAGGTATGAATGTCACAGCATTCAATAATCCTGTGTTAGCTAGTCCTGCAGTAACTACAATGTAGTCACATATGCATGTCATGACATCAGTCAAGACATTAGTGTTTTACCATACAATGCAGCCAATTAAACACCTACACTCATCAAAGATAAAGTCAGCGTCTTTCATTAATAAACCAGTAAGTGGTTTGGTAATTTTCGAGAAATCTTTGATAAAGCGTCGGTAGAAACCGACGTGTCCTAAAAAGCTTTGTACTTCTCGTATGGTTTTTGGAGGTTGAAGATTCTCTATAATTTTGATCTTAGCTTTGTCTACTTCAATTCCTTTATCAGATACTACGTGTCCTAACACGATTCCTTGTTGGACCATGAAATGGAATTTCTACCAGTTCAAGACGAGATTCACCTTTACGCATCTTTCAAGTACCATTTCAAGGTTTGATAGACATCCTTCGGAGCTCTGCCCATAAACAGAAAAATCGTCCATAAAGACTTCCATAATGTCGTCTATAAAGTCAGCGAAGATTGACATCATGCATCTTTGGAATGTTGCGGGAGCGTTGCATAGTCCAAATGGCATTCGTCGATAAGCAAATGTACCATAAGGGCATGTGAAGGTGGTTTTCTCTTGGTCGTCAGGATGGATAGGAATTTGAAAGAATCCTGAATAACCGTCTAGATAGCAGAAGTGGGAATGCTTAGCCAATTGTTCAAGCATTTGATCAATGAAAGGCAAAGGAAAATGTACCTTTCGAGTGGCTTTATTTATTTTCCTATAATCGATGCACATTCTACTTCCGGTCACAACTCTTTGTGCTATAGATTCACCCTTCTCGTTCTTAACAGCTGTAACACCCCCTTTCTTGGGTACTACATGAACGGGGCTAACCCATTGACTATCGGAGATCGAGTATATGATTCTTGCATCTAATAAGTTCTTTACTTCATCCTTGACTACAGTACTTAAGATTGGGTTGATCCTTCTATGGTGTTGCCTAGAGGTTTTACAATCTTCCTCTAGCATAATGCGATGTATACGGATAAAAAGACTTATTTCTTTTAGGTCAGCGATGATGTAGCCTAACAAAGTTGGATATTTTCTTAAGACATCTAGTAACTTTTCAGTTTCCATCTGTCCTAAGTCAACGTTGACTATTACTGGTCTTTTGAGTTCAGTGTCTAGGAATTCGTATCTTAGGTTCTTTGGTAGTGTTTTTAATTCTAAGTCTGGTTTCTTCGGGCATGGCATGTGGTTGGGTGTAAGTGCTAAGCATTCGCTTAGACTGTCATTTCGGTATGGTTCACGCCAATTATCATCTTCAAAGATTGGAGGGATTTGGATTTTCATTATATCAGAATATGTGGTTTCTTGCATCTCCATCTCTCTTACGCACTTGTCTATGACATCAAGTAGATAACAAGTATCGTCTATAGTTGGCGCTTGTAAGAATTGTGTCAACATGAATTCAACCTTTTCTTCTCCAACTTCGAATGTGAGCTTACCTTTTTTCACCTCTATTATGGATCCGGCGGTAGCTAAGAATGGCCTTCCTAATATAATAGGTGTACTGGAATCTTCTTTGATGTCCATGATTATGAAGTCTGTAGGAATATAGAATTGTCCTACACGTATTGGGACATTCTCTAGTATACCAACATGATATTTGATTGAGCGGTCAGCTAGTTGAGCAAACATCTTGGTTGGTCTTAGTTCTCCCATGTTGAGCCTTTTACAGATGGTTAAGGGAATTACACTAATGTTGGCTCCTAAGTCTCATAGAGCTTTGTCTATGACTAACTTTCCAATGACACAGGGTATGGAGAAACTACCTGGGTCTTTTAGTTTGGGAGGCATGTTATTTTGGATTATTGCACTACACTCAGCACTAAGTGTAACTGTTTCGTTATCCTCAATCTTTTTCTTATTGGATAGGATCTCTTTAAGAAATTTGGCATATAAAGGCATTTGTGTGATGGCTTCTGTAAAGGGAATTGTAATATTCAGTTGCTTCAGAAGTTCAACAAATTTCCTAAATTGCCCTGCAGTTTTAGAGTTTGCGTGTGTTTAAGGATACAGAATGGGTGGTTTATAAGGTGGTGGAGGCACATAAGGTTTTTCTTTCTCTTCGTCCTCTTGGGTATTATCTTCCTTCTTCTTTGGTTCACTTACCTTCTCAGTTGTTGTTTTGTCAGGTTTTTGGTACATGGCAGGATTTTGGAGTCTTGGATCTACGGGTCCGTCTAGTTCTTTTCCACTCCTCAATATAACGGCATTTGCGTGTCCTTTTGGATTAGGTTGCGGCTATCCAGGAAATGTGCCAACGGAAGCAGCAGTAGATGCTTGTTGTTGAGCCACTTGTGAAATCTGTGTTTTAAGCATTTTGTTGTGGGTGGCTAAGGCGTCTACTCTGCTCGCTAATTGTTTAAGTTGCTCACTAGTATGTATGTTTTGGTTTAAAAAGTCTTTGTTTGTTTGAGCTTGGGTAGCTATGAAGCTTTCCATAATTAGTTCAAGGTTGGACTTCCTAGGCATGTTAGGAGCATTAATAGTTGGCTTTTGATATCCAAGCGGAACAGCGAGTGCTTGGCCAGGTGCATACAAGGCATTGTTATTCTTATACGAAAAGTTAGGATGATTTTTCCAACTTGGGTTGTAGGTATTCGAATAAGGATTTCCTTGTGCGTAATTTACTTGATCAATGGGGACTCCTGCCAATATCTGACATTCTGGTGCAGTGTGTCCAGGAGTTCCACATAACTCACAGTTTGGAGTCACGGCAGCCACGGTGGTTGCGGGTAGGGGTGGCAAACGGGAATGCCCACTCCGTTTAGGCCCGTCCCGCAAAAGCCCACAAAAAAACGAGGCGAGCGGGGGCGGTCATAGATGAGGATGTGGGCCTAAAACTTAGACCCGCCCCGCAAAAAAGTGAGGGCGGAGCGGGGAAATCCCGCGGGCACTGCACTCTTTAAGCTTAAAAATTCAAAAATTTATGTAAATACACGTGTCCGCAAAAGCCCGCGAAAAAAACGGGGCGGACACAATTGAGGGTGAGGGCCTAAATCTCTGGCCTGCCCCGCACAAAAGTGCGGGCAAAACGGGCATGCCCAGCGGGCCGAGCCCGTTTTGCCACCCCTAGCTGCGGGTGGTATGGTCAAGTTGTCTAACTTTTGAACAAGGGCATCTACCTTTGCATGGACGTGGTCAAGGCTACTGATTTCGTACATTCCACCTTTTGTTTGAGACTTTTCTACTAGAGTTTTTTCACCTCCCCATTGGCAATGGTTTTGGGCCATGTTTTCAATGAGTTGATAGGCTTCGTTGTATGGCTTGTCCATAAATGCACCGCCCACGACAACGTCTACTGCCAGTCTTGTGTTATACATAAGCCCATTGTAAAATGTGTGAATGATCACCCAGTCATCGAGACCATGATGTGGAAATATTCTCATCATGTCTTTGTATCTCTCCCATGCATCGTAGAGAGATTCTACATCTTTTTGTCGAAATCCGTTGATTTGAGCTCTCAACATAGCAGTTTTGCTTGGCGGAAAACATCGGGATAAGAAAACGTTCTTCAGTTCTTCCCATGTAGTAACCGAGTTGGATGGCAAGGATTGCAACCAAGCCCAAGCTCTGTCTCTTATAGAGAAAGGAAAAAGGCGTAGTCTTATCGCATCTTGAGATACACCATTCGCCTTCACAGTGTCTGCGTACTGCACAAACTTGGTCAAATGTTCATTAGAGTCGTCTGTAGGATTTCCAGCAAATTGATGTTGTTGGACGGCTGATAATAATGAGGGTTTCAACTCGAAATCGTTTCGATTTATAGCAGGGGAAGCAATGCTAATGTGAGGTTCTTGTTGGGACGGGGTAGCGTAGACCTTAAGAGGACGATTCTGTGGTTCCACTGTAGCCATGGTTGGTTTTTCAACTGGTTCAGCAGTAGGAAAGAAGATATCGGGAATATCGTACCTTCGTTGGTACTCTAGTATTCGGCATCTTAAAAATAAGAAACGCTCTAATTTTGTGATTGGTGGTGCTAAGTTTTCGCCTTGTGAGCGAGTACTTGGCATACAATCGGGGAAATAAGGGAAAGGAAATTAGTCTTTTACCTTAGTCTATACGGTGCAACAAAAGAATCGCACCATTTGACTAAATCAGGTCCCCGACAACGGCGCCAAAAACTTGATACGTCTCGTGACTGTATATAAAATATAGTCTATCGGGTACTTGACTGCAAGTGCACAATCCAGTCATTTTAGTTTTAAAAGATATCGAACCCACAGGGACCGATGGTCAAACTAATGATATCGATGATACTATGTTTAGCTAAGGAGATGATTTTTAGAGGTTTCGTTGAACAAAAATTAAATCTAAAGGAAGTTAAGTTTTTAAGAAAATATTAATAGGGGGATATCAGTATGCAACACATTAATCGTCAGGGATTCGATAAGTCACTGATGTATATTTTAAGTACCAAATATCTTTCAGTAGAAAATACTTATTTAAAAGGCTTTATCTCACACTCTCGTGATTGTTGACTCAGACTATACTTTTAAGTCAGAATGTACGATCTCGTTGTCCCATTTGAAGTTAAAAATACTTTTTGAAAATAAATAAGTTCTAATTTCTTTTAAAGTGCTCTTGCTGTTTTTAAAATCAATGCCTAGTTTTTACTATCCAGTTCGACCCTCACGCTCTCGCGATTGTCGGTTCTCACCTTAGTTAATTTCTGACTCTCGTGGGAAAACCGTATTAAATAGCTTCTCACTCTCGTGACAAAGTTAATTAAATTTAAATTAAAAACCACATCCAAAAAGATTGTTTGAGAAAAGAAGTTTTACATCGATTATTATTAAATCCCGTCTAATTAAATTGTTTGCATACCGATACCGGTAGTTTAGCCGGACATGTTAAATAACGCAAACACAGACGAACATAAACAAATCAACAATAAAGCAAACATGATTATAATAAAGCAATAATAATAATAATAATTGAATAAAAACCTGGAAATTGGATTAATAGAATATGCCGAATCTTGAAGTACTTGAGCAGTCCTCCACAGGTCGGTAGGATTCTGCTTCTTCGAAATAATTGCTTAAACTAAATTAAATAAATTGCAGTAGTTTCCCAGTGTAGGAAACTACTACTTTGGCTAAATGAAAAACGGAAAGGGAAAGGAAAAATCAAAGCTCTGAACGAAACGATAAACAAATTGCGGTAAAAGAAAACAATGTTGCTGAAGAAAAATAATAGAAAAACAGAATTGTTGTGGAAAATAAATGCAGAGAAAGGTCTTGAAAGCTGGCTTCAGGGAGGAAAATTAAGCGTGTCCGTAGGTTTCCAACTTCCATCCTTTTATATTCTCCATTTGCTCTTGGCAGTTGAGAGAAATAAGGGTGACTTGATTGAGTGAGAAATTCACGGGAAAGTGGGATGAGGAACGAGAAATATGGGCGTGTGGATCACTTCTGTTGACAAATTCAATACGCTGCTTTTGACCTTGTGACGGTCGTGGTGGGTCTGTGACGGTCGTGACACCCAGGGCGTGACGGTCGTGACAGGGTTTGTGACGGTCGTCACATGCACAGGATTTGTATTTTCTGCTTTTCTGTTGTTTTCTCTTATTTTCCTTCCTTTTCTATACTTTGCTCATTTAAACATGGGAATTGAAATACCTGCAAAAATAACTCGAACACTTGCGGAATAATCAGAATATAAATGAAAGTGGTACAATTTTTGAGTGTAAGTCAAGGCAAATATACGATGTATTTTCGCGTTATCAGTTGTTGATGCATGTTGTTGTTAAATTTATTATAATGCATGTAGATTGTTTGTTTCACTCACCCTTCATTGAACATGCATTCATTTAAAGTGATTTAGAAAATAATAATTCAAAAGTTAAGTTATATTTTAAATACAACTTATATCAAACATGTTTTTCGAATTGCATCAATCTTGTAATTCATCTATATCACTCTTTAAGACATAGAACTTGATTCATATTATTAAGAAATTGGATCATCTTCATCACTGCCATCATAATAATCTTCATCATTGATTAAAATAATGATGATGATTCTGAATTAAACATATTGATATTTTGCAAAATAAACTAGGAATGAACCATTGCTTTGAAGAATTTAGGGCATTGAATCAAATACTACGTGTTAAGAAGCAAGAGATGAATTACAGTATGAATGCAATTTGAAAAACAGTTGTTCGTTTAAGTTGTTTTTCAAGAACAATTTAATTTTTCAAACTATTATCGTTTACATCAATTTTAATGGTTGTATATGTTTAGAAAGGTGTAAGTAAAAACAAGAAATTTACATATTTTTATAATAAACTCAAGTACTTTTCACATTGGTTATCTTTTGTAACCGTGGTGAAATGTTAATTATATTCCAAATAAATTATTGTTGTTGTTGGATTTCGAACCCATGACCTACATATATATCCCAATGGTTGTTTAATATAACCGTTATGATAGGTAGCACACTACCTAGCTTATAACCACGGTCATACGCCCGTTGTGGAAACCACCATACATACAATCATATGCTACCTAACAACGGACTTGAAATCGTCATTATACTTGTTTCGCAACCGTCATTATATGTGTTTTCCATAGTAATGTCACCTCAGAAGGACCCGTTCTCAAAAGACATTATTTCATGTAGGATTCCTAAATCTCTCAAAAAACTGTTGAAGAAAGAGAATCATGATACAACCGAAGATATTAAGCATGTAGATACCATGCTCGATTATAACCATGTCAGGAGCGAGTGGAATGCAAACTATTCGTGCTAACTCTCAAAGAAGACATTATTGTTGGAAATCCACCATAACCTATGAAGAATTTCTATCAATCTTGATGAACAAGATTGTTATCACTCACACAATGACAATTAAAGAAAAGAACAATTGAGAAAGAAAAGAAAGAACGATGGAGAAGAATAATATTTTCTGCAGAGTTTCTCTCTGCCCACAACCTACGGAAAAATTCTTTATTCACTTTGCAACTGCAAAATTCTTTGAATACAATGTTATGACTTCTCTATTACAAGAATATGAGTTACTCCCTCTATTTATAGATTTAGGTTAACTTACTACCTAAGCCAAATCCCAAAACTATAAAAGCCAAAAATAGTTAATACTACTAAAAATAGGCCTAAGTAGAA
Organism: Lathyrus oleraceus; assembly: GCF_024323335.1. Classification (NCBI taxonomy): domain Eukaryota; kingdom Viridiplantae; phylum Streptophyta; class Magnoliopsida; order Fabales; family Fabaceae; genus Lathyrus; species Lathyrus oleraceus. The sequence goes on along the minus strand of NC_066580.1, from coordinate 298,414,209 downwards.
ATCATGTGTGAAACAACATGCTTCAACACTTTGACACTCTAATACAAATCAAGACACTAGGTGATTTGACACTTCCTTGCTTCTGACGAGCAACCTGCTTCGACACAAGGAATAACAATTCAATACACCACCTAATTCATTATGCCTAAGTTATCTACATTCATCATAGCTCTTAGTCTTGTGAACACTTCAACCTGCACTCCCTTTGTCATGATGTCTCTAATCTGATTCTTAGTTCTGCAGTGTTCCACATTCATTTTCCCATCTACTACCTGCTCTCGAAGATAATGGAACCTCATTTTGATATGCTTGCTTTGACCATGTGCTATCGGATTCTTCGCCAGATTGATAGCTGACATGTTGTCGATCTTCATGGTAATTGCTCCATGACTCTTCGCTGTTATCTCTTCGACCAGATTCACCATCCATGTTGCTTGACATGCACAGATGGAAACAATTATGTATTCTACTTCGCACGAAGATAATGCCACTACTGGCTCTTTTCTCGAACTCCAAGCAATTGGTGCACCACCTAGCATAAACACATAGCCAGTTGTGGATTTTCGATCCTCGGCATCACTACACCAACTTGAGTCGGTGTATCCCACTATTTTGCATTCTTTTCCTTCATCAGCTGCAGGAAACAAAATGCCATAGTCGAGAGTTCCTTTTAGATACCTTAGTATCCTCTTCGCCACTGCTAGATGTGATACCTTTGGCTTCTGCATGAATCTATTCGCCATACCTACATTGTATGCTAAGTCAGACCTTATGTGACAAAGGTATCAAAGTGATCCAATAAGTCTTCTATATTGGGTTGGGTCGACATCATCTTCATCTAAATCTTTCAACAACTGTAATTTGGGCTCAACTGGAGTTGAAGTTGGGTTGCAATCTTGCATCTCAAATCTCTTGAGTATTTGTCCTGCATACCTTATTTGATGCATCATGAAACTTCCACCACTCTTGTAGAATTCGATGCCAAGGAAATATGAAATGTCACCCAGATATGACATTTCAAATTCCTTGTTGAGATCACCTTTGAAGTCTTCGATCTCCTTCTTGCAGCTACCTGTTATCAACAAGTCATTGACATAGAGACATAGTATAAGCAGTTCACTTTTTCTTTTTCTTACATATACTCCATGTTCAGTTGCGCACTTCACAAATTCCGTATCCCTTAGAAAGCCATTTATCTTCTTGTTCTAGACTCTTGGAGCTTGTTTAAATATGTACAGGGCTTTATGCAGCCTGTACACCTTTCTTTCTTTGCCTTGTTTCACAAACCCAACTAGTTGTGTAACATAAACTTCTTCTTCTAAGGTGCCATTTAGGAATGCAGATTTTACATCCATCTGAAACATCTATCAGTCGTTCATGTTTGCTAGACCAACAACCAATCTGATTGTTTCGATCCTAGCAACTGGTGAAAAAACCTCGTCGAAGTCGATTCGTTCTTTTTGAAGAAATCCTTTCGCCACAAGTCTCGCCTTATGTCGAGTCAATTCTCCTCTGGGATTCAACTTCACCTTGTATACCCACTTCACATTGACTTCCTTCTTGTCTTAGGGCAATTTGACAAGTGACCAAGTGTTGTTGACTTCGATTGACTTCAGTTCTTCATTCATTGCTTTCACCCACTTTGAATCTTTCAATGTCTCAGCTGCATTGACTGGTTCGACATCTGCATAAAAAGAATAATGTACCAGCTCACCTTCTTCATTGATCATATCATCTGATGTAATCACAAATTCTTGCAACCTTGCAGGCACGTGTCTTGTTCTTTGAGGTCTGCTTGGGCCTGCTTCACCTCTGACTTCTTGTCGAACTTATCTTTCGACTTCACTATCTGGTTCATCACATAATATTCTCACTGAATCCTTCTTAACATTCTCATTCCAATCCCATTCCTTAAGCTCATATATGATCATGTTCCTGTTGATCACCATTTACTTGTTTACTGGGTCGAACAACTTGTATCCTCTAGTCGAATGATATCCTATCAGGATCATCTGACTCGACTTGTCATCAAATTTTCTTCTCAACTGATCTGACACATGTTTATGTGCTATAAATCCAAACACCTTCAGATGACTCAACCTGGGCTTGACACCAGACCAACATTCTTCTGACGTGATTCCTTCTAGCTTCTTCGTCGGACATCTGTTCAGGGTATATGTTGCAGTCAACATAGTTTCTCCCCATAATTCTTTGGGTAGATGCTTGCCTTTTAACATACTTCTAACCATATTCATGATGGTTCTATTCTTCCTTTTTGCGACTCCATTCTATTGTGGAGTGTAGGGTGGCACCACCTCATGCACAATCCATTCTTTCACATATAATGCGTCGAAGTCTTTCGACACATACTCTCCACCACCATTAGTCCTCAGAATCTTGATCTTTCGACCGCTTTGTCTTTCGACCATAGATTTAAACTTGGCAAATACCTCAATTACTTCACTTTTCTTCTTAATCAAGTAAGTCCACAGTTTTCGACTAAAATCATCTATGAATGTAACAAAATATTTTTTACCTCCAATTGAATCTACCTGGATAGGACCACATACATCAGAGTATATGACTTCAAGAATTCCCTTCGACCTGCTTCATGCATCCTTACTGAAGCTATTCTTGTGCTGCTTCCCCTGCACACATTCTTCACACACTTCATTTGGAATGTCGATTTCTGGTAATCCTGAAACCATATTTCTTCTCTTCAAATATCTGATGTCTTTGAAATTGAGATAACTAAGTCTATAATGCCATATCCATTCATCTTTGCTGGCTGCTGTTGCAAGGCACTTATGCTCCACCACATTTAGTTCAATCTTGAAGGTTCTATTCTGAGACATTTGAGCCTTCAAGATCAACCTTCCATTTGAGTCGAGAACTCTCATCATCTTGTCTTTGATCGACACCTTGTAGTTCTTTTCTACTAATTGCCCTATGCTGAGCAAATTGCTCTTCATGCCTGGTATGTACAACACATTTGAAATTACTGACCTCTTGCCATCTTTCCTCATAATCAGAACATCACCAACACCTTCAGCTGCTAGAGTATTGTCATTTGCGAATTTCATCATGTTCTTCATTGAGGGCTTTATGGTGACAAACCAATCTTTCCTTCCAGACATGTGTGATGAGCATCCTGAGTCCAAGTACCACTGGTCTTTGAATCTCTCTTCATATCTCATTGTAACCATCAACAACATCCCTTCTTCTTTATGTTTCACCAACTTTGCATAAGTTTCTTGATTCTTCTTCTTTTCTGGACAATCACTAGAATAATGACCATGCTTTTAACTATTGTAACACTGAATGTGACTCTTGTCTGACTTTTGACCACCACCTCTTCCTCTACCTACAACACCACATATTTGGTTGCCTTGGTTCTAGGGTTTTCTCTGATTCAACCAATTTCCTTCTTACTGATTTCGACCAGTCGAATTATTGTAGCCTTTTCTGCCTTTGTTGCCATCCAACTTCCTTTTCCTTTCCTTTCTTTTGCTTATTGCGCCTGCAAAGCTATATTACTCTTCGACTTTCCTGCAGCTCTTCCAGCCGTTCTTTGTTCATGAGATTCAAGTGTCCCTTGAAGCTCTTCCTTTGTCAGTTTTGACAAATCTTTCGATTCTTCTATAACTACTACCACGTGGTCGAACTTTGGAGTCAACGACCTCAAGATCTTTCCAACAACAGATCTTGATGTCAACACTTCTCCACATACCTTGATTTGATTCACCAGTTTCGTAACCTTAGTGAAGAAATCAGTTACGTTTTCATTGTCTTTCATCTGAAGCAATTCATACGTCCTTTTGTGAGTTTGTAACCTCATCTCTTTCACCTTTTCCGCGCGTCCAAACGACTTCTCTAGAACTTCCCATGCTTCTTTCACTATCTCTCCATCATTAACCTTTTCAAAGTTATCTGAATCAACACATTGATGGATTATAAAAAGAGATTTATAATCTTTCTTTTTCAATTCTTTATGTGCATCCCTTTCTTGATCCGTCGCGTTTTCTGCAACCGTTGTTACTCCTTCCTTCACAAGATCCCAAAGATCTTGATAACATAACACAATATTTATCTGCTTGCATCGATTCTCATAATTGTTGTTCTTGAGAATCAGAAGATTTGCTAGAAAATTCCCGTTTGGATGATTCATTGTCATCGTGATTTTCTTCCCTCGAATCGTTTAAACCGGAGCTCTTGATACCAGATGTTGGAAATTCACCACAACCTATGGAGAATTTCTATCAATCTTGATGAACAAGATTGTTATCACCCACACAATGACAATGAAAGAAAAGAACAATTGAGAAAGAAAAGAAAGAACGATGGAGAAAAATAATATTTTCTATAGAGTTTCTCTTTGCCCACAACCTGTGGAAAACTTCTTTATTCACTTTACAACTATAAAATTCCGTGGATACAATGTTATGACCTCTCTATTACAAGAATATGAGTTACTCATTCTATTTATAGATTTAGATTAACTTACTCCATAAGCCAAATCCCAAAACTATAAAAACTCAAAATAGTTAATACTACTAAAAATAGGCCTAAATCAAAATCTTGCATAAAACAATATACTTCGACACTTCGACATTATAATAAAAGAAATTACAATTTAACAATTATGACATAGTTAAAAACCCTAGAAAATTGTGTGATGAATTCACACGGCAAGAAAATGACAACAAAAAATAATAGCCATCTTGAATGCAATTTATACCGGTTTATGAAAGTGGTAATAAAAGTAGGCACCCTACAAGAAATTTGTATATACCAACTGCTGCTTATTGTGACAACAAATAAAACTGTAGATATAGGTAACATATACCATCGGCCCCTAAAAATTGTCGTTAACTACAAAAGTAACCTATTTAGTTCTACATTATATCGTAAAACATGAATTTTTATAAATTAAAAAATATAAACTTAAATGTTTTTATTATTATTATTTTATTTTTGTTGATAAGAATATCATAAAAAAAAATTCTCACAGTTATCAGATATAATTAATACATATTTTAAGATTAAAACTAAAATATTTTATGAAAAAATTTATCTTCTTTAAAAAAATATGAAAAAAAAAATTCTCACAGTTATCGGATATAATTAAAACTAAAATATTTTATGAAAAAATTTATCTTCTTTAAGAAAATATGGTTACACATTTTGTTAAAAAGATATTTTTACTAATATAAAAAATGATATAATAAAAAAGAAAAGTAAATTATTATTATTATTATTATTATTATTATTATTATTATTAAATATCATGTATTATATATTAAGGATAAATGAATATTGGAATTGAAAAAACAACCAAAATTTTATTACCTGCTCATTTTAAAAGTAAAATTTGAGATCAACTAGTCGTTGCACGAGCAATGCACGGATAAGTCTTTATCAATTTATTATTTATAAGTATTGTAAGTAATTTAGAATATATTTAATTTATATAAACGTTTTTTTAATATATTTAGTGTATTTTTTATAATATACATAGCAACAATTAAATACTTTGCTTGTTATGAAATATAATAATTATATTTTAACATAATTAAAAATTGAGAAAAAAATCAAACAATTATTACTAATAAAATTCAGGGAGGATGAAAAATAGTAAATATAGCGTCTCTCTCATGATTCTTCATTTTCTCTCCATAATAATTTTCATTACAGTACATTTCTACAACAACATGCTTCATGACATTGGAAAGAGGAGTTTATCGGTGGGTACTCTTCATGTGATGATGACATTGTAATTTAGGTAGCCAAATTCTAATAAAAATTTATTTAAACATAATTATTTACAACCACCTGTCTATAGATGACTATTTTCTTTGATTCAATTCCTTTATACAAAACTAAATTATATAAAAATAAGGATTAAATATATTTTTTTTTAATAAATAACTCATAATTCAATTTCAATTACTATAATTCTTTTTAAAAAAAATATCTATTTTAAAATTTTTCGTCTATAATTCTAATATCCACATTCTATTTGATCTATAACATAAACTGACATAAAAATCAACATCATATTTTACATTTGTGTGAAAACTAAGGCTACAAATAGAAACGCAAGGATAAATTGCATGTTGACCTTACTCAAATTAAAACCAAGACAAAGAGGAGTACTCATATTAAAATCTTTAAAACTAATCATATCCTAATAATTTCACAACCGATTTTACTTCTATCAAGCCGTCACCACACCAAACAGAACCCAACCGATTTTAGTATTTTAACAAACAGTTGGTAGACAAAAGTTGAGAATAAAATGTTTCTCTACATTCTTTTCCACTATTTCGTTTCGTTCACTTCCAATTTCAGAAATGTGCATGCAACATGCTTTAGAAATTGGATTCATGTATTTTTTATGCCAAATTGAAGTTTCTATTTTTTTTGTGCAAACCTAATGAAAATACTTGACTAGAATTTTTTAATTTTTTTTTCAATATAGCATGATGTTGACTTTAAATGACATGACATGCAACATAACGTGCCACGTCAGTTTCCATTAAATCAAACAGATGTCAGAGATTATGGGCGGAAAAATTCTAAGAGAATCATTCTTTGAAGGAAAATTTTTGAGGGACTGAAATTGAATGTTGAGATATTTATGAGAATCCCAAACATATTTAACTCTAAAAATAATACTACCTCAGTTCATTTATATAAGAGACAACTCACTTTTTAGGTTCATTGAATAACCAATATATTTGGTCGATTTATAAACTAGATACATTAATTATTCAATAAATCTAAAAAGTGAGTTGTCTTTTATAAAAAGGAATAAAGATAGTACTACCTCTGATCCTATTTATAAGAGAAAATTTACTTTCTTAAGTTAATTAGATAATCAATGTGAGTAAGCTTGCGACGTTGCCCACAAATATTGATTTGTAAATCCATTCGGATGTGATGCAAATGTTTCCTTCTCCACTTGTTTTGGGTAGCCAACAATGTATTCGTCGATTGAAACATAGTAGATTTCTCTAAAATCGACCAACAAAGAAACATTTTTTACCCATAACTATGTAAGCCTTGAGTTCTCTATTGCATCCGGAGATCCGTAGGAGCACGATTTGTAAATCTTGTCAGACCCATTAATAAAAAAGTTAGGTTTAGTTCCTTTCTTCACATTAATAAAAAATCCAAAAGCATTTTCTCTTTTCTTTTGGTCTTATTCTTCTTTCCCCCTTAATAACTCGAGAAGTCTAACATTTCTAAGCTAACACTAACGTGCACAACTAACCTAATGGTTCCCATTGAGTACAACGGACGTGAGGGGTGTTAATATCTTCCCCTTGCATAATCGACTCCTGAACCCTGATTTGGTTGCAACGACCAATATCATTTTTGTTCTTTCTTGGGTTTTATCGATATTTCCCCTTTTCTTTTTAGGAATAAATAAATTTTGGTGGCGACTCTGTTTAGTCCATCATGTGAGCGTGCAATTGCGCTTCACTAAGTCGTGTTCTCATTTTTCAAGGTGCGATACTAACCTAGAGAAAATTAGCTACTCATAATGAAAATTACAATACCAAATAAAAATAATAGGTTTGCATAAGAGATACCTTGAAGAACTGGCCTTCAATGACTGCAAATACGCTCCAAATATGCCTTCCAAGTGTTGTAAATTGTCACTAGCACTATAAAATCGTAGACCCCTTGAAAAAGTACCAAACTTCCCCTTCTAAAGCAGTTAGAATTGATCAGAAACACATCAAAAAAATCTCAGAAAAACTACCATCACACGCATTATAACTTGTATCGCGTGCGTGATGCCGACTCTACTTTTCTATCACACACGCGATGTTGTACGTGGTTATTCTAGTAGCTGCACGTATTTGCTCATTTTTTCACCTGATTTTCACTAAGTCCTTATTTCTTCATACTTAGTCATTTTTGCATCTTTCTTTGGCATTTATTCCTCATTTTTACTCCTCTTTAACTTGTTTTAATCTGTTTTTTTGATCGAACACATGCAATGGCAGCGTGTCATCAATAAGCTCATGGTCACCTACAAGATTTCAATGATACAATGACTTGCACTTGGGGTTTTGTAGAGCTCGTGGTCACCTTTGGAAAGGGGAGGGACGCATATACAATAGTTTATAGTTTTTGGTGATCCAATGTAAAAGTGTCTACAACTTCATCTTAGGGAAGTATTTCTTCGTGACTTTAGACATTGTGGCTTCCTCCGTCCACCTAAATATGAAGTACCATAATTTACATGATGAACTGATGACTATATGTGTTGACTTAACAGAAGCCTAATGCACACATAAAGCTCTGCACCGCAACCAAGGTGCAACACCTGTCAAACAAAATAAGAAATCCCATAGTAAATCAATATCTCTAACCTCAGCAGGCGCTTAGAAATGATCACAATTAATCATAAGACCTCAAAGCTAGGATCTAGGAGCAGGTGTGAAGTGGTGCATCCTGGTTTGTTAAATTGAAGTGCAAGTAATCAAAGGATGATAGAAAACCATCTACCACGGCAAGCCACATGGAATGATGTGAAGGGAGAAAGCTTTATCATATAATTATTGCAAGATGAAGTGCTAATAATCAATAAAGAGATGTTAGATCATGAAAATACAATCTCAATGGATGACAACATCGCATGGAATTCAATTGCAAGAAACTCTTTTCCCAACAAGAAAATACTACCTGGTTGAATAAAATCTCAACTAAGCTAATTTCATGATGTGTTTTCTTTCTTCATATTTTCATGTAAATCATACAATGTAATCACTTCATTGTCAAGATAATAAATGATTTATTTGCCAAAAAATCTTTGATGTGCTATTAAATGAAAGACATGTTCGTTCTTGACTTGCACAAAGTCTAAATCAAAGAAGAGAAATGTGTGTTGTCACAAACTCTGCGAGTGTACGACTAAAAAAATCAAACCCTAATTATGAGAAGTCCTACAATCAAGGACACCAAAACCTAGAACACGAAGGTGGTGATTCAGGCTCATCCACTATTGGTAGTTATCCGCTCTATAGAGCAGGAGGTGAATCTAGTCTACGCCAGTCTCGAACCAAGTTTTCACTTGGGGTCAAGGAAGAAGAGAAGAATTTTGGCTAGCCTCGCTCCTCAGATATGTCTGATAAAGAATTTAGGCATGACCTCATAATGGCTACGAGAGACCAAGAACAATAGCCTCAATTCAAGGACGGTAAGAATAATCTCATCACTTTATGGATCTTTACAAACAACAAAGAGTCATCTTCTATTTTTCAAATAATATAAGGGGTCAGAAAATAAATAAAACTCGTACAAACAATAAGAGTAAACAAGAAAACGTGTTTCATTCATGAATGATATCCTTACAATAAAAAAATAAGAGCGGCCCAAGAGGACCACTGGGAACGCGTAAAAAAACATAAAATACTATAGCCTACGAGGTAGGTTTCACAACAAGTACAACCACTTTTCCATCCAAATATTTAAAGGGTTAATCAGTGTTCTTCGATTATTCAACCTTTAAACAATGTACTACATTAATTATCAAGTAACCTTGATAAAGAATCCTCCTTTTGAGGGAACGAAAACACAATGTGGTACATCTTTATTTATGAACTGTTGGATCGAGAGTTCGTTAAACATGAAATAGATATATCCACTACATATTTATCTTCCCAATCTACTAAGAGATTAGTTAATCATCATAGATCATAAATGTTGAGACCATCATTAATGGACATTTGCTTTGATCACGATATTTGATATACACCATCAGCGAACACCCTTGGATCACTAGTATCAATGAAATCAAAACCCCATGTATACTTGAAGTTATACATTTTGCTTTGCATAAGTTTATTTAATACACAACGTGGCTTAAAGCTGCAAAGCATTCTTGCAAAGAGGTTTAGGTTTATTACATTTAGACATTGCCAATTTATCAAAGAAAAAAGGATCTAAGTGTCCAAGTTTATTACAGAAGGAACATTTATGGATAAGGTGATTTTCTTTCTTCCTATTGATCCATTTACTATGTGTTATATGTAACACCCTTCTAACTTACCCCAAATATTTAATTAAAACAACAAATATATACATCAGAGTAAAGGTGCAATTAAGGGTGTCACACAATCACTTCACACCATTCACCATAATAACTGTCATGCTCTTTTATTAATTCAAAACATAAAGCATTTGCACAATACGCAGCGGATAGAAATCAAATCAATCATGCAAAACATGTAACACATTACATGTAAAATTATTCAACAAGGTAAAACATCCCGTCCCGATGTTACATCTATCAGAGCATGACCCACTAAGGAGACTACACTAGACTCCAAGCACTAGCTTCTACTCAATCACTGCTCGCTACCTGAAAAATAGTTGTAAGGGTGAGTTCCTCAATCGATATAATAAGCATTATAAATTATCATGTAATGCTAAGTAATTTCACACATTCATCACCCTAATCAGATCATACATTCAGCAACGGCAATATCAACTAAAATCATACTCGACTCAACCACAAAACACACGTATAATATTGGAATACATCCATTCATATTATACGCCATACAATACAATATGCAATGAGACTCCATGCATGCGGTACCGACTATTCGTGAACATATAGTTCAACCTCACCGACCAAATCCAGGTACGGCTACCAAGCTCACTAGTCCCACTCATTTGAGACCTAGTGACTCACTCACTAATTCCTCACCATGGGAATTAGCTACCACCCCAAGGGCCATGCTATGCACGCTAATTCACCTAGCATGCAAACATCAACAACAGTCCATAATGACCAACTCACTAATTCCTCACCATGGGAATTAGCTACCACCATAAAGGCCACAATATGCATGCTAATCACCTAGCAATGCTAAATCATCAACAACAATTCAAGAATAGACATATGCTCACACTCTAAGCCATAAAACAGTCTATTCACAAATGCACACATAACTGATACATTCACAGCATCATGCATACCATCACACATCATCAGTATTTTATCACATAAGCATATCAGATCATGCCAAATAACAACCACAGTATTAGCACACTCTACTAATACCTATACTACTCAAAACAACGGGAAAAGAATCCCTAATATATCATACATCAGCTAAATTACATTACTCAGCTGAACAGCTAAAAACTGCACAACAACAGCTCAGGAAAAATCACAATCCTGCCCATACGCGTATTGCCTAGTCCCATACGCGTATGGCCCATTTCTCAGCCAAACCCATACGCGTATTGCCTACCTCATACGCGTATGCTACACGTACCACATCCTCATACGCGTACCAACAGAGACAAAATCACGTTAAAAACATCATCTTCCTCATCCATATGCGTATTGCCTAGTGCCATACGCGTACTAGACCATCTCATACGCGTATTGCCTAGTGCCATACGCGTATGACCAGAAACCAGACTTCCAGATCTGCTATGGTTTTCTCTGTTACGAGATCTATCCAATTCAACCTTCCACAGTCCAATTTTTACACAACATTCATTCATATTATCTAACACAGACCCTACACGTTCAATCTCACAATTTCTAACCTTATTACCTCTAATTCCTACGAATTTCCTCAATTATACTCATATCTCATTCATCCAAAATTTCACAATTTCATCATGCATCATTCTAATTAGAGTCAAATCAATGGTTTATCACTACCCATTACATGTTATCCCATAATACCCATTAAACGATGATAAACCCCCCTTACCTGAGTTAATCCGGCAATCCTTTGGCTTCGAGCTCTTCCTTTCTTCAACCCTTGTTCTCTGGCTCTTTGCCCTTTCTCCACTTTTCAGCCGCTTCTCTGTTTTTCACGTGAAAACCTCTTTTTACCAAATGAGACCTTTTTCTTATTTCCAACTTATATATTTTTTTCTAATAATTATTATTCCAATAATAATAATAATCCAATAATTCCAATTATTTAATTAAATTAATAAATATAATATTAACTTAAATTAAATAATTATCTTATTTTTATCGGGGTGTTACAACTCTCCCCCACTAAAAGAGTTTTCGTCCTCGAAAACATACCTCAAGCGAATAACTTCGGATAAGACTCCTTCATCTGACTCTCAAGTTCCCAAGTCACATTGCCACCTGCTGGTCCTCCCCAAGCTACCTTTACCAAATCAATCTCTTTACCCCGCAACTGCTTCAACTCTCGATCCTCGATCCTCATAGGTGATGTTTCAACAGTCAGGTTATCTCTCACCTGTACATCATCTACTTGGACCACATGCGACGGATCAGGAATGTACCTCCTCAACTGAGACACATGAAAAACCTCATGCAAATTCGCAAGTGACGGCGGTAAAGCGATACGATAGGCTACCTCCCCTATCCTCTCCAAAATCTGATAAGGACCAATAAATCAAGGTGTCAACTTCTTCGACTTCAAAGCTCGACCAACCCAAGTTATCGGAGTGACACGAAGAAACACATGATCTCCCTCTTGAAACTCAAGTGACTTCCTCCTCTTGTCGTGATAACTCTTCTGACGACTCTGAGCAATCCTCATCTTCTCCTGAATCATCTTAATCTTTTCCGTAGTTTGTTGAACAATCTCCGGTCCAACCACAACACTCTCACCGGACTCATACCAACATAAAGGTGTCCGATGTAACACCCCGATGGAATAAGGCTAATTATTTAATTTAAATTAATATAATGTTTATTAATTTAATTAATTAATTGGAAATATTATTGGATTATTATTATTATTATTATTGGAATAATAATTATTGGAAAATATATAAGTTGAAATGAGAAAAGAGTTTCATTTGGAAAAATAAGGTTTTCACGTGAAACTCAGAGAAGCGGCTGAAAGAGGAAAAGGGCAAGAGGCAGAGCAAGAGGAAGAAGGTTGGAGAAGAGAAGAGCTTGGAGCTTAGAGATTCGCCGGATTAACTCAAGTAAGGGGCGTTTATCGTCGTTTAATGGGTATTATGGGTTAGCATGTAATGGGTAGTGATAAACCGTTGAGTTGACCCTAATTGGGATTTGGAATGCTGAGAAAATTTGATGAATAAGTTGTGTGAAAACTGTAATTGAATCGATAATGGTGTGTGTCGTAATTTACTGGACGTATAACTTTTTACGGAATTGGAATCGGAGGTCCGGAAGTCCTCTAACGGCGGAAAATGCGGAGAATTCTGCATTCTGCTTTGTGTTAGCGCAGGAACTGCTGTTTTGTCTGCGTTAACCGGTTAACCCAGGGTGTTAACCGGTTAACACTGTTGCGAATTGTGAAATTAGTGCTGTTTTGCCTGCGTTAACCGGTTAACCCAGGGCGTTAACCGGTTAACACTGTTAAGTTTTGGGCAGTAAGCGTGTTTTGCCTGCGTTAACCGGTTAACCCAGGGCGTTAACCGGTTAACGCTGTTGCAGAGTGGAAAAAATGTTAATTAAAATGTTGTATGCCTAATTGATGGTTGCCTCTATCGGTGTGTGATATAGTAGGGATTAATTCCCGCTGTTTTGAGCAGTATAGGTATTAGTAGAGTGTGCTAATACTGTGTTTAATCATTTGACATGATATGATGTGTTGATACATGTGTTGATGATGTATGATGATATGCATAATGCTGTGAATGTATATATTATGCATGTATTGGTGAATGGACTGTTGTATGGCTTTGAGTGTGAGCATATGTCCATTGTGGATTGTTGTTGATGTTGCATTTCTAGATGATTAGCGTGCATAGCATAGCCTGTGGGGCTGTAGCTAATTCCCATGGTGAGGAATTAGTGAGTGAATCATTGTGGAATTGTTGTTGATGTTGCATACTAGGTGATTAGTGTGCATAGCATAGCCTTCGGGGCTGTAGCTAATTCCCATGGTGAGGAATTAGTGAGTGAGTCATTAGATCTCAAATGAGTGGGACTAGTGAGCTTAGTAGCCGCATCTGGATTGATCGGTGAACTTGAACTATATGTTCAGGAATAGTCGGTACCGCATGTGTGGAGTCTCATTGCATAAATTATGTATGGCGTATAATATGAATGGATGTATTCCAATATTATACGTGTGTTGTGTTGCTATTGAGTATGAATATGAGTTGTATTGGTGTTGAGTATGATGTTTGAGTTGGTGCGCCGTTACTGAATGTGCGAATACGATTAGGGTGATTAATGTGTTAAATTACTTAACATGACATTATATTCTATAATGCTTATTATATCGACTGAGGAACTCACCCTTACAACTATTTTTCAGGTAACGAGCAATGAGTTGAGTAGAAGCTAATACTTGGAGTCTAGTGTAGTCTCCTTAGTGGGTCATGCTCTGATAGATGTAACATCGGGAGGGAACATTTTAATTGTATTGTTGACAATTGTTGAATTAGTTTACATGTAGTATGTTACATGTTTTACATGATTGATTGGATTTCTATCCGCTGCGTATTATGCAAAGATTTATGTTTTGAATTAAATAATGAGCATGACTAAATATTATGATGAATTGTGAAATAATTGTGTGACACCCTTAACTGCATGATTACTCTGATTTATGTTATTATTTTAATTAAATATTTGGGGTATTTTAGAAGGGTGTTACATCCGACATCTCCTACCATACAAAGCTTCAAACGGTGCCATACCAATGCTCGAATGAAAACTATTGTTGTAGGTAAACTCAATCAAAGGTAAATAACAATCCCAAGCACCTCCTTTTTCCAAAACACAAGCCCTCAAAAGGTCCTCCAGTGACTGAATCGTCCTCTCAGTCTGACCATCAGTCTGCGGATGATATACAGAACTCAACCTCAGCTTAGTTCCCAAAGCCCTCTGCAAACCTTCCCATAACTTCGATGTAAATCTAGGATCTCTGTCCGAAACAATACTCGACGGAATACCATGCAAACTTACAATCTTCTCAATATACAACTCAGCTAATCTCTCTAACGGATAATCCATTCTGATCGGAATGAAATGAGCCGATTTCGTCAATCTGTCAACAATCACCCAAATAGCTTCAAAATTCTTACTTGTCCTCGGTAAACCAGAAACAAAATCCATACTGATACTATCCCACTTCCACTCTGGAATAGCCAACGGTTGCATTAGCCCAGACGGCTTCTGATGCTCAATCTTTGACTTCTGACAAGTCAAACAAGAATAAACAAAGCTCGCAATTTCTCTTTTCATTCCCGGCCACCAAAATAACTTTTTCAAATCATGATACATCTTCGTAGCTCCAGGATGAATACTCAGGCCACTACGATGTCCTTCCTCAAGAATACTCTTCTTAAGTTCGGTAACATCCAGAATACACACCCGATTACCAAATTTCAAAACACCATTCTCATCAACTCTGAATTCACCACCTTGACCTTGATTCACTAGAGTCAACTTATCAACCAAAAGCACATCGGATTTCTGACCTTCTCTAATCTCATCCAGACTACCACTCGTTAACTTCAACATTCCCAATTTAACACTGTTGTGAGTACTCTCACACACCAAACTCAAATCTCTAAACTGCTCAATTAAATCCAATTCCTTAACCATTAACATAGACATATGCAATGATTTCCGACTCAATGCATCAGCCACTACGTTTGCTTTACCCGGATGGTAATTCAAACCAAAGTCATAATCCTTCAGAAACTCTAACCATCTCCTCTGTCTCATATTCAGCTCTTTCTGATCAAACAAATACTTTAAACTTTTATGGTCACTAAAAACTTCAAATCTTGACCCGTACAAGTAATGCCTCCATAATTTCAGAACAAATACCACAGCTGCCAACTCTAAATCGTGTGTCGGATAGTTCCTCTCATGAACCTTCAGTTGTCTCGAAGCATAAGCTACAACCTGCTTATTCTGCATCAAAACACCACCCAAACCCAACAATGAAGCATCACAGTAAACCTCAAATGATTCCGACGAACTTGGTAATATCAGAATAGGAGCAATAGTCAACCTTCTCTTTAACTCTTGTAAACCTTCTTCACATTTTGAGTCCCAAACAAACGCTTGCCCCTTTCTAGTCAACATCGTCAACGGTAAGGCCAACTTAGAAAATCCCTCAATAAATTTCCTATAATAACCTGCAAGTCCAAGAAAACTTCTTATCTCAGAAACTGACTTCGGAGCTTCCCACTTAGATACCGCTTCTATCTTAGAAGGATCAACAGCAACACCACCTCTTGAAATCACATGACCAAGAAAACTAACCTCTTCTAACCAAAATTCACACTTCGACAGTTTAGCAAATAACTTCTTTTCTCGTAGAACTCCCAAAACCACTCTCAAATGCTCAACATGCTCTTCTTCAGATTTCGAATACACCAAAATGTCATCAATAAACACCACAACAAACTTATCTAGGTACGGATGGAAAATCCTATTCATATACTCCATAAATACTCCAGGCGCATTAGTCAGACCAAAAGGCATTACGGAATACTCATAATGTCCATACCTTGTTCTGAAGGCAGTCTTCTGAATATCCTCAGTTTTCACACGTATCTGATGATACCCAGATCTCAAATCTATTTTACTGAACACGCTCGCACCAACCAACTGATCCATCAAATCATCAATCCTCGGCAAAGGATACCGATTCTTGATCGTCACTTTATTCAGTTGCCTGTAGTCCACACACAACCTCATAGTACCTTCTTTCTTCTTAACCAATAACATTGGTGCACCCCACGGTGACACACTCGGACGAATAAATTTCTTATCCAACAGATCTTCCAGCTGACTCTTCAATTCAGCTAACTCAACAGCAGACATACGGTACGGAGCCATCGATATCGGCCTAGTACCAGGTATCAAATCAATCGAGAACTCAACTTCACGCTCTGGTGGTAATTCATTCACTTCTTCAGGAAACACATCAGGAAAATCACACACCACGGCTAGGTCGCAAATCACCAGTTTATCTTTAGCCTCCAAAGTCGCTAACAGCATAAACAACTCTGGCCCATCTGCTACTGCCTCATTCACCTGCCTTGCTGATAGAAACAAACTCTTTCCTTCCTCAATCTCAGGAAAAATCACAGTCTTATCAAAACAGTTGATATAGACTCGGTTAAACACCAACCAGTTCATACCCAGAATAACATCAATCTGCACTAGTGGAAGACACACTAGGTCCATCCCAAAGTCTCTACCAAAAATACTCAAAGGACAATTTAAACAAACTGAAGTAGTAGTCACTGAACCCTTCGCAGGAGTATCAATCACCATACTTCCATGCATCTCAGATATCTCTAATTTAAGTTTCACAGCACAATCCAAAGATATAAAGGAATGAGTAGCACCGGTGTCAATAATAGCTACAAGAGGAAAGCCATTAATATAACACGTACCTCGGATCAAACGATCATCTGCAAAAGTCTCAGAACCCGATAACGCAAAGACCTTGCCTCCTGACTGATTCTCTTTCTTCGGCTTAGGACACTGTGGACTGATATGACCCACCTCTCCACAGTTGAAACAAGTCACAGTCTTCAACCGGCACTCTGCAGCCAAGTGACCACCTTTTCCACACTTGAAACACTTCTTCTCATTACTGGTACACTCATGGATACGATGTCTAGCCTGACCACATCTGTAACACTTAGCAGGGGCACTGGAGTCTCCCCCACTAGGCCTCTTCATCTCACTCGGTCTCTGAAAACCTTTGCCAGCTGCATACGGTTTTCCACGGTCATTCTGATTCTTGCCTTTCCTATCAACCCTCTGCTGATAGCTCTCCGCTCTGGCCTTGGTATCCTGTTCAAAGATCCTGCAACAGTCAACCAGGTCAGAAAACACTCTAATCCGCTGATACCCAA
Source organism: Lathyrus oleraceus (assembly GCF_024323335.1). Classification (NCBI taxonomy): domain Eukaryota; kingdom Viridiplantae; phylum Streptophyta; class Magnoliopsida; order Fabales; family Fabaceae; genus Lathyrus; species Lathyrus oleraceus. The sequence continues at coordinate 298,396,371 of NC_066580.1, read as the reverse complement.
TAGCCTGCTTAATCTCGGGACGTAACCCGTTCTCAAACTTCACACATTTTGAAAATTCCCCAGTAGCCTCGTTATAGGGAGTGTAATACTTCGACAGCTCTGTGAACTTAGCAGCATACTCAGTAACAGACCGGTTGCCCTGCTTCAATTCTAAGAACTCAATCTCTTTCTTTCCTCTGACATCCTCTGGAAAGTACTTCCTCAGGAATCTCTCTCTGAACACTGCCCAAGTGATCTCAGCACTCCCAGCAGCTTCCAACTCAGTGCGGGTAGCAACCCACCAATCATCTGCTTCCTCAGACAGCATATGCGTACCGAACCTGACCTTCTGGTTATCGGCACACTCAGTCACTCGGAAGATCCTCTCGATCTCCTTCAACCACTTCTGAGCACCATCTGGATCGTATGCTCCCTTAAACATTGGAGGATTGTTCTTCTGGAACTCACTTAGTTGACGAGCAGCTCCCATTCCCACAACATTCGGATTCCCTCCAAGTACTCCAGCTAGCATACCCAGGGCCTCAGCAATCGCATCATCGTCTCTACCTCTTCCAGCCATCTCTATTCTGAGAACCCAACAAGATAAAACAATAAGTACTGATAGGGTTACACAACACCTATCACGTACAGGGGAAACAGAATAATTAAGACTCGCTCGACTCGACTCGACCGACTATGCTCTGATACCACTAATGTAACACCCTTCTAACTTACCCCAAATATTTAATTAAAACAACAAATATATACATCAGAGTAAAGGTGCAATTAAGGGTGTCACACAATCACTTCACACCATTCACCATAATAACTGTCATGCTCTTTTATTAATTCAAAACATAAAGCATTTGCACAATACGCAGCGGATAGAAATCAAATCAATCATGCAAAACATGTAACACATTACATGTAAAATTATTCAACAAGGTAAAACATCCCGTCCCGATGTTACATCTATCAGAGCATGACCCACTAAGGAGACTACACTAGACTCCAAGCACTAGCTTCTACTCAATCACTGCTCGCTACCTGAAAAATAGTTGTAAGGGTGAGTTCCTCAATCGATATAATAAGCATTATAAATTATCATGTAATGCTAAGTAATTTCACACATTCATCACCCTAATCAGATCATACATTCAGCAACGGCAATATCAACTAAAATCATACTCGACTCAACCACAAAACACACGTATAATATTGGAATACATCCATTCATATTATACGCCATACAATACAATATGCAATGAGACTCCATGCATGCGGTACCGACTATTCGTGAACATATAGTTCAACCTCACCGACCAAATCCAGGTACGGCTACCAAGCTCACTAGTCCCACTCATTTGAGACCTAGTGACTCACTCACTAATTCCTCACCATGGGAATTAGCTACCACCCCAAGGGCCATGCTATGCACGCTAATTCACCTAGCATGCAAACATCAACAACAGTCCATAATGACCAACTCACTAATTCCTCACCATGGGAATTAGCTACCACCATAAAGGCCACAATATGCATGCTAATCACCTAGCAATGCTAAATCATCAACAACAATTCAAGAATAGACATATGCTCACACTCTAAGCCATAAAACAGTCTATTCACAAATGCACACATAACTGATACATTCACAGCATCATGCATACCATCACACATCATTAGTATTTTATCACATAAGCATATCAGATCATGCCAAATAACAACCACAGTATTAGCACACTCTAATAATACCTATACTACTCAAAACAACGGGAAAAGAATCCCTAATATATCATACATCAGCTAAATTACATTACTCAGCTGAACAGCTAAAAACTGCACAACAACAGCTCAGGAAAAATCACAATCCTGCCCATACGCGTATTGCCTAGTCCCATACGCGTATGGCCCATTTCTCAGCCAAACCCATACGCGTATTGCCTGCCTCATACGCGTATGCTACGCGTACCACATCCTCATACGCGTACCAACAGAGACAAAATCACGTTCAAAACATCATCTTCCTCATCCATACGCGTATTGCCTAGTGCCATACGTGTACTAGACCATCTCATACGCGTATTGCCTAGTGCCATACGCGTATGACCAGAAACCAGACTTCCAGATCTGCTATGGTTTTCTCTGTTACGAGATCTATCCAATTCAACCTTCCACAGTCCAATTTTTACACAACATTCATTCATATTATCTAACACAGACCCTACACGTTCAATCTCACAATTTCTAACCTTATTACCTCTAATTCCTACGAATTTCCTCAATTATACTCATATCTCATTCATCCAAAATTTCACAATTTCATCATGCATCATTCTAATTAGAGTCAAATCAATGGTTTATCACTACCCATTACATGTTATCCCATAATACCCATTAAACGATGATAAACCCCCCTTACCTGAGTTAATCCGGCAATCCTTTGGCTTCGAGCTCTTCCTTTCTTCAACCCTTGTTCTCTGGCTCTTTGCCCTTTCTCCACTTTTCAGCCGCTTCTCTGTTTTTCACGTGAAAACCTCTTTTTACCAAATGAGACCTTTTTCTTATTTCCAACTTATATATTTTTTTTCTAATAATTATTATTCCAATAATAATAATAATCCAATAATTCCAATTATTTAATTAAATTAATAAATATAATATTAACTTAAATTAAATAATTATCTTATTTTTATCGGGGTGTTACATTATACCGACTGTAAACCGTAGTCCTGTTTTATTTAAGGTAGGAATTTGAATTGTTAGAATCAAGTCAAGATTTTCCCCCTTATTAAATATACTTAGGGTTTCATGCAAATATTTTACCTCCTTTTTCACCGAGACACAAGTCTCACATGTTTCAGCTAGGTTCCTAATATTAGTTATTTCATTCTTAAGCATTTCATTACTTTTTTATATAAACTCAAGATAAAATTTAAGATCCGAGTTATGCTTCTTAATCTTATCATTTTATTTAATTAACTTAGCGCTTAATTTAAGCAACTTCTTGTATGATAACTTTGTTACCTCGCATTCATGTTCTTCGTGAGAATATTTCAAGCAAACTTCATCTTCATCGTTGAAAGAAGATTCTTCGAAGGTTGACTCTTATAGGTTTATCTTTGAGGTTCAATCTTTGAAGGTTTTGTTCATTGAAACTTCCTTATTCTTGAATATTACATTGGATGAGATTTCTTCTTCTTCTTTTCTTGATGAAGTTCCTCCATCTGATGTTGAATCCTCCTAGGATCGTTCAAACACCGAGTATGTTCTTTCAAAGGAGATAGATGGAGTTGATATGTCTTCATATGAGTTTGTTGATGAGGTTACCAGAGATTCTTCTAGACTTGAGTTCTTGCCCCCATCCTTTAGTATTTGAATAAATTCATTCAACTTCTCGATGATTTCTTCCTTCTTGGATTTTTCTTGAAAATCATAAACATTCTCATCTCTCGATTTAAGGATTGAACCAAGTTTCTGATTCCAATTCTTATTTATTAGATATTTGTTAGTGATAAAGGTTCTAGTATTATTTCCATCATTTATGAGAATTGAAGAACACTTATAAATGAAGCAATCATCTTCTTTGTCTCATGTGTTCATTCGTTCTTGATCGAAACTTGGAGAAACTCCATATATTATTTCAAGAGTGTCCCAAATTTCCTTGAAGATTTACAATTATGAACATAAAAAAATATTTTCATCTAAGGACATAACTAAAATGTTTTTAGTTTTAAAATCAATTTCAAATATTTTCTTCTCATCTATGGTCCAAAGAAGATTTCGTTTATCTACTACTTTACCATTTACATGGTGAGTAGGGATTAAAGAACCTTTGATTATATTCCCATAATTCAAAATCAAGAATTTGAGTGAATATTTTAAATCTAGCTTTCCATAGTTCAAACCTATCATCATTAAATGTGTGTTTATAAAAATCCTCTTATTAAAAATATTGTTGGAAGCCATCTTCCTCCTGAGACGATTAGCCTTTGAACAAGAGTTAGGATATGATGTCACTTGTTTAACATGTGACTCCATACATAAGAGAGTGGGGTTGAAATTTGGAGGTTTGAAAACGACAGTTTAAAACAAAATTATCTTCTAAAACAGAGTTTGAAAACCTTTTAATAAAGATGTTTGAATATGCAGCGAAATTAAAGCGAAAAATAAAAGAGTTCGGGGAAGAGAGATAGCATCAGAGATTTATAGAGGTTTAGTCTTAAGGAAGAAATCTACTTCTCTCCCCAAACTGAACCGAGGTTTTATACGATTTGACCACGAATCAAACCGAGATTTTTAACGAGATGATCTTGAACCTACTGAGCTTTTATAACTTCTGAACTAAAAAACCGAGTGAGATTTTTTATCAAGCTATTCTCGAACTGATAGAGCTTTTAACCGAGATGAGCTCAAGAACCATTGTGAAGATTATTTTTCTAGTTATTCTTCACGAATCCTAAAGGAGATTTTTTCTTCAATGGTAGAGCTCACGAACCAAACATAGACTTATACTAATCTCCAAAAGATATTTTATAGAGGTTTAACTCCAAACCAATACAAACGCTTTCTAAGGAAGAGTAATTTACTCAAGAGGAAAAAAAAATTTTCCTCTTGAGTGGCCACTTCCATATTAACGAATGAGTCTTAATGTGCCCCCTATTTCGCCTTTTGAAGGTAACACAGAAAATTCGACGTATCAACAAAGTTGAGGCCTTCCTAAAAATCGTTAAGCCTATTCTTCAGAGATAAATCACCGAGAAAATATATATGTGTGTTCTCAGTACTACCAAAAAATAGTTTTTGCCTAAACTTTAGGAATCTTGTTAATAATATACTTGACGCAAAGAGCTATGAGCTTATTCTTCAACTACTTCTCTTCTTGTTTTTTGTTTTGTTTTATTTATTGCAAATTTAATATATATATATATATATATATATATATATATATATATATATATATATATATATATATATATATATATATATATATATATATATATATATATATATATATATATATATATAATATATATAATATATATATATTATAATTCCTCCAATATTATTAATATAAATTAAAATAAAATGTTATATTTATTACAAATATCAATTCTAATATAAATCAATTTTATAAAATAATAAAAAATATTTATAATATTTAATATTTAATATTATAACACGTCTAACAATTTTCTATTCCATATGCGTTATTCAATCTAACATTTGGTTGAAATTTATTATAATGTAGATTGTGTTTATAAAATTTAATAATATTTTAAAATCGTTTGATATATACTCTTAACTTTAATATATCTTATCACTAATAATAATTTTAATGTATTTCATCACGCCACATGCTCACGTTATGTCTCTAGTAATACAAAATTGGGATACGTAATTCTTTGTGACAGCTACTTGGAATAAGAAGATACAGATAAAAATATTCAACAAAAATAAAATACAGACTACTGTACTATTTGTCAAAAGAAATATAAAACACTTTAAATATTTATATATTATTAAAATCTTTTATGTATTGCACGATTCATTTCACTCTCTTGACCAAAGCATGTGTACATGCGCCTGCGCATGTTTCCCCCCTTGGTTCTTACGCATGTACAAAGAAATTGAGGAATAATGTTAAATTTATTCAGTTTAGTTTTGATCAATTCATTTTATAATCCAAATAAACTACAAGGTAAAGGTGTTATAGAAACTTGATCAGAGTCCTTTGTGTGAATAATTAGATAAAATATATTTTTGATCCTCTTATTTTATTCAATTTTCAAATTAATTAATCTATTTCAAACTCAAACAATAAATTTGGTCTTTCTGTGATATTCTTGCACTTAATATTTGATAATGTCTTTATCTTTAAATGAGACTTGTGAAACATGAAAATCAATATATAAGAATCTTTGTTAAATTTTAAAAATAAAATATATAAATTATATGTCATTAAAAAAATGTATATGTCGTTAATATGGAGGAACAGGATAATGCTCTGCAGGAAAATGTAGAAGGATGCTCTGAGGATTTTCAGCTGGTCACATCCAAAAAAAAAAATCAAAGAAAAAAAAAGTTCAGAAATCAACTAGACCTAACTCTAGTAAGATTAACACTTTATTATAGTGTATCTATGGGAACATTAGGGTCTTTGCTAATCCCCCATCAAGATTAGCTCTTAAGAGAATTATTAAGAAACATAAGCCTGACTTTGTTTTCATTGCAGAGCCATGGATGCAGTATTTCAACTTTCAAGTCCCCTCAGAATTGGCTCTCCAACATACACTTGAAATTGTTTGCCATGAATCATAAAATCAACACTTTGCATGAAAGAAGTGTCGTAGGTTCTTAAAAGTTGGCGGCCTAGGCATTAGGTCCTTATCTCATCTGAATCATGATGCGATTCTCAAACTGTGTTGGGACACCTTTTTATCTTCTGAAAATGGGTCTCTTCTCCTAAAAGACCGAATTTTGTGTAAAAGAGGAATCATCAAGCACCACATTTATTTCTCAATCTGGAGCTCTGCAAAACATTCCTTCCCTATTATTCTGGAAAAATCCTCTCGGAATCTAGGAAATGGTAGACATATCAACTTTTGTCTTGACTCATGGTGTGGCCCCCTTTGGCACAAACTATGAATTTTTCATTTATGAATCCTAATTTTCTCAAATATTATGGTTTCTGATTTTTTTGTCAACAAGAATTAGGTCATACCTTTCTATGAATTTTCCTTCCCTTCTTCAGATTATCTCCTCATGTCACATCCCTCATGTTGATTCTGAAGACATCAGAGTCTGGTCTCATGAGATCTCTGGTTGCTTGTCTCTCAAAGTTGCATAGAAGTGTTCCAAAGCATATGCCTAAGGTATCTTTGCATAGGCATGTTTGAAACTTAAGCTTACATCCTTCCAAATCTCTTAGTTTTTTTGCTCTGTATCCATAACAAGCTTCCTACTGACGAGAATATTTTTTTTCAAGCTTGTTTCCTCCCCCTATTTGGAGTTTGTGTTATAGTCAAAGTGAATATATACATCACATTCTTTTTTATTGCGTCTTTTCCAAGCATATTTGGAACTAGTTCTCTTCTATTGTTTTAGGTTTTCCAACAATTAATTATCTTCAGGATTGCTGGTATATCATGAACCAGGACTGGTCTAAGGCCTGCAAGAATGTCATATCAGAAGCTATTATCCAGATTATCAACAAAATTTGGTTTGCTCGTAATCAAATCAGATTCAAGGTCATTTATATGAATTGGTCCTCCTGCATATACTTGATTCCTTGTAAATATCTTTTGCAACTTTTCCTCTTATTTCCAACTCCAATATCAGTGAATTCGTCATTTCTAAAGGCCTCTCTTTGCACCTCAATCCCTATACTCCCTACTGCATCAAGGATATTTTATGGCAACCTCCGTCGTTGGGTTGGATTGAGGGGAATTCAGATGGTATATATGCCAGTGCGTACTCCTGCTCTGGCAGCATGCGGGGGAATTTTCAAATATTCAAAGGGTGAGAATGTTGGCAGTTTCTCGAATTTCATTGGTAGAGGTAATGCCATCGAGGCTGAGATTATTGGTGCGATGATGGAGGTGGACCTTGCTGCAAAGAACAATTGAAATTATTTTTTTGCTCGAATCCAACAACTTGCTTGTTGTGCAAGCTTTTTCTGGTCATTCTCTTGTTCCTTAAAATTTAAAGATCAGATGACTTGATTGTATAAATCTCACTCTTTCCATGCACTTCATTGCCTTTCGCATCTTCAAGGAAGGAAACGCTTATACGGACAAACTTGTTTATATCAGATTCACACATAGAAACTTTCTTTGGTTTGATCATATATATGCTAACATTAGAATCAAGTTTTTGAGGAATTTGAAAGGAACTTCTTGTTGTAGATATCTTACTTAGTAGGGGTTTTGACTCCCCCCTCTTTTTGTGTAAGCTTTATCTTCTTTTATATATTGTTTGGCCAAGGGCCTTGACCTTTAAAAAAAGTGAGAACAAGATCAAAAAAGCTTGTGGACCTTCAAAAATAAAAATATAACTTACATGTCATTAAAAAATAAATATATCATCAATTTTTAATTAAAAAATGTGAAATGAGACAAAAACTATTTGAATTTTTAAAAAAATGCGAATGAAATAAAAAAAAGTCAAAACAATAATTAAGCATAAAAGAATTTTCAAAAAAATTATATTATATATATATATAATATAATATATATATATAATATATATATATATATATATATATATATATTAATATATATATATATATATAATATATATATATAATATATATATATATATATATATATAATATATGCTTGTAATGACACAATACAAATTGAATTGAAATGAATGACTCATAAGGATAATAAATGGGAAAACGACTTCGTGGGTTGTTGATCATGGAGGGTTGTACTTAGAAATATTTTAAGGTTAAAATTAGTGAATGTAGGAAGAGAAACATGTAACTAAGATAGAATATTGTGTATTTTTCTATATGGTTTCGAAGCTCTTACACTGATATTCATATCCCCATATTTGATATTAAATACTTATAAGGTTCTCGGTGAACAATTTTTTTTAAATAAAAAAATATTTATGAACAATAAAATCAATAGTACGTGAACAATGTCAGGAACAGTACATGAGCAATGCCCTGTGAGCCGTACCTGTGAACAATGATTTTAAGTAGGAAAAATTAATTAATAAAATAAAGAAGTTGGTTAATAAATGTCTAGATATTAAAAATGATTTTTAATAATAAAATAAAGTTGATTAATGGAAAATAAAAAATTGGTTAATGGAGTTATAAAGTTGGTTAATAAACATCTAGATACTAACAATGATTTTTAACCGTAAACAAAGTTGGTTAATAAAATATAAAAGGTTGATTAATGAAGTTATGAAGTTGATTGATCAATTTTACATCAATATCCTTTAATTTAAAAAAAATTAAATAATGATTTTTTATATTTAAAAGAAAATACATATTATTATAATATTTCATTATATATATATATATATATAATATATATATATTATATATATATTATATATATATATAGATATATATATATAGATATATATATAGAGAGAGATAGAGAGAGAGAGAAGGAGAGAGAGAGAGAGAGAGAAGAGAGAGAGAGAGAGAGGAGAGAGAGAGAGAGAGAGAGAGGAGAGAGAGAGAGAGAGAGAGAGAGAGAGAGAGAGAGAGAGAGAGAGAGAGAGCTTTGTTTGTGCTATTTCATATATGTTGTCATTGCAAGGGGCTACTCAACTTTGATGGAACTTCCATTATCTTCCAATATAATTTTTCAGATTGTGTACATGAATTTATTTACAAAATATACAACCACTAAGATATATTAGGAACTTCAAAGAATCTTGAATTGAATTGTCTTAAACAAACAAGATTTTCTTAGATCTTGAATCATTCCCTTTTTCCTTCTACACTTAGCCATCGATATAACACATTTCTCATATATGTGTTCTTGATTATGATGTTCTTTCAGAATCTTGCAGAATACACATTAAGAAACTCCTCACACTTAGGATAAAAAAAACTTTACTCTCTTACTTTGAGATCCTCTAACTTGGAACACACTTTACTTAAAAAAAATAAAGATGAATTTGAGATATTTTCAGAGCTATAGAGTTTGAGAGTACGAGTGTGTTTCTTAATCCTTGAGAAAGGAAATGAGTCTATATGCCTTATATAGATATCCCAAAAGAAAAAAATAAAACATGAAAACAATGCAAAATAAACTAATGAATTAATTCAAACAACTAAACGATTTGATTTATTTGTCCCAACTAAATGATGATAAAGAAAGAATCAATTCACATGAATAATGAATCAATTCAAATGAATATTGATTTGATTCAATTGAACTTTGTTCATAGTTCTTATCATCTTGATGATGATTGACTTGATTCAATTCAATTTGAACAAACTCAAAGAAAAGTGTGATTCAATTCAAACAAATATAATGTAAGATGTAAGGCTTTGAATCATTTAAATCGATTTAAACAAAAGTTTTATTCGATTCACAAAGTTAAAACCAAACCAGGTCAAACCAATACCTTTGAATAAATTCAACCATTGAACTATGAGACTTTTTCCAGCCAAAGGTTGGGTTTAATTCACGTGTTTCCAAAATTCATTGAACAATTTTCCTTGTTCCAAGAAAAGATTAACAAATGTCTACCTCCCTATAACCTGGGTTATCATATGGGACTCTCTCAATCTATCCTTTTTAAGTTTCTTAGGACTTAAGGGTTTTAGAGGTTACCGAAAAGGCATCTACACCCTATATTTGGACCCATTTTCAAAAGAAAAATTATTCATATGTTGGATAATTTACCAATAAGTTTAGAAGACATGATGTGTTTGATGAGTTGTGTTTTTTGTGACAATAGGTTAGAGTATTTGATTGACTTGCTAATAAAACATTAACTAGGAGATGGTCGACGATGTAAACACATAGTGCATGTTAGAGTAAATTGAGGTATCTTGAGGAAGATGAAAAGACGAATTTTTGAGTTTAATGAACATCATGTAAAGATAATTCAAATTTAAGGAGAATTAATTAATTACAATCTATAATCATGTATTTATACAGGATAAAAAACTTGTTAATAGTTCTTAAGAGACTAACTAACCCTGAACAAACTTATAACAAACTAAACAAACTTGCTTATCAAAACGCACTAACTTGCTTAACAAGTAAACTATAAAAACATGAATTATCCACACAACACTCCACCTAATTCATGCTCTCTAGACTTCTCATTCTCACAAGCTCTTTCAAATCTTCAAACCTTGCTTTCTTCAACGACTTAGTGAAGATATCAATAAATTGCAATTCTGATTTGCAGTATTCAAGTTCAAGTCTTTACTTATTTTTTTGATCTATAAGAAAATTATACATTCTCTCCATATGCTTACTACTTCCACGACTCATAGGATGATTGGCTAGATTTATTGTTGATTTGTTGTCAACCAGCAACTTCATCTTCTCATGTTCAATGACTTTTAGTTCTTCCAGCACCACTTCTATCCATAATGCTTGAGTTGTTGCATGAGAATCTTTTACATACTCGGCTTTACAATATGATAATACTACTATTCCTATCTTCCTTGAGCTCCATGATATTAGCACCTCCAATCATGAATAGATAGTCTATAGTACTTCTTATCATCTTGATCTCCACCAAAGTCTGAATCATTGTAGCCATACGCAATTGTACTCCTGCTAGTGTTCTTCTAACTTGGCATTACCACACTATGATCAATTGTGCATTTGATGTACCTCAATACTCTTTAGCAACTATTAGGTGACATTCTCTAATTTTCCCCATAACCTACTTCTCAAGCCAATACCGTGATAGATGTATGGCCTAGTATTGCACATGTATCTTAAGGAACCAATGATTTGTTTGTACAAGGTTACGTCTACAAGCTTGCAATTTGTATCCTTGCTCAAATTCACTCATGTCTCCAATGGTGTGGTTGGCGATTTGAAATTTCTCATTTTCAATCTTTTCAAAATATCTTTTCCATATTTCCTCTGATGCAACAATACTCCTTTGCTTGTATATTTGAACTCCAGTTCTAGGAAATATCTGAATCATACATTTTAAATTCTTGCATCATGCTTGCCTTGAATTTCATGACTCATTCTTCATTTGAACGTATGATCAGGAAGCCATTTACATATAAACATAGGATAATATGATCAGATTTGCTTGAGCCTTTGACATACACATCATGCTTTGTTGTTCACTTTATGAATCATATCTTAATCATAAAACCATATATTATATTTTTCTAAGCTTTGTGAGATTGTTTCAATCCACATAAGGCCTTTCTTAATATGTACACCTTCAGTTATTTCCCTTTGATCTCAAAACCTGGTGGTTTCTTGACATAAACCCATTCATCTAATGGCCAGTTCATAAATGTTGACTTTACATCTAAGTGATGTATTTTATTCGGTTTTTATGCTTCTATGGCTACAAAAATTCCTATGGTTTTTGACCTCGCCACAGGTGCATAAACTTCATTAAAATAAATACCTAATTTTTGTAGGAAGCCTCTTGCAACTAATTTGGTTTTGACTTAAAAACCACACCTTTTGGTCTTAAATTCAACTTATAGACCCACTTTACATCAATATCCTTCTTGTTTGACTTGCCTACAAGCTCCCAAGTTTCGTTCCTTTCAATTGCTATAATCTTTTACTGCATAGTTGCCAACCAATTTGAGTCTTTCATGGCTTGATTCAAATAAATTGGCTCTGACTTAGCTATCATAGCTTATTCTACTAAATCACTGTATGCATCAATTATTTGGTATGTAAATCTTTCATGAATAATTAGTCTTTATGATTCAATTCTTGTTCTAGTTGATCGTACATTTTGTTTTGTTTCCCTTTCACCTTGATCCTATATTTCTTCACCTATTTGACCATCTTCAAGCACAATTATGACAATATTTTGATCATGTTGGTTTGACCTTTGATACCAATTCCAACTCTTGCCTTCATCCACTTGAACACGTCTACTGATCACATGCTTATTCTCATTTGGTGAATATAGTTTGTAAGCATCTATTGAATGATATCACATGAAGATCATAACTTGATTTCTATCATCTAACTTTCTTCTTAATTGTTCAGGTATATATCTAAAACACAATGGTTTAAATACCTTGAAGTGACCAACACCTGGATTCAAACATGTCCATGATTCATATAATTTTTTGTGCAACATCTTCTTTGTTGGACATCTATTGGGAATATGAACATTTGTTGAAAGTGTCTCACCCCAAAATCTCTTTGGCATGTCCTTTGCTTTCAACATGCTCCTGGCCATATTCACTGCACTTATATTCTTTATTTCTTATATTCCATTGTGTTATGATGTATAAGGTTCTATTATCTCATTCTTTATGACTTCATCTTAAAGTTGCATTCACTTTATTTTTACAACCAACTATTTAAATTTTTTGAACTCGGTGAATACCTCACTCTTTTTCTCAATCATATATCCACATAAATCTAGTGAATTTATATATGAATGTTAGTAAGTAGAATTTACCTCTATTTAATCTTACTTCAAAGGGTCCACACACATCATAATTGATAAGCTTTAGTTTATGCTTTGACTTCATAGGAAGGTCACGTTTGAATGACTTCCTTGCTTGTTTGGCTTTGCAGCATTCTTCATAAACCTGACTTTGATCCATTTATCAGAGAGATACCATACACCATTTTCTTAATACTAAGCAAGCTTGGGCTTCTAAAATTTAGGTGACCATGCCTATGATTCCATATCCAATTTTGATCATATTTCACTATTGAGGCAAGGCATTATGCTCAATCATTTTAATCTTTATCTTGAAAGTTTTGTTATCTGTTAGTGCTTCTTTCAAGATCAATCGTCCTTCTGCATCATATACCTTCATATGCTTATTTTCTATCTTCATACTATAATCCTTGGCAAGTAATTGATATATGATTTACCAAGTTAATTATCATTGAAGGCACATATAACACATCATAAATAACTGCCTTTTAACCATACTTTCTTTCCACGACTATGTTTCCCTTCCCTTCTTATGTGACATGGCTATCATGTGAAAATATTATCACCTTTTTCATTGATTCATATAGCATAATGAAACAATGTTTTTTTTCTTGTCATATGATTACTGCACCCAAAATTTGGATACCAAACCTTAGTTTTCTCATAACTAGATTGAGTTTGGACATCAATAGCTCATCATCATAATCATTTCTCATGCATGTGCATAATGAGCTTCTTACTTATCTCTTTCACTTGAGTATTTGTTGTATCAATAATACCTTCCATTGTGACTAAATGTTTCATAACAATAACACTACCCTTTTTCATGTCAACCTTCTTTCTTGAGTTTTTATTTGAAGTTCATTTCTTGATTGAATCACTCCGATTCTTTGAATTCTCATCAATTTCCTGATTCTTTTTCCATTTCTCTTTGCCTTTTTTAGCTTTCTTGATGAACTTTTTTTGTAGTACATGCTCAACTACCTTTTCCCTTTATGAGTTTCTTTACTTCAATCTCTTCTCATGAGCCTCTAATGAAGCCTGTAGTTATTCTAACTTTATCTCAAATAGGTTCTTGGAATTCCTTATAAACACGATAATATAATCAAATTTCATAGTCAAGGCTCTCAACGCCTTATCAATCTTCTGCAAATCACTTATTGTCTCACCACATGCCTTCATCTGATTTATTAGCAACACTTTTCATAAAAATATTTCTGCAATTGTTTCTTCATCTTTCATTTGAGTTATTGCATACTATTTTGTCAAAGTTTGCAACTTTACCCTCTTCAATTTCTCATCTCCATCATATAGTTTCTTCAATGTATCCTATGCTACTTTGATTGTTTCTTCCTTAATGATCTTTTCAAAATTGTTTGGATCCGCACACTAATGAATCAACAAGAGAACTTTCCCATCTTTCTTTCTACGCTCTTTATGTGCAGGTCATTAAGTATCATTTGCATTTTCCTATAGTGAAGGTATCCCATCATTCACCATTTCTACCACATCTTAATATCTAAATATGTCTTTCATTTATGCACACCATCTATCATTGTTTTTACCTTTGAAAACTAGTAGATTTGCAGGAAATTTATTCAAGGTTATACTTCTATGGTGTTATATTTGTTAAATTATCTGGCAAGGGTGAGAGCTTTACATCCCCTAAGAGGGTGATGACCATGTGTCACCCTTCATGATGTATCGCCTCAGCCGAAGTACCTTCCACACACCCAGATAGGGAAAACATGGGAAAAGACGTTTCTTGGACAGAGAGAAGCGGGGATCAGTATCTGGTCATGACTCCCTAAGAAATAGAGATTCAACAATTCATAATTGAAAGAGTGGGTGGTGAACCTTCCCGAGGAAACCCTAGGATCAAAGGCCACTATAAATACTTTTCCCCTAACAGAAGAGAGGACAAATCATAACTTGCATAAAATACTCGAAGCACTATGCTAATATACATAGCCTTTGACCTCACGTGAGCAGGTCCTCTAAAACCACCAAAATATCACCCTACAAGACTTCTCTTTATCGTGGGCAAGCCCTAATCACCCTAAATTGTTATAAACCTACTAAGGCCTCTATAGGGGTGGCAAAACGGGCTCGGCCCGCGGGGCATGCCCATTTTGCCCGCACTTTTGTGTGGGGCGGGCCAAGGATTTAGGCCCTCACCCTCAAATGTGTCCGCCCCGCCCCGCCCCGTTTTTTTCGCGGGCTTTTGCGGGCACGTGTACTTACATAAATTTTTGCATTTTTAGGCTTAAAGAGTGCAGTGCCCGCGGGCTTTCCCCGCCCCGCCCTCACTTTTTTGCGGGGCGGGTCTAAGTTTTAGGCCCGCATCCTTAACTATGACCGCCCCGCCCCGCCCCGTTTTTTTGTGGGCTTTTGCGGGGCGGGCCTAAACGGGGCGGGCATGCCCGTTTGCCACCCCTAGGCCTCTAAGTATACCTTGCTCTTGCAAGGATACGATGCACACCTGTACTTTTTGACCAATATAATGACACTCAAGTAAAAATAACTTGGGTCACACCTCTTTAATTCTCGCTCCTTCCATATCCCTCCTTAAGATGGATGATAAAACTCTACACTCTAACACAAACACCATATCCGAGTGTTTTACTCATGGAGGTAGTTCTAGCTTCTCCCAAAGGAAATACGCAAGGCAGGTGCTTGCTGCAAATGTGATATCTTCTAGTTTCCACAGGGGAGAATGAAGGGAAATATAGGTTAACATAACCTTTTATGACAGGGATGCCATCGTAGTCAACCCTAATGATATTGACCCTATGGTCATCATCATGTAACATGGAAACTAGGATATCAAACAAGTATTGATAGATCGTGGGAGCTCTGTTAACGTTTTGTTCTAGGATGCTTTTCACAAACTTCAACTCAATCTTAACATTGTCAAAGTGTTCAATGGCTCATTAATAAGATTGTCAGGTGAACAAGTACAAGTAAGGGGCATGTGACCCTAGTGTTGGTGTAAACCCTATAGGCCAATACTTTTGGTACTTGTATCGAATTATTTATTAATAATAAAAGGCTTTTTTTATTTATTATGTTTGTTTAATAAAGTCCCTAGAATAGCTAGTCCGTTTAATGTATCAAGTGTGACTTAATCATGAGATCCCATTAAACATAAGGACACTATTCTTAAAGTATCCGTAGTCGAGCTTTGCTGTGAAGTGGAATAACATTAAAGCATTAAGACTGTTATGTATATAGACTGATGATCACATCACATGGATCATGGATAAGGAGTTATCAAGTCTTAAACATAGGTATGAATATTAGGAGTAATATTTATACTGGATTGACCCGGTATGAGAATACTATATAGAATGTTATGAAAAGTGTCATAAGTTATTCTCATGGTGATAGTGGTGTATATCACCCTTCGACCTAAAACCACTATGACCCTAGATTAAGAGTCGAGTGCTTTATTGTTGATCAAATGTCGTCCGCAACTGGATGACCATAAAGACAGTTAATGGGTACTCCATGAAGCATGTTAATGGACATGAGTGATCTAGATGGAATTTTCCCATCCCGCGTAATAGGATGAATGTCTAAGGGCCTAATATTGAACTGGACAAGAATGACACGGTCTATGCCTTGTGTTCAAATAGACATAAGGGCAAGAGGGTAATTGTACACATAAGTATTATCATAAAAGTATTTGTCAGATCACATGATATTTTCGTGTCTTGGGTAGCAGTGATATGTTGCTAGATACCGCTCATTATTTATTATGTTAACTACATGATTTAATATAATTTCCAATGTCGCGAAAACCTACAGGGTCACACACAAAAGGACAAATTGATGAGAGATATAGTAAATAAGGAACACCATAAGGTACGGTGCACTTAAGTGAATTGTAGAACATCGTAAGGTACGGTGCACTTAAGTAGAATACGAAATATGGTAAGGTACCACACGCTTAAGTGATTTTGGTATATCATAAGATATGGGCCGCATACACTTAAATGGGCTTTTTAGCTTGCATACCACACAAGTGGTTCTATAAATAGAACCCTTGTGCAGAAGCATTTGATTAGAGGAAATTTTGTTTCTCTCTCTCTATCTCTCACTTAAAGCCTTCATTTATAACAGCTAGCACTGATACTGAAGGAATCCGTTCATGTGGACTGTGTAGAGGCGTTGTCACCATTCAACATTCGTGATCACTCCTTAGATCTGCATCAAAGGTTTCAATCGCCACAAGAGGTAACGGTTTCTATCATTGATCATGCCCATTAGTAAGGATCACTAAAGGAGAAAATTTTAATTTCCGTTGCGTTTTGGATCGCAATTCTCCTTCACCTAGAGACAACGTGTGGAGAGGGATAATAAGTCAAGGTTATTGACGCCAACTACCTTATTATGGAAGCCTTGTCTCCCTATAATATCATCCTAGGTCGACCTATCATTAATTCACTAAGGGTATTTATTTTCACCGAGTATTCAATATTAAAATACCTATTTTCTGGAGGGGGAGTCAATACAATCCGAGGAGACCAACAGATCACTTAAGAATTCTATCAAAATAGTCTGGCGACAAAGAGGGAAAAGTTCACCCTTGTTGGCTCCCCCTCCCTGAAGTCCCAAATGCAGGCCTCGATTGTTAAGATCCCAAGTTGGGTGTAACACCCCGATAAAAATAAGATAATTATTTAATTTAAGTTAATATTATATTTATTAATTTAATTAAATAATTGGAATTATTGGATTATTATTATTATTATTGAAATAATAATTATTGGAAAATATATATAAGTTGGAAATAAGGAAAAAAAGAGTTCCATTTGGTAAAAAGAGTTTTCACGTGAAACAGAGAAGCGATTGAGGAAGTGGAGAAAGGGCAAAGAGGCAGAGCAAGAGGAAGAAGATTGGAGAAGAGAAAAGCTTGGAGCTTAGAGATTGCCGGATTAACTCAGGTAAGGGGGGTTTATCATTGTTTAATGGGTATTATGGGTTAGCATGTAATGGGTAGTGATAAACCGTTGAATTGACCCTAATTGGGATTAGGAATGCTGAAAATTGTGATGAATAAGTGGTGTTAAATCTGAAATTTAATCGGTAATTGGATGGGTTGTGATTTTCCGAACGTATAGCTTTTTACGGAATTGAAATCAGAGGTTCGGAAGTCCTCCAACGGCGGAAAATGCGGAGAATTCTGCATTCTGCTTTGTGTTAGCGCAGGAACAACTTTCTGTCTTGCGTTAACCGGTTAACCCAGGGTGTTAACCGGTTAACACTGTTATGCATTGTGAATAATTGCTGTTTTGTCTGCGTTAACCGGTTAACCCAGGGTGTTAACCGGTTAACACTGTTGTGAATTGCCAGGAAGCGTGTTCTGTCTGCGTTAACCGGTTAACCCAGGGCCTTAACCGGTTAACACTATTGAAAAGTGGAAAAAAATTGTTAATTAAAATGTTGTGTGCCTAATTGATGGTTGCCTATATCGATGCGTGATATAGTAGGGATCATTTCCCGCTGTTTGAGCAGTATAGGTATTAGTAGAGTGTGCTAATACTGTGATTAATTATTTGACATGATATGATGTTTTGATACATGTGTTGATGATGTATGATTGTATGCATAATGTTGTGGTTGTATCTATTATGTATGCATTTGTGAATAGACTGTTTTATGGCTTAGAGTGTGAGCATATGTCTATTCTTGGTTTGTTGTTGATGTTGCATTGCTAGGTGATTAGCATGCATATTGTAGCCTTTATGGTGGTAACTAATTCCCATGGTGAGGAATTAGTGAGTAAATCATTGTGGATTGTTGTTGATGTTTGCATGCTAGGTGATTAGCGTGCATAGCATAGCCCTTGAGGGGTGGTAGCTAATTCCCGTGGTGAGGAATTAGTGAGTGAGTCACTAGGTCTCAAATGAGTGGGACTAGTGGGCTTGGTAGCCGTGCCTGGATTTGGACGGTGAGCTTGAACTATATGTTCAAGAATAGTCGGTACCGCATGCATGGAGTCTCATTGCATAATTTATGTATGGCGTATAATATGAATGGATGCATTCCAGTATTATACGTGTGTTATGTGTTGTGTGTTGTGTTGATGTTGAGTATGATTGAGTTGATATTGCCGTTGCTGAATGTGTAATCTGATTTGGGTGATGAAATGTGTTAAAATTACTTAACATTGCATGATATTTTATAATGCTTATTATATCGATTGAGGAACTCACCCTTACAACTATTTTTCAGGTAACGAGCAGTGATTGAGTAGAAGCTAGTGCTTGGAGTCTAGTGTAGTCTCCTTAGTGGGTCATGCTCTGATAGATGTAACATCGGGACGGGATGTCTTAAATGTTTTATTGTTGGTTGTGAACCATTTTACATGTACTGTGTTACATGTTTTGAATGATCGATTTGATCTCTATCCGTTGCGTATTGTGCAATACTTTATGTTTTGAATTAAATAATGAGCATGACTAAATATTATGATGAATGGTGCGAAATAATTGTGTGACACCCTTGATTGCATATTTACTCTGATTGATATGTTGTTATTTTAATTAAATATTTGGGGTATTTTAGAAGGGTGTTACATTAGTGGTATCAGAGCATAGTCGGTCGAGTCGAGTCGTAATTATTCTGTTTCCCCTGTACGGGATAGGTGTTGTGTAACCCTATCAGTACTTATTGTTTTAGCTTGTTGGGTTTTCAGAATAGAGATGGCTGGAAGAGGTAGAGACGATGCTGCGATTGCTGAGGCTCTGGGTATGCTAGCTAGAGTACTTGGAGGAAATCCGAATGTTGTGGGAATGGGAGCTGCTCGTCAACTGAGTGAGTTCCAGAAGAACAATCCTCCAATGTTCAAGGGAGCATACGATCCAGATGGTGCTCAGAAGTGGTTGAAGGAGATTGAGAGAATCTTCCGAGTGACTGAGTGTGCGGATAACCAGAAGGTCAGGTTCGGTACGCATATGCTGTCAGAGGAAGCAGATGATTGGTGGGTTGCTACCCGCACTGAGTTGGAAACTGCTGGGAATGCTGAGATCACTTGGGCTGTGTTCAAAGAGAGATTCCTGAGGAAGTACTTTCCAGAGGATGTCAGAGGAAAGAAAGAGATAGAATTCTTAGAATTGAAGCAGGGTAACAGGTTTGTTACTGAGTATGCTGCTAAGTTCACAGAGCTGTCAAAGTATTACACTCCCTATAATGAGGCTGCTGGAGAATTTTCGAAATGTGTGAAGTTTGAGAACGGGTTACGTCCCGAGATCAAGCAGGCTATTGGATATCAGCGGATCAGAGTGTTTTCTGACTTGGTTGACTGTTGCAGGATTTTTGAACAGGATTCCAAAGCCAGAGCGGAGAGCTATCAGCAGAGGGTTGATAGAAGAGGCAAGAATCAGAATGATCGTGGAAAACCGTATGCAGCTGGCAAGGGTTTTCAGAGACAGAGTGGGATGAAGAGGCCTAGTGGGGGAGACTCTAGTGTTCCTGCTAAGTGTTTCAGATGTGGTCAGGCTGGACATCGTATCCATGAGTGTACCAGTAATGAGAAGAAGTGTTTTAAGTGTGGAAAAGGTGGTCATTTAGCTGCAGAGTGCCGGTCGAAGACTGTGACTTGTTTCAACTGTGGAGAGGTGGGTCATATCAGTCCACAGTGTCCTAAGCCAAAGAAGGAGAATCAGTCGGGAGGCAAAGTCTTTGCTTTATCGGGTTCTGAGACTTCTGCAGATGACCGTTTGATCAGAGGTACGTGTTATATAAATGGCTTTCCTCTTGTAGCTATTATTGACACCGGTGCTACTCATTCCTTTATATCTTTGGATTGTGCTGTGAAACTTAAGTTAGAGATATCTGAGATGCATGGTAGTATGGTTATTGATACTCCTGCGAAGGGTTCAGTGACTACTACTTCAGTTTGTTTAAATTGTCCTTTGAATATTTTTGGTAGAGACTTTGGGATGGACCTAGTGTGTCTTCCACTAGTGCAGATTGATGTTATTCTGGGTATGAACTGGTTGGTGTGTAACCGAGTCTATATCAACTGTTTTGATAAGGCTGTGATCTTTTCTGAGATTGAGGAAGGAAAGAGTTTGTTCCTATCAGCGAGGCAGGTGAATGAGGAAGTAGCCGATGGGGCAGAGTTGTTTATGCTGTTGGCGACTTTGGAGGCTAAAGTTAAACTGGTGATTTGTGATCTAGCAGTGGTGTGTGATTTTCCTGATGTGTTTCCTGAAGAAGTGAATGAATTGCCGCCAGAGCGTGAAGTTGAGTTCTCGATTGATTTGGTACCTGGTACTAGGCCGATATCGATGGCTCCGTACCGTATGTCTGCTGTTGAGTTAGCTGAATTGAAGAGTCAGCTGGAAGATCTGTTGGATAAGAAATTTATTCGTCCGAGTGTGTCACCGTGGGGTGCACCAGTGTTATTGGTTAAGAAGAAAGAAGGTACTATGAGGTTGTGTGTGGACTACAGGCAACTGAATAAAGTGACGATCAAGAATCGGTATCCTTTGCCGAGGATTGATGATTTGATGGATCAGTTGGTCGGTGCGAGTGTGTTCAGCAAAATAGATTTGAGATCGGGATATCATCAGATACGTGTGAAAACTGAGGATATTCAGAAGACTGCTTTCAGAACAAGGTATGGACATTATGAGTATTCTGTAATGCCTTTTGGTGTGACTAATGCGCCTGGAGTATTTATGGAGTATATGAATAGGATTTTCCATCCGTACCTAGACAAGTTTGTTGTGGTATTTATTGACGATATTTTGGTGTATTCGAAATCTGAAGAAGAGCATGCTGAGCATTTGAGAGTGGTTTTAGGAGTTCTGCGAGAAAAGAAGTTATTTGCTAAACTGTCGAAGTGTGAATTTTGGTTAGAAGAAGTTAGTTTTCTTGGTCATGTGATTTCAAGAGGTGGTGTCGCTGTTGATCCTTCTAAGATAGAAGCGGTATCTAAGTGGGAAGCTCCTAAGTCTGTTGCTGAGATTCGAAGTTTCCTTGGTTTGGCTGGTTATTATAGGAAGTTCATTGAGGGATTTTCTAAGTTGGCGTTACCGTTGACGATGTTGACTAGAAAGGGGCAAGCATTTGTTTGGGACTCAAAATGTGAAGAAGGTTTCCAAGAGTTAAAGAGAAGGTTAACTACTGCTCCTATTCTGATATTACCGAGTCCGTCAGAATCATTTGAGGTTTACTGTGATGCTTCATTGTTGGGTTTGGGTGGTGTGTTGATGCAGAATAAGCAGGTTATAGCTTATGCTTCGAAACAGCTGAGGGTTCATGAGAGGAACTATCCGACGCACGATTTAGAGTTGGCAGCTGTGGTGTTTGTTCTGAAGTTATGGAGGCATTATTTGTACGGGTCAAGATTTGAAGTTTTCAGTGACCATAAAAGTTTAAAGTATTTGTTTGATCAGAAAGAGCTGAATATGAGACAGAGAAGATGGTTAGAGTTTCTGAAGGATTATGACTTTGGGTTGAATTACCATCCGGGTAAAGCAAATGTAGTGGCTGATGCATTGAGTCGGAAATCATTACATATGTCTATGTTAATGGTTAAGGAATTGGATTTAATTGAGCAGTTTAGAGACTTGAGTTTGGTGTATGAGAGTACTCACAATAGTGTTAAATTGGGAATGTTGAAGTTAACGAGTGGTATTCTGGATGAGATTAGAGAGGGTCAGAGATCCGATGTGCTTTTGGTTGATAAGTTGACTTTAGTGAATCAAGGTCAATGTGGTGAATTCAGAGTTGATGAGAATGGTGTTTTGAAATTTGGTAATCGGGTGTGTATTCCGGATGTTACCGAACTTAAGAAGAGTATCCTTGAGGAAGGACATCGTAGTGGCCTGAGTATTCATCCTGGAGCTACGAAGATGTATCATGATTTGAAAAAGTTATTTTGGTGGCCGGGAATGAAAAGGGAAATCGCGAGTTTTGTTTATTCTTGTTTGACTTGTCAGAAGTCAAAGATTGAGCATCAGAAGCCGTCTGGGCTAATGCAACCGTTGGCTATTCCAGAGTGGAAGTGGGATAGTATCAGTATGGATTTTGTTTCTGGTTTACCGAGGACAAGTAAGAATTTTGAAGCCATTTGGGTGATTGTTGACAGATTGACAAAATCGGCTCATTTCATTCCGATCAGAATGGATTATCCGTTAGAAAGATTAGCTGAGTTGTATATTGAGAAGATTGTAAGTTTGCATTGTATTCCGTCGAGTATTGTTTCGGACAGAGATCCTAGATTTACATCGAAGTTCTGGGAAGGTTTGCAGAGGGCTTTGGGAACTAAGCTGAGATTGAGTTCTGCATATCATCCGCAGACTGATGGTCAGACTGAGAGAACGATTCAGTCACTAGAGGATCTTTTGAGGGCTTGTGTTTTGGAAAAGGGAGGTGCTTGGGATTGTTATTTGCCTTTGATTGAGTTTACCTACAACAATAGTTTTCATTCGAGCATTGGTATGGCACCGTTTGAAGCTTTGTATGGTAGGAGATGTCGGACACCTTTATGTAGGTATGAGTCCGGTGAGAGTGCTGTGGTTGGACCGGAGATTGTTCAACAAACTACGGAAAAGATTAAGATGATTCAGGAGAAGATGAGAATTGCTCAGAGTCGTCAGAAGAGTTATCATGACAAGAGGAGGAAGTCACTTGAGTTTCAAGAGGGAGATCATGTGTTTCTTCGTGTCACTCCGATAACTGGTGTTGGTCGAGCTTTGAAGTCGAAGAAGTTGACACCTCGATTTATTGGTCCTTATCAGATTTTGGAGAGGATAGGGGAGGTAGCCTATCGTATCGCTTTACCGCCGTCACTTGCGAATTTGCATGAGGTTTTTCATGTGTCTCAGTTGAGGAAGTACATTCATGATCCGTCGCATGTAGTCCAAATAGATGATGTACAGGTGAGAGATAACCTGACTGTTGAAACATCACCTATGAGGATCGAGGATCGAGAGTTGAAGCAGTTGCGGGGTAAAGAGATTGCCTTGGTGAAGGTAGCTTGGGGAGGACCAGCAGGTGGCAATGTGACTTGGGAACTGGAGAGTCAGATGAAGGAGTCTTATCCGGAGTTATTCGCTTGAGGTATGTTTTCGAGGACGAAAACTCTTTTAGTGGGGGAGAGTTGTAACACCCCGATAAAAATAAGATAATTATTTAATTTAAGTTAATATTATATTTATTAATTTAATTAAATAATTGGAATTATTGGATTATTATTATTATTGAAATAATAATTATTGGAAAATATATATAAGTTGGAAATAAGGAAAAAAAGAGTTCCATTTGGTAAAAAGAGTTTTCACGTGAAACAGAGAAGCGATTGAGGAAGTGGAGAAAGGGCAAAGAGGCAGAGCAAGAGGAAGAAGATTGGAGAAGAGAAAAGCTTGGAGCTTAGAGATTGGCGGATTAACTCAGGTAAGGGGGGTTTATCGTCGTTTAATGGGTATTATGGGTTAGCATGTAATAGGTAGTGATAAACCGTTGAATTGACCCTAATTGGGATTAGGAATGCTGAAAATTGTGATGAATAAGTGGTGTTAAATCTGAAATTTAATCGGTAATTGGATGGGTTGTGATTTTCCGAACGTATAGCTTTTTACGGAATTGAAATCGGAGGTTCGGAAGTCCTCCAACGGCGGAAAATGCGGAGAATTCTGCATTCTGCTTTGTGTTAGCGCAGGAATAGCTTTCTGTCTTGTGTTAACCGGTTAAACCAGGGTGTTAACCGGTTAACACTGTTATGCATTGTGAATAATTGCTGTTTTGTCTGCGTTAACCGGTTAACCCAGGGTGTTAACCGGTTAACACTGTTGTGAATTGCCAGGAAGCGTGTTCTGTCTGCGTTAACCGGTTAACCCAGGGCCTTAACCGGTTAACACTGTTGAAAAGTGGAAAAAAATTGTTAATTAAAATGTTGTGTGCCTAATTGATGGTTGCCTATATCGATGCGTGATATAGTAGGGATCATTTCCCGCTGTTTGAGCAGTATAGGTATTAGTAGAGTGTGCTAATACTGTGATTAATTATTTGACATGATATGATGTTTTGATACATGTGTTGATGATGTATGATTGTATGCATAATGTTGTGGTTGTATCTATTATGTATGCATTTGTGAATAGACTGTTTTATGGCTTAGAGTGTGAGCATATGTCTATTCTTGGTTTGTTGTTGATGTTGCATTGCTAGGTGATTAGCATGCATATTGTAGCCTTTATGGTGGTAGCTAATTCCCATGGTGAGGAATTAGTGAGTAAATCATTGTGGATTGTTGTTGATGTTTGCATGCTAGGTGATTAGCGTGCATAGCATAGCCCTTGAGGGGTGGTAGCTAATTCCCGTGGTGAGGAATTAGTGAGTGAGTCACTAGGTCTCAAATGAGTGGGACTAGTGGGCTTGGTAGCCGTGCCTGGATTTGGACGGTGAGCTTGAACTATATGTTCAAGAATAGTCGGTACCGCATGCATGGAGTCTCATTGCATAATTTATGTATGGCGTATAATATGAATGGCTGCATTCCAGTATTATACGTGTGTTGTGTGTTGTGTTGATGTTGAGTATGATTGAGTTGATATTGCCGTTGCTGAATGTGTAATCTGATTTGGGTGATGAAATGTGTTAAAATTACTTAACATTGCATGATATTTTATAATGCTTATTATATCGATTGAGGAACTCACCCTTACAACTATTTTTCAGGTAACGAGCAGTGATTGAGTAGAAGCTAGTGCTTGGAGTCTAGTGTAGTCTCCTTAGTGGGTCATGCTCTGATAGATGTAACATCGGGACGGGATGTCTTAAATGTTTTATTGTTGGTTGTGAACCATTTTACATGTACTGTGTTACATGTTTTGAATGATCGATTTGATCTCTATCCGTTGCGTATTGTGCAATACTTTATGTTTTGAATTAAATAATGAGCATGACTAAATCTTATGATGAATGGTGCGAAATAATTGTGTGACACCCTTGATTGCATATTTACTCTGATTGATATGTTGTTATTTTAATTAAATATTTGGGGTATTTTAGAAGGGTGTTACATTGGGCACGTACGTTGAAAGACTCATGCCCACGTAGGACTTGAAGGAGATCCAAATAGGCCCTTCATCATATCAGGTGACAAATATATTTACTTTTCTTACAAAGGAAGAAAAACACGAGCTAGTCGACCAACTCATTAGAAACATCGACTTGTTCGCCTGACCCCCTCTGATATTCCTGGGATAGACACTATGGTGGCGACTCATCGCCTCACCATCCATCCCTCTATCAAACCGGTGGTGCAGATGAAGCAGAAATTTGGCGAGGAGGAAAGGGTCACCATTGACGAGGAAGTAGGAAAGTTATCCGATGTAGAGTTTATTACATAAAAAATACCATATCTGGATAGCGGACTTTGTGTTGGTAAGGAAAGCAAATAATAAATGGTGCATGTGTATGGACTTCACTAACCTGATTGCCACCTATCCCAAGGACTTGTATTCACTCTCGAAGATTGATCGCCTTATCAACAGGTCCTTTGACTACCTCATGTAGAGCTTCATGGATGCCTATTTGGGGGTATAACTAGATTCATATGGATCCCCTAGACAACCCTAAAACTACATTCATGTTGAATCACGATAACTACTACTTCAATGTCATGGCCATCGACCTCAAGATTGTTGGCGCCATATACCAACGACTCATGGACACCGTGTTCTCCCATGAGATTGGGCGGAACCTAGATGTATATGTTGACGATATGATAGTAAAGACTACCAAGGGGTGCACTCATGCTAAATATTTGGAGGATGTCTAACCGTCAGTCAAGAAGCATAATACACGCTTGAATCCCACCAAGTGCTCTTTCTGAGTTCACGCTGGGAATTTCTAGGGTTTATGCTGACAAAAAGAGGCATTGAAGCTAACCTAGATAAATTTCATGTCATATGAGAAATTTTCATCTCAAATTTTCGACACTAGAATTATTATGATAAAGGTCATGTAATAACGATTTTTAGTAAAGTCAAAATGATGAATAATGGTCATGAGGATTTTGACAAATATGGTTGGTCGACAGGGAATATTACCAAGGTCGAAATCTTAGTCAGAATAAAGAGTTTAAGACTTAGCAAAATTTAGTTTCAATACATCCTATACACAATTCAATGACGTGTAAGTGGATAAGATGAAACGGTTACTGAAATACATGTGGAAGCCTATCGAAGACGAAGGTTGTATGGATTTGGAGACATGGCGTGTTATGTGTAGTCGACCGTTGTAGACAGTTACCTTAGGATTAATATATAAGTAGTGTTAACTTTGAGTTTTAAGGGTCTGACATTATACACAAATCTATACAACTCAAAGTATTTGTGTATTTGAGAAAGAGTTTCACAATGTATGTATGTGTTCCACCTTTTATAAATTAAATATTTTTCTTTATATTTAAATCATTTATGCATTCAGTCTTTGTTTTCACATGTATTTCGACTTTCATTTCAATTAGCACTTTTAAAATTGGTTCCAACTTTAGTTATTGCTTTCAAACCATACATTTCGACATTCATGTCAAACTATTCAAAATTCATGATTCACACAAAATATGTATTGGGATCTTTTCGATTTTAACCGCTTAAGTAAATTGAAACTTATTTTGTTTACTAAATTTCACGGTAAACAAATTGGCACACCCGGTGGGACCTTTTAGTGTGACTTTATATTTTCTTTTGAAAATTCTTCTTTTTTGAAAGTTCTGCATTTGAGAAACTCCATATATTTGTAAGTGCATGAGATTGAGGAGTGGTAGGATAACCAAGAGAGAAAATAGAAATCTATGAGGAGATACGTTAGGAAGATGGTTAATCCCAGAAATAATAATAATGGGGAATAACCATCAAATAACACTGGGGAAGGCACGATTTCCGCGAGTTTGACTGAACCAGTCGCTTCCATTGCTAGCACGACGTCCATACCGTCAATGATGGTTATGCCATCAAATCCACAAGAAGGGATGTTCTTTTTCCCTTCGATGATACAGAGTCACCCAGTGACTCGTAGACCAATTACGGAAATAGATTTTAGACCTTTTGCCACCAATTTGACAATGCTCGTGTCAGTATGTGAACAACCTTATGGTATTCCAACGTCGATGATGGAAATCCTACATGCTAACCTTCGATATTTGCGGACAATGCTGTGAATGCGTATTCACCAATATTGGAATCTGGCCCGACCATAAGCAATCTTGGTCGAACCATTCAACCCCAAGTATGGATAGGATTTGGTTCCCAAGCAATGACAATGCTTACGAATAATTCTATGATGTAAATGAGACATCATATAGACGAAAGTAACCATGATATGGTTAATACGCTTACTCGGCGAATGGGTACCATATTTAACCCATTGATTCAAAATGCGAATAGGGTTACCAACATTTGTCAACTCCGATGAATCAAATTGATGATTTCTTTGGTGCTCCGCCAGCGTCGGTTCAACCTGTTGTATAGCCTTAGCTGGTCAGGAAAATTCAAAATGAAGGGATAGCCCATGAGGAAAGCACGGTGAATCAGGGGCAACAATATGTGCCCCACGTAGTCGAACAACTTGTCTAGGGAGGCCAAACGACCACCAGTTTTTGTAGTAAATCGAGACCAAGACTCTGATATAGTGGTTTTTCAAGTTAGACAAGAAAATATATTAGGAGAACACAATCTTGCAGCCATATTCAAAAGGATAATGGTGCAGAATGGTGACAATATGGGCCTGCAAAGGCCAAATTATAGATCTCCTTCGTCGGAGTATGTTCTATAAATTGAACTCCCAAGGGGATGGAAAGTCCCCAAGTTCACCAAATTTTTCGGTGATACTAATGAGTCCATAGTCGAACATATTTCTCGATACTACACTGAGGCGGGGGACATAGTGAACAATGAAAATTTAAGGATGAGATACTTTTAGAACAAGATTTGATTATGTATCTATACCTTGAGTTTTGATGACAACATTGTTGTATTTGTGTGAGAATAATTTTGGTACCCTAATGGTTTGTTATTTTGGAGTTTTAACAGACAATTTTGACTCTGAATTTATGATGTGCAACATCATCAGTTTTTAATATTGTGTTCCAAATTCTGCTTATGCACTAATCACGAGAAGTTCTGAAAGATATCAAGTTGCTACTGCAATGTAATTTCTGCTTCTATGTTGATTCACTCCTGAGAAGGTTCTGAAGAGATGCTATCTTGTTGCTGCAATGTTCTCTCCACTTCTACTTTTGGATGTGACTTTTATCGTCAAGCTTCTGAAGAATGGAAAGCTTCTGAAGTTTTGTTACCTAGCTAAAGATTTTGAAGATCTTAAGCCAGACGTTGAGGTTATCAAGGTTCTGACTAAAGATTTTGAAGATTTTGAAGATACTAAAGATCTAAAGCCAGACTGCTGACACTGTCAAGGTTCTGACTGAAAACTCTGAAGTTTATAAACCCAGTTGTATGTTACTTCATTTAATACTTCATTAGCTTTCATCAGAAGCCAATGAACTTGAAGATAAGATCAAATGGATACATGATCAAATAGTACATACTAAAAGTCAAATATTCCTTCCACTACCTGTTTTCATGGGCAAATGAAAATACTATACATCACACTTGTCACTAAAATTATGGGCGAAGGACTATACGTTGTATCCCTCATTTCACCAATACAACAGTGGACAGTCACTCTATTTGGTATCTCCATTTTTTCCTCCAACGGTCTCTTTTCTTATGCTATATAAGTGGGACTTGGTGAATTGAAGAAACTAATGCAACAATATCATAAGGTTGTTTCCTACGTGAAAAAGATCTAGACTTTGTTCATATTTTTCTTTAAGTACTTTGTATTTCATTTGTGTAAAATCTTCTTGTGTAGAACCATGTTGTAAACACAAAACCTTTGATTCAAACATGTTATTTGTAATTTCTTAAGGAGACTAGGGTATAGTCGTATCCTTGAGAAGTCAAAGAAAGTTGTTCTTTGTGATTCCTTAAGAAACAAGCAACTTGTTGAAGAATGCATGGAAATAAGCACATGAACCTTTGACCTTTATTGAGAAACAAGCAACAAAAATTTGAGATACTCTTGACCAAAATGAGATTGAAAGATGCCTGAGAACCTTAGAGATCATGTTTTGAGAGATAATCCCCTTGAGGATCAATGATTGAACTAACTTTGACTTGAGGAATCAAGAAACCTAGCTGAGAGACCATGCTTGATGCTCTTGATGAAAATCCTTACCTTGCACAATAAACTTAAAGAAAACAAGACATATTTTTGCTATTTTGATTAGTGGTTAGATAAACAATGAACATACAAACACAAATGTAAAACACCAACAAAGAAGCACTTGATGATCCCTGCCAAAGGAAAACCCAAAGATGAGAGGGACAAGATAAAGATGTGACCTTGTTTGTATGCAAGGATGCAAATTATATGTGAGATCTTAGGGTTAAAAATTAGGGTATGGCATATGCCCCTATTTAAGTTTCTTCAATTCGGAGGTATGAATATTAAGGTCTTCGTCTCAACGAGATTTAAGAGGCTTAAATACAGAAGTCCCAATATTTGGCCCTAAGATACTGCAAAAATGCTTATCATATGATATGAACGCATACAAGGATCTCTGTGGGAAATATAGCGCCATGAGAGACAAAGAACTGTTGGAGAAAAGAGGAGATTGGGAATCTTCAGGGGAATAACAGATTCCAAAGGGGGGACCCAGCTGAGGACAACCAAAGTCCCACATGGGAAAAGGAAAGACACACATACAAAACTACGACATAAACCTGGTGGAGACAAAGGGATGTCCTCCAAGAAAATAAAGCACTGGGAAATGACTCGACTCGGGAATAACTATTATATTGGAAAGAAACCAATGCATAATTATAAAACAACGAACCAAAGACCCAACATGGGAAAAATTATCAAAGCAAGACTTCATCAGGGAAAAGATCAATCAAAGGGGATGCCTAACTCCACTAGGGGGGAGGGGGGGAGGGATTACCTAACTATCAACCAATTGATATCTTAACAAAGGTAACCAACCAAATGTAAAAAGAAATATTACCTAACTCTTAGCCAAGTGATAGCCTAACAAAGGTAATCTTCCCAACATGAAAGATTACCAATTACCAGCCAAGTGATAGCTTAATAAGGTAACCAACCAAAGGTAAGATAAATATTACCGAACTATCAGCCAAGTGATAGCTTAAAAAAGGTAATAAGCACAAAAGGAAAGATTACCAACTACCAGCCAAGTCATAGCTTAACAAGGTAACCAACCAAAAGTGAAAAGAAATATTACCTAACTATCAGCCAAGTCATAGCTTAATAAAGGTGATAAGCCCAAAAGGAAAGATTACCAACTACCAGCCAAGTGATAGCTTAACAAGGTAACGAACCAAAGGTAAAAAGAAATATTAACTAACTATCGGCCAAGTGATAACTTAACAAAGGTAATAATCCCAAAAGGAAATATTAGCAACTACCAGTAAAGTGATAGCTTAACAAGGTAACAAACCAAAGGTAAGGGAAATATTACCTGACTATCAGCCAAGTGATATATTAACAAGGTAATAAGCTCCAGGGACCAAAGTTCAACCTAGGAATAAACTGGAGAGAAACGCTCAAAGAAGACTCAATCTAATGAGGAAATAAACTCAACTAGGGATTAATTTCATCCAAATAATGAACTGGAAAGGAAAAATAAAAAAAAACCTTCCATGAGGATCAAACTCTATGGAGAATTAGAAAGGATAAGCGCTTTCTACTTAAGATCGACACTCTATTGGAGAGAGGACGCAAACACTCCATGGGGAGAAAAAACACCAGAGAATGGGGAAAACACTAAGAAATGTAAGATGCGCAAATAAACACCATGATGTTATGCATATGTGTATGAATATGCTGACAAAACAGGAACAAATGGTTCGACCGATAACACAGTACAACCAGATACTCGACTAATCTCAACAAGGTGGAGATGCTACTGGAGATCTTGCTAGGGATTCAGCCAAAGAAAACCCTGCAATGAATGATCATAAGCTATAAAATAAGCTAAATCATGATACAAGGCTTAAATCCTTCTGGAGAGAGAAAAAATATATTGCTTGGAGACCCAAAGTTTAATCTTCTAAAAGCATGAACTTTGTTATGAGGGAGGGAAAAGTTTGTCGGGGATAAGAAACATCTGAACAAACTCTATTACGAAGACCTGTTTGCGACTTCACTAGAGATTCTACCATTTCCTTAATCTCTTCTATAAGAACTGATGAGCTTGGATACATTCATAAGGAAAATCTTGTCTTAGGAGAACACTGAGTTTCACTCTTCAAGATCTTACCATCCTTGAGATCACTGTTGACATTCCTCTTTTATATTCACAAATCGAGGAAAATATTTTTGTAAATTTCCAAAACATGATTGTTTATATATCTTTTGTTTAAAAAATAATTTTAAAAAATAAATGAAATTTTGCAAACTAAAACAAGATAAGAGCAACAAACAAATGGGCAAAAGGCTCAAATTTTATTGATAGAATGGTAGTCCGCGGATGG
The DNA here is from genome assembly GCF_024323335.1 of Lathyrus oleraceus. NCBI lineage: Eukaryota > Viridiplantae > Streptophyta > Magnoliopsida > Fabales > Fabaceae > Lathyrus > Lathyrus oleraceus. The sequence continues at coordinate 298,363,699 of NC_066580.1, read as the reverse complement.
TGTGATTCCATGGGTCATTACAAAGTTGAAAAATTGTAAGTACATGGAAAATGATGCATTGAAATACAATGACCACTATTTTCCCTAACAACTTTGAAGTACGGACGAATGTATGATACCCATGCAAAGCAAAAGGGAGTATCTCATGCCAATCCTTATATGTCACAACCATTTTCTGGATAATTTTCTTAATATTCTTATTTGCAGCCTCAACAACCCCATTCATCTTAGGTCAGTAAGAAGAAGATTTATAGTGTTCAATCTTAAAGTCATCACAAAGCTCCTTCATCATCTTATTATTCAAGTTCAACCCATTATCAGTGATGATCTTACTTCGAACACCATATCGACAAATAATCTATTTCTTGATAAATCTGACCACAACATGCTTGGTCATATTAGCATAAGATGATGCTTCAACCCTTTTGGTTTAGTAATCAATAGCCACCAGAATGAAACGATTTTCGTTCGAAGCTTTGGGTTCAATCATACCAATCATGTCAATTCCCCATATAGAGATAGGCCATGAGGATGAAATAATATTGAGAAGAGTCAGAGGCACATGAATCTTATCAGCATAAATATGACATTTATGGAACTTCTTCATATATTTATAATAATCATATTCCATTGTCAGCCAATAGTAACTTGCCCTTAACATTTTTTAGCCATTGCATGTCCATTGGCATGAGTACCAAAGGATCCTTCATGAATTTCTTGCATTAACATGTCTGCTTTGTGTCGATCCACGTATTTGAGCAAGACCATGTCAAAGTTTCTCTTGTATATCACATATTTATTAAAAAAGAAATTGTCAGTCAGTCTTCTCAAAGTCTTCTTATCTTTGCTGGATGCCCCAAGCGTGTACTCCTGACTTTGGAGGAAACACTTGATATCATGATACCAAGGCTTATCATATATGACTTCTTCTGCTACAAACACATGAGCATGCTTATTAAGGCGCATAATTATGATTTGAGGCGCATCATTCTAATGATTTACTTTATACATAGAAGACAAAGTAGCGAAAACATCCTCCATCTGGTTCTCTTCACGAGGTATATGATGAAACTCAACTTTGTTTAAGAAAGTCAACAACCTACTTATATAATATTTGTAAGGAGTCAAGCTAGGATGAAGAGTCTCTCATTATCCTTTAATTTGATTAACCACCAAGGCTGAATCTCCATATACATCAAGAATCTTAATTCACAAATCAATGGCTTCTTCAAGACCCATGATACAAGCTTCATATTCCGCCATGTTGTTCGTACAATCAAACATCAATATTATAGTGAAATGGGTATGAGAATCCTGAAGAGTAATGATGATTTCCCAAATTCCATTACCATAAGCATTAACAGCTCCATCAAACACTAAACCCCACTGAGATCCATGCTCTGGTCCTTCTTCAGACAATGGTTCATCACAATCTTTAACTTTTAAGTACATAAAATCTTCATCAGGGAAGTCAAACCTGATGTATTGGTAATCCTCAATTGGCTAGTGAGCTAAATGATCTGCAAGAATACTTCCTTTAATCTCCTTCTAAGCACAGTACTCAATATCACATTCAGACAATAACATCTACCAACGAGCAACTCTCCTAGTCAAAGTAGGATTTTCAAAAACATACTTGATTGGATCCATTTTGGATATCAACCAAGTGGTATGATTAATCATATACTGTTATAGACATTTGGGAGCCTAGGCTAAATCACAACAAGTCTTATCAATCATGGAGTACTGTAAGACCCCAATTTTGACCCTAAGATCCCTCCTGGCCTCATAACATTTCATTTGCCATAGCCTCAAGGATCATAAGCATCTTGGTTCCCTTTGCATTTGGGCGGGACCTCTTGTGAGTGGTTTGAGATCACCAAGCATGCTTGAATTATATATCATTGCTTTTATCATTTTATTTACTAACCAAAAGCACAAAAATATGTCACTAACATCTTTTGATTGTAGCTTGAGCAATCACAAGGTCCCAAAGCTCCTAGGAGATCACTGGTGCAAAGATATGACCAAGAGAAGATGAAGGCAAGCATGGAAATGGTTACCAAAGCTCTTACCCATCAAATATTCCTTCCAAGTATCTCAATTCATCATTTTGATCAAAGCAAGTCAAAGGGTTGAGGTTTGTTCCTCAAGGAAACCCTAATTCATCTGATCACCCACAACGCCTTGCTAATGAAGCAACCTCAGCCCATGGTCAAATAAAATCAAGGGAAGTTCTTAAACCCATCATTTCATGCATATTTAAACTTATTTGAGTGTCCTCAATCATCAATTCATCAAGATATGAGTTGTGGACTTGAGAAGTTGATCAGTCAATTCATCTGACTATTTTGAAATGCACTGAGACCTAACCTTTTATGTACTGGTCAAATGGAGATGATCCCAAAAGAAATAATGTTCTTAAGGACAATATGAACAACTTTCATGTTCATCAAAAATTGATTTTAAGCCTGGAAGGGCATCTCCCTTTCCAAGACATTATAGGTCATTTTGACTGAAACCCTAATTTTAGGTCAACTACCCAAGGACCTAACTCATTCATTTTTCATGATTTTGAGGTGGGATCAAATGAATTGGAAAGATTATTGTGTCTACTTAAAATGTTATGTTGAACAAAATTCCAAAATCTCAAAATAAATACATTTGATAATGCAAAACATTATAGGTCACTTTGGACCAAATGCATTGAAAGGCAAAAAAGTCCAACTTCAAGTGGCCATAACTCTTTCATAAAAAATCCAAATGATGCAAAATTTAAGTCCATTTTGATTGTCTTGAAAAGGCCTACAACGTTGATGTTGGAAGCTTTTCCATTTGTGGCTTACATCATCAAAACAGAAGGGCTTGAAGTTGGTCCAATTTGGCAAAATTCTCAAAGGCATGTTTTGCACTATAAACTTCATGGCCTGTTTTCATAAATTTCCACACTCCAAATGAATTTTGGTCCAACATAACATTTTTTCCTTATGTCAAGACCTTTCCAACCATTACTCACATGCCTATGTTTCAATTTTTCAAGTGGCATTTTCGAAGAGGGGAAGATTTTGGTGCAATTACGGAAACTTGTTTGAAACTCATTGCACACTCTAAACCAATTGCATGTACACGTCCATTTCAGCTCAATTATACTTCAGCTTGCATTTGGCATTGGATTTGGGCTCTCCATGTGCCTGTACAGGCCCATGCATGGAGGCCTTCAACTTTCATGCACACGAGTATTTCCTTGCCTTGCCTCCAATTCAGCTATAAATAGACATGCTTGCTCACTTCAAATCTCAACCTGAAGGCGCCTGATATGATGCACAATTGAATCCCTGGCCATACCTAAAGGAACTAGTTCACATTTATTCAAATTTTCAGATCTGAAATTCAACTGAATTTGGTTGAATCTTCAGATCTAAAGTTCTTAAACCTTCATCATCTAGTCCATAGAACTTCTGTTTTGCAAAAGGAACCAAGGAAAGGAGCTCAAATCTTCACAATCCAAAGGTATGGTTCAACTGGTTTTTGCTTCGAATCTCTTTGTTCCTTGATCTATTTTCCTGGCCAATGTGTTTTCTAAAGTCCTCACTTGAGAGGCAAGCCAGTGGTGGCTTTGATTTGGTGTTTTGATGAATTGCAATTTATGTACCTGAATCTTCCAGCTCAGATTTCTTATTCCATAGAAAGTTTGAGTACAATTCAAGGTTACCCCAGCTTCATTTTGATATATGGATCGTGAGTTTTGGTTGAGTTTGGAGGACCTGCAACTTTGGCCGGAGCTTGTATGCTCGCCGGAGAAGACGGTGGCGCTGGCCACCGTCCATCATGCCAGATTGAATCTGGACCATTGGATGCATCTCCCACGTTTTAATCTCAGCCATGCGTTTGGATTACTTGCTTTAATGCCAGGTGTGACGCGTTTGACTTGGACTCACCATGAGCGCGCATCTCACATCCGTCTGATCAGCCACGTTAATTAATGAGGCTTGATCAGACGCCTGTGTTTTTTTTTTCTTTCTGATTTTCTTAAATTCCATTTTATTTTCTTTTATTCCATTTATTTTCAAAAATTTATAAGTTCTTCATTTTAATTCCAAAAAATATGGGATCAATTGCATTATTTCACTTTTTAATTCTAGTTTTCAAAAATGATTTTTAATATTTTTTATTTCATCATTTGATATTTTTTGTGAATTTTCTCTTTTCTGGTCATTTTTAATTCAATTTAAATAGTTTTTGATATTCAAAAAATACAAAAACATTTTCTCAACCTATTTGAATGATGATGGATCTATGAAAAATATTCTCATCAATTTTTTAATTGATTTGAGATTTATTTGAGATTTTAGTTCAATTAGGATATTTTTCTTCATTTTTAATTGGTTAAAAATAGTTTCTGACTTTTAAAAATGCTGAAATTTTTTGTCAAACTTTGTTTGACCTTGTTGAACTTAGGATAAATCACTTGGACTTTTCAAAGTTGATTTGAAGTGATTTTGAAGTTTGACATTTCTTTAATATTTTAATTCAAGTTTATTTTGAATATTAAAAATGCCAAAAAATATTGTGTTCATTTCTTGACTTCCAATCTTCATCTCACTTCTTTTTTTGGTTGTTTGACCATGATTCTCAATGTCATTGGTCAACACATGTTGATTGGTACATTCTTTTTCATCTAATACACTTTATTCTTTCCATTTCCTTTTCCATTGTTCATCTCCTTCTTCTTCTTCTATTTTCCTTTTGATCAATGAGTTGAAGGTTGATAAGTTAGCATTGATTAGGGAGGCTTAATCTTCCTTGATTCAAATCTAATTCATCTTGATTAATTGATCAAATGAATAGCTTTGCATTCAGGATAGGTTGCTTCCTAAATCATGCAAAGGACTTAAACCAATACTAGATCATTTCTTTTTTTCTTTTGGCATGGCAAGTTGTTGGAACTTGGTTCACTAATAACGACTTCTAACTTGTGTTGTTGCCTACATTATTATTGACCGGCCTCAGATAGTTGTGACTTCTACATAAGTCCAATTACGATTGCTTAACATAGCGCTAAATTTGCCTTATGGCACACTAACTACTAACACTAATCATTAACCCTTAACGTTTACTTTTTGCACTTTACCTTTATGCAATTCACTATTCTTATACATATTATTCATTTGCTTTTTCCTTTGCTCATTTGAGCACATGTTTATGTTAATGCAATTTGCCTTTTGCTCACTTGAGCACATAATTGTGTATATACTTTTGTGCTTGTGTTTTGTTTGATTATTGTTGACCACAATGTAAAGAATTGGACAAATGGACTTAGACTTTAGGACTTTCCCTATGCAAATTTGGAGTCAAAGAGCAACTAGGCATTGGGCCTTTAGAGTGCTATAAAAGTCAAAGAGCAACTAGGCATTGGGCCTTTAGAATGCTTAATGTTGAAAGATGACCTTGAAAGCACCAACTTCTAACCTCTTCTTGTCCATTCCTTGTTTGTTTTGCTAGAATCTTTTGATGCGTGTGTTCTTGTGCTAGGGATTCCATCTTGATCCAAATTGAGGAGCCATTGCCATGAGCTTCTAAGGGAGAGAGACCCAAGATACATTGAGGAGATTTCCAAGGGTTCATTTGATTGATTGATTGCATGAGTTTATGCTTATGTGATTACTTATTCCAAAGGATGGGAGCTACTTGGATCATCAATATGATCTCAAGAAGGGAACTCCATTTGTGGTTTTGTTCTCTTATCTCTTACCTCTTATATGTTTAGGACTTTAGCCATTCTTCTTCTTCCCTCCACTCTAACCCAAGCAAAAACTTTTGTGCAAATATTTAACACTTGTTTTCAACATTAGAAACCTAAGCCTTATGCTTTTGATTTTCAAACTTTCTTTTCATAACACTTATTTTGAATTGAATCTTTAAGTCAACTTTGACCATTTTTGTACATACTTTTCATTGGTAAATACAACCCATTCAAATGTCTTTTTGTGGTTTCAATGGCCACCTTCTTAATCAATTTTTTTTTCATAACCTTTAGCTATTGGGTTTGAGTTAGCCTTGAGGTAGATGTAATACTCACCTATATCCTTAGTGATGAACAATGAGTCTTCCATGCTTATTATAGGGTTAACCCCTCACTAGCATGTTGAAGCTATCCTCACATGGTGGATTTGTGGTTTTAGGTTGAGTTTTCTCCCTTGGATAACAAAAGACCTTAAGGCTTTTAGACCAATCAATTCACCAACTTGTTTTGAGATTTTTACCCCGAACTACGAGGTTTTGATCCTAATCTTTTTTAAAATGGTACGTAGGCAATGGGTTTATCCATCCAAACACAAAATGTAAATAAACTTGTATATTCTCTTCTCATCTCTTCAATCATGTTTGCACAGATAAATTTTCACAAAATACCAACCTTACAACCAATGTGAAAAGGGCTCCCTAGGAGTACCTAGGATATTTTGGGTGCCTAAAACCTTCCCATTGCATAACCAACCCCCTTACCCAGATCTCTGACATTTTTATTAGTTTTTGATTTGATAAAATTTTTAGGTTTTTGTTCGCTTTCTAACCATTCCTTTGGATAAATAGAAGTGCGGTGGCAACTCGACTTGTATGGTTTACCTTAGATTTAGTCAATATCTCTAATGGTAACGAATACCCCACTACAGAAAAGTGGCGACTCTACTGGGGAATTTGTATTGACCTAGCGGTTTTTGCCTACTTTTCATATTGTGTTGTATTGTTTTGTGACATATTTTTGTGCAATTTGGGATTACTGTATTGTATGTAATGATTGATTTGCTTGAATATTAATTCCTTGTATGCTTGGTGATCTTTGTGAGATGATTTCTATACCCGAACTCGAGTGCACTTAGGATAGGAGAATGACATAGTCTTGTTGACTTGTGTGGAGTTATTCCTTAGCAAGTTAACTTGCAAGTCCGTTCACTTGGTGGAGGTCATGTTGGGATCAATAATGTCACACAAGTAGTTGTGGTTAGACATTACTCTTTCCAATATAGACCTTAGAAGCCAAGGACCTTAGTTTACCAAGCCCATCTTGGCCTATTCTTAGGATGTAGTGCGAAAGTCGTTCAAGTGTAAGATTTGATACGATTGTTACGCGATACTACACTCATAAGAGTCTCTCTTGAGAATATTTTTGGAATGCGAGTAGTCGTTTCTCCGATAATATCCGAAAGATGGGATTATGACTATGAGAACCTCTTGTAGAACATGTTTGGCAGGTTAAACCCTAGTACACTCCCTTTGGGTGGTTCTTAACTGAAACTCCATGCTCGTGATCCGCAACAAACCCTTGATTCGTGGTTAATCCGTTCATGTATCCTTAATATCAATGGAACTTGGATGTTGATAAGGTGTAAATCATAATCCACCAAAATGGATGATTGATATTAAGGATGCCATGATCCATCCCATGACCTTTGTTTGGCGTTCTTTGCTTGATCCTTGAGTGTGATTGTTGCATTCATGCATTCATGCATCCATTTGCATCCATATCGTCAAAATAATAAGAAAATTTTCAAGGAACTTAAGAGGTCTATTTGCAAATTTTTAGACATGGAAAGACAAAGCAGGAATACAAAGAAGTACAGTTTCAGACAACCAGATTTGAAAGAACTAAGGAATTTGACATCCTATGTATTAGATACCTTGGGTTTCAAGGCTCGTTTCGGGAAGCTTCTTCCCCTTCTGACTACTTAGGTGGATGAATAGTTGATGAGTGTATTGGTACAGTTTTATGATTCTTTGTACCATTGCTTCACTCTTCCGGATTTTCAGCTTTTGCCTACACTTGAGGAGTATGCCTACCTTGTGGGTATACCTATTCTAGACCAGTTGCCGTTCAGTTGCTTGGAAAGTATTCCTACTTCTCGAGAGATAGCTGACATGTTGCATATAGATGAATCTCTGGTTGGTGCTCATATGACTACCAAAGGTGGAATTCAAGGTCTCCCTTCTGAGTTCCTCATTGCTCAAGCTACCGGGTATGGGAAGGCCATGAGTGAGGATGCCTTTGAAGCCATATTTATACTTCTCATCTATGGGCTAGTGTTGTTCCCCAACATCGACAAGTTCGTGGATGTAAACGCTATTAGGATCTTTTCCACTCCTAATCCCGTTCCGACTCTGTTGGGTGACACTTATTTATCTTTGCATACGAGGAATGAAAAGGGTGGTGGTGCCATTGTGTGCTGTTTGCCTCTGTTGTATAAGTGGTTTATTTCTCACTTACCGCAGACGGTCGCCTTCAAGGAGAATAAGGGATGTCTACGGTGGTCCACGAGACTTATGTCTCTCACTAATGATGATATCTCTTGGTACAACCGTGTGTATGATGGTGTGCAGATTATCGACTCTTGTGGTGAATTCTCCAATGCACCTCTTCTTGGTACATGTGGTGGGATTAACTACAACCCTGTTTTGGCACGCCGTCAGCTTGGGTTTGTTGGTGTAAGCCCTAGAGGCCAATACTTTTGCTACTTGTATCGAATTATTTAAAGGCATTTTCTTTATTATGGTTGATTAATAAAATCCCTGGAATAGATAGTCCGTTTAATGTATTAAGTGTGACTTAATCATGAGAACACATTAAACATAAGGACACTATTCTTAAAGTATCCATAGTCGAGCTTTAATGTGAAGTGGGATAACATTAAAGCATTAAGACTATTATGTTTGTAGACTGATGATCACATCTCATGGATCATGGATAAAGAGTTATGAAGTCTTAAACATAGGTATGAATATTAGGAGTAATATTTATACCGGATTGACCCGCTATGAGAATACTATATAGAAAGTTATGCAAAGTGTCATAAGTTATTCTCATGGTGATAATAGTGTATACCACTCTTCGACCTGAAACCACTATGGATCCTAGATGTAGAGTCGAGTGCTTTGTTGCTGATCCAACATTGTCCGTAACTGGATAACCATAAAGACAGTTGATGGGTACTCCACAAAGCATGCTGAGGGACATGAGTGTCCTAGATGGAATTTGCCCATCCTGCGTAACAGGATAAATGTCTATGGGCCCAATATTGAACTGGACAAGGATGACACGGTTTATACCTTGTGTTCAATATATACATAAGGGCAAAGGGGTAATTATACACATAATTATTATCACAGGAGGTTTTGTCAGATCACATGACATTTTCGTGACTTGGGTAGCAGTGATGTGTTGCTAGATACCGCTCATTGTTTATTATGTTAAATGCGTGATTTAATATAATTGCCAACGCCGCGAAAACCTATAGGGTCACACACAAAGGACGGCTTGATGAGAGATAGAGTAACTAAGGAACACTGTAAGGTACGGTGTACTTAAGTAGAATACGAAATATGGTAAGGTACCAAATACTTAAGTGATTTTGGCATTTTATGAGTTATGGGCCAAAATGCACTTAAGTGGGCTTTTTGGCTTGAAGCCCACACAAGTGGTTCTATAAATAGAACCCCTTGGGTAGAAGCATTGTAACTCACTGAGACAGACAACACAACTGAAGAGTTGGAATTTCGTATCTCTCTCTCACTCAAAGCCTTCATTCATAACAGCTAGCACTGCGATTGAAGGAATCCGCTCGTGTGGACTGAGTAGAGACGTTGTCATCGTTCAACGTTCGTGATCGCCCCGTGGATCTGTATCAAAGGTTTTGATCATTATCAGAGATCTGCACCAAAGGTTTGAATCGCCACAAGAGGTAACGATTCTATCACTGATCATGCCCATTCGTAAGGATCACTAAATGGAGAAATTTTAAATTCCGCTGCGCCTTGGATGGCAATTCTCCTACAGGGTTCCCCCTAAAGGATAAGCATAATAACATTCTGTTAGAGGGTGTGTTCTTTCAGGAGGGTAAAGATCCCCAAGGCTTGAAGGGCAGGATGGTCCGCACTTGGCGCAAGATTCATAAGAAAGGAAGGAATGAGTTGGGTCCCAAGAATTGTGTCGCTCTGGAGCCTTACACTGCGTGGGTTAGGAAGAGAGCGTGTGAGTATCTCATTCCTTACGAGTATTCGAGACCTACACCTTAGGTTATGGTTGGTCCCTTAACCCTCTCTAACCAAGGAGTAGAGGAGTTGAAAGACGAAGACCGTTCACGTGCTTGGATCCGTGAACGAGAAGAGTTGCTTCAGCAAATCAAGGAAAATGATGCTTTGATTAAGTTCCTAGAGCATCAAGTTATTGATGATCCTAATGATGCTTGGACTTCTCTACTTCCTCAGTCTTCTAGGTTTTGGAAGAGGAAGTACGATCGACTCGCCAAGGAGAAGGCAGATATGGAAGCAGCCTATGAGGAGAAGGTGAAGAGGCTTCGTGCATCTTATCTTCCTGTGTCCCGAGCTTTAGATGATTGTTTCTAGGGATCCATAGGATGATTATTTTCCTTTTCCCTTGTATTTGGTTACCAATGCTGTACTTCTTTGGTGTAAAAAATATATTTTCCAGATATTATTGATCAGATGTTTCCATATGTAATAAAAATGTAATATTTCCCAAATTTGCAAATAGAACTCTAAGAGTTCCTCTGAAATAAAAAACAAATCATATGCACAAGCATTGCATGCATCATGTGAATAAGCAGGTTTTGCTCCAGGCTTCTTGTCCTATGGTCTAACTCTGTGTTCTTCATTTATTTTAAAGACAAGCTGACTTATCGGTACTACACCAGAGCCAATTCTTCAAGACTGATGGATCATTTGGAACAAGAGAACCGCGAGCTGAAAGAGGAAGTAGCCAGATTGACTGCCCTGATGGAGTCATTCTTGGCCGCTCAGAGCCAGTCTTCTCCAACACCCGCAACTCCTCCCCAGAGGACGGTCATTTACGAGATCGTGACTTCTACTGTGCCTGCTGCGACAGATCACTTTGCGCCATCTATGCCAGCCGGGTTCCCTTGGGGAATGCCCGCCAACTTCATGCTAGAGGGTTTTGCTCCAACTCTTGCTTCTTTGCCGGCATCTAGCCCGGTCATGTCCGTGCCACCTCCTGTCGTGCATACTTTACCAAGGGTTGAAGATACCATCTATCATTCAGAGCCATCTGAGGGCCCAGACGTTTATGAGAAGATGGATGACATGAAAGACCAATTCCTTGAGCTTCGCAAGGAACTGAAGATTTTGAGGGGGAAATACCTCTTTGGTAAGAGTGCTGCTGAGTTGTGCCTTGTGCCCAATGTGAAGATCCCTATTAAATTCAAAGTGCCTGACTTTGAGAAGTATAAAGGAAACACATGCCCTCTCAGTCATCTTGTGATGTATGCTCGCAAGATGTCGACACAAACTGATAATGATCAACTGCTCATCCACTATTTCCAGGACAGTCTGTCCGGTGCCGCTCTCCGGTGGTACATGGGTCTGGAAAGTTTGAACATCCGCTCTTTCAATGATCTTGGCGAGGCCTTCGTCAAGCAATATAAATATAATATGGATATGACTCCTGATAGAGACCAGTTGAGGGCGATGTCCCAGAAAGAGAAAGAGACCTTCAAAGAATACGCCCAGAGGTCCATTAAGCAAATGTGAGGTCCTAATTCTAAGTCCTTTCTCCTTTTTGCATTGGTTTCACACAAACAAAGACAAAACAAATACAAAGCCACAATATGTTTACACAATAATATGCTCAAGTGAGCAAAGGCAAATTCCATAAACATAAACATGAGCTCAAATGAGCAAAAGGAAAAGGCAATATGAATAAATGAGCAAGAAATTAAATTGCATTAAAGTAAATTGCAAGAATTAAATGCTTGAATTAAAGTTAGTGTTAGTAGTTAATGTTAGTGTGCCATAAGGCAATTTAGTGCCATGTTAAGAAATCGTAAGTGGACTAATGTAGTAGTCACACCTATCTGAGGCCGGTCAATAAAACTATAGTAAAATAAACACAAGTTAGAGACCATGACTAGTAATCCAAGTTCCTACAACTTGCCATGCCAAAAGAAAAGAAGAAAGACCTTGTATGGATTTCAAGTTTTTTGCTTGATCAAGAAGCAACCTATCTTGGACACAAAGCAATTCACTTGATCTTTGATCAAGTTGAATTTGATTTGGATCAAAGAAGGTTACGTCTCTCATATGTCAAGGCTAACCACAAATCATTAACTCATTGGTCAAAAGAAAAAGAAGAAGATGAGAGATGAAGATGAAATGTACAAAATGAAAATTCAAATGACATAACCAAAACACAATGATCAAATGTGAATGGAATCAACATCAATCAATGGTAAACAGGAGTGAAATGAAAATTAGAAGCCAAGAAAGGTCAAACATATTTTTGGTATTTTTTGGAATTAAAATAATACATAAAATAAAATGAACAAAGTAAGATCAAACTTCAAATCCAATTCAAATCAACTTGGATAAGTCCAATTGGATCATCATAAGTCTAACATGGTCAAACAAGGTTTGACAAATTTTCTCAACATTTTTTGAAACCAGAAACTATTTTAAAATCAATTAAAAGCATTAAAATATAACACAGATGAATTAAAATCTCAAATAAATCTCAAATCAATTAAGAAATTGATGGGAATATTTTCATAGACTTATCATGATCCAAATGTGTTAAGAAAATATTTTTGGAATTTTTGAATATCAAAAAGTATTTTAAATGAATTAAAAACTTTTAAAAACTAAACAATTCACAAAAAAAAATTAAATGGAATCACAAAAATAATTAAAAATCAGATTATGAAACTAGATTTTAAAATAATTTTTTTGCAATTGGTCTCATATTTTTGTGATTCCAAATAAAAGAGTTATGAATTTTTGAAAATAAATGGAATAAAAGAAAATAAAACAGAAATTAAGAAAATCTGGAAAATCCACAGCGCTTGGATCAACATTCATTAATTGACGTGGATTATCCAAGGGCCATGAGGCGCGCGCGCATGGTGATCATTAGTCAACAACATCACACGTTGGATTAAAAATAGTAAACATAATGCATGGCCACGATTAGAATGGAGAAGTGAGATCCAAAGGCCAGAACTCATCCACGTGGGGGCGGTGGTGGAAACCACCGTCTTCTCCAGTGAGCCAACAGAAACTGGCCACCAGTTGCAGGTTTTACAACCTCAACCAAATTAAACGTGCCTTATACCAAATTAAAGCTGGAGTGATGTACATCACCCTTGTAACCTTGGATTATCCTCAAGATCCCTATGGAAGGAGAAATCTGAGATGGAAAATCCAGGTGTTCAATCTGCAGTGCATCAATTCATGAAATTAAAGCCACCATTGGCTTGCCTCTCACACGAGAACTTCAGAGAACCAAACAAACACAAGCAAAGCACAATATATGAGGAGATTCGAATCAAAACAGTTGAGATGTAAACCTTTGAAGTGCAGGTTTGATGAGCACGATCCAATCCAATTCTTTTTTGCAGCTTGATCTTGAGGTATGGTATGAGTGCAAGGCTAAGGAATAAGTGTTGTAGATCAACTGATTTTGTTGAAATTCAAACTTGAAAAGATAAATGAAAATTCAAAATTCCTTTAGTGTGGCTGGGATTCAATTTCTGCAGAGCTTCAGGTTGATTCAAGGATGAGAAATGAATGAAGCATGGCATGTATTTATAGCTGTAGCTGCAAGCAAAGTGGTGCCAAAACCGTGTGCATGAAGCTTTGGGTCCTCCATGCATGGGCCTGTACAGGAGAATGTGAGGCCCAAAAGGTGATGGAAATGAATGCTGAACACATACCAAATGGAAACGGACGTGTGATTTGAATTGTATTTGCTTGTGTAAGAAGATTTCATATGAAATGCATAAATGGTCACAAATATTCCCCTCTTCGAAAGTCCCATATGGAAAATCCAAACATAGGCATGTGAGTAATGGTTGGAAAGGTCTTGACATAAGGAACAAAAGCTATGTTGGATAAAAATCCATTTGGAGTTTGGAAAATTGTGAAAACTGGCCATGAAGTTTGATGTACAAAACATGCCTTTGAAAAATTTGTCAAAAGTGACTAACTTCAAGCCCTTCTGTGTCAATGATGAAAGCCTCATATGAAAAAACCTACAACATAAAAGTTGTATATATTTTCAATATGATCAATTTGGACTTAAAGTTTGCATAATTTGGATTTTTGATGAGAAAGTTATGGGCACCTGAAGTTGGACTTTTTCAAGATTCAATGGCTTTGGTCCAAAGTGACCTATAATGTTTTGTATTATCACATGTGTTTCTTTTAGGATTATGAAATTGTGTCCAACATAACATTTGAAGTAGACATACTAAAATTTCCAATTCAATTGGTCGCACCTCAAAATCATAAAAAATGAAGGAGTTAGGTCCTTGGGAAGTTGACCCAAAATTAGGGTTTCAGTCAAAATGACCTATAATGTTTTGAAATGAATGATGACCTTCCAAGTTTCAAATGTATTTTTTATGAATATTCAAGTTGTTCATATTGTTCTTAATAACATGTTTTCTCTTTTGGTCATCATCATTTGACAAACACATCAAAAGTTAGGTCTCAGTGGATTTCAAAATAGTAAGATGATTTGACTAGTCAACTTCTCAAGTCCAAACTTCAAATCTTGATGAATGAATCGTTGAGGATACTCACATAAGCTCATATTTGCATAAAATGATGAATTAGAGAACTTACCTTGATTGAATTTGACCATAGGCTGAGGTTGCTTCATGAGCAAGGCACAATCAATGCATAGTTGAATTAGGGTTTCCTTGGGAAACAAGCCTCAAGCTATTTGGTTTATCTTGATCAAATTGGAAATTTGAAATACTTGGGAGACATATATGATGATTGAGAGCTTTGTGAACCATTGTCATGCTTGCTTCCATCTTCATGTAGCCACTTCATTGAGCATTGGGGCCTCCTAGGAGCAATGGATCTCATGACTACTTAAGCTTCAAAACAAAACAAGTTAGTGACATATTTTTGTGATTTTGGTTAGTAAACAAAGTAATAAAAGCAATAATATACAATTAAATCATGCTTGGTGTAAGACCTTAATTTTGACCCTAAGATCCCTCATGGCATCATAACATTGCTCATTTGCATTTGCCTCAAGGATCATAGCATCTTGGCTCCTTACCCTAGGGTGAGACTTGTGAGAGTTGGTTTGAGACCACCAAGCATGCTTGAATTCTATATTATTGCTTTTCTTATTTTGTTTACTAACCAAAAGCACAAAAATATGTCACTAACCTCTTTTGTTTTGAAGCTTGAGGAGTCATGTGGTCCAAGGCTCCTATACCCAATGAAATGGCCAGATGAAGATGAAAGCAAGCATGACAATGGTTCCCAAAGATCTCAATCATCATATATGCCTCCCAAGTATATCATTTTGTCAATTTGATCAAGATAAACCAAAGGGTTTGAAGATTGCTTCTCAAGGAAACCCTAATTCAACTATGCATTGACTGTACCTTGCTCATGAAGCAACCTTAACCTATGATCAAATAAAATCAAGGGAAGTTCTTAAATTCATCATTTTATGCATATATGAGCCTATGTGAGTGTCCTCAATCACTCATTCATCAAGTTTTGATGTTTGGACTTGAGAAGTTGATCAGTCAAATCATCTAACTATTTTGAAATCCACTGAGACCTAACTTTTGATGTGTTTTTCAAATGAAGAAGATCCCAAGATAAAAAATGTTCTTAAGAACAATATAAGAACATGTTTATAAAAAATTAATTTGAAACTTGGAAAGTCATCATTCATCTCAAAAAATTATAGGTCATTTTGACTGAAACCCTAATTTTGGGTCAACTTCCTAAGCACCTAACTCCTTCAGTTTTTATGATTTTGAGGTGATACCAAGTGAATTGGAAATTTTAAGATGTCTACTTAAAATGTTATGTTGGACAAAATTTCATAATCCTAAAAGAAGTACATGTGATGATACAAAACAGTATAGGTCACTTTGGACCAAAGCCATTGAATCTTGAAAAAGTCCAACTTCAAGTGCCCATAACTTTCTTATTAAAAATCCAAATGATGCAAAATTTAAGTCCACATTTCTTGTCTATAAACTATATACAACTTTGATGTGGAAGGTTTTGTCATTTGAGGCATGCATCATTGAAAAATAAGAGCTTGAAGTTGGTCCTTTTTGGCAAATTTTTCATATACATGTTTTGTACCTTGAACTTCATGGCCAGTTTTCACAATTTTCCAAACTCCAAATGATTTTTGTTCAACATAGATTTTGTTCCTTATGTCAAGGCCTTTCCAACTATTATTCACATGTCTATGTTTGGATTTTCCAAATGGGATTTTCGAAGAGGAGAGCAATTGTGACCATTTATGCATTTCATGTTAAATCTTTATGCACAATCCAATGCCATGCAAACTGCATGTCCAAACCATTCCATTATCATTTCAGCTTGCATTTGCATTAGCTTTTGGGCCTCACATGCGCCTGTACAGGCCCATGCATGGAGGACCCAATTTCATGCACACGAGTTTGCTCACACTTTCCTTGCAGCTGTAGCTATGAATAAAATGCATTGCCTCACTCAAATCTCAACCTGAAGGCGCCTGAATCCCTGCTGAAATCATTTCCCAACCTCTCACCAAAGGAATTTGAATTTTCATTTCTCTTTTTCAAGTTTGATTTTCAACAACATCAGTTGATTATCAACACTAATTCCTAAGCCTCGATCTCATTGGTTGTGTAAGCCCTAAAGGCCAATACTTTTGGTACTTGTATCGAATTATTTATTAATAATAAAAGGAATTTTGTTTATTATGTTTGTTCAATAAAGTCCCTAGAATAGCTAGTCCGTTTAATGTATCAATAATGACTTAATCATGAAATCACATTAAACATAAGGACACTATTCTTAAAGTATCCGTAGTCAAGCTTTATTGTGAAGTGGGATAACATTAAAGCATGAAGATTATTATGTTTATAGACTGATGATCACATCTCATGGATCATGGACAAAGAGTTATCAAGTCTTAAACATAGATATGAATATTAAGAGTAATATTTATACTGGATTGACCCGCTATGAGAATACTATATAGAATGTTATGCAAAGTGTCATAAGTTATTCTCATGGTGATAATGGTGTATACCACCCTTTGACCTGAAACCACTATGGACCCTAGATGTAGAGTCGAGTGCCTTATGGCTGATCAAACGTTGTCCGTAATTGGATGACCATAAAGACAGTTGATGGGTAGTCCACGAAGCATGCTAAGGGACATAAGTGACCTAGATGGAATTTTCCCATCATGCGTAACAGGATAAATGTCTATGGGCCCAATATTAAACTGGACAAGGATGACACGGTGTATGCCTTGTGTTCAATATAGACATAAGGGCAAAATGGTAATTATACACATAATTATTATCACAGAAGGATTTGTCAGATTACATGACATTTTCGTGTCTTGGGTAGCAGTGATGTGTTGCTAGATACCATTCACTATTTATTATGTTAAATACGTGATTTAATATAATTGCCAATGCCACGAAAGCCTATAGGGTCACACACAAAGGACAGATTGATGAGAGATAGAGTAATTAAGGAATACCGTAATGTACGTTTCCCTTAAGTGAATTATAGAACATCGTAAGGTACGGTGTACTTAAGTAGAATACGAAATATGGTAAGGTACCATGCGCTTAAGTGATTTTGGCATATTATAAGATATGGGCCATATACACTTGAGTGCGCTTTTTAGTTTGCAGCCCACACAAGTGGTTCTATAAGTAGAACCCTTGTGTAGAAGCATTGTTGCAGTTACAATTTCGTTTCTTTTTCTCTCTCTCTCTCACACTCAAAGCCTTCATTCGTAACAGCTAGCACTGAGATTGAAGGAATCCGTTTGTATGGAATAAGTAGAGGCGTTGTCATTGTTCAACGTTCGTGATTGCTCCGTAGATCTGCATCAAAGGTTACAATCGCCGCAAGAGGTAACGATTCTATCACTGATCATGCCCATTCGTAAGGATCATCAAAGGAGAAATTTTTAATTTCGCTGCGTTTTGGATCGCCCTTCTCTTTTCGTGGTATCAAAGCCACTTACGAAACCGTGCATCTGATAGTTGTTTATTTTCTGTATTTTCTGTATTAATACGATTAAAAGACAGAATGAATCAAAGAATAAACGAGTAATTAAATTGAGATCGATCAAGTTATATATATGATATAAGTAATCCTGATGCAAAATACGGTATATATGATATACTGTTTTTGTTTCATTCATTCAAACACTTAATGGTTGTTTTCCTTTGAGCGATCAATGGTCGTTTGCTTCTTGATCCCACATTAGTATGGTGAAGCAATGACGTGTTGATCAATCATACTGAATCAACAATCGAGATGTGTTTGACGGTCTGAAATTGGTGCATTAAGGTTAATGATGGCACAAGGGTTGTGTTGTCAAAGAGTTACGCATTAGGGTTAATGACGGCACAAGGGTTGTGTTGTCAAAGAGTTATGCATTAGGGTTAATGACGCCACAAGGGTTGTGTTGTCAAAGAGTTATACGATTAGGGTTGTGACTGCGCAAGAGTTGTGCTCTAAAGTATCAAGTGTTGATGCGAAAAACGACGTCGATTTCAAATGAATTGTTCGCATAGTGTGATCGGGCAGCGGAACACCCGTTCCCGCTGACCGGGCAGCGGACCCCCGGATAACTCTACGTAGTGTGATCGATCGCCGAAATTTAATTTGGTTTTAATTAATTAAAATAATTAAAATTAATAATAATAATGTGTTTATTATTATTTTCTTGTGGTGATCGGTTATGGCCTTAGTTTTCCTTTATTTTGTTTTGGGTTTAAAAATACGACCTGCGTGTCGTGCCTCTCTTTTAATATCTTAATGTAACTTCTTTTCTCATCTCACTCCCTCGTATGTAAAAAGAGTTTCTTTTATGTAATGTAATATTATGAAGAAAGAGAAGAATTCAATACCAAAGGAGGACAACCTTGAAGATCTTGCTTGGAGAAGCTTAGATCGTTATTAGGTTAGCTTAGGTTCTCTCAATTGCTTGAGAGAACAATTGCGCTAGGGGCCATAACTGTTTCATTATGTATGTATGTTGATGCATGTGAATGTATGTTGATGCATGTGAGAGACGATTTATATGATAAATAAGCCGGTGAGATCAGAATAATTGTAAATTCCCTCAAATTAAATATTAAGTTTATGCTTTCCAAGTTTTAGCACTCATCAAGACTAGTATCAGATAATGTAGATTTCGCCTACGCGAGGTGCATGTTCTATATTAGTAAGGTGCGATGGGATAATTGTAATATCCCATTGCTAAAACAATGGGTCAAACTTAACTAAACAAATTATAATAAGATTATATATGTTTAGAAGCAAGAGTTGGAAATGATCCATGTGATGGATTAGAATAAGAAGTTATTCACCCAACTAAAATATCCGAGAGTTGTATTAGATACAATTGGAAGGAGTTCCTACCTAAATAACCTAGTTTTGTGTAATCCGCCTACGCGGACTTAAAACAAAGTGAAATATGGATCTCGACCCACTAGAAAATCTTCCAACAGGATTTTCCGAATCAAATGGTGAGGGTCATTTGTTTTGAGTAAAGTAGTGGGATCATATTTAATTAAAGGCCTAATTAAATATGTTATTGATACTTATATTTTCATTATTTTCATGTAGATTACCATGACAACAAACACCTCTAACAACATTTTGCGATCAATCCTTGACAAGGAAAAATTGTCTGGGACAAATTTTCTGGATTGGCACCGAAATTTGAGGATTGTCCTCAAACATGATAGAAAGCTGTATGTCTTGGAGAAACTTGTTCCTGAAGAGGAACCTCCTAGTTATGCACCTAAGGCAGAAAGAGATGCTTATAAGAAGCATGTCGATGATGCCAATGAAACTGCTTGTCTCATGCTAGCTACCATGAACTCAAGTTGCAAAAGCAACATGAGAACATGGCAGCGTTCGATATGATCGAACACCTCAAGATGCTCTATCAAGAGCAAGCAAGGCATGAAAGGTTTGAAGTTTCAAAAGCCCTTTTTCAAGGCAAGTTAGCTGAGGGAGCCCCTGTAGGTCCCCATGTGCTCAAGATGATTGGGTATGTGGAAAACCTTGAGAGGTTGGGTTTTTCCCTCGGAAAGGAACTTGCGATTGATTTGATCTTGCAATCGTTGCCAGATAGATTCAGTCAATTTGTCCTAAATTTCAATATGAATGATATGGACAAATCTCTTCCTGAACTGCTAGCCATGTTAAGAACTGATGAGCAGAATCTGAAGTCAAAAGGGAAGTCCATTCTGATGATTGGAAATGGAAAAAGACAGAACAAAAGGCCCACCAAGCAGGGTGATAAAGGGAAAGGCAAGGAAGTTGCCAAACCCAAACCCACTGTTGCTGCTTTGAAGCCTAGTGGAGGCATAGCAAAAGAAGGCACCTGCTTCCATTGCGGTAAGACCGGACACTAGAAGAGAAACTGCCCAAAGTACCTGGAAGATAAGAAGAATGGAGTAGAGAGTTCAACTTCACGTATTTTTGTTATTGAAATTAATTTATCTACTTCTGCATCATGGGTATTAGATACTGGATGCGGTTCTCACATTTGTACGAATGTGCAGGGACTAAAAAGGAGTAGAGATTTGGCAAAAGGTGAAGTCGACCTACGAGTTGGCAATGGAGCGAAGGTCGCTGCTTTAGCCGTAGGAACTTATGTATTGACTTTACCTAGTAGTTTAATAATTCAGTTAGAGAACTGTTATTATGTACCTGTAATTAGCAAGAATATTATTTCCGTTTCTTGTTTGGAAAAGTTTGGTTTTTCATTTATAATAAAGAACCCTTGTTGCTCAATTTATTTGAATGATATATTCTATGCTACTGCACAAATGAACAATGGACTATATGTCCTTGATCTTTAAATGCCTATTTATAACATTAATACTAAAAGGATGAAACCTAATGAGTTAAATCCAACTTACCTTTGGCATTGTCGATTAGGCCACATAAATGAGAAACACATTTTCAAACTCCATAAAGAAGGACTGTTGGACTCTTTTGATTATGAATCATATGAGACATGCAAATCTTGTTTAATTGGAAAGATGACAAAGTCTCCATTCACAGGAAAAGGTGAAAGAGCTAATGATCTTTTGGCCCTCATACATACTGATGTACGTGGACCACTGAACATACCAGCCAGAGGAGGTTTTCAGTACTTCATCATATTTACTGATGATTTCAGTAGATATGGTTATGTGTATTTAATGAAACACAAATCAGAGTCTTTTGAAAAGTTCAAGGAATTCAAGAATGAAGTACAAAACCAACTAGGTAAGAATATTAAAACTCTTCGATCAGATCGAGGTGGTGAGTATTTAAGCCTAGAGTTTGATGACCATCTGAAAGAGTGTGGGATCCTATCCGAACTTACTCCTCCTGGAACACCCCAATGGAATGGTGTATCTGAGAGAAGAAATCGAACCCTGTTAGACATGGTCCGATCCATGATGAGTCACGTCGATCTTCCAAACTCCTTTTGGGGACATGCACTATTGACAACAGCTTACACAATTAACCGTGTTCCATCCAAAAAGGTTGAGAAGACACCATATGAGATATGGAGTGGTAAGAAACCACATATGTCTTACATGAAGATTTGGGGTTGCGAAGTTTATGTGAAACGACAAATTTCAACAAAGCTTGAGCCCAAATCTGACAAATGCTTATTTGTGGGGTATCCTAAAGAAACAAGAGGGTATTACTTCTACAATCCTTCTGAGGGCAAAGTGTTTGTCGCTCGAACTGGAGTTCTCCTAGAAAAGGATTTCATTTCCAAAGGAATCAGTGGGAGGAAAGTATAGCTTGAAGAAATTCAAGAATCACAAAGCATTGATACACCTATGGAGGAATTAGAGTAGGAAACACAAGTAGTTGTGGAAGAGCAACCTGCTCAAGTAGAACAAGACCAACGTAGGTCAAGCAGGATACATCACCAACCTGAGAGATATGGATATCTCATAACTGATCAAGGTGATGTATTACTCATGGATCAAGATGAGCTTGTGACCTACCAAGAGGCCATAACTGGTCCCGAGTCTGATAAGTGGCTAGAAGCCATGAAATATGAAATGGATTCCATGTACACAAACCATGTTTGGACCTTGGTAGAGCCTCCTGTAGGAGTTAACCCTATAGGATGCAAGTGGGTCTTCAAAAAGAAGACTGACATGGATGGTAAGGTACATACCTATAAGGCAAGACTGGTTGCAAAAGGAGATAAACAAATTCATGGGGTTGACTATGATGAAACCTTTTCACCAGTTGCAATGCTTAAATCTGTTCGGATTTTACTTGCTATCGCTGCATATCATGATTATGAAATATGGCAGATGGATGTCAAAACTGCTTTCCTTAATGGGAATCTTCTTGAGGATGTGTACATGACACAGCCTGAAGGATTTGACATACCAGAAGAAGCCCAAAAGATATGTAAGTTACAAAGATCAATCTATGGATTGAAGCAAGCTTCCAGAAGCTGGAATCTTCATTTTGATGAAACGGTAAAACAATATGGATTCATCAAGAACGAAGATGAGCCTTGTGTCTACAAGAAGGTTAATGAGAGCATGATCTTTTTCCTGGTATTATATGTAGATGACATATTAATCATTGGAAACGATGTTCCTACCCTGCAACAAGTAAAGTCTTGGTTGGGGAAATGCTTTTCTATGAAGGACCTAGGTGTAGCAGCCCATATATTAGGAATCAGAATCTATAGAGATAGATCACAAAAACTACTTGGCCTAAGTCAGAGTACGTACATAGACAAAGTGCTGAGACGCTTTAATATGCATGATTCCAAGAAAGGATTCATACCTATGCAACATGGCCTGTGTCTATCAAAAACACAATCCCCTTCAACTAAGAAAGAAAGGGATCACATGAATAAGATTCCATATGCATCTGCAATAGGATCTATCATGTATGCCATGTTATGTACTCGACCAGATGTCTCGTATGCTTTAAGTGCAACGAGTAGGTACCAATCTGATCCTGGTGATGCCCATTGGGTAGCTGTCAAGAATATCCTTAAGTATTTGAGAAGGACTAAGGACTCATTCTTGATATATGGAGGTCAGGAAGAGTTAGCTGTAATTGGATACACTGATGCTAGCTTCCAGTCAGATAAGGATGACTTTAGATCGCAATCTGGTTATGTGTTTTGCTTAAACGGGGGCGTTGTGAGCTGGAAAAGTTCAAAGCAAGATACAGTTGCTGATTCTACAACCGAGGCCGAGTATATTGCTGCCTCAAGTGCAGCAAAGGAAGTTGTTTGGATCAAAAAGTTCATTAGTGAACTTGGCATAGTTCCTAGCATTGTGGATCCCATTGGTCTCTATTGTGATAACAATGATGCTATCGCACAAGCTAAAGAGCCTAGATCTCACCAACAATCCAAACACATACTTAGGCGTTATCACCTCATTCGAGAGATAATAGATAGAGGATATGTGAAAATATGAAGAGTACCTACACTTGAGAATATTGTTGACCCACTGACAAAGCCTCTTGTGCAGCAGAAGCATGATGGCCATACTAGATCTATGGGCATTAGGGGTATGCCTGATTGGCTCTAGTGCTAGTGGGAGATTGTTGGTGTAAGCCCTAGAGGCCAATATTTTTAGTACTTGTATCGAATTATTTATTAATAATAAAAGGCTTTTTCTTTATTATGTTTGTTTAATAAAGTCCCTAGAATAGCTAGTCCGTTTAATGTATCAAGTATGACTTAATCATGAGATCACATTAAACATAAGGACATTATTCTTAAAGTATCCGTAGTCAAGCTTTATTGTGAAGTGGGATAACATTAAAGCATGAAGACTATTATGTTTATAGACTGATGATCACATCTCATGGGTCATGGATAAAGAGTTATCAAGTCTTAAACATAGATATGAATATTAAGAGTAATATTTATACTGGATTGACCCGCTATGAGAATACTATATAGAATGTTATGCAAAGTGTCATAAGTTATTCTCATGGTGATAATGGTGTATACCACCCTTCGACCCGAAACCACTATGGACCCTAGATGTAGAGTCGAGTGCCTTATTGCTGATTAAACATTGTCCGTAATTGGATGACCATAAAGACAGTTGATGGGTACTCCACGAAGCATGCTAAGGGACATGAGTGACCTAGATGGAATTTTCCCATCCTGCGTAACAGGATAAATGTCTATGGGCCGAATATTTAACTGGACAAGGATAACACGGTCTATGCCTTATGTTCAATATAGACATAAGGGCAAAAGAGTAATTATACATATAATTATTATCACAGAAGGATTTGTCAGATCACTGACATTTTCGTGTCTTGGGTAGCAGTGATGTGTTGCTAGATACCGCTCACTGTTTATTATGTTAAATACGTGATTTAATATAATGCCAATGCCGCGAAAACCTATAGGGTCACACACAAAGGACGGATTGATGAGAGATAGAGTAATTAAGGAATACCTTAATGTACAGTGCCCTTAAGTGAATTATAGAACATCGTGAGGTACGGTGTACTTAAGTAGAATACGAAATATGGTAAGGTACCACGCGCTTAAGTGATTTTGGCATATTATAAGATATGGGCCTTATACACTTGAGTGGGCCTTTTAGCTTGCAGCCCACACAAGTGGTTCTATAAATAGAATCCTTGTGTAGAAGCATTGTTGCAGTTGCAATTTGTTTCTCTCTCTCTCTCTCTCTCACTCAAAGCCTTCATTCGTAGTAGCTAGCACTGAGATTGAAGGAATTCGTTCGTGTGGACTGAGTAGAGGCGTTGTCATTGTTCAACATTCGTGATCGCTCCGTAGATTTGCATCAAAGGTTACAATCACCGAAAGAGGTAACGATTATATCACTGATCATGCCCATTAGTAAGGATCATTAAAGGAGAAATTTTTAATTCCGCTGCATTTTGGATCGTCCTTCTCCTTCACTCATATCATATATCAAGATCAAGATGCAAGCAAGGGATTGGTTGAATTGTGCTCATAAAAGTTGCACTTCAAAGGTTTACACCATAACTGTTTTGCTTCGAATCTCCCTGAATATTGTGCATTGCTTATGTTGGTTTTGTTTTCTGAAGTCCTCATGTGAGAGGCAAGTCAATGGTGGCTTTAATTTTGTGATTTGTTGAACTTCAGATTGAACACCTAGATGTTCAACCTCAGATTTCTTCTTCCATAAGGATCTTGAGTGAAAACTAAGGTTACAAGGGTGATGTACATAACCCCGACTTTAATTTGGTGTATGGATCGTGTGGTTTGGTTAAAGTTGCAAAACCTGCAACTGGTGGCCGGATTTTGGCTTCTCACTGGAGAAGATGGTGGTTTCTACCACCGCTCACACGTGGCTGACCTTATAGCCCTTGGATACATTAACCACGATCTAATCCTGGCCACGCGTTATGTTTACCTTTTTAAATCCAACGTGTTATGTTGTTGACTAGGGAACATCACGAGCGTGCGCCTGAGAGCCTTTGGATGATCCACATCAATTAATGAATATGGATCCAATGCTCCCTGATTTTTCCTATTTTCTTAATTTCTGTTTTATTTTCTTTTATTCCATTTATTTTCAAAAATTCATAACTTCTTTATTTGGAATCACAAAAATATGGGACCAATTGCAATTTTTTTCTCTTAAATTCTAGTTTCATAATATGATTTTTAACTATTTTTGTGATTCCATTTAATATTTTTTATGAATTGTTTTGTTTCTGATTGTTTTTAATTTATTTAAAATACCTTTTGATATTAAAAAATGCCAAAAATATTTTCTTAACATCTTTGGATGATGATAAGTCTATGAAAAATATTCCCATCAATTTCTTAATTAATTTGAGATTTATTTGATATTTTAGTTCAATTATGTTATTTTTCTTGATTTTTAATTGTTTAAAATTAGTTTCTGTTTTAAAAAAATGTTGAGAAAATTTGTCAAACCTTGTTTGACCATGTTAGGCTTATGATGATCCAATTGGACTTATCCAAGTTGATTTGAATTGGGTTTGAAGTTTGACCTTTATTTGTTCATTTTATTTTATGCATTATTTTAATTCCAAAAAATACCAAAAATATGTTTGACATTTCTTGACTTCTAATCTTCATTTCACTTCTATTTACCATTGATTGATGTTGATTCCATTCATGTTTGATCAATGTGTTTTGGTTATGTCATTTGAATTTCCATTTTGTACATTCTATCTTCATCTCCTTTCTTCATCTTTTTCTTTTGACCAATGAGTTAATGATTTGTGGTTAGCCTTGACATATGAGAGGCTTAAACTTCTTTGACCCAAATCAAATTCTACTTGATCAAAGATCAAGTGAATTGCTTTGTGTCCAAGATAGGTTGCTTCTTGGTCAAGCAAAAAACCTAAAGTCCATACAAGGTCATTCTTCTATTTTCTTGGCATGGCAAGTTGTAGGAGCTTGGCTTACTAGCCATGATCTCTAACTTGTGTTTATTTGCCTATAGTTTTATTGACCGACCTCAGATAGGTGTGACTACTACATTAGTCCACTTACGATTGCTTAACATAGCGCTAAATTGCGTTATGGCACACCAACACTAACTACTAATTACTAACTTTTAATTCAAGCATTTAATTCTTGCAATTTACTTTAATGAAATTTAATTTCTTGCTCATTTATTCATATTGCCTTTTCTCTTTGCTCATTTGAGCTCATGTTTATGTTTATGCCATTTGCCTTTTGCTCACTTGAGCACATTATTGCGTAAATATATTAGTGCCTTGTGTTTGTTTTGTCTTTATTTGTGTGAAGTCAATGCAAAAAGGAAAAAGGACTTAGAATTAGGACCTTACCTATGCTTAATGAAGTTGAAGATCAACTAGGCCTCATGCCTTTAGAATGCTAAATTTGTTGAAGAGCAACTAGGCCTCATGCCTTTAGAATGCTTAAATCTTGAAGTTGACTTGAAAGTACCCCTAATCTAAACTCTCTCTTTGTCCATTCCTCTTATTGCATTGTGAACTTTTTGATTGTTTGTTCTTGTGTGATAGGGATTCCAAACTTGAGCTAGTTAGAAGGATCATTGTCATGAACATCCAAGTTAAGAGAAAGACAAGTCCAAATGGGGACCCTAGGAGCTTAATTGAATATTTGCTTGATTGCTTGAGTTAATTGTTTGTTGCTTGCTAAGTCCAAAGGAAAGGAACTCTTGAATCATCTTTATGATTTCAAGAAAGGAACTCCAAGGGTTTTATTCTCTTCTCTCATCTTTTCATGTTTAGGACCAGCCCTTCTCTTCTTCTCTCCACTCTAACCCAAGCCAGACTCATTTTGTGCAAACATTGACATTGTTTTCAAAATTAGAAACCTAGGCCACATGCCTTTTATTTTTCAAACTCTTTTCATTAATACTTATTTTGAATTGAATCTTAAGTTAACTTTGACTTCATTTTATGAATACTTCTAATTTGCAAATACAACTCACTCAAGTTTATTTTTGTGTGGTTCCAATGACCACCCTTGTTAAAAGCTTTTTTCATAAACATTAGCCATATGTTTGAGTTATCATGGTGGTTGATGTAAACCTCACCTCATCCTTAGTGATTGGACTATAAGTCTTCCATACTTATTATAGGGTGGATCCCTCACTAGTATGTTGAAGCTCTCCTCACATGGTGGATTGTTGGTTTAGGTTGAGTTTTCTCCCTTTGATAACAAAAGACCTTAAGGCTTTTGTGAAATCAATTCACCAACTTATTTTGAGATTTTTACCCTAAACTACGAGGTTTTGATCCTACCTTTGTGATGGTACGTAGGCAATGGGTTTATCCATTCAAACAACAAAATTGTAAATATTGTATATTCTTTTCTCATCCCCCCAATCATGTTTGCACAAATATTTTCACAAATACCAACCTACCATACAACATTTGCAAAAAGGGCTCCCTTAGAGTACTAAGGATGTTTTGGGTGCTTAAAACCTTCCCATTGCATAACCAACCCCCTTACCCAGATCTTTGACATTTTTATTAGTTTTTGATTTGATAAAACTTCTCGGTTTTTGTTCGCTTTCTAACCTTTCCTTTGGATAAATAGAAGTGCGGTGGCGACTCGAATTGTATGCTTACTTTTGATTTAGTCAATAAATCTAAAGGTAACGAATACCCCGCTACAGAAAAGTGGCGACTCTGCTGGGGAATCTTTCCTAGTGGGTTTTGCCTACTTTTTGCCTTTGTTGTATTGTATGTTTATTTTTACTTGTGACATATTTTTGTGCAAATTTGGGATGATTGTATTGTTTGTAATGATTAAATTACTTGATATATCAATTGCTTGTGTGCTTGGTGGTCTCTTGTGAGATGAGTTCTATACCCGAACTCGAGTGCACTTATGATAGGAGACTGGCATAGTCTTGTTGACTTGTGTGGAGTTATTCCTTAGCAAGTTGACTTGCAAGCGCATTCACTTGGTGGAGTTCTTATTGGGATCAATAATGTCACACGAGTAGTCGTGGTTAGGCATTACTGTTTCCAATATAAACCTTAGAAGCCAGTGACCTTAGATTACCTAGCCCATCTTGGCCTATATTAGGACGTAGTGCGAAGATCGTTCAAGTGTAAGATTTGATACGATTGTTACGCGATATTTTTGGAATACGTGTAGTCGTTTATCCGATAATATCTGACAGATGGGATGATGACTATGTGAACCTCTTTTAGAACATGATTGTCAGGTTTAACCATAGTACACTCCGTTTGGGTGGTTCTTAACCGAGACTCCATGCTCGTGACTTGCAACAAACCCTTGATTCACGGTTTATCCGTTCTCGTATATCCTTAATATCAATGGAACTTGGGTGTTGATAAGGTGTAAACCATAATCCACCAAAATGGATGATTGATATTAAGGATGACTTGATCCATCCCGTGACCTTTGTATGGTGTGACTTGCTTGATCCTTGAGTGTGATTGGTGCATCCATGTATTCATGCATTCATTTGCATCCATATCATCAACAATGAGAAAATTTTCAAGGAACTTAAAAGGTCTATTTGCAAATTTTCAGACATGGATAAGCAAAGAAAGAATAAGAAGAAGTATAGTTTCAGACAACCAGACTTGAAAGAGTTAAGGAGTTTGACATCCTATGTATTAGACCCCTTGGAGTTCAAAGCTCTCCATGGGAAGCTTCTGTATATTCTTTCTACTCAGATGGATGAAGGTCTGATGAGTGTGTTGGTGCAGTACTATGATCCTTTGTACCGTTGTTTCACTTTCCCGGATTTCCAACTTTTGCCTACGCTTGAGGAGTATGCCTATCTTGTGGGTATACCTATCCTAGATCAGTTATCGTTAAGTGGCTTGGAGAGAGTTCCTTCTTCCCAAGAGATTGTCGATCTGTTGCATATAGATGAATCTGATATTGGTGCTCATATGACTACCAAAGGTGGAATTCAAGGTCTCCCATCTGATTTCCTCATCGCTCAAGCTACTTTGTTTGGGAAAGCCATGAGTGAGGACGCCTTTGAGGCCATATTTGTACTTCTCATCTGTGGATGTGAACGCTATTAGGATTTTTTCTACTCTTAATCTCGTTCCAACTCTGTTGGGTGACACTTATTTCTCTTTGCATATGAGGAATGCAAAGGGTGGTGGTACCATTGTGTGCTGTTTGCCTCTGTTGTACAAGTGGTTTATTTCGCACTTGCCACAGACGCTCGCCTTCAAGGAGAACAAATGATGTCTACGGTGGTCCACGAGACTTATATCTCTCACTAATGATGATATCTTTTTGTATAACCGTGTATATGATGGTGTCCAGATTATTGATTCTTGTGGTGAATTCTCCAATGTGCCTCTTCTTGGTACATGTGGTGGAATTAACTACAACCCTATTTTGGCACGCCGTCAACTTGGGTTCCCCTTAAAGGATAAACCTAATAACATTTTGTTAGAAGGTGTGTTCTTTCAAGAGGGTAAAGATCCCCAAAACTTGAAGGGCAAGATGGTCCACGCTTGGCGCAAGATTCTTAGGAAGGGAAGGAAAGAGGTTGGTCCGAAGAATTGTATTGCTTTAGAACCCTATACCTCATGGGTGAGGAAGAGAGCTTCTGAGTACCGCATGCCCTATGACTATCCGAGACCTACACTTAGGGTTATGGTTGGGCCTTCAACCCTCCCTAATCAAGGAGTAGAGGAGTTGAGAGATGAAGACCATTCGCGTGCTTGGGTCCGTGAGCGAGAGGAGCTACTTCAGCAACTCAGAGATAAGGATGCCTTGATAGAATTTCTAGAGAATCAGGTTATCGACGAGCCTAATGATGTGGTTACTTCCCTTCTTCCTCAGTCATCCAGGTTTTGGAAGAGGAAGTATGATCGACTCGCAAAGGAGAAGGCGAATATGGAGGCAACCTATGAGAGAGAGGTGAAAAGGCTTCGTGCAGCTTATCTTCCGGTCTCGAGAGCTTTGGACGATTGTTTCTAAGGTTCCATAGGATGTTAATTTTCCTTCTCTCTTGTATTGTATTTGGTTACCAAGACTGTACTTCTTTGGTGTAAAAATTTTCTAAATATTATTGATATGATTATTCCATTATATGTCTAAAAGATTAATATTTCCAAATATTTGCAAATAGATCTCTAAGAGTTCCCCTGAATAAAAATAAATCATATGCACAAGCATTTCATGCATCATATGCATAAGCAGGTTTCGTTCAGGGCTTCTTGATCAGTGGTCTAACTCGGTGTTCTTCATTTATTTTGAAGACAAGCTGACGCACCGGTACAACACCAGGGCCAATTCTTCAAAGCTGATGGATCACCTTGAGCAAGAGCACAGAGAACTTAAGGAGGAAGTGGCTAGGTTGACTGCCCTGATGGAGTCATTCCTGGCCGCCCAAAGTTAGTCTTCTCCAACGCCTGCAAC
This sequence comes from Lathyrus oleraceus, assembly GCF_024323335.1. NCBI lineage: Eukaryota > Viridiplantae > Streptophyta > Magnoliopsida > Fabales > Fabaceae > Lathyrus > Lathyrus oleraceus. Next base: position 298,332,750 of record NC_066580.1, on the reverse strand, counting down.
TCCTCCCTAGAGGACGTTCATCTCAGAGGTAGCTTCCTCTACCGTGCCTACCGCCACTGCTCATTTCTCTCCGTCTGCTATGCCAGCCGGGTTTCCCTGGGGGATGCCCGTGAACTTTGTACCAGAGGGTCTCGCTTCGACCTTTGCTTCTTTGCCAGCATCTAGCCCAGTCCTTGTTGTGCCACCTCCCATTGTGCCCATGTTACCGAGAGTCGATGACACCATTTATCATTCTGAGCCATCTGAGGGCCCAAATGTTTACGAGAAAATGGATGCTATGAATGACCAATTCCTTGAGCTGCGCAAGGAACTGAAGACTCTAAGAGGAAAATACCTCTTCGGTAAATCTGCTGCTGAGTTGTGCCTCGTGCCCAACGTCAAGATTCCTATCAAGTTCAAAGTACCTGACTTTGAAAAGTATAAGGGAAACACTTGCCCTCTCAGCCATCTTGTGATGTACACACGCAAGATGTCAACTCAGACTGACAACGATCAACTCCTCATCCACTATTTCCAGGAAGCTTGTCCGGTGTCGTACTCAGATGGTATATGGGTCTGGATAGTGCGAACATCCGCTCCTTCAACGACCTTGGCGAAGCTTTCGTCAAGAAGTACAAGTACAACGTTGATATGGCTCCCGATAGGGACTAGCTGAGGGCAATGGCCCAGAAGGAGAAGGAAACGTTCAAGGAGTATGCCCAGAGGTGGCGTGAATTGGCCGCACAGATTATGCCCTCACTCGAAGAGAAAGAAATGACCAAGATCTTTCTGAAGACCTTGGGTTCATTTTACTACGAGAGGATGATTGTTAGTGCTCCCTCGGACTTCACCAAGATGGTGAACATGGGGATGAGACTAGAGGAAGAAGTCCGTGAAGGACGTCTTTCTAGAGATGAAGGCTCTTCTGCAAAATGTTATGGGGCATTTGCAAAGAAGAAAGAGGGAGAGGCACATGCCGTGTCTTCCCATACTAAAAGAAGACCCTCTGTGAAGAGGAAGACTGTGCGCCCTGCCAGTAACCAGCACCAGATGGATCATATAGCACCTGCCTTCAAGGAAAATCAACATTATCAGCATCAACATCAGCAACAACAACATCAATAATATCAACAACAACAACATCGTCCACAACTGCAGGCATACCAGCCTCGAAACAACAACAATACCAGCACTAGATATGATAGGAAGAGGGTCACTTTTGATCCTATTCCAATGACCTATGCTGAGCTCTATCCGTTGTTGATAGACCGAAAGCTGATTACTCCACGTGACCCACCTGGTGTACCGACCAACCCTCAGTGGTGGTACAAGCCCGAGCTTCACTGTGTTTATCATTCCGGTGCTCCCGGACATGATGTGGAGAACTGTTATCCCCTGAAAACCAAGGTTCAAGACCTTGTTAGAAGTGGGATCTTGTTTTTGAGGACGTAGGTCCGAATGTTAAGAAGAACCCATTGCACGAGTATGGGAAATCTGATGTTAACATGGTCCAGGGTTACCCTGGCAAGTACAAAGTCCGATATGTCATCCATATCAGACAATCGTTGGTCGAGATGCATAGACTATTATGTGGATACAATCATTACGAGCATGACCATGACAGCTGCCGTGTGTGCACTGTCAACGAGAGAGGATGTCGCCAAGTCAGAAAGGACATCCAAGAGATGCTGGATCAGGGTGTGATCGAGATACTTCAGAATCGTGATGAGGATGAAGTGAATGTTATATCCCCTATCTTCAGAATGCCCGAACCTGTCGTTGTCAAATATGATGGCAGCAAGAAGAAGGCTTCACCCTCTCCTATTATCAAGCAAGTAGGCCCTGTTCCGTACTCCTCAGACAAAGCTGTTCCCTACAGATATAACGCAATCTCATTAGAAGATAGGAAAGAGGTGTCGCCCTCCACTTCTGTTACAAGTATATTAGATGTTGGTGGTGTGACCCATAGTGGCCATGTTTTCTCGGCGCCGCCGAAACCCCATGTAGACATCTCGAGAAGAACTGATGTTGTTGATAATTCTGCCAGTCCTGTGGGCACTTCTTCTTCTTCTCCGAATCCGACACTTGTTGTTGATAAACCTGCCGTTGTTTCTAAAGCTCCTATCCCTGTTGGCCAGAATGGCATTCTGAGAGAGGACTGTGATGAGATGCCGAGGCTCATCCAGAGGAGCGAATATAATATTGTAGATCAGCTTCTTCAAACTTCGTCAAAGATATTTGTGCTATCTTTACTGATGAACTCTGAGCCACACCGCGAAGCTTTGCAGAGGGTGCTGGATGTGGCATACATGGATCACGATGTCACAATAGAACAGTTTGATAACATTGTTGCCAACATTACTGCTTGTAACAATTTGAGCTTCTGTGATGCTGATCTTCCCGAGGAAGGAAAAGACCACAATTTGGCTCTACACATTTCCATGAATTGCAAGGATGATGCCTTGTCAAATGTGCTGGTAGACACAGGATCATCGCTCAATGTGTTGCCAAAATCCACTATGGCAAAACTTTCTTACCAGGGGCCTCCCATGAGGCAGAGTAGAGTGGTTGTCAAGGCTTTTGATGGATCCAGAAAAACTGTGATTGGCGAGGTTGAGCTCCCAATCAAGATTGGACTTAGTGATTTCCAGATCACTTTCCAGGTCATGGATATTCACCCATCATATAGCTGCTTGCATGGCAGACCATGGATTTACGAGGCAGGCGCCGTGACATCCACCCTACACCAAAAGTTGAAATTCGTCAAGAATAAGAAGTTGGTGGTGGTAGGGGGAGAGAAGGCTCTCTTGGTAAGCCATTTGTCTTCCTTTTCTTATATAGACGCTGAGGATGAGGTTGGGACTCCGTTCCAAGCCTTATCTATTGCTGAGTCTTTAAGGAGAGGATCTTCTTCATTTGCGTCCTACAATGATGCGAAGTTGGCCATTGAGCATGGCGCAACTACTGGTTTAGGACAAATGATTAAGCTGGAAGACAATAAATCCCAGGCTGGCATAGGGTACTCTTCAGGCACTTTCAATGAGCGTGGCTTGTTCCAGAGTGGTGGTTTCATCCACACGGTCGAAGACCAAGAGGCTGCTGCTATAGTGGAAGATGATGCAAAGGAAGATTCTGGCAACTTTGTCATCCCTGGAGGAGTCTGCAATAATTGGGTCGTTGTTGATGTTCCAATAGTTGTCCATAAATCCGTGTAATGTGTTCACTTTTGTTTGAAAACCCTTCTCCCATGCCAAAAGGAGAAGTGATGACATTGTTGGCACATTAATACAATGATATTCATTCAGTAATTACATGTTAAATGTTTGTTTTTCCAAATTATTTTCACGTTTTGCTTATTGCATGAAATTGGTGATCACCATAAAACCCTAAAAAAGAGAATAAAATCAATCTTTTCATCTGCATAATGATTTGCCTTGTTTGAATTAAGAAATCTCTTTTATATCCAAAATCATTATGTAGGTTGATCAAACCCATTGAACATAATGATCCAACACCATCTCCTAACTTTGAGTTCCCTGTATTTGAGGCGGAAGAAGATGATGTTGAAGAGATTCCGGATGAGATCACCCGTCTACTTGACCACGAAAAGAAGATCATTCAGCCACATCTTGAGAATCTGGAAAGAGTCAACTTGGGGTCTGAGGATTGTGTTCGTGAAGTGAAGATTGGGGAACTGCTGGAAGAGTCTGTGAAGAAGGAGTTGATTGAGTTGCTACGAGAATATGTCGACGTCCTTGCCTGGTCATATGAAGACATGCCTGGTCTAGATACTCATATCGTGCAACATTTCCTGCCTTTGAAGCCTGAGTGTGTGCCTGTGAAGCAGAAGCTCAGAAGAACTCATCCTGATATGGCAGTGAAGATCAAAGAAGAAGTTCATAAGCAAATTGATGCTGGGTTTTTGGTGACTTCCACATATCCTCAATGGATGGCCAATATTGTGCCCGTGCCTAAGAAAGATGGAAAAGTCCGAATGTGTGTGGACTATAGAGACTTGAATAAAGCTAGTCCAAAAGATGATTTTCCTCTACCACACATTGATATGTTGGTAGATAATACAGTTAAATTCAATGTCTTCTCATTTATGGACAAATTTTCCGATTATAACCAGATTAAAATGGCACCCGAGGATATGGAGAAGACAACATTCATCACACCTTGGGGAACATTTTATTATCGAGTGATGCCCTTCGATTTGAAGAACGCCGGAGCCACGTATCAACGTGCTATGACTACCTTGTTTCATGATATGATGCACAAGGAGATTGAAGTGTATGTTGATGATATGATTGCGAAGTCGAGAACGGAAGTTGAACATGTAGAACACTTGTTGAAGCTTTTTCAGCATTTGAGGAAGTACAAACTCCATCTGAATCCGAACAAGCGTACATTTGGAGTCCGTTCCGGCAAGTTATTGGGCTTTATTGTCAGTGAAAGAGGTATTGAAGTTGATCCTGCCAAGGTCAAACCAATACAAGAGATGCCTGCGCCCAAAACTAAGAAGCAAGTCTGAGGTTTTCTTGGCCGCTTGAATTATATTTCGAGATTTATATCCCACATGACTGCCACATGTGCGCCAATATTCAAGCTCTTCCAGAAAGATCAGCGTCATGATTGGACCGATGATTTCCAGAAGGCCTTTGACAGTATCAAAGAATATCTGTCCGAGCCTCCGATTTTGTCTTTGCCAGTGGAACGGAGACCCGTGATTATGTACTTGACTGTTCTTGAAGAATCTATGGGTTGTGTACTAGGTCAGCAAGATGAATCAGGGAAGAAAGAGTATGCTATATACTATCTGAGTAAGAAGTTCACCGATTATGAGTCTCGATACTCAATGCTTGAGAAGACATGATGTGCTTTGGCTTGGGCTGCTAAGCGTTTACGCTAGTATATGTTGAATCATACGACTTGGTTGATATCCAAAATGGATCCAATCAAGTATATCTTTGAGAAGCCTGCTTTAACTGGGAGGATTTCCATTGGCAGATGCTGTTGTCTGAGTATGACATCGAGTATCGAGCTCAGAAGGCTATTAAAGGTAGTATCTTGGCTGACCACTTGGCACATCAACCAATTGATGATTATCAGTCTGTTCAGTATGACTTCCCAGATGAGGAGATTCTGTATTTGAAGATGAAAGATTGCGATGAGCCTACGCTCGATGAAGGGCCAGAGCCTGGTTCCCGATGGGGCATGGTGTTCGATGGTGCTGTTAATCAATATGGAAATGGTATTGGGGGAGTGATTATTACTCCTCAGGGCACCCATTTTCCTTTTACAGCAAGGCTAACTTTCAAATGCACGAATAATATGACGGAGTATGAGGCCTATATTATGGGTTTGGAAGAGTGTATTGATCTTAGGATCAAGCATCTTGATGTTTATGGTGATTCAGCCCTGGTTGTTAATCAAATTAAGGGTGAATGGGAGACGAATTAGCCTGGCCTTATCCCATACAGAGATTATGCGAGGAGGATTTCAACGTTCTTTACTGAGGTTGACTTCCATCATATTCCTCGAGATGAGAATCAAATGGAAGATGCTCTTGCTACGATTGCTTCAATGATTATGGTGAAATTCTGGAATGAAGTTCCCAATATTACTGTGATGCGCTTGGATAGACCAGCTCATGCATTTGCAGTTGAAGAAGTGAAAGATGATAAGCCATGGTATTATGATATCAAGTGTTTTCTCCAAAGTCAGATTTACTCGTCTGGGGATTCTGTTAAAGACAAGAAGACTTTGAGAAGATTATCTGGCAGTTTCTACCTCAATGGTGATGTGTTTTATAAGAGGAATTTTGACATGGTTCTGCTCAGATGCGTGGATAAACACGAAGCAGACCTGTTAATGACTGAAGTCCATGAGGCTTCATTTGGTACTCATTCCAATGGACATGCCATAGCAAAGAAGGTGTTGAGAGCAAGCTACTATTGGCTGACAATGGAGTCTGACTGCTGCAAATATGTGAAGAAATACCCCAAGTGTCAGATTTATACGGACAAGATTCATATTCCCACGACACTTCTGAATGTTATTTCCTCACCATGGCCTTTCTCCATGCGGGGAATTGACATGATTGGCATGATAGAGCCAAAGGCGTCGAACGGTCACAGATTTATTCTCGTAGCAATTGATTACTTCACCAAGTGGGTTGAAGCGGCATCATATGCAAATGTGACTAGGCAGGTGGTTGTGAAGTTTATCAAGAATCAACTCATATGCCGTTATGATGTGCCAGACAGGATCATTACTGATAATGGATTTAACTTGAACCACAAGATGATGAAAGAGCTGTGTAGCGAGTTCAAGATTGCACATCATAATTCTTCTCCTTATAGACCCAAGATGAATGGGGCTGTTGAAGCTGCTAACAAGAACATCCAGAAGATTATCCAGAAGATGGTTGTTACGTACAAAGATTGGCATGAGATGCTGCCATTTGCTTTGCATGGCTATCAGACATCTGTTCGCACTTCAACAGGGGCAACCCCTTTCTCTCTTGTATATGGCATGGAGGTTGTGCTCCCCGTGGAGGTCGAGATCCCATCAATGAGAGTCTTGATGGAAGCCAAGTTGACTGAGGATGAATGGGTTCAGATTCGTTATGATCAGCTGAATTGGATTGAAGAGAAGAGGTTAACTGCCATGTGCCATGGTCAGTTATATCAGCAAAGGATGAAGAAATCCTTTGATAAGAAGGTCAAGCCTCGTGTGTCCCGAGAAGGTGACCTCGTGCTCAAGAAAGTCTTGTCTTTCGCACCCGATTCCAGGGGCAAGTGGACTCCGAACTATGAAGGTCCATATGTTGTTAGGAGAGCCTTTTTAGGCGGTGCCTTGATACTTATAACTATGGATGGGGAGGATTTTACTCGTCTTGTGAATTCAGATGCAGTCAAGAAATACTTTGCCTAAAATAAAAACAGAATAACTCGCTAAGTTGAAGACCCGAAAGGGCGAATTAGGCAAAAATGAGCGTCTCGGTGGATTGAAAACCCGAAAGGGCGGTCCAGGAAAAAGTTAGAGACACACAAAAAATATATATCCCGCTAGATTGAGTACCTCATCCTGAGGCAATCTAGGCAAAAATTAGGGATTTGGCAAGTAACTGCATCCTGACAAGACTTTGCTCTACAACAGCCATCTGTCAAAGATTCTCGCTCAGTCATCATCAACTGAAGCTTCGAATACATTGGATTTAGAGTTGGTGGAGAAATGGTCATTATGTTCAATGTAGCCCTTTTTCCAATATATATGACCAATTTTAAATTTGTAAAGATCCATGGAGTCTTCCCATTTGCGGACTACCATTCCATCAAATAAATTTGAGCTTTTATCTAATTCTTTGCACTCTTATTTGTTTTTGTTTAACAAATGTTTGCATGTTTTAATTGATAAATATCATTGTTTTAAACAAATAAAGTTTTTTGTAAACTTGTTTTTAAACAAAGTGAACATTCACAATGACTGAAAAGGATATATGGAACATCTTCAGTGCTCTCCCAAGGATAGTATGATCTCCAAAAGGGTAAGACATTTGTTCATATTCCTAGCATGTTTGTATCCTCTTCATCCTCTTTCAGGTTGTCTCTTCTGTGAGCGCAGAGGAAGGTGATACGTCATTAAGTCCCCAGGGAGTCTGGAGTTTTGGCCTTGATCTTTTGGAGATGTGTATACCTCCATCCTTAGATCCTCAGAGAATCTGAGTCTAGCATCTGTGTTTTATCAATTATATGGTTGTCATCCCTTGTTTGGACTGACCTAAAATCCCGTATAGATTGATAAAAGTTGATATGCTATCTCTTCGAGGAAGTTGGTCTTCCCTTATTGTGATTAGAAATATCCTGGAGAGTGAGCAGGAATTCCCAGCATGAGTGGAAATTCTCAGCATGTTAGCTTGCAATTTTACCCCAGAATGTTTGCTTACCACTCATCCTCAGTAGGGTTGCTCATGTTAGCCTTCCCCCAGTTGGGTCGCCTACAGGTTATCCCCAGTATGATTGCCAGCAGTCTTTCTCGAGTGGAGTTGCCTGATCAGAGCATGATATATTTGTTCTTCCCTTCTTATTGGATAATTTCCTCCTAGCAGAGCGTGTGTTGAAGATGTTTATTTCCTTCCCCAGCGGAGAAGTGGTTCTCTCTCCTTGGTAGAGATGTTTCTCCAATAGATATGAGGAAATTTGTTGATTTTTGGAACTTTTGTTTGGTGGTTGTTCCCCACAGAGTTTCATATCATTCCTTGATAAGTTCCCCAATAGAGGTTCTTCTACGATGGATCTTATCCGTGTTGTGCTCCCTGGTAGAGTTTTCCTCTGCATCAGATCTTTTGTCTGTTCAGCACTAAATCCCTGGCGGTGGCTCTATAGCTTCCCCAGCTGAGACTTTACCTGATCCTAGTTTGACGTTGGAACTTCGAGGAGGATGTGTTGTTAGCTTCCTAGCGGAGTGATTGGTTCTTTCTCCATAGAAGAGATGTTCCTTCAGTGGTTAGAAGTGAATGTTTGATTGATGTGCTTCTGTTTGGTGGTTGTTCCCCACAGAATTTCATATTATTGCCTGATAAGATCCCCAGTGGAGTTCTTCTTTGATTGATCTTATCTACATCTCTGCAAGTTCCCGAGAACTGTTGGAAGATCCCTAGCTTTTGGTAGTTGTGCCCTTTGGCTTATCCCCAACAGCGGTCTCTGATCCCCGACAATTCTGCTTTTTCCCCTAGCAATATTCTTGATCCCCGACAACGACTCTGCTTGATCCTCAGCGGTGATTGGTGTTTCCCGGTATTTGTTGTTCCCCACCAGATTCGATTTCTCCTGTGGGCCTGGCTTTCTCTTTTGAGATGTTGTACCGGATGTCTGTTCATTGATCCTTGGACCTGTTTATGCTAGATATGTCTGTTTGTCAGTATTAATCATACATAAACCACACATATACATGCATAATTATAGCATTCAGATATTCATGTTGCATTCTTTGCCATATATCATTGCTTGTTATCTCCTGCTGTTGGTGAAGTGTTCTTCCCCAATCAAATGTTTGTGTCTAATCTCTCCATATAGAGTCAGCCCCTTAGGCAGAAAATGTCTATCTTTTCTTCCATATTCCCCATTGAGTTATGTCCTCGTGGATGATTATTGTTTCAGTTTCATCCCAAAATATGCATTGGGATGGAATTACTCCCCTGAGTTATATCCTCATTGGGTTGAGTCTTGTTTCATTGTGCCTCTCTAGTTTGTTCCTAGATTGACTCCTTTCTTGTTATTTCCCCTGTAGTTCCCTGTGGTTTAGTTGTTCAATTGCTCAGTAAACAGTAATTGTTCATTCTCTTCCCAGCGGATGTTGTGGCCTTCTACCTAGTAACCGGTAGTTGTAAGTCCTATTTCTATGGTTTTCTACCCAGTAACCGGTAGTTGTAAACCCCATATTGTCCCCTTGCAAAGCTAATCCTTGATTTTGTTCATCCTAACCGATGACAGATACTCTCACCTTTGGTTTTCTACCCAGTAACCGGTAGATGTAATCCCCTCTTTCTTGGTTATCTTTATCCAATATTAGGTATGGATATTCCTTCATTTTTGAGTATACCACCCAGTAACCGGTGATATATCTCTTGAATAATTGCTCTGATGAAGCAATTTATCCCCAACGAGTCATCTTTCATTTACCCTTGTTTTGTAATGATTGTTTCTCCCCTTGATTGGTCATCATTTTATACCAAGTAGCCGGTATCCTAATATCCTTTCTTTTTGGTCGATTTATCCTTTATTAACCCAGTAACTGGTTGTGGATAATCGTCCATGCGAGTATGTTATCTATGTTTTGACAGTAATAGATAATATATCTCATGCGCTCTTCAGCCGAAGTCTTTTTCTTCCCCAGTCGAGTAAGATTCGTATTTCCTTATGGAATCGAATATCCATCCTGTAATCGAGTTTGCTTTTTCAGCCCTCCTTTTGGATGATGAGTGCCTTGTAAATATTTCCCAATTCACGCCTGGTTAGTCACCTATTATATACCCAGTAACTGGTATCCCTGGTGTTCCTACTTTCTGCTCCCTATTATGACTTTTTGTCCCCTAGGGAGTCAGATTTTCCTAAGTTGAAATATACCTTTTAGGTTTTCCTAAGATGTTTTGGATGATTGATATCTCTCACCCTTATACCGATCCTAGATATTCTTTCTCCTTAAGCATGCTATTCTCTCACCCTTATATCGGTGTATTGGATCACATGTCTCTTTGAGTTTATTACCTAGTAACCGATAATACCTAGTTTTTCTTCCTCAGTTGAGTCCTTTGTGGACATCCTCACCTGAGTCCAGATTTTTATCCGAAGTATCCTTTGTGGATAGTTTTGCTGTATTGGTATATTCCCCAATACAGGCATCTTCGCATCAGCTCGAGTCTTTCCATTGACTTATTTTCATGGAATCCCTTCGTGTCTCCCAACAAGTTTTCAAAGTCGTAACCTGCTCACGCATTTCATTCCCTTTATTTCCCCAGAGTCTCTGGAATTCCGGTATCAGATATGAGATGTCGAAGGTAATGTCACGACACTAATATCTGAGTAACACAAACAGGATAAAGATAAAGAATGGTAATGCAAAAGACACAAGCAATTGTTAACCTAGTTCGGTGCAACTCACCTACTTCTGGGGGCTACCAAGCCAGGAAGGAAATCCACTAAATAGAATAAGTTCAAAGACTCTCAGTACACTTCAACAAGTTATAGTCTTTCTCACCTAATCTCTACCCTTGCAATTTCTACCTAAGCACTCTTAGATATGAGAACCCACTCACCCGCCCTTAATCACACCTGTGATTTTAAATAACAATTCCTTGTGAAATGAAAACACTTTTGTAAGACCCTAATTTTGACCCTAAGATCCCTCATGGCATCATAACATTTCATTTGCATAGCCTCAAGGATCCTAAGCATCTTGGTTCCCTTTGTCTTTCGGTGGGACCTCTTGTGAGTGGTTTGAGATCACCAAGAATGCTTGAATTGTATATTAATGCTTTTCTTATTTTGTTTACTAACCAAAAACACAAAAATATGTCACTAACATCTTTTGTTTATAGCTTGAGCAATCACAAGGTCAAAAGCTTCAAGGAGAATCAATGGTGCAAAGATATGGCTAAGAGAAGAGGAAAGCAAGCATGGTAATGGTTCTCAAAGCTATCATCCATAAAATATGCCTCCTTAGCATCTCAATTCATCATTTTTGATCAAAGCCAGTCAAAGAGTTTGAGGTTTGTTTCCCAAAGAAACCCTAATTCATTTGTGTACCACAATGCCTTGCTCCTGAAGCAACCTCAGCCCATGATCAAATACAATCAAGAGAAGTTCTTTAATTAATCATTTCATGCATATTTGAACTTATTTGAGTGTCCTCAATCATCAATTCATCAAGATATGAGTCATGGACTTGAGAAGTTGATAAGTTAATTCATCTGACTATTTTGAAATGCACTGAGACCTAACGTTTTATGTGTTGGTCAAATGGAGATGATCCCAAAAGCAAAAATGTTCTTAAGGACAATATGAACAAATTTCATGTTCATCAAAAATTGATTTGAAGCTTGGAAGCTCATCATCCATTCCAAGACATTATAGGTCATTTTGACTGAAACCCTAATTTTGGGTCAACTTCCCAAGAACATAACTCATTCATTTTTTATGATTTTAGGTGGGATTAAATGAATTGGAAAGCTTAAGATGTCTACTTCAAATGTTATGTTGAACAAAATTTCAAAATCTCAAAGGAAATACATGTGATAATGCAAAACATTATAGGTCACTTTGGACCAAATGCATTGAAAGGCAAAAAAGTCCAACTTCAAGTGCCCATACCTCTTTCATCAAAAATCCAAATGATGCAAAATTTAAGTCCATTTTGATTGTCTTGAAAAGATATACAACGTTTATGTTGGAGGTGTTTTCATTTGAGGTGTCCATCATCAAAACAGAGGGGCTTGAACATTGGCTAAATTTGGAAACCTCACCTTTGCATGTTTTGCACCTTACACTTTAAACTGAAAATTCACTAATTTCCACACTTCAAATGGATTTTTGCCCAATATAACATTTGTTCCTTACATCAAGATCTTTCCAACCATTACTCACATGCTCATGTTTGGATTTAGCAAATGGCATTTTCGAAGAGGAGAAGTTTTAGGCATAATTGTGCATAACATGTTGGAACTCATTACACAAGCTCTTGCATTTCCAATTACACGTCCATTTCAGCTCAATTATACTGCAGATTGCATTTGGCATTGAATTCGGGCCTTTTACATGATCATGCAAGCACATGCAAAGAGTATCCACTTGCCATGCACACACAGATTTCTCATTGCTTGCACCATGCTTGGCTATAAATTGAAGTACCATTCCATTCAATTTGGATCGATGAATCAACCTGAAATGCTGCTGAATTGAAAACCAAACCTCTCACCAAAGGAACTATTTCATTTTCATTCAAATTTTTCAGATCTGAAATTCAACTAAATCTGGTTGAATCTCTAGATCTAAAGTTCCTAGACCTTCATCCTATAGTCCATTGTACTTCTGTTTGGCCAAAGGAAGCAAGGAAGCAAGCTCAGATCACCACAATTCAAAGGTTCTCTCCAACTGGTTTTTTCTTCGAAACTTACTATTCTTTGATCTATTTGCTTGGATATTGTGTTGTTTGAAGTCCTCTCCATAGAGGCATCATTGCTGTGTATTCAATTTTCAAAATCAAGCAAGTTCATGATGAACACCATCGAGCTTCCATCTCTGATTTCTCTCTTAATAGGAATCTAGAGTGGAAGTGAGTGGTATATGAGTGATGTACATCACTTCCTCTTTCTATTGATGCCTGGATCATGTGTTTTGGCGCACATTTGCTCTTCTGCAAATTTGAGCTCTCACCGGAGCTAGCCGGAGAAGACGGTGGCGCTGCCATCGTCTGGTCTCCAGATCCAATCGTGGCCATCCATTCTTATTTCCAGATCTAATCCTGGCCTTTGCTTCTTTTGACTTTTAATAATTGATTGTGTTATGCGTGGACTGAAGCCTACCATGGAAGCGCGCATCTAGAGCGTTTGATCAGCCACGTCAATTAATGAGGCTTGATCAGACGCTCCTTGTTTTTTTGAATTTTCTAATTTCTGTTTTAATTTCTTTTATTTCCTTTATTTTAAAAAATTCATAACTTCTTCATTTTTAATCCAAAAAATATGGGACCAATTGCATTCTTCTCCAAATAAATTCTAGTTTTTAAAATTGATTTTTAATATTTTATATTTTGTCATTTGATATTTTTTGTGAATTTTCTCTTTTCTGGTTATTTTTAATTCATTTTAAATAGTTTTTGATATTCAAAAAATACAAAAATATTTTCTCAACCTATTTGAATGATGATGAATCCATGAAAAATATTCTCATCAAGTTTTTAATTGATTTGAGATTTATTTGAGATTTTAGTTCAATTAGGTTATTTTTATTCATTTTTAATTGACTAAAAATAGTTTCTGACTTTTAAAAATGCTGAATTTTTTTGTCAAACTTTGTTTGACCTCGTTGAACTTAGGATAAATCACTTGGACCTTTCAAGGTTGATTTGAATTGATTTTGAAGTTTGACCTTTCTTTTATTTTTAATTCAAGTTTATTTTGATATTAAAAATGCCAAAAATATTTTGCTTATTGTTTGACCTCCAATCTTCTTCCCATTTCTGGTTTCTCATTGTTTGACTTTGACTTTCAATGTCATTTGGTCAACACACATGGATTGGTACATTTTATTTCACCTTATGCATTTTAATCCTTCCATTTCATAATCCATTATTCATATTCTTCTTCTTCTTTCTTCTTTTTGATCAATGAGTTGAAGGTTGATAAGTTAGCATTGATTAGGGAGGTTTAATCTTATTTGATTCAAATCTAATTCATCTTGATCAAAAGATCAAGTGAATGGCTTTGCATTAAGGATAGGTTGCTTCCTAAATCATGCAAAGGACTTAAACCAATACAAGATCAATTCTCTTTTTTCTTTTTGGCATGGCAAGTTGTTGGAACTTGGTTCACTAATCAAGACTTCTAACTTGTGTTGTTGCCTATGTTATTATTGACTGGCCTCAAATAGTTGTGAATTCTACATAAGTCCAATTACGATTGCTTAACATAGCGCAAAATTTGCCTTATCGCACACTAACTACTAACATTAATCATTAACCATTAACATTTACTTTTTGCACTTTACATTTATGCAATTTATCATTCTTGTACATATTATTAATTTGCTTTTTCCTTTGCTCATTGGAGCACATGTTTATGTTAATTCCATTTTCCTTTTGCTCACTTGAGCATATAATTGTGTATATATATATATCTTGTGTGCTTGTGTTTGTCTGTTTGTTGTGAACCAAATGTGAAGAATTGGACAAAATGGACTTAGACTTTAGGACTTTACCCAAGCAAATGGAGTTTGAAGAGCAACTAGGCCTCATGCCTTTAGAGTGCTTAAATGTCAAAGAGCAACTAGGCCTCATGCCTTTAGAGTGCTTAAATGTCAAAGAGCAACTAGGCCTCATGCCTTTAGAATGCTTAAAGCTTTAAGATGAACATTGAAAGGACCATATTCTAAACTCCCTCTTGTCCATTCTTTGATTGTATTATAGAACCTTTTGATGTGTGTGTTTTTGTGCTAGGGATTCCAACATTGAGCCAAATTGAGGAACCATTACCATGAGCTTCTAAGAGAGAGGGATCTTCCAAGAGTTCATTTGATTGTTGATTGCTTGAGTTTATGCTTATGTGTTTGCTTATTCCAAAGGATGAGAGCTACTTGGATCATCAATATGATCTCAAGAGAGGAACTCCATTTGTGGTTTTACTTCTTGTCCCTTATCTCTTGTATGCTTAGGATCTTAGCCATTCTTCTTCTTCTCCCCACTCTAACCCAAGCCAAAACTTTTGTGCAAACATCTAACACTTGTTTCCAACATTAGAAACCTAAGCCTTATGCTTTTGATTTTCAAACTCTCTTTTCATAATACTTATTTTGAATTGAACTTCTAAGTCAACTTTGACCATTTTTATAAACACTTTTCATTGGTAAATATAACCCATTCAAATGCTTTTGTGGTTTCAATGGCCACTTTCTTAAATCACTTTTTCATAACCTTTAGCTATTAGGTTTGAGTTATCCTTGAGGTAGATGTAATACTCTCCTATATCCTTAGTGATGGACAACAAGTCTTGCATGCTTATTATAGGGTTAACCCCTCACTAGCATGTTGAAGCTATCCTCACATGGTGGATTTGTGGTTTTAGGTTGAGTTTTCTCCCTTGGATAACAAAATACCTTAAGGCTTTTGGACCAATCAATCCACTCACTCATTTTGAGATTTTTACCCTGAACTACGAGGTTTTGATCCTAATCTTTTTTTAAGATGGTACGTAGGCAATGGGTTTATCCATCCAAACACAAAAAATGTAAATAACTTGTATATTCTCTTCTCATCTCTTCAATCATGTTTCCACAAACAATTGTTTTACAAAATAACAACCTTACAACAAATGTGAAAAGGGCTCCCTAGGAATACCTAGGATGTTTTGGGTGCCTAACACCTTCCCATTGCATAACCAACCCCCTACCCAGATCTCTGACTCTCTTTTACTAGTTTTTTATTAGATAAAACTTTTAGGTTTTTGTTCGCTTTTAAACCATTCCTTTGGATAAATAGAAGTGTGGTGGCGACTCGACTTGTATGATTTACCTTGGATTTAGTCAATATCTCTAATGGTAACGAATACCCCGCTACAACTTTTCAACAACACACACTTGATTTTACTTGACAGTTTCAATCAAGTAGACACACACTTGATCTTACTTAACAACTTTGATCAAGTAGACACACACTTGATCTTGCTTCACAGCTTTGATCAAGTAGACACACACTCTTGCTTACAAGCTTAGAGTGACAACTTACAACCCACAAATCAGACCAATTCAATCATCTATGGATGACATGAATGTCTTACAAGTCTCACGACTAAACAAGACACAAACCCCTATATTCTCTCAAAATTTCGCTCAGTATTGGTTGTGTATCAAATCAGGTTTTCCAAGTCCTATTTATAGAAGCATTCAGCTGGGCTTGGACATCTTGAAAACCCGAAAACTATTTTCCAATTAAATCTTCTCATAACAGCTGGTTAGATCTCTTTGGAAAATAAGTAAATCAGGTTGTAATCAATGATTGAATGCGCCTGCAAATCAGATCTTCAATCATACATAGATTGCCATTAAATGCGCAATCACATAACACATAACATTCACCCTGAATGTTTTGTGCATAATTGCATAATTCCTTTTATAATTTCTAGCAGGTACATAATATCAGATGTCATGACATCATGTATGACATCCTGAAACAATCCTGCATAATTATGTTTTTAAACTCCAGCAGGTACACAGATATCTTATGTTAAGACATCACTTACAACATCTTGTGAACACTCTTTGTTTTACCAAAATTGCTGCCAACACTTAGAACCAACAACCTCCCCTTTGGCAAATGTTGGCTAAAACATATATCTGTCCATTTTGTTCACAAGAAAAACTATCAGCAGTTAAACAACAGTTGTTTAAGGAGCAACAGAAGCAAACACATAATTACTAGCTATTAGCAACTAGTAAAACACACAAATGCACAAGGGTACTTCTTCTCCCCCTAAGTCTGTTCAATACAAACATCTCCTTTGACAACAACAACACCTGTAACAATCAGAGTCACCCTCTGACATCTGCTCCAACATCACCCGTGCACCACATAACATCAGACATCCCCTTTGACATCTGTAAACAGAACAATATTTTGTCTTACATTCAACACATATCTTTCAATAACAGTTGTTCATCTGTTCAGCTACACCAACACATACATCTCCTCACAGCTCCACATACATCTCCACACAGCTCCACATAATCACTTCTCCCCCTTTTTAGTCAAAATTTTGATCATAGGTGACCAATTAGACAAAATAAATGTCAATCAACCTAGCAGAGAATGTCACAACAGATGTCATAACATATAAAATGTTAAAACATAATTGTTAGGAGATACAAACCATCATTATGCACAGCTGTGACAACTGAGATAATGAGAAATCCATGGAACTCATTAAGAGCCCAAATATTACATAAAGGCATCAATAAGGACTGCCATAAATTACACACATTTCAACAGAAAAAAACAAATTCTTCAGCATCAAAACCGCAGGGGAACCAATCTTCATAACAACATACACAACAGCTAAACCAACCTAGTCTTCATCACAGCACACAACACACACAGTCTTCAAAACAGGGGGAACCATTACCACTTAATCCGAGGAAGAGGCATCATCTTCACCTTCAGAATCAGAGCTGCCACTAGATTGAGCGTTGGACCTCTCACTTGAGGTATTGGCATCTGAATCCTTGGTCTCACCAGCCTTCTCCATCTCTTCCTTCTCTAAGCTATTAATCAGAACCTCCAAAGCGTCTTTCCTTGCCTTGGCAACCCTAATACCATTATCCAGCTCCTTACAAGTTTCCTTTAATTGATCAATCAAGCTACCTTGAGAGGCAGGCTCCTTTTTTTCAGATGTCATGACAACATCATTGACATGGCTTCCTTCAAACAGCTTGTAGTGAATGGATAGTAGAGGCTTTCTTCTGCTAGGAATGTCACTTGTATTGAGAATGCCTGGTTGCTGGCTTAAGATAATTCCACAAATGATGAATGGAAAGGCAATGGGCAGCTTCACTGCATTTGTGGAGGCATGTCTGACAATTTGATCAAACATAACCCTTCCAAATTTAAAGTTTATCCTGGTTCCATAGCATGAATGATTCTTCCAAGACCAATAAAGATGGTTGAGATATGATTAGTAGGCACCCAGTTGGCTGAACCAATCAGATGGCGTATTTGCCAGTTAGCTTGCCAGCTGATAGGTGATTCTTACTAGGCCACTCCTTAACTTGGCCAGTAGTAATAGTCCTACAGACTTCATTGTTTGTAGACTCTAAATCCACACCTCCTTCAGTTCCTCTCCCTAGGAACTTGTTGATTATGGTTGGGGAGAATCTCACACATCTACCTTTTACTAACCCCTCAAAACATTGGGGTAAACCAACAACAGTTTTCATAAGACCAGCAACCTTAATTAATTCCATGACTTCCTTCACCTCAACAGCCTCCTTTCCCAGCTCCCTTTCAACAGCTACCCTCCTCTGAATGACAAACTTCCATTTGGCAGCACCATCTTCTAGATGAAAAGAGTATTGTCTAAGTTCACAACTACCACTTTGGCTAGGGACTTTTTAACAGCCTGCCTTTTAGCAGGGGTGATGTCTGGGACATCGTCTTCGACATCCTCTTCAGAGTCAGAACTCTCTCTTACCTTCCTCTTCCTAACCTCAACTTTACTCTATGATTTTGAGGGTCCTACACCATCAACCTTTTTCCCTCTTCTTGTTGTCCTCATTTCAGCCACAATCTTCACTTTTCTGGTCCTCAGTTTCTTAGCTACACATGGTTTCACAAGATGGACCAAGGTGTCATCTCCATCCTCAAAACTTTCTTCCTCCAGATTAATAACATTCTCAGCAGTTTCATGAGACACATCAACTGGTTTCTTACTAGGCAAGGTTTTACCTAGAGAACATAATCCTTCAGCAGCCACTTCCTTCTCTGATCTAGATGAATCATCATCTTTCTCAGCTCGGGGTTCCACCTCAGGAGAGGGTGTAGCGGTGTATTCGTCACTTTATGATTTATTGATTAAACCAAAAGCAAAGCATACAAAGAATCGAGTCGCCACCGCACTTTTATTTATCCAAAGGAGTGGCTAAAAAGTGAACAAAAGCCTAAGAAGTTTTACACATAGAAAACTAATGAAAAGATCAGAGATCTGGGTAAGGGGTAAATTACGCAATGGGAAGGTGTTAGGCACCCAAAACGTCCTAGGTACTCCTAGGGAGCCCTTTTCACACTTGTTGTACGAAATGTTATTTGTTTATGAAATATTTATTGTGCAAACATGGATTGAAGGGATGAGAAAAGAATATACAATTTTTATTGTTTTTGTGTTTGAACGGATGAACCCGTTGCCTACGTACCTTTCCATGGAAGGTAAAGGATCAAAACGCCGTAGTTCGGCTAAAATTTTTCCAAAATATGAGTGGGTTCATTTTAAAACAAAAGCCCTAAGGTCTTTCGTTATCCACGGGAGAAAACTCAACCTTATACAAACAACAAGTCCACCATGTGAGAAAAGCTTCAACTTGCTAGTGTTGGGTTAACCCTATAATAAGCAAGGAAGTCTTACAATTCAATCACTAAGGACAAAAGGTGAGATTAATATCAACCAACTAGGATAAATCAAACCTATGGCTAATGTATGAAAACTTATCAAGAATGGACAAAGCCACAAAACAATTGAATGAGTGAAATTAACCAATTAGGGTTATTCACAAAAGATGGTCAAAGTATGATTAGAATTCAATTCAAAAGAAGTATTATGAAAATGAAGTTGGGAAAATCAAAGGCTTAAGGCCTAGGTTTCTAATTTGAAAAGGAGTGAAGATGTTTGCAAAATAGTTTTCAATTTTGGATTAACATGCAAATGGAGGTCTAAAGAAACAAAAGGTGGAGGGTGAGGAAGCAAAACTTCTTAGATGTTCACCTCTTGAGATCATATGTAGATGATTCAAGTGATTCCTTTGGAATAAGGCAACAAGGCAAATAACAGATGAACAAAGTAACATAAATGGATACCGGATGCCAATCAATGGACTTACACCAATCTCCCAAAACAAAACTGGATACCGGATGCCAATCAATGGACTTATTCCAATCTCCTAAAACCAAACATGGATACCGGATACCAATCAATGGATTTACACCAATCTCCTAAACAAAACATGGATACCAGATGCTAATCAATGGACTTATACTAGTCTCCCAAAACAAAATGGATACCGGAAGCCAATCAATGGACTTACACCAATCTCCTAAGACAAACATGGATACCGGATACCAATCAATGGATTTACACCAATCTCCAAAGAATGATCATAGGAAACAAATGCCAATAAATGGACTTACAATTGACTCCTCACATACAACAAGCAAAACAAATGCAATAAGCAAAAGGAAACAAGTTGCCAATGAATGGTCTTACACTCGACTCCAAGGAAAGGAATGCCAATGAATGGTCTTAGTTCCAAATCCCTCCAGATCATAGGAAACAACTGCCAATAAATGGACTTACAATTGACTCCTCAATGGACAAACAAAAGTGTCACAAAGATATGAACAATGATCATGCAATGATATACAATTAATGATGATAAATGCACAAAGGCACACATAAGCAAACATGTACAGATGAATCAAGTAAGCAAACAATCAAGTCAATTAGCACACACTATATACAATCAATTAGGCTCAAACAAGGTTAAGCTTTACAGCCAACTGGAATGGGGTATGTTGTGCTCTTAACCCTAACATTGAGAGTTAGGGTGAAGCAGATGAAATGGATATGAGGGGTGTGCCTCATAGCTCTTATCCCTGGTCAGGAAGAGCTTTGATCAATGGAAAGTGTGGGAGTTCAGAAAGTTGGAACTCTTCTCCACAAATAGACTCTATAAGATCTTGGGTTAGTATTCACAATGCATCAACACATTGTGTGAGCAAAGTGAATGACACACTGAATAGCAGGAGATGGACTACACATCTCTTTTATTTGCCAATTGCCTCATAAGAGGACTTTTCCTGCTTGGCACAAAAGATAAACAATCACAAGCATTGCCTCTTAAGGAGGACTTCAGACAGGTGCCTACCAATAACAGTAGGTCTTCCAGACTACATGAAGATTAGAGGTTATACCTAAGTGGTTAAGCAACCAAGCAAAAGCAAAGTTCAAATGAACTTAAAGCAACTTATGTACCTGTGGAAACATCAAACAAATCAGTACAAAGTTCAGACAATCAAACAACAGTCAATAAGCAACAAACAATCCCAATGTACACAAATGTGTAAGCCAAAGGTCAAACTCAAATGAGTCAACATCAACCTACAAAACACACAAAGATTAGTAATCAAAGGCAAACATCAATGCTCAAATGATGGAGCATCAACAACTATGTAATTTTGATGTTCAACCTGAAATCAAAGCTCAAATGTGAGAGGCAAACCACTAGGTCAAAGCCTAGGGTCAAAGATGGAGAAAAAATTCAAAACAGAAGCTGAAATTTAACATCAATCAACTTCAAACACATCTTGAAACATTCCAAAAGGTCTCACATCAGTATCATTAATCAAAAGCATTTCATGATCAATTGAAGTTCAAATCAATTTAAAAGCTCAAATGTGATCAACCAGAATGAAAAATCTCAATTAAATCAGAAATGCTTCAAATAATTCCAAGAAAATTCATGCTCATTCACAACATCCATAACATGCATCACACAAAAAATCCGGACAATTGGAGATCATTTGATATGGAAATCACATGGTACAAGTTGAACATCAAAAGGTGTGACACAAATTGTCACACCAACTTAGAACAATCATAAAACAGAAATTATAATTGATAAAAATACCAAATCAACACCAAAATGTCAAGCAATGTGCCTAGTTTCATCATGCAAAATTTCAGAATCATTGGATCAAAAACCAGCATTTCACAAATGTATAAGCATAGCAAGGTCAAATAAGCATACATGTTCAAACATTCTAGCACCAAAAATTATCCAGCCAAGCACAACTTGTAAAATCATGGTGATAAAAAACTAGAGAGAATCAGGATCATAATGCAAAAAACCTGGTAATTTTTGGATTAATTTTCGAATTGATATGAATTTTTAAAGATGAGGAAAATTAAAAAAATGCATGAAGCAAGCATATGGAATCATGGAGGGAAAAGGAATAAACATGAAAGCATTTGAAATGATTTGCATTGGCCAAGGATCGAAGGCAGATACAATTTAAATAGTTGGCGCGCCAGGGATTGAAACGCTGCGTTTCATTAATCCCAGTGGCAAGTCAAAGTGACGCGTACATGGTCAAACGCGTCGGAGCGAATCAACAAGCCAAGCGAGCGACCACGTGGACCAATGCATGAACAAACCCTAAAATAACACATGCAGCAACAGAAAAGCGTTTCTGATGGATTAAAACCGTTTCCTAAGCCAGAAACTCATCTTCTTCATCGCGCATGCATGAACAGTGACAAATCATCAAGAACACCAAGAACAAATGTTCCAGAATTTAAAATTAAAAACATCATTGTGTAGATCCTTCACCATAGATAAAAGATTCATGCATAGCTAAGCTTAACTCAAAGTAACAAGATCAAATCTAAGCAATCATCATTCATGCATGGAACTTTAAATCTACCTAACTCACTCAATAGTGCATGGAATTTCATGATTCAAAGCTCAGAGTGATCAGCATAACAAGATCTATAATATCATGGCAAGGAAAATCAGAAGTAAGAGAGTTGATTTGTAACCTCTTGAAGAGCAGATCTGGAATTGGATGGATTCAAGGCTTGTGATAGCTTCAATGTTCCTCTAGGATGCTTGTATAAGTGATTGGAGAAGGAAATGAAGTTCAATTGTGCACGAATCCACCAAAACTTTGAATCACCATTGTTGCTTCAAGCTTCAAGAACGCTTTAATGTGGCTCTGTTTGCTTCAATTCCACGTGCAATTCTACTCAATAATACCTCAGGAACAAGAATCAAGCAAGAGAAATGGCTTGGATGTGAAGAATTTGGAAGAAATTTTTGAGAGAAAAATTGATGAATTTGAGATCTAGATCTGAAAAAATGAAAGCTAATCCGAAAAACAGTTAGGGTTTATGCTTATATAGGTCATGCTAATCACTCTTTAATCATGCTTAAGCCAATTGTTAATGAAATTAACCAAAAATGAGGTGTAAGTGCAAATGTGATTTTTCACCCTATGCATGAAGTGCATGCATGAACAGTGTACGAAAATCCATCTATTTTCACTTAAAATCCAATTTTGGAGCTAATGGCAATGGTCAAAAGTTCAAACAATGCACCAAATTTGAACTTTAAGTTTTCCCTCCAAAAATTCAATGAATTAGCAAGTTCTCATATGATGATAATTCATGTCATGTAATGCATGATTTGAAAATTAGAAGTCAAAAGAAGAGCAATGCAAAAAGAGCCATCCATTTTGGAGCTTTGGTTGAGAAGTTAAGTCCATTTGAAGTTCCTTGTATAGTTTGCCATGATTTGATCATATCTCCTTAACCACACATGATAAATTGATGATCTTGGACTTTTTGGAAATGGGAGAGAAAGATCTACAACTTTCATGTTCAACATAAGTTCATTTGAAGCTTTATTGATGATGTAATTTGAAGTTGAAGTTAGGCTAAAACCTTTCCATTTTTGGCAAATTCAAATTATAGGTCACTTTCTATTTTTGGAAAGTTTTGACCTGACTTTAAATTCTTCAATATTGATGTTTGAAATGTCAAATGAGACTTGTTTGAACATGAATGAAGTATTTCTAACCACTTCCCACCTCCAAATCCACAGTTGACTTGGCAGTTGACTTTCTAGGCCTTCAGTTGACTGGGAATTGTTCTGATGAGATTCAAGCCTCTACCACTTGGGATTTTGCTTTAGAATAACATCATAGCTCATATGAACTCTTGATAATGATTATGGGGTCCAAATTCTCAAGAATGGCCACCACCTATTGCTCAATGACTGCCTTTGACTGCCTTGACCTGTGGTTGCTTCATCTGCAAGACAAAGGTTAGATGACATATTTTTGTACTTTTGGTTAGTGATGAAAAGAAAAGCAAATGATATACAAATGCAAACATGCTTGGTGATCAAGAACCACTCTCAAAAAGATAACCAACCCAAAGGGAAGAAGGCCAGGTGTCCAATGATCCTTGAGGCAATGAAAGGTTATGATATGATGCCATGAGGGATCTTAGGGACAAAATTGGGGTCTTACAGAGGGGTCCCTTCTAGACAGAGGGGTAGAAACACCCTTGACTGCATGCCCTTCATTCAAAATCCTAGTAACTAGGATTCTAATGGTACGATCAGTGAAGTACATGTCATCTTTATGAGGAGATTTTTCAGGAATGTTACCTTGGTTAGTTCTAGCTGTGGAAGAAGGGCCAGTGACATCGCCTGGAATAATAGAGAGGGGAATAACCTCCAGAACATCTTCATCTAAAAACTCCATGGAGGGAGTCCTTCCTTTGTGAGTGGGTTTTGATCTTGATGATGAGGGATGTTGTAACATTTTGTTGGACTTTTGGAAAGAATTTCTTTGCCCTAGCAGAGGTTTTCTGAGATGTTGGATGAAGATGGAAATAGTTGTGTTTAGGTAGAGTGTGGAAATGACATAGATTCTAGTTCCAATACTAGGTAATGATTCATCATAAATGTGGAACTTTCTTTTAAGTGGGCAAACAATATTTTTATTACCTTTTCCACTCCACTTTAATTGCAATAACTTCACAAGAATCCAAATCCCTAATTTCCCTCTTAAAAACTGATTATCATTCAAAACCCTTGCAAATTTGTCAACTAATTGCATTTCATGCTTTAGTGCTGTGATTTTGTCTTCCAAAAATTCTCTAATGAAGTGATGACCAGAATCAAAGTGCATAGTCCAACTGTGCTGAATAAGATTTTTGGACATAGTTGTAGCACTCAGGTTGTCATAGTACAATGTCATGACATCGTGCGTGACATTGTGTTCAGTCAACATTAGATTCACCCAACCCTATTGAGAGCATATACTTTCAGCTGCTATATATTCATCTTGATATATAGCACAAACACCATTTTCATCTTTCAAAGGAACAAGTGTCCTTTCACTCTCCATCCCAATCTTCTTCACATTGGTTTTGGCAAATTTTCTTTGAGATAGACACATAGACCCTTCCATCTGTTTGACTTATAGCTCAAGTCCAACAAGGTTCTTTCCAACTTCAGACTGCATATGACTAGCAACATGTTCAACCATCTGATCTAACCTCCTATCTATTTGAGCCACCATGACCTTTGCTCCTTTGGATGTGATGTCAAGTCTGAGTTTCTGGTGTGACATCCTTGTCTGACATTTCCCACAGACTTTCAATTTGGGAGTTCCTCTAGCAGATCTAATCATCTTCGTCCTTTTCTCTAAGGTACACTTTGAGGAGTAACCAATTTGAGAGCTCCATATATAACAGTTATCTTTGGTCCTGACTCCTTTCATGATCACTTAACTTTCTTTGTTAGTAATCAGATATTCAGTTTTGGTGAAGTTAACATTTAGACCTTGGTCACATAGTTGATTGATGCTTATTAGATTTGTAGTCAAGCCCTTAACTAGTAGGACCTTGTCAAGTTCAGGAACTCCAAGGCACTCAAGCTTACCTATCCCTTTGATTTCACCCTTTGCTCCATCACCAAAGGTTACATAGCTTATGACATGAGGATGAAGGCCAGTTAGCAGGTCTTTGTTTCCAGTCATGTGTTTGGAGCACCCACTGTCAAAGTACCAATCTTCTTTGGCTGAAACTCTGAAGGGAGTGTGAGCTATTAGACTTGTAACATTAGTATTAGGAACCCATTACTTCTTGTTGACAGGCCTATGATGTTTGGGTCTTGGTTGGTAGTGTGTCTGATGATGAACAAGGCTAGGATAACCATACAACTTATAGCAGAAGGGCTTCAGGTAACCAAATTTCCCACAGTAATGACATCTCCATCTTTGGTGTTTCCCTTTCTGCTGTCTTCTCTTCTGATGCTGTGACATATGATGTGACATCAAAGGTTTGATTTTACTATGGCTTCACTTAGGTTTGGCTTTAGGTTTGCAACCAGTGTAACTGCACTCAGGCTTAGATTCATTATACCCAATGCCAGATTTGTCTCCTGTTATTTGTCTAGTTTGGAGAATCTTGTCTAAGGAGTCAGATCCATTGTTTAACATTCTTACATACTTAGCATCTCTTCTAGTTTAGAAATCAAGAACATAACTTCAGTTTTTAACTTGGAGATGGTTTCCACATGACCTGTCTTCTACTTCTCCAGTTGTACTATCTTCTGGCTTTCAACTTGTTGACTTTCATCTAGCTTGGCACTTAGAACCACTGCTTCTGTTTTTAATTTGGAGATGGTTTCCAAGTGTTCAACCTTCTCATTCTCAAGCTGAGTTATTACCTTCTTCTGGATTTCAACCTGTTTACACACCTCTACACTTTTGTGACACAACTTTCTGTAGGTAGTGGCCAACTCTTCAAAGGTTACTTCATCATCACTTGAGTCTTCATCAGAACCCCATCTTCCAGTCAAGGCAGTTACTAGATTTGCAGATTCTTCTGTTTCACTCTCATCAGACCAAGTGGAAGCAAGACTCATCTTCTGCTTCTTAAGGTAGGTTCCACATTCAATTCTAATGTGTCCATACCCATCACATTGATAACACTGTGCTTATTTTCCTTCTTTGGGCTTATCATCTGAGCTTGCTCTTCTTCCACCATTTTTGGATTTACTGATGTCAGATGAGATGTTCTTGACATTAGCCTTAGATCTTACATCCATCTTTTTCAACAGTTTGTTGAACTGTCTTCCCAACATTGCTACATCATTGGCTAAATCTTCATCAACATCCTGACTATTTTCCTCTTTTGTTTTTGACATGAAGGCCATGCTTTTGGTTTTCTTTTCAGAACCATCATTCAATCCCATCTCAAATGTTTGGAGGGAACCAATTAGCTCATCAACTCTCATGTTGGAGATGTCTTGAGACTCTTCTATGGAAGTCACCTTCATAGCAAATCTCTTAGGGAGTGACCTGAGAATTTTTCTTACCAATTTTTCATCTGACATCTTCTCTCCCAAAGCTCCTGAGGCATTAGCAATTTCAAGGATACTCATATGAAATTCATGAATATTTTCATCTTCTTTCATCCTTAAATTTTAAAACTTGGAGGTGAGTAGCTGTAGTCTAGACATCTTTACTCTAGAGGTGCCTTCATGAGTGGTCTTGAGAATGTCCCAAGCATCTTTAGCCACTTCACAGTTGTTTACAAACCTAAAAATATTCTTGTCTACTCCATTGAATATTGCATTCAATGCTTTAGAATTTCCAAGGGGTAGATCCTCCTCCTCCTTGGACCATTGTTCTTCAGGTTTCTTATTAGTCGTGTCTTCTCCGTCTTTAGTAATTACAGGATGTACCCAGCCTGTTAACACAACCTTCCAAGCCTTGTTATCAAGAGATTTTAGGAAAGCTACCATTCGAGGTTTCCAATAGTCATAGTTAGATCCATCCAAAATTGGTGGCCTGTGAACAGATCCTCCATCTCTCTCCATAGTACCAGAAAGTATTGTCCCTAGATCTCACCCAGAACCAGAGCAGGATGCCTGCTCTGATACCAATTGAAATTTTGGTATCAGATATGAGATGTCGAAGGTAATGTCACGACACTAATATCTGAGTAACACAAACAGGATAATGATAAAGAATGGTAATGCAAAAGACACAAGCAATTATTAACCCAGTTCGGTGCAACTCACCTACTTCTGGGGGCTGCCAAGTCAGGAAGGAAATCCACTAAATAGAATCAGTTCAAAGACTCTCAGTAAACTTCAACAAGTTACAGTCTTTCTCACCTAATCTCTACCCGTGCAATTTCTACCTAAGCACTCTTAGATATGAGAACCCACTCACTCCCCCTCAATCACACCTGTAATTTTAAACAACAATTCCTTGTGAAATGAAAACACTTTTCAATAACACACACTTGATTTTACTTCACAGTTTCAATCAAGTAGACACACACTTGATCTTGCTTAACAACTTTGATCAAGTAGACACACACTTGATCTTGCTTCACAGCTTTGATTAAGTAGACACACACTCTTGCTTACAAGCTTAGAGTGACAACTTACAACCCACAAATCAGACCAATTCAATCATCTATGGATGACTTGAATGTCTTACAAGTCTCACGATTAAACAAGACACAAACCCTTATATTCTCTCAAAATTTCGCTCAGTATTGGTTGTGTATCAAATCAGGTTTTCCAAGTCCTATTTATAGAAGCAGTCAGCTGGGCTTGGACATCTTGAAAACCCGAAAACTATTTTCCAATTAAATCTTCTCATAACAACTGGTTAGATCTCTTTGGAAAATAAGTAAATCAGGTTGTAATCAATGATTGAATGCGCCTGCAAATCAGATCTTCAATCATACATAGATTGCCATTAAATGCGCAATCACATAACACATAACATTCACCCTGAATGTTTTGTGCATAATTGCATAATTCCTTTTATAATTTCCAGCAGGTACATAATATCAGATGTCATGACATCATGTATGACATCCTGAAACAATCCTGCATAATTATGTTTTTAAACTCCAGCAGGTACACAGATATCTTATGTTAAGACATCACATACAACATCTTGTGAACACTCTTTGTTTTACCAAAATTGTTGCCAACACTTAGAACCAACAGTCTCTGTCCCATTTATGAGTGTATTACTTTTATGGATTTTCAGTTTCTCCTGATTTCTTTGTGGACACATATCCCCACAGAGTATTAACTTTTGCATACATACATTTGCATCATGAGGTCTCTTATGGACCAAAATGCGTCTCTTTGTTATTATTTAAGCCCATTCTACCTCGTCGAGACGAAGATTTTAACCTTCATATCTCTGGCTAGAATGACCTTAAATAGGGGCATCTGTAAGACCCTAATTTTGACCCTAAGATCCCTCATGGCATCATAACATTGCTCATTTGCATTTGCCTCAAGGATCATAGCATCTTGGCTCCTTACCCTAGGGTGAGACTTGTGAGAGTTGGTTTGCAACCACCAAGCATGCTTGAATTTTATATTATTGGTTTTCTTATTTTGTTTACTAACCAAAAGCACAAAAATATGTCACTAACCTCTTTTGTTTTGAAGCTTGAGCAGTCATGTGATCCAAGGCTCCTATACCCAATGAAATGGTCAGATGAAGCTGAAAGCAAGCATGACAATGGTTCCCAAAGCTCTCAATCATCATATATGCCTCCCAAGTATCTCAATTTGTCAATTTGATCAAGATAAAACAAAGGGTTTGGAGATTGCTTCTCAAGGAAATCGTAATTCAACTATGCATTGACTGTGCCTTGCTCATGAAGCAACCTGAACCTATGATCAAATAAAATCAAAGGAAGTTCTTTCATTCATCATTTTATGCATATATGAGCCTATGTGAGTGTCCTCAATCACTCATTCATCAAGTTTTGAAGTTTGGACTTAAGAAGTTGATCAGTCAAATCATCTGACTATTTTGAAATCCACTGAGACCTAACTTTTGATGTGTTTGTCAAATGAAGATGACCCCAAGAGCCAAAAATGTTCTTCAGAACAATATGAACAACTTTCATGTTTATCAAAAATTCATTTGAAACTTGGAAGGTCATTATTCATTTCAAAACATTATAGGTCATTTTGACTGAAACCCTAATTTTGGGTCAACTTCCCAAGGACCTAACTCCTTCATTTTTCATGATTTTGAGGTGATACCAAGTGCATTGGAAATTTTAAGATGCCTAATTCAAATTTTATGTTGGACAAAATTTCATAATCCTAAAAGAAGTACATGTGATAATACAAAACATTATAGGTCACTTTGGACCAAAGCCATTGAATCTTGAAAAAGTCCAACTTCAAGTGCCCATAACTTTCTCATTAAAAATACAAATGATGCAACATTTAAGTCCAAATTTATTGTCTTGAAAAGATCTAGAACTTTTATGTTGAAGGTTTTGTCATTTGAGGCTTGCATCATTGGAACAGAAGGGCTTCAAGTTGGTCATTTTTGGCAAACGTTTCAAATACATGTTTTGTACCTTGAACTTCATGGCCAGTTTTCACAATTTTCCAAACTCCAAACGAATTTTTTGTTCAACATAGATTTTGTTCCTTATGTCAAGACCTTTACAACCATTACTCATATGCCTATGTTTGGATTTTCCAAATGGGATTTTCGAAGAGGAGAACAATTGTGACCATTTATACATTTCATGTTAAATCTTTATGCACAATCCAATGCCATGCAAACTGCACGTCCAAACCATTTCATTGTCATTTCAGCTTGCATTTGCATTAGCTTTTGGGCCTCACATGCGCCTGTACAGGCCCATGCATGGAGGACCCAATTTCATGCACACGAGTTTGCTCACACTTTCCTTGCAGCTGTAGATATAAATAGAATGCATTGCCTCACTCAAATCTCAACCTGAAGGCGCCTGAATCCCTGCTGAATTCATTTCCCAACCTCTCACCAAAGGAATTTGAATTTTCATTTCTATTTTTCAAGTTTGATTTTCAACAACATCAGTTGATTACCAACACTAATTCCTAAGCCTAGCTCTCATATCATACATCAAGATCAAGCTGCAAGCAAGGGATTGGTTGAACTGTGCTCATAAAAGCTGCATTTCAAAGGTTTACACCATAACTGTTTTGCTTCAAATCTCCTTGAATATTGTGCATTACTTGTGTTGGTTTGGTTTTTTGAAGTCCTCATGTGAGAGGCAAGCCAATAGTGGCTTTAATTTTGTGAATTGTTGAACTTCAGATTGAACACCTAGATTTTCAACCTTAGATTTCTTCTTCCATAAGGATCTTGAGTGAAAACTAAGGTTACAGCGGTGATGTACATCACCCCAGCTTTAATTTGGTGTATGAATCGTGTGATTTGGTAAAAGTTGCAAAACCTGCAACTGGTGGCCGAATTTTGGCTTCTCACCGAAGAAGACGGTGGTTTCCACCACCGTCCTCACGTGGATGACCTCATAGCCCTTGGATCCATTAGCCACGATCTAATCCTGACCACGCGTTATGTTTACCTTTTTAAATACAATGTGTTATGTTGTTGACCAAGGAACATCATGAGCGCGCGCCTGAGAGGCTTTGGATGATCCACGTCAATTAATGAATCTGGATCGAACGCTCCCTGATTTTTCCTATTTTCTTAATTTCTGTTTTGTTTTGTTTTATTCCATTTATTTTCAAAAATTCATAACTTCCTTATTTGGAATCACAAAAATATGGGACCAATTGCAAAAATTTTCTCTTAAATTCTAGTTTCATAATATGATTTTTAACTATTTTTGTGATTCCATTTAATATTTTTTATGAATTGTTTTGTTTCTGAATGTTTTTAATTCATTTAAAATACCTTTTGATATTCAAAAATGCCAAAAATATTTTCTTAACATCTTTGGATGATGATAAGTCTATGAAAAATATTCTCATCAATTTCTTAATTAATTTGAGATTTATTTAAGATTTTAGTTCAATTATGTCATTTTTCTTCATTTTTAATTGTTTAAAATTAGATTTTGTTTTCAAAAAATGTTGAGAAAATTTGTCAAACCTTGTTTGACCATGTTAGACTTATGATGATCCAATTGGACTTATCCAAGTTGATTTGAATTGGGTTTGAAGTTTGACCTTTATTTGTTCATTTTATTTTATGCATTATTTTAATTTCAAAAAATACCAAAAATATGTTTGACATTTCTTGACTTCTAATCTTCATTTCACTTCTGCTTACCATTGATTGATGTTGATTCCATTCATGTTTGATCAATGTGTTTTGGTTATGTCATTTGAATTTCCATTTTGTACATTCTATCTTCATCTCCTTTCTTCATCTTTTTCTTTTGACCAATGAGTTAATGATTTGTGGTTAGCCTTGACATATGAGAGGCTTAACCTTCTTTGACCCAAATCAAATTGTCCAAGATAGGTTTCTTCTTGGTCAAGCAAAAAACCTATAGTCCATACAAGGTCATTCTTTTTTTTTTGGCATGGCAAGTTGTAGGAGCTTGGCTTACTAGTCATGATCTCTAACTTGTGTTTACTTTCCTATAGTTTTATTGACCGACCTCAGATAGGTGTGACTACTACATTAGTCCACTTACGATTGCTTAACATAGCGCTAAATTGCCTTATGGCACACTAACACTAAATACTAATTACTAACTTTTAATTCAAGCATTTAATTCTTGCAATTTACTTTAACGCAATTTAATTTCTTGCTCATTTATTCATATTTCCTTTTCTCTTTGCTCATTTGAGCTCATGTTTATGTTTATGCCATTTTCCTTTTGCTCACTTTTGAGCACATTATTGTGTAAATATATTAGTGCCTTGTGTTTGTTTTGTCTTTGTTTGTGTGAACCCAATGCAAAAAGGAAAAAGGACTTAGAATTAGGATCTTACCTATGCTTCATGGAGTTTAAGAGCAACTAGGCCTCATGCCTTTAGAATGCTAAATTTGTTGAAGAGCAACTAGGCGTCATGCCTTTAGAATGCTTAAATCTTGAAGTTGACTTGAAAGGACCCCTAATCTAAACTCTCTCTTTGTCCATTCCTCTTATTGCATTGTGAACTTTTTGATTGTTTGTTCTTGAGTGATATGGATTCCAAACTTGAGCTAGTTAGAAGGATCATTGTCATGAACATCCAAGTTAAGAGAAAGACAAGCCCAAATGGGGATCCTAGGAGCTTGATTGAATATTTGCTTGATTGAATATTTGCTTGTTGCTTGCTAAGTCCAAAGGAAAGGAGCTCTTGAATCATCTTTATGATTTCAAGAAAGGAACTCCAAGGGTTTTATTCTCTTCTCTCATATTTGCATGTTTAGGACTAGCCCTTCTCTTCTTCTCTTCACTCTAACCAAAGCCAAACTCATTTTGTGCAAACATTGACATTGTTTTCAAAATTAGAAACCTAGGTCATATGCCTTTGATTTTTCAATTTCATTAATACTTATTTTGAATTGAATCTTAAGTCAACTTTGACTTCATTTTATGAATACTTCTAATTTGTAAATACAACTCACTCAAGTTTATTTTTTTTATGGTTCCAATGACCACCCTTGTTAAAACCTTTTTTCATAAACATTAGCCATAAGTTTGAGTTATCATGGTGGTTGATGTAAACCTCACCTCATCCTTAGTGATTGGACTATAAGTCTTTCATACTTATTATAGGGTGTATCCCTCACTAGTATGTTGAAGCTCTCCTCACATGGTGGATTGTTGGTTTAGGTTGAGTTTTCTCCCTTTGATAACAAAAGACCTTAAGGCTTTTGTCAAATCAATTCACCAACTTATTTTGAGATTTTTACCCCGAACTACGAGGTTTTGATCCTACCTTTGTGATGGTACATAGGCAGTGGGTTTACCCATTCAAACAACAAAATTGTAAATATTGTATATTCTTTTCTCATTCCCCCAATCATGTTTGCACAAATATTTTCACAAGTACCAACCTACCATACAACATTTGCAAAAAGGGCTCCCTTAGAGTACTAAGGATGTTTTGGGTGCTTAAAACCTTCCCATTGTATAACCAACCCCTTTACCCAGATCTCTGACATTTTTATTAGTTTTTTATTTGTTAAAACTTCTCGGTTTTTGTTCGCTTTCTAACCTTTACTTTGGATAAATAGAAGTGCGGTGGCGACTCGAATTGTATGCTTACTTTTGACTTAGTCAATAAATCTAAAGGTAACGAATACCCCGCTACACTTGGTGGTCTCAAACCAACTCACACAAGTCTCAACCCAAGGGTTAAGGAGCCAAGATGCTATGATCCTTAAGGAAAATGCAATGAGCAATGATATTATGCCATGAGGGATCTTAGGGTCAAAATTAGGGTCTTACACACTTTAGCTGAAAAGGCGGAAGATTGGTTATACTCTCTTCCAGCTGGCAGTATTACATCATGGGAAGAGATGGAAACAACTTTCTTAAACGAGTATTTTCCTGCATCATTATTGTAAGACCCCAATTTTTACCCTAAGATCCCTCATGCTATCTTATCATATGCATTGGCTTTGGGATCACACCTTGGCATCCTCCTTACCCCTCATTCATTGGGTTTGTATGGGGAGAGATCACCAATAACATTTGATTATATCATAATTTATTTTTACTTGTTTACTAACCTAAATACCAAAAAATATGTCAATGTATAATTTACTTCTTTTGTAGGTAGTGTGTCTGTTCACCATGGCCTCATCAAGCTCATATCTAGGGTTTGAGACCCTCAGTAAAAAGAGGCTAATCAATAGATGGTTCAGATTGACTCTAGATATCATGTATGGATCCCCATGATCTTTATTTATCATTTTGATCAAGAACTCACCAAGAGTTTGAAGCTTGTTTGCCTTGGAAGCCCAAATTCATCTAGGTATCTTGTTTGACTTCCTCAATAAGTTTCCTCATCTTATGATAAAATATTTCAAGGGATACTTAATTTATCATCATCTTATACATCTATGATCCTCCATGAGTCCCAAAGATCAATAGAACTTCAAGTTTGCAAGTTGGTCCATGGTGGTTGACAAGAGAAAGTCAACTGGTCAAAACTGGGGTTCACTAGACCCTATCTCCTACAAGTTTTGTCATATGGAAATGATTTCAAGAGAAACGTTACTCCTTATGATATTCCAAACAACTTTCATGTTGAGGTCAAGAGCTATGTTTGCTTGGAAAGTCATTTTTTATGGTGAAAGATTATATGTCATTTTGTCTGTGCCCTAGTTAAGAGGTTAACTTCCAAGGACCATAACTTGCTCAATTTTAATGAGATGAAGGCTATTCAAGTGCATTATCAAAGTCAATATGTCCTCTTTAACTTTTATTCTTTGACTAAGTTCAAATTCAACTTGCAAATGCATGTGCCAGAGGAAACAATATAGGTCCCTTTCGGCTATTACCATGGAACAAGTGATTTTCCTCAACTTCTAAAATGAATAACTCCTTCATGCCAAATCTAAATTAGGTCAAATTTGTTACCAAATTAAATAGGTTTGGAATAGATAAAACTTTGATGAAGGAACGTTCTAAGACCCCAATTTTGACCCTAAGATCCCTCATGCAATTTTATCATAAGCATTAGCATTGGGATCATACCTTGGCATCCTCCTTACCCCTCCTTCATTGGGTTTGTTTTGGGAGAGATCACCAAGCACCATGAGATTGTATCGTACTTGTAGATCATCATTTTACTAACCAAAATACAAAAACATGTCTTTGCATTTGCCTAACTCTTTTATAGGTAGGGCATGATCTCCTTTGATCTATCAAGTTCATATCTAGGGTTTGAGACCCTCATGACAAAGAGAACAACCATGAAATTATCCGAGAATGGTTATGAGCATCATATATGAGTTCCATTGATTCCTACATGTCATATTGATCAAGTTTTCTTCAAGAGTTTGAGGGTGATTTGCCTTGGAAACCCTAGTTTGATTGGGTATCTTGAGTAACTTCTCCAACAAGCTACCTCACCAATTGATCAAATTTCTAAAGGGACACTTAAAATTTCATCATCTAATGCATATATGATCTACCATGAGCTAATAAAGTCCAAAGAATTGAAGGTTAGCAAGTTGGTTGATGGTGGTTGGCCAAATAAAATTCATCTGATCAAAACTGGGTCTCCCTAGACCCTATCTCCTACACTTTTCACCATATGAAAATGATTCCAAGATAAACTTTACTCTAAATGACATTCCAAATAACTTTCATGTTGAGACCTAGAGCTAGTTTTTCTTTGAAAATCATTTTCAATGTTGAAACATTATAGGTCATTTTGTCTAAACCCTAATTTGAAAGTCAACTTCCGAAGGCCATAACTTGCTCAATATTCATGAGATGAAAGATTTCCAAGTTGCACAATCAAATTCAAGATTCCTACTTCAACTTTGATGTTTGGAGTGAGATATAATTCAACTTTTATGAGCATGTGATATGAGGTTACATTATAGGTCATTTTCGACCTATACCATTGAACAAATGATTTTTCCAAACTCCAAAAATGCATAACTCTATCATTCTAAATCCAAATGACATGAAATTGGTTACCATTTTGAAGGTATTTTAAATAGATACAACTTTTATGAAGACACTTTTCTCATTTGAAGCTCACATAAAAAGTTAAGCAAGGTGGAATATTGAGATATATGGCTTGACACTTTGAAAAAGTTTCAACATGTTGAAATTTCCAAACTTCCACCTCAAAGTTCTCCATGTTAAAAGCTCCAAATTAAAAAGTGTTGATCCCCTTGATCTAAGCTTTCCAAAGAACCCAAGTTCATGCATTTTCGATGAGGTTTGCAAGGTCTGCGCATGGCTTTAACAAGGCTGTAAAATTGGAAAGAATCAAACTTCAAAACTTCAGTTCACTTTGCCTTGCCAATCAAGCTTCCATTCAGACTTCATTTGGAATCATTTTGGACCTTTTTGCATTGCATCATGGGCCTGCACATGCCCATGCACTCGTGCCATCAACATTGCTAATTTTGGACAAAATTTGAAGTGTGCAAATATCATTCATTCATACTATAAATACATGACCTCTGTGCTCATTTGAAGGACACCTTACGCGCCAACTTTGCCCCCCATTGAAACCCTCACATTCTAAAGGAAAACCTGAGAAATTTCAAT
Organism: Lathyrus oleraceus; assembly: GCF_024323335.1. NCBI lineage: Eukaryota > Viridiplantae > Streptophyta > Magnoliopsida > Fabales > Fabaceae > Lathyrus > Lathyrus oleraceus. The sequence continues at coordinate 298,296,179 of NC_066580.1, read as the reverse complement.
TTGAAATTTGAGTTTGAATCTCAACTGTTGAAGATTCAAGAGCTCCAGGATCCAAAGCCTTGCAACCTCTCTAATCACTTCCAGCGCTTCTCAAGTGTGATCAGATCGTGTTTGGAGCAAGCAACATCAAGAACTGCATAGCATTGAAGGTAATTTTCAGAAAACTTCCTCTCTTCGATTCTTTCTCAATACTACTCAATTCTCTTGGATCTTTGGTTGTCTGAAGTCCTACCAATGTAGGCAAGAAGATTGAGTTTCTTAGAGGTCAAATCGAAGCAACTCAGTTGACACACCTCAAAATTCAACTCCTCATATCTTTATATATATGGAGTTATTTAAAATTGAGGTCAGATTCGTGTTATACCCCTTTTTTCTTTCAGATCATGTCCTCCTTTTTCATTTATGTGATGGTGATGACTGAACCAGTCCGATGAGCCTCGCCTAGGAAGGTGACCGGAGGTCCAGTGTCGGTGGTGTGCTGGACAAGTTTTGAGCCACATGATCATTCCAAAACGTTTTAATCTCACGCGTCCATTATGAATACCAGGCGTGTGGATGAGTTGACTAGCGTGCATCATGGAACGCGCATTCTAGGCCACTTGATATGTCACCTCAATTAATGAGGGAGATCAAGTGGCTCACATTTTTTCATATTTTCATATTTTTGTTTTAATCCTTTTATTTTCATTAATTCATATTAATTTTAATATTGATCCAAAAAATATGAGAGTTTCACCAAAAATTTTCAAATAATTTCCTCTTTCATATTCTAAATTTAAATTATTTTTTGGATCATTATTAATATTTTTCATGATTTAATTGATTTTGTGAATATTTTTAATTGTTTAAAAATACTTTTAAATCTTTAAAAATTCTGAAATTTTTTCTCCAAGGTCTTTTGATCTTGTTTGACCTATGATAAATCTCATGGCCATTTCTTTGGTGTTTTCATGAGGTTTTAGGAATTTGACAAATCATATTTAATTTAAATGCCTTATTTTAGTATTTTTAATTTGAATAAATGCCCAATAATTTTGTTGACCAATTGTAATGACTTGTTTGAGTTTGACTCTTGTTGTTGGGCCTTGGTCAAGGTTGATTTGAGTTTGTCAAGTTAATATCATTGGATTTAGGGGATTGATGGAATGTACATTCCATCTCCCAAAATGAATGGATGATATTAATTTGGTAAAAGTCCTCCTTTGACCAATTTGAGTTTTGATCCGTTCACCTCCCTCTTCCTCTCATTCCCTTTCTTTATGCATCCATTTCATTTGGTCTATGATATCTCAAAATCCTAAAGCTAGTTGATTGAAAAATTAACATGAGTATGGATGAGATTAGGACACCTCTTTTGCATATTCTTTTTGTGTGTGGTATGTTTCATGAGCATAGTCCATTATATTATGTCTCTAACATGCATTAACACCAAAGCTCTATTGCCCGGCCTCAAATAGTTGTGACTTCTACATAAATCCAATTACGATTGCTAAACATAACGCTAAATTTGTGACATAAAAGGCATAGCATTCTAGTTAGTGAGATTGCAAGTCTCCCCTCTTTCATTGTATTGTATGGAAACTTCGCCATTTTCCCTTCCTTTGGAAGATGTCTTGGCTCAAGGATCCATGCTTGTGATAAGTGGGTTGAGTGTTCTCCAAAGAATGTCTTAAAATGAAAAGCAAAAGCAAAAAAATACTAACTTCTAATTCATTAACAACTAACTTTTAACTTCAAGCCATTTACTTTAATGTCATTTAATTTTAGCCTTTTATTCATTTGCCATTATTCATATCATTCTAATTGTTTATGTTAATGCAATTTTAACTTTGTCCATTTGGACCATATTGTGTGATTAATCTTGTTTGTGTATATTTTGCTTGCTTGTGTGGTCTTTGACCATTAGTGTACATAATAACAACAAAAACCCTAAAAACTTTTGTGTGGACTGTTGGCTTGATCTTGGACAAATGAACTTAGAACTTAGGCTACATTCCTATGTTAAAGGACTTGGCCAATGCCAACTTTCTGTGAAACCAAGTGCTTGCAATTTGAAACTCCATCTGATACATCATTCAAGATCCCTCTGAGTTCATCTGCAACGTGATCATTGTGAAGCTGTTATTTTGAACATGTGACTTTTGGAATTCATCTATGACATGGGCTAATTTGAAGAAGATCATGGAGTGGCTAAATCTTGGATGTGGCTATCTTTATTTGATGCCTTTGCTCTTCAAGATAATATAATTGTGCATTTGTGTGTTGCTTGATTCTAAATGTCCAAGGGAATTCTAGGTTTCTATTGACAATCTTGTCTATTGGATTGCTACCCATTTGGTCATATCTTTTCAACTCTTAACTCTTAATTTTGTGCATAGGATTAGTCTCTCCATCTTATCCCCATTTCTTTAATTTTAAAATCTCTCCCTCCCTTTTCAAAATCTTCTTTGATTGAACTTATTTTGTTCTAAACTTTGACCACTTTGCAAAAAGATAGAAACTTTGGCCTTATGCAATTGCATTTTCAAACTTCTTTTCTTAAATCAAACTCGTAAATAAACTTACCTATACTTGACTTAAACTTTCAGAAAATCCAAAAAGAACTAACTCATTCAAACCATTTTTTAGGCCTTTGTGCCTTTCAAAATTAATTTTTGTTAAAAACAATGCATCCACTTTGAAATTTGTATCATGAACTACAAGGTTTTGATCCCTCATTTTTATGTTGGTACGTAGGCACAAGTCCGAAGGTCTTGTCAAACATAAAAATATAATTAATGAATTCTTTTCTCATCCCCCCATTCTATTTGTTTGTAAACATCATTTTTGTAACAAATATATATGCACACAAAAAGGGCTCCCTAGGAGTACCTAGGACACTTTGGATGCTAACACCTTCCTCTTGTGTAACCAACCCTCTTACCTGTAATCTCTGACATTTTATTCGTTTTGATTTGAAAACTTCTTACTTTTGTGTTTTGTTCGTAGTTTTTCCCTTTTTCCCTTGGAAACAATAAAAGTGCAGTGACGACTCTTGTTATTTGATGTCTAGCTTATCCATAGCTTGATGATCATGAATTTACCGCTACAACAATTAGAGAACAAATGAACCAAAGACCCAATGGGGGAAGACTTATCAGAGCAAGACTCCGTCGGGGAAAAGATCAATCAAAGGGGATGCTCAACTCCACTAGGGGGAGAAATTACCTAACTATCAGCGAAGTGATAACTTAACAAGGTAATAGGCCCAAAAGGAAAGATTACCAATTACCAGCCAAGTGATAGCTTAACAAGGTAACCAACCAAAGGTAAAAAGAAATATTAACTAACTGTCAACCCAATGATAGCTTAACAAACACAATAAGCTGAAAAAGGAAAGATTACCAACTACCAGCCAAGTGATAGCTTAACAAGGTAACCAACCAGAGGTAAGAGAAATATTACATAACTATCAGCTAAGTGATAGCTTAACAAATTTAATAAGCTCAAAAGGAAAGATTACCAACTTCCAGCCAAGTGATAACTTAACAAGGTAACTAACCAGAGGTAAGAGAAATATTACATAACTATCAGCTAATGATAACTTAACAAAGGTAATAAGCTCAAAAGGAAAGATTACCAACTACTAGCCAAGTGATAGCTTAACAAGGTAACCAACCAGAGGTAAGAGAAATATTACCAAACTATCAGCCAAGTGATAGATTAACAAAAGTAATAAGCTCAAAAGGAAAGATTACCAACTACCATACAAGTGATATCTTAACATGGTAACCAACTAGAGGTAAGAGAAATATTACTAAACTATTAACCAAGTGATAGCTTAACAAAGATAATAATCTCAAAAGGAAAGATTACCAACTACCAGCCAAGTGATAGCTTAACAAGGTAACCAACCAAAGGTAAAAAAAATATTACCTAACTATCATCCAAGTGATAGCTTAACATTGGTAATAAGCCCAAGGGACCAAAGTTCAACCCAGGGATAAACTAGAGAGAAAGACTTAATCCAATGAGGAGATAAACTCAACTAGGATTAATTTCATTCAGATAATGAACTAGAAAGGAAAACTGAAACAAAACCTTCCACTAGAATCAAAATCCGTGGGGAATTATAAAGGATAAGTGCATTCTACTAAAGGCCGTCACTCTATTGGAAAGAGGACGCACACACTCCGGGAGGAGAAAAAGACCAGAGAGAGGGGAAGCACCTGTAGCGGGGTATTCGTTACCATTAGAGATATTGACTAAATCCAAGTTAAATCATACAAGTCGAGTCGCCACCGCACTTCTATTTATCCAAAGGAATGGTTAGAAAGCGAACAAAAACCTAATAGTTTTTAACAAAAACTAGTAAAAGAAACAGAGATCTGGGAAAGGGGGTTGGTTATGCAATGGGAAGGTGTTAGGCACCCAAAACATCCTAGGTACTCCTAGGGAGCCCTTTTCACACTTGGTAAGGTTGTTGTTTTGTGAAAATTTTGTTTGTGCAAACATGATTGAAGAGATGAGAAGAGAATGTACAAGTTATTTACATTTTGTGTTTGGATGGATGAACCCATTGGCTACGTACCATCTTGTAAAAAGATTAGGATCAAAACCTCGTAGTTCGGGGTAAAAATCTCAAGATGAGTTGGTGAATTGGTTGGTCCAAAAGCCTTAAGGTCTTTTGTTATCAAAGGGAGAAAACTCAACCAAACCACAAATCCACCATGTGAGGATAGCTTCAACATGCTAGTGAGGGGTTAACCCTATAATAAGCATGGAAGACTCATTGTCCATCACTAAGGATATAGGTGAGTATTACATCTACCACCAAGATAACTCAAACCTAATAGCTAAAGGTTATGAAAAATTTTGATTAAGGAAGTGGCCATTGGAACCACAAAAACATATTTGAATGGGTTATATTTACCAATTAGAAGTATATACAAAATGGTCAAAGTTGACTTAAGGGTTCAATTTAATATAAGTGTTATGAAAAGAAAGTTAGAAAATCAAAAGCATAAGGCTTAGGTTTCTAATGTTTTAAAATAATAATTAAATGTTTGCACAAAAAGGTTTTGGCTTGGGTTAGAGTGGAAGGAAGAAGAAGAATGGCTAAGTCCTAAGCAAAACAAAGGGGGTAAAACAAAAGAAATGAACCACACAAGGAGTTCCTCTCTTGAGATCATATTGATGATCCAAGTAGCTCCCATCCTTTGGAATAACCAACCACAAAGTATAAGCAATCAAACAAGTCTTATAGAAGAGATCCTTAATGTATCTTGTATCTTCCACTTAGATGAACATGGCAATGGTCCTCCAATTAAGCTCAAATGGGAACTCCTAGCACAAAAGCACACACATCAAAAGTTCCATAAAGTAAAACAAGAATGGACAAGAGTGAGTTTAGAGATTTGGTTCTTCTTATCCATCTTCACCATTAAGATCCTTTTACTCCAATTTTGCATAAGGAAGGTCCTAGAAACTAAGTCCAATTCTCCATTTCTTTGCATAGGGAAAGTCCTAGAAACTAAGTCCATTTCTTTGCATTATGTTCACCACAATCAAAACAAAACACAAGCAAAAATAATATATACACCATTATATGCTCAAGTGAGCAAAAGGAAAATGGAATTAGCAGAAACATGTGCTCAAGTGAGCAAAGGGAAAAACAAATGGATAATATGTGCAAGAATAGTAAATTGCATTAAAGTAAATTGCATAAATTAAATGTTAATTCTCAATAGTTAGTGTTAGTAGTTAGTGTGCCATAAGGCAAATTTAGCGCTATGTTAAGCAATCGTAATTGGACTTATGTAGAAGTTACAACTATCTGAGGCCGGTCAATAATAATGTAGGCAACAAACACAAGTTAGGAGTCTTGATTAGTGAACCAAGTCCCAACAACTTGCCATGCCAAAGAAGAGAAGAGAATTGATCTTGTATTGGTTTAAGCCTTTTGCATGACTTAAAAGACAACCTATCCTTAATGCAAAGCCATTCACTTGATCAATTGATCAAGATGAATTAGATTTGAATTAAGGAAGGTTAAATCCCTCTAATCAATGCTAACTTATCAACCTTCAACTCATTGATCAAAAAGAAAAAAGAAAAAGAAGAAGAAGGAGATGAATAAGAGAAATGGAAATGACAAAATGGTAAAAGAAATATAAATGCATAAAATGGAACATCATGTACCAATCCTCATATGTTGACCAATAACATTGAAGGTCAAGGTCAAACAATAAAAAACAGAAGTGAGATGAAGATTGGAAGTCAAGAAAAGAATAAAATATTTTTGGCATTTTTAATATTAAAAATAAACTTGAATTAAAATAAATGGAAAGGTCAAACTTCAAAATCACTTCAAATCAACCTTGAAAGGTCCAAGTGATTTATCCTAAGTTCAACAAGGTGAAACAAAGTTTGACAAAAAATTTCAGCATTTTTAAAAGTCAGAAACTATTTTTAATCAATTAAAAATGAATAAAAATAACCTAATTGAACTAAAATCTCAAATAAATCTCAAATCAATTCAAAAATTGATGAGAATATTTTTCATAGATCTATCATCATTCAAATAGGTTAGGAAAATATTTTTGCATTTTTTGAATATCAAAACTATTTAAAATGAATTAAAAGCAACCAGAAAAGAGAAAATTCACAAAAAATATCAAATGATAAAATAAAAATATTAAAAAATCATAAATAGAAACTAGAAATTATTTGGGAAATAATGCAATTGGTCCCATATTTTTTGGATTACAAATGAGAGAGATATGATTTTTTGAAATAAAAGGAATTTAAGAAAATAAAAACAGAAATTCAGAAAAATGGAAAAAACCACAAGCTTCTGATCAAGCCTCATTACTTGACGTGGCTGATCAGACGGATGTGAGATGCGCGCGCATGAAAGGCATGAGTCAACAGCGAAGCATCCAGCATTATTGAAAGTCATAAGATCCAAGGGACACAATTCAATCTGGAAACAAGATCAAACGGTCCAGATTTAAACTGGACATGACGAAGCCACCGGAGCCAGCGTCTTCTCCGGTGAGCTTCCAGATTCCGGCCAAAATGCAGAACTTCAAAAGGCAACCAAAACGTGCGATCTATACATCAATAGAAAGCTAAGATGATGTACATCATCTTTATACCATCCATTTTCCTTCTAGATCTCTATGATTTGAGAAATCAGAAGTTGAAAAATCTGGTGTTCATCATGAACTCAATGATTTTCAAAAATTAAAAGCACAAACATGATGCCTCCATTGAGAGGACCTCAGCCAACACAAAATCACAGCCAATAGGTCTAAGGATTAGGAGAATCGAAGAAAATACCAGTTGGAGTTCAAGTTTGAGTTCTGGTGATTTGAGCTTGAAACCTTGCTTGCTTTATCAAAACAGAAGTTCAATGAAGTGTATAATAAAGGTCTAGAAGCATTAGATCTATGAATACAACTAGATGAAGTTGAATTCAAGATCTGAAATTTTTTGAGAAAAATGCAATTGCTTCTTCAGTGATGGTTGGGGAATGAATTCTGCAGCATTTCAGGTTGAATTGGGTGTCCAAAATGGAGGGAATGAAGTCTCTATTTATAGAGGAATTGGCAAGGAAAGTTTGAGAGGATTTGTGTGCATGAATTTGGATACCACTTGCATGGGCTTGCATGATCATGCACAAGGCCCAAAAGCAATGCCAAATGCAAGCTGAGTTCAAATGCCAAGGGTATGGACGTGTAATTTGCTCTGAATTGGCTTGTGCAACAAGATTTCAACATGAATTCCACAATTGAACCTAATCGTTCACCTCTTCGAAAATACCATTTAGAAAATCCAAGCATAGGCATATGGGTAATGGTTGGAAAGGTCTTTGTATGAGGAATAGATGTTATGTTGGTCAAAAGTCCATTTGGAATGTGGAAATTTATGAAATTTGAGTTTAAAGTGTGATGTGCAAAATATGTCAAGGCAAGGTTTCTAAAATTGGCCAACTTTCAAGCCCTTCTGTTTTGATGATGCAAGCTTCAAATGAAAAAACCTCCAACATCAAAGTTGTATATATTTTCAAGACAATAAAAATGGACTTAATTTTTGCATCATTTGTATTTTTGATGAAGAAGTTATGGGCACTTGAAGTTGGACTTTTTTGACTTTTAATGCCTTTGACACAAAAGGACCTATAATGTCTTGCATTATCACATGTATTTCCTTTGAGATTTTGAAATTTTGTTCAACATAACATTATAAGTAGACATCTTAAGCTTTCCAATGCATTTGATCCCACCCAAAAATCATAAAAAATGAACGAGTTATGTCCTTGGGAAGTTGACCTAAAATTAGGGTTTCAGTCAAAATGACCTATAATGTATTGGAATGGAAGATGGTTTTCCAAGATTCAAATAAACTTTTGATGAACATGAAAGTTGTTCATATTGTCCTTAATAATAGTTTTGATTTTGGAACCATCTCCATTTGACCAACATATAAAAAGTTAGGTCTCAGTGCATTTCAATATAGTAAGATGAATTGACTGATCAACTTCTCAAATCCATGACTCATACCTTGATGAATTGATGATTGAGGATACTCAAATAAGTTCAAATATGCATTAAATGAAGAGTTAAAGAACTTCCCTTGATTGTATTTGACCATGGGCTGAGGTTGCTTCATGAGCAAGGCATTGTGGTGCACAGATGGATTATGGTTTCTTTGAAGAACAAGGCCTCAAACCCTTTGACTTGCTTTGATCAAAATGATGAATTGAGATGCTAGGGAGGCATATTTGATGGATGAGAGCTTTGGGAACCATTACCATGCTTGCTTTCATCTCTTCTTGACCATGTCTTTGTACCAAGGATCTCCTAGAGGCTTTTGACCTTGTGATTGCTCAAGCTACAAACAAAAGATGTTAGTGACATATTTTTGTGCTTTTGGTTAGTAAATAAAAATGTGAAAAGCAATGATGATACAATTCAAGCATGCCTGGTGATCTCAAACCACTCACAAGGAGTCCCACCTAAAGGTAGAGGGGACTAAGATGCTCAATGATCCTTGAGGCAATGCAAATGCAATGTTATGATGCCATGAGGGATCTTAGGGACAGAATTGGGGTCATACAGATGCCCCTATTTAAGGTCATTCTAGCCGGAGAAGTGAAGGTTAAAATCTTCGTCTCGACGAACTAGAATGGGCTTAAATAATAACAAAGAGACGAATTTTGGTCCCTAAGAGACCTCATGATGCAAATGTATGTATGCAAAATAGTAACACTCTGTGGGGATATGTGTCCACAAAGGAGTAAAGAAAATCAGGAGACACCAACAATCCACATTCAATGGGACAAAATCTTGGGGACTCTTATGGGGATAAGAAAGAAATGCGTGAGCAGGGCACGACTCAAATTTGGGGAGCAGAATTCAAAGGGAATAAATCAATGGAAAGACTCGAACTGACTCGAATACGCCCATATTGGGGAATATGCCAATACAGCAAAACGATCCACAACGGAGTTCACCGGGGATGCCTGAAAAGACTCTCCTGGGGAAGCAGCGAGTTGAGGTGTTACCGGTTACTGGGCAACAAGCTCAATGAGACATGTGATCTGAACACCGACATAAGGGTTAGAGATTCAACATGCTCGGGAAGAAATGAATATCTAATATCGGTATGAGGGTGAGAGGTATCAAAATTTTGAAACATCTGAGGAAGACCTAAAAAGGTATATTTCAACTCAGGGAAATCTGACTCCACAGGGGACAAAAGTCATAATAGGGAGCAAAAAGGGAGGAACACCAAGGATGCCGGTTACTGGGCATATAATAGGTGACCAATCGAGGCGTGAATTGGGGAATATTTCCAAGACACTCATCATCCAACGGAGGGCTAAAAGCAAACTCGATTATATGAGGGATATTCGACTCCACAAAGGGGAAACGAATCTTACTCAACTAGGGAAGAACAAAAGGCTTCGACCGAACAGTGCATGCGATATACTATCTATTACCGTCAGAACGTAGATAATATACTCGCATGGAAGATTATCCATAACCGGTTACTGGGTTAATAAAGGATAAATCGACCAAAAAGAAAAGGTATCGGGATACCGAAACTAGGTATATAATGATGACCAATTCAGGAGAGAAACAATCATTACCAACAACAACAGGGTAGATGAAAGATGACTCGCTGGGGATAAATTGCGTAAACAGTGCAATTATCCAGGCAAAAGAGGGAATGTCAACATCGAATATTGGATGAAGATAACCACCAAGGAGGGGATTACACCTACTGGCTACTGGGTAGGAAACCGCGGAAAAGTAACCGTCATCCATTATGATGGACCAAAGGTTAACTCTGCAAAGGGGAGAAGATAGGGTTTACAACTACCGGTATCAGGGTAGAAAACCACAGACTCCGCCGAGGATAAGTTGAATGATTACTAATTACTGAGCAATTATTCATTTATACCGCGGGGAAACAAAAGAAACGGCTTCAAGGGGCCAAATTAGGAACAAACCAAAAAGGCAAACTGAATCAAGACTCGTCCTAATGAGGATATAACTCAATAGGGAAGCCCATCCCAATATATGTGTTGGGGGGAAACAGAAACAACCATCATCCACGAGGACATAGCTCGGTGGGGAATATGGAAGAAAGGATAGACGCTTTCTGCCTATGGAGCTGACTCTATATGGAGAGATCAGACACACACATCTGCTTGGGGAGATCTATATCACCAATTAGCAGGAGACAACAAACAAACGATATATGGCAAAGAATGCAACGTGAATATTTGAATGTTATGATTATGCATGTATATGCGTGGTTTATGTATGATGGATGCTGACAAACAGCCATATTTAACACACACAGGATCCAGGAATCAACCACCCGATACTACCCCTCGAGAGGGAAAGCCAGAATCACTAGGGAGTATCCAATCTGCCGGGGATCTGAGATACCAGGAAACAACAAAATCTCTGCAGGGGAGGAATTAATAAGTCTCGGCTGGGGATAAGAGTTACAATGAGACCACTTCCACCATATGAGCAACTCTACTGGGGAGTCTATCCGATGGATAAAGGGATTATGGGGACCAACCACCAAAAATCGAATCTTCGAGAGAGGACATATCTGCTAAGGAGGAAAGAATCGACTGCTCTGCTGAAGGGACAACTGGTGAACCTCTCAAAATCATACCACTCAGGGTTCCGGAGGTAGAAAATATAGTCATGCTAGGAATATGAACAAATGTCTTACCCTGTTGGAGATCATGCCACCCTTGGGAGAGCAATGTGGATCTCTTAAGTGTCCTTTCGTCTTTGTGAATGTTCACTTTGTTTTAAAACAATTTATGAAGAAAATTTATTTGTTTAAAACAATGATATTTTCTCAACTAAATTATGCAAAACATTTGTCGAATAGAAACAAATAAGAGTGCAAATAATTGGATAACGGCTCAAATTTATTTGATGGAATGGTAGTCTGCAAATGGCAAGACTCCATAGATCTTTACAAGTTTGAAGTTGGTGATATATATTGGAAAAGGGCTACATTGAACATAATGACCATTTCTCCACCAATTCTAAATTCAATGTATTCGAAGCTTCGGTTGATGACGAATGAACGAGAATCTCTGACGGATAATAATTGTAGAACAAAGTCTTGTTAGGATGCAGTTACTTGCCAAAATCCCTAATTTTTTCCTAGATTGCCCCAGGATGAGGTACTCAACCTAGCGGGATATAAATATTCATCATTTTTTCATGTCTCTAACTTTTTCCTGGACCGCCCTTTCGGGTTTTCAATCCACCGAGACGCTCATTTTTGCCTAAGCTGCCCTTTCGGGTTTTCAACTTAGCGAGCTATTCTGTTTTTTTTATTTTAGGCGAAGTATTTCTTGACTACATCTGAATTTACAGGACGAGTGAAATCCTCCCCATCCATAGTTGTAAGTATCAAGGCACCACCTAAAAAGGCTCTCTTAACAACATATGGACCTTCATAGTTTGGAGTCCACTTGCCCCTGGAATCGGGCGCGAAAGACAAGACTTTCTTGAGCACAAGGTCACCTTCTCGGAACACACGAGGCTTGACCTTCTTATCAAAAGCTTTCTTCATTCTCTGCTGATATAGCTGACCATGGCACATGGCAGTCAATCTCTTCTCTTCAATTAAATTCAACAGGTCATAACGACTCTGAACCCATTCAGCATCAGTCAACCTGGCTTCCATCAAGACTCTCATTGACGGGATCTCCACCTCTACTGGGAGTGCGACTTCCATGCCATAAACAAGAGAGAAAGGGGTTGCCCCTGTCGAAGTGCGGACAGACGTACGATATCCATGTAAAGCAAATGGCAGCATCTCATGCCAATCTTTGTACGTAACAACCATCTTCTGGATAATCTTCCTGATGTTCTTGTTAGCAGCTTCAACAGCCCCATTCATCTTTGGTCTGTAAGGAGAAGAATTGTGATGCGCTATCTTGAACTCACTCCACAGTTCTTTCATCATCTTGTTGTTCAAGTTAGATCCATTATCAGTAATGATCTTATCTGGCACTCCATAGGGGCATATGAGTTGATTCTTGATAAACTTCACAACTACCTGCCTGGTCACATTTGCATACGATGCCGCTTCAACCCACTTGGTGAAGTAATCAATTGCTACGAGAATAAATCTGTGTCCATTGGACGCTTTTGGCTCTATCATGCCAATCATGTCAATTCCCCACATGGAGAAGGGCCATGGTGATGAAATCACATTCAGCAGTGTCGGGGGAATATGAATCTTATCCGTATAAATCTGACACTTGTGGCATTTCTTCACGTACTTGCAACAGTCAGACTTCATTGTCAGCCAATAGTAGCCTGCTCTCAACATCTTTCTAGCCATGGCATGTCCATTGGAATAAGTACCAAATGAACCTTCATGAACTTCAGTCATTAACAGGTCTGCTTCGTGTCTATCCACGTATCTGAGCAAAACCATGTCAAAATTCCTCTTGTAAAGCACATCTCCATTGAGGTAGAAACTGCCAGATAATCTCCTCAAAGTCTTCTTATCTTTAACAGATGCCCCAGGAGGTTAAACCTGACTTTGGAGAAAGCACTTGATATCATAATACCATGGCTTATCATCTTTCACTTCTTCAATTGCAAATACGTGAGCTGGTCTATCTAAGCGCATCACAGTGATATTGGGAACTTCATTCCACAACTTTACCACAATCATGGAAGCAAGTGTAGCAAGAGCATCTGCCATCCGATTTTCATCTCGAGGAATATGGTGGAAGTCAACCTCAGTAAAGAACGTTGAAATCCTCCTCGCATAATCCCTATATGGAATGAGGCCAGGCTGATTCGTTTCCCATTCACCCTTGATCTGATTAACAACGAGGGCCGAATCACCATAAACATCAAGATGCTTGATCCTAAGGTCAATGCATTCCTCCAATCCCATAATATAGGCCTCATACTCAGCCATATTATTTGTGCATTTGAAAGTTAGCGTTGCTGTAAAAGGAATGTGTGTGCCCTGAGGAGTAATGATTACTACCCCAATACCATTTCCATACTGATTTACAGCGCCATCAAACACTATACTCCATCGGGAACCAGGCTCTGGCCCTTCATCGAGTGTAGGTTCATCACAATCTTTCATTTTCAAATACAAAATTTCCTCATCCGGGAAGTCATACTGAACTGACTGATAATCCTCGATCGGCTGGTGTGCCAAGTGGTCAGCCAAGATACTACCTTTGATAGCTTTTTGAGCTCGATACTCAATATCATACTCAGATAACAACATCTGCCAACGGGCAATCCTCCCAGTTAAAGAAGGCTTCTCAAATATATACTTGATTGGATCCATTCTGGATATTAACCAAGTCGTATGATTTAACATATACTGGCATAAGCGCTTAGCTGCCCAAGCCAGAGCACAACATGTCTTCTCAAGCATTGAGTATCGAGACTCACAATCAGTGAACTTCTTACTCAAGTAGTATATAGCATACTCTTTCTTCCCTGATTCATCCTGTTGACCAAGGACACAACCCGTTGAATCTTCAAGAATAGTCAGATACATGTTCAATGGTCTTCCTTCTACAGGCGGCGATAGGATCGGAGGCTCAGACAGATACTCTTTAATACTGTCGAAAGCTTTCTGGCAATCCTCGGTCCACTCATGGGACTGATCTTTCCTGAGGAGCTTGAATATCGGCGCACATCTGGCAGTCATGTGGGATATGAATCTAGAAATATAATTCAAGCGGCCAAGAAAACCTCAGACTTGCTTCTCAGTTTTGGGCGCAAGCATCTCTTGTATTGCTTTGACCTTTGCAGGATCAACTTCAATACCTCTTTCACTGACAACGAAGCCCAATAACTTGCCAAAACGGATTCCAAATGTACACTTGTTGGGATTCAGACGAAGCTTATACTTTCTCAAACGCTGAAAAAGCTTCAACAAGTGCTCTACGTGTTCAACTTTCGTTCTTGACTTAGCAATCATATCATCAACGTATACCTCAATCTCCTTGTGCATCATATCATGAAACAAGGTAGTCATAGCTCGTTGATACGTGGCTCCGGCGTTCTTCAAACCGAAGGGCATCACTCGATAACAGAATGTTCCCCAAGGTGTGATAATGTTGTCTTCTCCATATCCTTGGGTGCCATCTTAATCTGATTATATCCGGAAAATCCATCCATAAATGAGAAGACTTTGAATTTAGCTGTATTGTCTACCAACATATCAATATGTGGTAGAGGGAAATCATCTTTCGGACTAGCTTTATTCAAATCCCTATAATCCACACACATCCGGACTTTTCCATCTTTCTTAGGCACCGACACAATATTGGCCACCCATTGAGGATATGTAGAAGTCACCAGAAACCCCGCATCAATTTGCTTCTGAACTTCCTCTTTGATCTTTACTGCCATATCAGGATGAGTTCTTCTGAGCTTCTGCTTTACAGGAACGCACTCAGGCTTTAGAGGCAGGAAATGTTGCACAATGTCAGTATCTAGACCAGGCATGTCTTCATATGACCAGGCGAAGACATCGACGTATTCTCGTAGCAATTCAATCAACCCCTTCTTAACAGATTCTTCCAGGAGTGTCCCAATCTTTACCTTTCGCACACAATCTTCAGACCCCAAGTTGACTGTTTCCAAATTCTCAAGATGTGGCTGAATGATCTTCTCTTCATGCTCAAGTAAACAGGTGATATCATCAGGAATCTCTTCAACATCATCTTTCTCTGCCTCAAATACAGGGAATTCAAAATTGGGAGATGGCGTTGGGTCATTATGTTCAATTGGTCTAGAATCCAACCTGCATTAATGATTTTTGATATGAAAAGCTTTAGAATTCAAACAAGGCAAATCATTATGCAGATGAAAAGATTGATTTTATTTTATTTTTAGGGTTTTATGTGATCACCAATTTCATGCAAAAAATGAAAAGGGAAAATAATTGGAAAAACAAACATTTAACATGGATTTATTGAATGAAAATATCATTGTATTTATGTTGCCAACAATGTCATCACTCTTCCTTTTGGCATGGGAGAAGGGTTTTTAAATAAAGTGATCATTACGTTGACTTGTGGATAACTGTAGGAATATCCAGAACGACCCAATTGTTGCAGATCCCTCCAGGGATAATGAAATTGTCAGAGTCCTATGCATCCTATTCCAAGACAGCAGCAGCTTCTTCATCCTGACCAGTGTGGATGAAACCTCCACTCTTGAATAACCCTTGTGCGTTGAAGACCCCAGAAGAAAAGCCAATGCCAGCCCGAGACTTATTGTCGTCTAACTCAATCATTTTTCCCAAACCAGCAGTTGCACCACATTTAATGGCCAACTTCGCATCTCTATAGGAGGTAAATGAAGGAGTTCTCTTCTCAATGGGCTCAACTATAGATAAAGCTTGGAAAGAAGTTCCAACTTCATCCTCAGCATCTATGTATGAGAAGGAAAACAAGTGGCTAACCAGGAGAGCCTTTTCTCCCCCTACCACTACCAGTTTTTTATTCTTCACAAACTTCAGTTTCTGGTGTAGGGTGGATGTCACGGCGCCAGCCTCGTGAATCCATGGTCTGCCTAAGAGACAGTTGTACGATGGTTGGATGTCCATGACTTGGAAGGTGATCTGGAAATCGCTTGGTCCAATTTTGATTGGGAGATCAACTTCCCCAATCACAGTTTTACGCAACCCATCGAAAGCTTTCACAATAACTCCACTTTGCCTCATGGGAGGGCCTTGATACGACAGTCTTGAGAGAGTGGACTTTGGCAATACGTTCAACGATGACCCAGTGTCCACCAGCACATTGGACATGGCGTCGTCTTTGCAATTCATAGATATGTGTAATGTCAAGTTGTGGTCTCTTCCCTCCTCAGGGAGATCAGAGTCACAAAAACTCAAATTGTTACAAGCGGTAATGTTTGCAACAATGTATCGAATTGTTCTATTGTGACATCATGATCTACATATGCCACATCCAAAACCTTCTATAGAGCCTCTCTATGTGGTTCTGAATTCAGAAGTAATGATAATACAGATATTTTGGATGGCGTTTGTAGAAGCTGGTCTACAACGTTGTACTCGCTCTTCTTGATGAGCCTTAGCATCTCATCACAGTCTTCTTTTCCATTGCCACTAGGGCCAACAGAAGTAGGAGTTTTCAGTACATAGGAGGGTTTAACAGCATGTGCCGGATTCGGAGAATTCACCGTATTCCCAATCGGGCGTTCAACAAAATCAGCATTAGTTTGAGGCTTTGGTGGTGCTGAAAACACACAACCGCTGCGGGTCAAACCACTTACATCAGCGATGTTCACAACAGAGGAGGATGGTAAAGTCACCTCTTTCCCATCTTCCACAGCAACAGTGTTGTAACAAAAGGGAATCTCCTTTTCAGAAGAATACGGTACTGGACCGGCAGGCTTAATGATAAGAACAGGAGAAACCTTCTGCTTACTACCATCATACTTAATGGTAACGGGTTCGGGCATCCGGAATACTGGGGAAATCACGTTGACCTCAGGTTCATCTTCATCAACATTCCTATACTGAAGGATTTCAATGACCCCTTCGTCCAGCATTTCCTGAAGATCCTTGCGCACTTGGCGACAACCCAATCTGTTAACAGGGCATATTCGACATCTATCATGATCGTGCCCATAGTGACTGTACTCACATAGCAAACGATGCAACTCGACCAAAGATTGTCGGATATGACTGACATATTTGACCTTGTATTTGCCAAGGCAACCCTGGACTGTAACACCCTTCTAAATACCCCAAATTATTATAATTAAAATACACATATATTCATCAGAGTAATTATGCCCCGAAGGGTGTCACACAATCATTTCACTACATTCATCAAATGTCCTGTCATGCTCATTTATTTAAATCAAAATAAGGTCTTTTGCATAATTCGCAGCGGAATCAAATTCAACATCAATGTAAAACATGTAACACTATACATGTAAATCATCCAACAACCAATATCAAATTAATTAAAACATTCCCTCCCGATGTTACATCTATCAGAGCATGACCCATAAGAAACTACTCTAGACTCCAAGCATAAGCTTCTACTCAACTCATTTCTCGTTACCTGAAAAATAGGCGTAAGGGTGAGTTCCTCAATCAATATAATAAGCATTCTAGAACAACATGTAATGCCAAGTAATTAACACATTAATTCACCCTAATTAGACTACGCATTCAGCAACAGTAATATCCATTCAAACATCATACTCAACAGTACAAATCTCCATCATATTCAATCATTAACAACACAACACCCAACACACATATGATACTGGAATACATCCATTCATATCATATGCCATACATTCATTATGCAATGAGACTCTATGCATGCGGTACCGACTATTTGTGAACATATAGTTCAACCTCACCGTCCAAATCCAGGCACGGCTACCAAGCTCACTAGTCCCACTCATTTGAGACATAGTGACTCACTCACTAATTCCTCACCATGGGAATTAGCTACCACCCCAAATGGGCCATGAAATGCACGCTAATCACCTAGCATGCAAACATCAACAACAACAATCAAATGATATACTCACTAATTCCTCACCATGGGAATTAGCTACCACCCCAAATGGGCCACAACATGCATGCTAATCACCTAGCAATGCAACATCAACAATAATCAAGAATAGACACATGCTCACACTCTAAGCCATAATACAGTCTATTCACAAACGTATACATTCACATCATCATGTATACCATCACACATTATCAACATAATTAATCACAAAAGCACATCATATCATGCCACATAATCAACCACAGTATTAGCCCGCTCTACTAATACCTATACCACTCAAAACAACGGAAATGATCCCTACAACATCATATCTCAGCTAAGTACATCACTCAGCCTAAA
Organism: Lathyrus oleraceus; assembly: GCF_024323335.1. Classification (NCBI taxonomy): domain Eukaryota; kingdom Viridiplantae; phylum Streptophyta; class Magnoliopsida; order Fabales; family Fabaceae; genus Lathyrus; species Lathyrus oleraceus. The sequence continues at coordinate 298,277,743 of NC_066580.1, read as the reverse complement.
CAACCAAAAACTGCACAACAACAGTTCAGGAAAATCCCAACTCTGCCCATACGCGTACTGCCCATGCCATACGCGTATTGCCCAAACCTGGCCAACTCCATACGCGTAATGCCTACTCTCTTACGCGTATTGCGCATTTCCTCGCCCAACTCATACGCGTACCACCTATCCCATACGCGTACGCTACGCGTAACAACTTCCCATTACGCGTACCAACAGAGACCAATTTACGTTCAAAATATCATCTTTTTCTCCCATACGCGTAAGGCCTCCTCCATACGCGTATCAGCCAGCTCATACGCGTATTGCCTAGTGCCATACGCGTATGACCAGAAACCAGAACTCTCAGATCTGCTATGGCTTTCTCTGTTACGAAACCTATCCGATCCAACCTCCCACAGTCCAAATTACACAAAATAATCGTCCATATCATCTACACGAATCATATCCTATTCATCTTCACCAATCCTAACATTATCTCTTCTAATCCCTACGAATTCTTTTCAATTATCATCCAATTTCATTCATCCAATATTTCACAATTTCATCATGCATCAATCAAATCAGAGATACAACCAATGGTTATCACTACCCAGTACATATTATCATATAATACCCTTTAACCGATGATAAACCCCCCTTACCTGAGTTAATCCGGCAGCTTCCGAGCTCCAAGCTTCTCCTTCCTTCAACCTTCGTTCTCTGGCTTTTTGCCCTTTCTGCCTCTTTTCCCTTTCCACGTGAAAACCTTTTTCCAAAATTGGGACTTTTTATTATTCCAGCTTATATACTCCAATAATATTATTCCACTAAATAATTATCCCAATAATTATTATTCCAAAATAATAATAATAATTCAAATATTCTAATTAAATTAATAAACATATTATTAATTTAATTTAAATAAATACATATTATTATCGGGGTGTTACAACTCTCCCCCACTAAAAGAGTTTTCGTCCTCGAAAACATACCTCAATCGAACAACTCCGGATAAGCCTCCTTCATCTGGCTCTCCAGTTCCCAAGTCACATTGCCACCTGCTGGTCCTCCCCAAGCTACCTTCACCAAGGCAATCTCTTTACCCCGCAACTGCTTCAACTCTCGATCCTCGATCCTCATAGGTGATGTTTCAACAGTCAGGTTTTCTCTCACCTGTACATCATCTACTTGGACCACATGTGACGGATCATGAATGTACCTCCTCAACTGAGACACATGAAAAACCTCATGCAAATTCGCAAGCGACGGCGGTAAAGCGATACGATAGGCTACCTCTCCTATCCTCTCCAAAATCTGATAAGGACCAATAAATCGAGGTGTCAACTTCTTCGACTTCAAAGCCCGACCAACACCAGTTATCGGAGTAACACGAAGAAACACATGGTCTCCCTCTTGAAACTCAAGTGACTTCCTTCTCTTGTCATGATAACTTTTCTGACGACTCTGAGCAATCCTCATCTTCTCCTGAATCATCTTAATCTTTTCCGTAGTTTGTTGAACAATCTCCGGTCCAACCACAGCACTCTCACCGGACTCATACCAACATAAAGGTGTCCGACATCTCCTACCATACAAAGCTTCAAACGGTGCCATACCAATGCTCGAATGAAAACTATTGTTGTAGGTAAACTCAATCAAAGGCAAATAACAATCCCAAGCACCTCTTTTTTCCAAAACACAAGCTCTCAAAAGATCCTCTAATGACTGAATCGTCCTCTCAGTCTGACCATCAGTCTGCGGATGATATGCAGAACTCAATCTCAGCTTAGTTCCCAAAGCCCTCTGCAAACCTTCCCAGAACTTCGATGTAAATCTAGGATCTCTGTCCGAAACAATACTCGACGGAATACCATGCAAACTTACAATCTTCTCAATATACAACTCGGCTAGCCTCTCTAACGGATAATCCATTCTGATCGGAATGAAATGAGCCGACTTCGTCAATCTATCAACAATCACCCAAATAGCCTCAAAATTCTTACTTGTCCTCGGTAAACCAGAAACAAAATCCATACTGATACTATCCCACTTCCACTCTGGAATAGCCAACGGTTGCATTAGCCCAGACGGCTTCTGATGCTCAATCTTCGACTTCTGACAAGTCAAACAGGAATACACAAAACTTGCAATTTCTCTTTTCATTCCCGGCCACCAAAATAACCTTTTCAAATCATGATACATCTTCGTAGCTCCAGGATGAATACTCAAGCCACTACGATGTCCCTCTTCAAGAATACTCTTCTTAAGCTCAGTAACATCCGGAATACACACCCGACTACCGAATTTCAAAACACCATTCTCATCAACTCTGAATTCACCACCTTGACCTTGATTTACTAAAGTCAACTTATCAACCAAAAACATATCGGATTTCTGACCCTCTCTGATCTCATCCAGAATATTACTCGTCAACTTCAACATCCCCAATTTAACACTATTGTGAGTACTCTCACACACCAAACTCAAATCTCTAAACTGCTCAATTAAATCCAACTCTTTAACCATTAACATAGACATGTGTAAGGATTTCCGACTCAATGCATCAGCCACTACATTTGCTTTACCCGGATGGTAATTCAAACCAAAGTCATAATCCTTCAGAAATTCTAACCATCTTCTCTGTCTCATATTCATCTCTTTCTGATCAAACAAATACTTTAAACTTTTATGGTCACTGAAAACCTCAAATCTTGACCCATACAGATAATGCCTCCACAACTTCAGAACAAATACCACAGCTGCCAACTCTAAATCATGTGTCGGATAGTTCCTCTCATGAACCCTTAGCTGTCTCGAAGCATAAGCTATAACCTGCTTATTCTGCATCAACACACCACCTAAACCCAACAATGAAGCATCACAATAAACCTCAAATAATTCCGACGAACTTGGTAATATCAGAATAGGAGCAGTAGTCAACCTTTTCTTTAACTCTTGGAAACCTTCTTCACATTTTGAGTCCCAAACAAACGCTTGCCCCTTTCTAGTCAACATTGTCAACGGTAACGCCAACTTGGAAAATCCCTCAATGAACTTCCTATAGTAACCTGCCAGTCCAAGAAAACTTCTTATTTCAGAAACTGACTTCGGAGCTTCCCACTTAGATACCGCTTCTATCTTAGAAGGATCAACAGCCACGCCACCTCTTGAAATCACATGACCAAGAAAACTAACTTCTTCTAACCAAAATTCACACTTAGATAGTTTAGCAAATAGCTTCTTTTCTCGTAGAACCCCCAAAACCACTCTCAAATGCTCAACATGCTCTTCTTCAGATTTCGAGTACACCAAAATATCATCGATAAACACCACAACAAACTTGTCTAGGTACGGATGGAAAATCCTATTCATATACTCCATGAATACTCCAGGCGCATTAGTCACACCAAAAGGCATTACAGAATACTCATAATGTCCATACCTTGTTCTGAGAGCAGTCTTCTGAATATCTTCAGTTTTCACACGTATCTGATGATACCCAGATCTCAAATCTATTTTGCTGAACACACTTGCACCAACCAACTGATCCATCAAATCATCAATCCTCGGTAAAGGATACCGATTCTTGATCGTCACTTTATTCAGTTGCCTGTAGTCCACACACAACCTCATAGTACCTTCTTTCTTCTTAACCAACAACACTGGTGCACCCCACGGTGACACACTCGGACGAATAAATTTCTTATCCAACAAATCTTCCAACTGACTCTTCAATTCAGCTAGCTCAACAGCAGACATACGATAAGGAGCCATCGATATCGGTCTAGTACCAGGTACCAAATCAATCGAGAACTCAATTTCACGCTCTGGCGGTAATTCATTCACTTCTTCCGGAAACACATCAGGGAAATCACACACCACAGCTAGATCGCCAATCACCAGTTTATCTTTAGCCTCCAAAGTCGCTAACAGCATAAACAACTCTGCCCCATCTGCTACTTCCTCATTCACTTGCCTTGCTGATAGAAACAAACTCTTTCCTTCCTCAATCTCAGGGAATATCACTGTCTTATCAAAACAGTTGATAGAAACTCGGTTAAACACCAATCAGTTCATACCCAGAATAACATCAACCTGTACCAGTGGAAGACACACAAGGTCTATCCCAAAGTCTCTACCGAAAATACTCAAGGGACAACTTAGACAAACTGAAGTAGTAGTTACTGAACCCTTCGCAGGAGTATCAATCACCATACTTCCAAACATCTTAGATATCTCTAACTTAAGCTTCACAGCACAATCCAACGATATAAAAGAATGAGTAGCACCGGTGTCAATAATAGCTACAAGAGGAAAGCCATTAATATAACACGTACCTCGGATCAAACGATCATCTGCAGAAGTCTCAGAACCTGATAAAGCAAAAACCTTGCCTCCTGACTGATTCTCTTTCTTCGGCTTAGGACACTGTGGACTGATATGACCCAACTCTCCACAGTTGAAACAAGTCACAGTCTTCAACCGGCAATCTGCAGCTAAATGACCACCTTTTCCACACTTGAAACATTTCTTCTCATTACTGGTACACTCATGGATACGATGTCCAGCCTGACCACATCTGTAACACTTAACAGGAGCACTAGAATCTCCTCCACTAGGCCTCTTCATCCCACTCTGCCTCTGGAAACCTTTGCCAGCTGCATACGGTTTTCCACGATCAATCTGATTCTTGCCTTTCCTATCAACCCTTTGCTGATAGCTCTCTGCTCTAGCCTTGGAATCCTGTTCGAAAATCCTGCAACAGTCAACCAAATCAGAAAACACTCTAATCCTTTGGTACCCAATCGCCTGCTTGATCTCGGGACGCAACCCGTTCTCAAACTTCACACATTTGGAAAATTCCCCAGTAGCCTCAGCATAGGGAGTATAATACTTCGACAGCTCTGTGAACTTAGCAGCATACTCCGTAACGGACCTGTTACCCTGCTTCAATTCCAAGAACTCTATCTCCTTCTTTCCTCTGACATCCTCGGGAAAATACTTCCTCAGAAATCTCTCTCTGAACACAGCCCAAGAAATCTCAGCATCTCCAGCAGTTTCCAACTCAGTGCGGGTAGCAACCCACCAATCATCAGCTTCCTCTGACAGCATATGTGTACCGAACCTGACCTTCTGGTTATCAGCACACTCAGTTACTCTGAAGATCCTCTCTATCTCCTTCAGCCACTTCTGAGCACCATCTGGATCGTATGCTCCCTTGAACATTGGAGGATTGTTCTTCTGGAACTCACTCAGTTGACGAGTAGCTCCCATTCCCACAACATTCGGATTTCCTCCAAGTACTCCAGCTAGCATACCCAGAGCCTCAGCAATCGCAGCATCATCTCTACCTCTTCCAGCCATCTCTATTCTGAAAACCCAAACAAGCTAAACGAATAAGTACTGATAGGTTTACACAACACCTATCCCGTACAGGGGAAACAGAATAACTACGACTCGACACGACCGACTATGCTCTGATACCACTAATGTAACACCCTTCTAAATACCCCAAATTATTATAATTAAAATACACATATATTCATCAGAGTAATTATGCCCCGAAGGGTGTCACACAATCATTTCACTACATTCATCAAATGTCCTGTCATGCTCATTTATTTAAATCAAAATAAGGTCTTTTGCATAATTCGCAGCGGAATCAAATTCAACATCAATGTAAAACATGTAACACTATACATGTAAATCATCCAACAACCAATATCAAATTAATTAAAACATTCCCTCCCGATGTTACATCTATCAGAGCATGACCCATAAGAAACTACTCTAGACTCCAAGCATAAGCTTCTACTCAACTCATTTCTCGTTACCTGAAAAATAGGCGTAAGGGTGAGTTCCTCAATCAATATAATAAGCATTCTAGAACAACATGTAATGCCAAGTAATTAACACATTAATTCACCCTAATTAGACTACGCATTCAGCAACAGTAATATCCATTCAAACATCATACTCAACAGTACAAATCTCCATCATATTCAATCATTAACAACACAACACCCAACACACATATGATACTGGAATACATCCATTCATATCATATGCCATACATTCATTATGCAATGAGACTCTATGCATGCGGTACCGACTATTTGTGAACATATAGTTCAACCTCACCGTCCAAATCCAGGCACGGCTACCAAGCTCACTAGTCCCACTCATTTGAGACATAGTGACTCACTCACTAATTCCTCACCATGGGAATTAGCTACCACCCCAAATGGGCCATGAAATGCACGCTAATCACCTAGCATGCAAACATCAACAACAACAATCAAATGATATACTCACTAATTCCTCACCATGGGAATTAGCTACCACCCCAAATGGGCCACAACATGCATGCTAATCACCTAGCAATGCAACATCAACAATAATCAAGAATAGACACATGCTCACACTCTAAGCCATAATACAGTCTATTCACAAACGTATACATTCACATCATCATGTATACCATCACACATTATCAACATAATTAATCACAAAAGCACATCATATCATGCCACATAATCAACCACAGTATTAGCCCGCTCTACTAATACCTATACCACTCAAAACAACGGGAAATGATCCCTACAACATCATATCTCAGCTAAGTACATCACTCAGCCTAAACAACCAAAAACTGCACAACAACAGTTCAGGAAAATCCCAACTCTGCCCATACGCGTACTGCCCATGCCATACGCGTATTGCCCAAACCTGGCCAACTCCATACGCGTAATGCCTACTCTCTTACGCGTATTGCGCATTTCCTCGCCCAACTCATACGCGTACCACCTATCCCATACGCGTACGCTACGCGTAACAACTTCCCATTACGCGTACCAACAGAGACCAATTTACGTTCAAAATATCATCTTTTTCTCCCATACGCGTAAGGCCTCCTCCATACGCGTATCAGCCAGCTCATACGCGTATTGCCTAGTGCCATACGCGTATGACCAGAAACCAGAACTCTCAGATCTGCTATGGCTTTCTCTGTTACGAAACCTATCCGATCCAACCTCCCACAGTCCAAATTACACAAAATAATCGTCCATATCATCTACACGAATCATATCCTATTCATCTTCACCAATCCTAACATTATCTCTTCTAATCCCTACGAATTCTTTTCAATTATCATCCAATTTCATTCATCCAATATTTCACAATTTCATCATGCATCAATCAAATCAGAGATACAACCAATGGTTATCACTACCCAGTACATATTATCATATAATACCCTTTAACCGATGATAAACCCCCCTTACCTGAGTTAATCCGGCAGCTTCCGAGCTCCAAGCTTCTCCTTCCTTCAACCTTCGTTCTCTGGCTTTTTGCCCTTTCTGCCTCTTTTCCCTTTCCACGTGAAAACCTTTTTCCAAAAATTGGGACTTTTTATTATTCCAGCTTATATACTCCAATAATATTATTCCACTAAATAATTATCCCAATAATTATTATTCCAAAATAATAATAATAATTCAAATATTCTAATTAAATTAATAAACATATTATTAATTTAATTTAAATAAATACATATTATTATCGGGGTGTTACATGGACCATGTTAACAGATTTCCCATGCTCGGGCAATGGGTTCTTCTTCACGTTAGGACCTACATCCTCAAAACACAGAATGCCACACCTCACAAGGTCTTGAACCTTGGTCTTCAAAGGATAGAAATTCTCCACTCCGTGGCCGGGAGCACCAGAATGGTAGACACAATGCAATTCGGGCTTATACCACCACTGAGGGTTAGCAGGTATAGCTGGCGGGTCTCTCGGAGTAATCAACTTCCTCTCTATCAAAGAGGGATATAATTCTGGGTACGTCATTGGAATAGGATCAAAAGTGACCTTTTTCCTCTCGTAACTTGTGCTGGTTTGATTACTATTTCGAGGCTGGTAGGCCTGTTGTTGCGGACGGTGCTGTTGTTGCTGATATTGCTGTGGTGGTTGTTGATTGTTGCTATGCTGGTGGTACTGCTGATTGTCTCTGAACATAGGTGCTATATGAGCCGCCTGGTGCTGTTTACTGGCGGGACGCATAGTCTTCCTCCTCACAGAGGGTCTTCTTGGTTTTACATGGGAGGTCGCAGCATGTGCCTCTCCATCTTTCTTCTTTGCAAATGCCCCATAACGCTTGGCAGAAGAGCCTTCCTCTCTGGTCAGACGTCCTTCTCTAACCCCTTCTTCTAAATGCATCCCCGTATTCACCATCTCGATGAAGTCAGAAGGAGCGCTAGCAATCATTCGCTCATAATACAATGAACTCAAGGTCTTCAGAAAGATCTTGGTCATTTCCTTCTCTTCTAGCGGAGGCACGATCTGTGCTGCCACCTCTCGCCACCTCTGGGCATACTCTTTGAATGTTTCCTTGTCCTTCTGGGACATGGCCCTCAACTGATCCTTATCGGGAGCCATATCCATGTTATATTTGTATTTCTTGACGAAGGCCTCGCCAAGGTCGTTGAAGGATCGGATGTTCGCACTGTCTAACCCCATGTACCATCTCAGGGCAGCACCGGACAAACTGTCCTGAAAGTAGTGGATGAGCAACTGGTCGTTATCAGTCTGAGTAGAAATCTTCCTGGCATACATGACCAGGTGGCTGAGAGGACAAGTATTTCCTTTGTATTTTTCAAAGTCGGGGACCTTGAACTTCACAGGAATCTTTACGTTGGGAACCAAGCAGAGATCGGCAGCAGACTTGCCGAAGAGATCCTTTCCTCTAAGAGTCTTCAATTCCTTGCGAAGCTCAACAAATTGATCATTCATGGCGTCCATCTTTTCATAGACATCTGGGCCTTCAGACGGCTCAGAATGATAAATGGTGTCGTTTACCCTAGGCATGGTATGCACGACGAGAGGAGGAACAGCAAGGACCGGGCTAGATGCCGGCATAGAAGCAAAAGTTGGAGCAGGAGCCTCAAGCATGAAATTAGGAGGCATTCCCCATGGAAACCCGGTCGGCATGGCTGTAGGAGCAAAGTGTGCACTGGCTGCAGGCACAGTTGAGGAGACAATCTCTGAGATAACTGTCCTCTGGGGAGGAGTTGAAGGCGTCGGAGAAGACTGGCTCTGGGCAGCCAGGAATGATTCCATCAAAGCACTTAGTCTGGTCACTTCCTCTTTGAGTTCACAGTTCTCTTGCTCTAGTTGATCCATTAGTCTTGCAGAGTTGGCTATAGTATAGTACCGGTGAGTCAGCTTGTCTTCAAAATAAATGAAGAGCACAGAGTTAGACCACAAGACAAGAGACCGGAAACCAAAACCTGCTTATGCACATGATGCATGCAGTGCTTGTGCACATGATTTGTTTTTATATTTCAAAGGAACTTTAGGGTTTTATTTGCAAATTTTGGAAACATTAAGCATTTATCGCATATAGAAATATCTCATAAAATAATATCAGGGAAAGAACTACAACACTGTTAATCATGTACAAGAGGAAAGGAAAATAATCATCCTATGGATCCCTAGGAACAATCATCTAATGCTCGGGACACAGGAAGATAGGATGCGCGAAGCCTCTTTACTTCCTCTTCATAGGCTGCCTCCATATCTGCTTTCTATTTGGCGAGTCGATCATACTTCCTCTTCCAAAACCGGGAAGACTGAGGAAGTAGAGAAGTCCATGCATCAGTAGGATCATCAATAACCTGATGCTCGGGGAACCCAATCAAATCGTCTTTCTCCTTAATCTGCTGAAGCAACTCTTCTCTTTCACGGATCCAGGCTTGTGAACGGTCTTCGTCTCTCAACTCCTCTACTCCTGGATTGGGGAGGGTTGAAGGCCCAACCATAATCATAGGTGTAGGTCTTGGATACTCGTAAGGCATGAGATACTCAGAAGCTCTCTTCCTTACCCGAGCAGTGTAAGGCTCCAAAGCGATGCAATTCTTAGGACCCAACTCCTTCCTTCCTTTCTTATGAATCTTGCGCCAAGCGCGGACCATCCTAGCTTTCAAGCCTTGGGGATCTTTACCCTCCTGAAAGAACACACCCTCTAACAAAATGTTATTAGGTTTATCCTTTAGGGGGAACCCAAGCTGACGACGTGCCAAAACAGGGTTGTAGTTAATCCCACCACATGTACCAAGAAGAGGCACATTGGAGAATTCACCACAAGAGTCGATAATCCGCACACCATCATACACACGGTTATACCAAGAGATATCATCATTAGTGAGAGACATGAGTCTCGTGGACCACCGTAGACATCCCTTGTTCTCCTTGAAAGCGACCGTCTGAGGTAAGTGAGAAATAAACCACTTATACAACAGAGGCAAACAGTACACAATAGCGCCACCACCCTTTGCATTCCTCATATGCAAAGAGAAATAAGCATCACCCAACAGAGTCGGAACGGGATTAAGAGTAGAAAAGATCCTAATAGCGTTCACATCCACAAACTTGTCGATGTTGGGGAACAATACCAACCCATAGATGAGAAGTACAAATATGGCCTCAAAGGCATCCTCACTCATGGCCTTCCCATAATCAGTAGCTTGAGCAATGAGGAACTCAGAAGGGAGACCTCGAATTCCACCTTTGGTAGTTATATGAGTACCAACCAGAGATTCATCTATGTGCAACATGTCTGCTATCTCTTGAGAAGTAGGAACAATCTCTAAGCCACTGAACGACAACTGATCCAGGATAGGTATACCCACAAGATAAGCATACTCCTCAAGGGTAGGCAAAAGCTGTAAGTCCGGAAATGTGAAGCAATGGTACAGGGGATCATAAAACTGCACCAATACACTCATCAATCCTTCATCCACTTGAGTAGTCAGAAGAGGAAGAAGTTTCCCAAAACGAGCTTTGAAACCCAAGGGATCTAGTACATAGGATGTCAGATTCCTTAACTCTTTCAAATCTGGTTGTCTGAAGCTGTAATTCTTTGTATTCCTTCTTTGTCTTTCCATGTCTGAAAATTTTGCAAATAAACCCCTTAAGTTCCTTGAGAATTTTCTTCATTATAGATCATATGGATGCAAATGGGTGCATGAATGCATGAATGCAACAATCAAACTCAAGGATCAAGCAAAGCACACCAAACAAAGGTCATGGGATGGATCATATTATCCTTAATATCAATCATCCATTTTGGTGGATTATGGTTTACACCTTATCAACACCCAAGTTCCATTGATATTAAGGATATATGAACGGATAAACCATGAATCAAGGGTTTGTTGTAAGTCACGATCATGGAGTTTAGGTTAAAAACCACCCCAAAGGGAATGTACTAGGGTTTAACCTGCCAAACATGTTCTAAAAGAGGTTCCCAAAGTCATCATCCCATCTTTCGGGTATTATCGGAGAAACGACTACTCGTATTCCAAAAATATTCTCAAGAGAGACTCTTATGAGTGTAGTATCGCGTAACAATCGTATCAAATCTTACACTTGAACGATTTTCGCACTACATCTTAAAAATAGGCCAAGATGGGTTTGGTAAACTAAGGTCCTTGGCTTCTAAGGTCTATATTGGAAAGAGTAATGTCTAACCACAACTTACTTGTGTGACATTATTGATCCCAACATGACCTCCACCAAGTGAATGGACTTGCAAGTCGACTTGCTAAGGAATAACTGCACACAAGTCAACAAGACTACGCCATTCTCCTATCCTAAGTGCACTCGAGTTCGGGTATAGAACTCATCTTACAAAGACCACCAAGCATACAAGGAATTAATATCAAGCAAATCAATCATTACACACAATACAGTAATCCCAAATTGCACAAAAATATGTCACAAAACAATACAATACAACAAGCATGAAAAGTTGGCAAAACCCACTAGGCAAATTGTCCCCAGCAGAGTCGCCACTTTTCTGTAGCGGGGTATTCGTTACCATTAGAGATATTGACTAAATCCAAGGTAAATCATACAAGTCGAGTCGCCACCACACTTCTATTTATCCAAAGGAATGGTTAGAAAGCGAACAAAAACCTAATAGTTTTTAACAAAAACTAGTAAAAGAAACAGAGATCTGGGTAAGGGGGTTGATTATGCAATGGGAAGGTGTTAGGCACCCAAAATATCCTAGGTACTCCTAGGGAGCCCTTTTCACACTTGGTAAGGTTGTTGTTTTGTGAAAATTTTGTTTGTGCAAACATGATTGAAGAGATGAGAAGAGAATGTACAAGTTAATTACATTTTGTGTTTGGATGGATGAACCCATTGGCTACGTACCATCTTGTAAAAAGATTAGGATCAAAACTTCGTAGTTCGGGGTAAAAATCTCAAGATGAGTTGGTGAATTGGTTGGTCCAAAAGCCTTAAGGTCTTTTGTTATCAAAGGGAGAAAACTCAACCAAACCACAAATCCACCATGTGAGGATAGCTTCAACATGCTAGTGAGGGGTTAACCCTATAATAAGCATGGAAGACTCATTGTCCATCACTAAGGATATAGGTGAGTATTACATCTACCACCAAGATAACTCAAACCTAATAGCTAAAGGTTATGAAATTTTTTGATTAAGGAAGTGGCCATTGGAACCACAAAAACACATTTGAATGGGTTATATTTACCAATTAGAAGTATATACAAAATGGTCAAAGTTGACTTAAGGGTTCAATTTAATATAAGTGTTATGAAAAGAAAGTTAGAAAATCAAAAGCATAAGGCTTAGGTTTCTAATGTTTTAAAACAATAATTAAATGTTTGCACAAAAAGGTTTTGGCTTGGGTTAGAGTGGAGAGAAGAAGAAGAATGGCTAAGTCCTAAGCAAAACAAAGGGGGTAAAACAAAAGAAATGAACCACACAAGGAGTTCCTCTCTTGAGATCATATTGATGATCCAAGTAGCTCCCATCCTTTGGAATAACCAACCACAAAGTATAAGCAATCAAACAAGTCTCATAGAAGAGATCCTCAATGTATCTTGTATCTTCCACTTAGATGAACATGGCAATGGTCCTCCAATTAAGCTCAAATGGGAACTCCTAGCACAAAAGCACACACATCAAAAGTTCCATAAAGTAAAACAAGAATGGACAAGAGTGAGTTTAGAGATTTGGTTCTTCTATTCCATCTTAACCATTAAGATCCTTTTAATACAATTTTGCATAAGGAAGGTCCTAGAAACTAAGTCCAATTCTCCATTTCTTTGCATAGGTAAAGTCCTAGAAACTAAGTCCATTTCTTTGCATTTGGTTCCCCACAATAAAAAAAAACACAAGGAAAAATAATATATACACAATTATGTGCTCAAGTGAGCAAAAGGCAAATGACATTAGCATAAACATGTGCTCAAGTGAGCAAAGGGAAAAACAAATGGATAATATGTTCAAGAATAGTAAATTGCATTAAAGTAAATTGCATGAAGTAAATTGCATAAAGTAAATGTTAATTGTCAATAGTTAGTGTTAGTAGTCAGTGTGCCATAAGGCAAATTTAGCGCTATGTTAAGCAATCGTAATTGGACTTATGTAGAAGTCACAACTATCTGAGGCCGGTCAATAATAATGTAGGCAACAAACACAAGTTAGGAGCCTTGATTAGTGAACCAAGTCCCAACAACTTGCCATGCCAAAGAAGAGAAGAGAATTGATCTTGTATTGGTTTAGGCCTTTTGCATGATTTAAAAGACAACTTATCCTTAATGCAAAGCCATTCAGTTGATCAATTGATCAAGATGAATTAGATTTGAATTAAGGAAGGTTAAATCCCTCTAATCAATGCTAACTTATCAACCTTCAACTCATTGATCAAAAAGAAAAAAGAAAAAGAAGAAGAAGGAGATGAATAAGAGAAATGGAAATGACAAAATGGTAAAAGAAATATAAATGGATAAAATGGAACATCTTGTACCAATCCTCATATGTTGACCAATACTATTGAAGGTCAAGGTCAAACAATCAAAAACAGAAGTGAGATGAAGATTGGAAGTCAAGAAAAGAATAAAATATTTTTGGCATTTTTAATATAAAAAATCAACTTGAATTAAAATAAATGGAAAGGTCAAACTTCAAAATCACTTCAAATCAACCTTGAAAGGTCCAAGTGATTTATCCTAAGTTCAACTAGGTCAAACAAAGTTTGACAAAAAATTTCAGCATTTTTAAAAGTCAGAAACTATTTTTAATCAATTAAAAATGAATAAAAATAACTTAATTGAACTAAAATCTCAAATAAATCTCAAATCAATTCAAAAATTGATGAGAATATTTTTCATAGATCTATCATCATTCAAATAGGTTAGGAAAATATTTTTGCATTTTTTGAATATCAAAACTATTTAAAATGAATTAAAAATAACCAGAAAAGAGAAAATTCACAAAAAATATCAAATGATAAAATAAAAATATTAAAAAATCAGAAATAGAAACTAGAAATTATTTGGGAAATAATCCAATTGGTCCCATATTTTTTGGATTAAAAATGAGAGAGATATGATTTTTTGAAATAAAAGGAATTTAAGAAAATAAAAACAGAAATTCAGAAAAATGGAAAAAACCACAAGCGTTTGATGAAGCCTCATTAATTGCCGTGGCTGATCAGACGGCTGTGAGATGCACGCGCATGAAAGGCATGAGTCAACAGCGAAGCATCCATCATTATTGAAAGTCATCATCCCATCTTTCGGATATTATCGGAGAAACGACTACTCGTATTCCAAATATATTCTCAAGAGAGACTCTTATGAGTGTAGTATCGCGTAACAATCGTATCAAATCTGACACTTGAACGATTTTCGCACTACATCTTAAAAATAGGCCAAGATGGGTTTGGTAAACTAAGGTCCTTGGCTTCTAAGGTCTATATTGGAAAGAGTAATGTCTAACCACAACTTACTTGTGTGACATTATTGATCCCAACATGACCTCCACCAAGTGAATGGACTTGCAAGTCGACTTGCTAAGGAATAACTCCACACAAGTCAACAAGACTACGCCATTCTCCTATCCTAAGTGCACTCGAGTTCGGGTATAGAACTCATCTTACAAAGATCACCAAGCATACAAGGATTTAATATCAAGCAAATCAATCATTACACACAATACAGTAATCCCAAATTGCACAAAAATATGTCACAAAACAATACAATACAACAAGCATGAAAAGTTGGCAAAACCCACTAGGCAAATTGTCCCCAGCAGAGTCGCCACTTTTCTGTAGCGGGGTATTCGTTACCATTAGAGATATTGACTAAATCCAAGGTAAATCATACAAGTCGAGTCGCCACCGCACTTCTATTTATCCAAAGGAATGGTTAGAAAGCGAACAAAAACCTAAGAGTTTTTAACAAAAACTAGTAAAAGAAACAGAGATCTGGGTAAGGGGGTTGGTTATGCAATGGGAAGGTGTTAGGCACCCAAAACATCCTAGGTACTCCTAGGGAGCCCTTTTCACACTTGGTAAGGTTGTTGTTTTGTGAAAATTTTGTTTGTGCAAACATGATTGAAGAGATGAGAAGAGAATGTACATGTTATTTACATTTTGTGTTTGGATGGATGAACCCATTGGCTACGTACCATCTTGTAAAAATATTAGGATCAAAACCTCGTAGTTCGGGGTAAAAATCTCAAGATGAGTTGGTGAATTGGTTGGTCCAAAAGCCTTAAGGTCTTTTGTTATCAAAGGGAGAAAACTCAACCAAACCACAAATCCACCATGTGAGGATAGCTTCAACATGCTAGTGAGGGGTTAACCCTATAATAAGCATGGAAGACTCATTGTCCATCACTAAGGATATAGGTGAGTATTACATCTACCACCAAGATAACTCAAACCTAATAGCTAAAGGTTATGAAATTTTTTGATTAAGGAAGTGGCCATTGGAACCACAAAAACACATTTGAATGGGTTATATTTACCAATTAGAAGTATATACAAAATGGTCAAAGTTGACTTAAGGGTTCAATTTAATATAAGTGTTATGAAAAGAAAGTTAGAAAATCAAAAGCATAAGGCTTAGGTTTCTAATGTTTTAAAACAATAATTAAATGTTTGCACAAAAAGGTTTTGGCTTGGGTTAGAGTGGAGAGAAGAAGAAGAATGGCTAAGTGTAACACCCCGATAAATAAATAAGATAATTATTTAATTTAAGTTAATATTTTGATTATTAATTTAATTTAAGTAATTGGGATTATTGGATTATTTATTTATTATTATTATTGGAATAATAATTAGTGGAAAATATATAAGTTGGAATAAGAAAAGAAAAAGGGTTTTTCATTTTTGGTAAAGAGTTTTCACGTGAAACAGAGAAGCGGCTGAAAGGTGAAAAGTGGAGAAAAAGCAAAGGTTGAAGAACGGAAAAGCTTGAAGCTTAGAGATTGCCGGATTATCTCAGGTAAGGGGGGTTTATCGTCGTTTAATGGGTATTATAGATTAACATGTCATGGGTAGTGAGAAACCGTTGAATTGACCCTAATTGGATTGACGAGTGCTGAATAATTGTGATGAATAAAGTGTGTTTAAGCTGTAATTGAGTCCGTAATTGTGTGAGTCGTGTTCCCCTGAACGTATAGCTTTTTACGGAAATTGAATCGGAGGTCCGGAAGTCCTCCAACGGCGGAAAATGCGGAGAACTCTGCATTCTGCCTTGTGTTAGCGCAGGAACTGCTGTTTTGTCTGCGTTAACCGGTTAACCCAGGGCGTTAACCGGTTAACACTGTTATATTTTGTGGAAATGTGCTATTTTGCCTGCGTTAACCGGTTAACCCAGGGCGTTAACCGGTTAACACTGTTGCGTTTTGCCAGAAAGTGTATTTTGTCCTGCGTTAACCGGTTAACCCAGGGCGTTAACCGGTTAACACTGTTGGAAATTGGAAAAATGGATATTTTCATGTTGTATTCCCTATTTGGTGATTGGCCTATTATAGGTAATTGTGATGAGTAATTTTGTTGAGTTTATGTTATGAAATGTTGATACAAGTATGTTGCTGAGTTGTTCCGTTTACGGAAAGTTGTTGAAAATACTGAGTTGTAGGCTTGGTGAGCCAAAGTTGATTATAAGTTGATTTTGTTAAAAACATTGTTGTGTTGCTATGATTATTATATTGTTGAAATTTTAAAGTCGTATATGCCATGTACATTCATATGCATTAAGTCGGAGCTTTGCTCACACCACGTTGGCCTGGATTGGCAAATTCTAAGTTGAAAGTTGGAGGCTTATGCCTTGATGCCCACTAAAATGGCAATGATTTTAAGTTGGGAGTTTTACTCCGAATGGTACCACATGCATGACGAGTCGAGTCTCATTTGAGTTGCATTTTATGTTGTTATTGAGTATGATATTGAGTTGATAACTGCCGTTGCTGTATGTGTAATCTGATTTGGGTGATGAAACGTGTTAAATTACTTAGCATTACATGATGGATTATAATGCTTATTATATTGATTGAGAAACTCACCCTTACAGTTATTTTTCAGGTAACGAGCAATGAGTTGAGTAGAAGCTAATGCTTGGAGTCTAGTGTAGTCGCTTTAGTGGGTCATGCTCTGATAGATGTAACATCGGGACGGGATGTTTTAATTGTTTTGTGGTCGGTTGTTGAACCATTTTTCATGTAATACGTTATATGTTTTTGGAATGGTTGAGTTGATTTATATCCGCTGCGAATTGTGCAAAAATGTTATTTTGATTAAATAATGAGCATGACGGTTATTATGTTGTTAATTGTTGTGTGACACCCTTGGTGCATAATTACTCTGATATTTGTTGTTGTTATTTTAATTAAATATTTGGGGTATTTTAGAAGGGTGTTACATTAGTGGTATCAGAGCAGGTCGGTCTGTCCGGCCAGTTGTCGTGTCGTTACTGTCTAACAATTATGTATTGTTACCAATCTAACTTTTAAGTTGTGTTGTATTGATAAGTTGAAATGGCTGGAAGGAATGACGCTGCAATGGCTGCCGCAATGCAAGCAATGGCACAAGCTGTGCAGAACTTGCCAAATGCTGGTGGAGATGCTGGATCACGTAGCTTGGCGACTTTTCAAAGAGAGAATCCGCCGGTGTTTAAAGGGAAGCATGATCCAGATGCAGCCTTGGGATGGTTGAAAGAAATTGAGAGAATCTTCCGTCTTATGGATTGCACTCCAGCTCAGAAGGTTCGGTATGGTACTCACATGCTAGCAGTCGAAGCTGATGACTGGTGGCTAGAGACTCACGAAAGGTTGACCGTGGCAGGTGAAGACATTACTTGGGATGTATTCCGTAGGGAATTCCTGAGAAAGTATTATCCGGAAGATGTTAGTGGTAAGAAGGAAATCGAGTTCCTTGAGCTGAAGCAAGGGAACATGTCTGTCACTGATTATGCTGCGAAATTTGTGGAGCTGTCCAAATTTTATCCTCATTACACTGGTGCTGGTGCTGAATTTTCAAAGTGCATCAAGTTTGAAAACGGATTGCGCTCTGAGATTAAGAAGGTTGTTGGGTATCAGAAGATACGCATTTTTACTGAACTGGTTGATAGCTGCAGGATATTTGAAGAGGACAATAATGCTCATTACAAGATTGTCAGTGACCGCAAGGGAAAGCAGCATCAAAACCGTGGCAAGCCGTATGATGCTCCAGTGGGAAAAGGGAAACAAGGAGCTGCTCCGGCTCAGAGGACTAGTAGGGGAGGTGCTCCTGCTGGTATAGTTTGCTTCAAATGTGGTCAGGCTGGTCATAAGAGTAATGTATGCACTGCTGAAGTAAATAGGTGTTTTCGCTGTGGTAAGACTGGTCATGCAATAGCTGATTGCAAGCACAAGGAAATGATTTGTTTTAATTGTGGCGAAGAAGGGCATATCGGAAGTCAGTGTCAGAAGCCAAAGAAATCTCAGACTGGGAAGGTGTTCGCATTGACCGGAACTCAAACCTCCTGTGAGGACAGACTTATCCGAGGTACATGTTTCATAAATGGTACTCCTTTAATTACTATTATTGATACCGGTGCTACCCACTGTTTTATTTCTGCTGACTGTGCTCGAAGACTGGGTTTAAAATTGTCCGCTTTGGATGGTGAATTGATTGTTGAGACCCCAGCTAAGGGATCAATAACTACTTCCTTGGTATGTTTAAAATGTCCTTTGTCGATCTTCGATAGAGATTTCTATGTTGATTTAGTATGTTTGCAGTTGGATGGAATGGATGTAATTCTTGGTATGAACTGGTTAGAGTATAATTATGTTCATATAAATTGTCATCATAAGTCGGTGAGGTTTTCCACTCCTGAAGAGGAAGGAGTTGACTTATTACCTTTCAGAGAATTGCGAAAATTGATGAAAGAGGGAGCTCAAATGTTTTCTTTGATGGCGACGTTGTCGGTTGAAAGTAAAGCGAAGATAGAGGAACTGTTAGTGGTGAAAGAATTCCCTGAAGTTTTTCCTGATGAAATTCCTAGTGTGCCGCCAGAGAGGGAAGTTGAATTTACTATTGATCTGGTACCTGGTACTAGGCCGGTTTCGATGGCACCGTATAGAATGTCGGCATCTGAATTGTATGAATTAAAGAAGCAATTGGAAGACTTACTTGAGAAGAAGTTTATAAGACCAAGTGTGTCGCCGTGGGGAGCTCCAGTGTTGCTAGTAAAGAAGAAAGAGGGTAGTATGAGGCTTTGTATTGATTATAGACAATTGAATAAAGTAACGATCAAGAATAAGTATCCACTACCGAGGATAGATGATTTGATGGATCAATTAGTGGGTGCTTGTGTGTTCAGTAAAATTGATTTGAGATCGGGCTATCATCAGATCAGAGTGAAAGATGAAGACATCCAGAAGACAGCGTTCAGAACTCGGTATGGACATTATGAGTATTCTGTGATGCCTTTCGGTGTGACTAATGCGCCGGGAGTATTTATGGAATACATGAATCGTATTTTCCATACTTATCTGGATCATTTTGTGGTAGTATTTATTGATGATATTTTAATTTACTCTAAGTCCGAAGGAGAGCACCAGGAACATTTGAGATTAGTATTGGAGGTTTTGAAAGATAAGAAATTGTATGCGAAGCTGTCCAAGTGTGAGTTTTGGTTAAGAGAAGTCAGTTTCCTCGGCCATGTAATTTCAGGAAAAGGTATTGCTGTAGATCCTTCCAAGGTAGAAGCTGTATTGCAATGGGAAACTCCTAAGTCGGTTACCGAGATTAGAAGCTTTTTGGGATTAGCTGGATATTATAGAAGATTTATTGAAGGATTTTCTAAGTTAGCACTTCCGTTGACTAAATTAACTTGCAAAGGTAAAGCTTTCGTGTGGGATGTTCAGTGCGAAGAGAGTTTTAATGAATTAAAGAGGAGATTGACGTCGGCGCCGGTTTTGACTTTGCCAACTCCGGAGGAACCGTTTATAATTTACTGTGATGCTTCGTTGATGGGTTTGGGAGGTGTGCTCATGCAGAATAATAAAGTAATTGCTTATGCGTCGCGACAGTTGAGAATTCATGAAAAGAACTATCCTACGCATGATCTTGAACTTGCTGCTGTAGTGTTTGCGCTAAAACTTTGGAGGCATTACCTTTATGGTTCCAGATTCGAAGTTTTCAGCGATCATAAAAGTTTAAAGTACCTATTTGATCAGAAAGAGCTGAACATGAGACAACGTAGGTGGTTCAAATTGCTTAAGGATTATGATTTCAGGTTGAATTATCATCCAGGAAAAGCAAATGTTGTGGCCGATGCTTTAAGTAGAAAGACCTTGCATGTGTCAGCAATGATGATTAAGGAGTTGGAATTAATTGAGCAATTTCGGGATATGAGTTTGGTTTGCGAAGTAACACCGCAGAGTGTGATGCTAGGAATGCTAAAGATTAATAATGATTTTATGGATAGTATCCGAGAGGCACAGAAATTGGATGTGAAATTAGTAGATATCCTTAATCGTTGTGGTCAATCAGGGAAAAGTGACTTTAAGGTTGATGCGAGAGGTGTGTTGAAATTAGGGGAAAGAATTTGTATTCCTGACGACGCGATTTTGAAGAGAAGTATTCTAGAGGAGGGTCATAGAAGCAGTTTGAGTATCCATCCAGGAGCTACTAAAATGTATCAGGATTTAAAGAAATTATTTTGGTGGCCCGGAATGAAAGAAGATGTGGCTCGTTTTGTGTATGCGTGCTTAACTTGTCAAAAGTCGAAGATTGAGCATCAGAAGCCTGCTGGGTTGATGCAACCGTTGGAAGTTCCAGAATGGAAATGGGATAGCATTTCTATGGACTTTGTAACGGGGCTGCCTGCTACCTTACGAGGGCATGATTCGATTTGGGTGATCGTTGATAGGCTCACGAAGTCGGCTCACTTCATACCTATTAACATCACTTACCCAATTGCGAAGTTGGCAGAGATTTACATCCGAGTAGTTGTAAAGTTGCATGGTGTTCCTCTGTGTATTGTGTCGGACAGAGATCCGAGGTTTACATCGGGATTTTGGAAAAGTTTGCAAGATGCGTTGGGATCTAAGTTGAGGTTGAGTTCGGCATATCATCCTCAAACTGATGGCCAAACTGAGAGAACTATTCAGTCATTGGAAGATTTACTGAGAGCTTGTGTTCTTGAACAAGGAGGTTCGTGGGACACTTATCTTCCATTGATCGAGTTCACATATAATAATAGTTACCATTCTAGTATCGGAATGGCGCCTTTTGAAGCATTGTATGGTCGTAGATGTAGAACTCCGTTGTGTAGGCACGAGTCCGGTGAGGGTGTAGTACTTGGACCAGAGTTAGTTCGAGAAACTACCGAGAAAGTGAAGTTTATCCGGGAGAAGATGAAAGCTTCTCAGAGTAGGCAGAAGAGTTACCATGACAAGCGGAAGAAGGATTTAGAATTTCAAGCTGGTGACCATGTGTTTTTGAGAGTCACGCCTGTGACCGGAGTTGGGAGGGCTTTGAAGTCTAAAAAGCTCACTCCTCGCTTCATTGGTCCGTATCAAATCTTAGAACGAGTTGGAAAAGTTGCTTATCGGATGGCATTACCACCTAATCTTTCGAATTTGCATGATGTATTCCATGTGTCGCAGCTTCGGAAGTATATCTCAGATCCGTCTCATGTGGTTAGTATGGATGATGTGCAAGTGCGAGATAATTTAACAGTAGAGACAAAGCCTGTACGAGTTGAAGATCGTGAAACAAAGACTCTTCGAGGAAAAGAGATTGTGTTGGTTAAAGTCGTTTGGTTGGGAGCTGCGGGCGAAAGCATGACATGGGAACTTGAGAGTCGGATGAAGGAGTCCTATCCGGAGTTGTTCGCTTGAGGTATGTTTTCGAGGACGAAAACTCTTTTAGTAGGGGAGAGTTGTAACACCCCGATAAATAAATAAGATAATTATTTAATTTAAGTTAATATTTTGATTATTAATTTAATTTAAGTAATTGGGATTATTGGATTATTTATTTATTATTATTATTGGAATAATAATTAGTGGAAAATATATAAGTTGGAATAAGAAAAGAAAAAGGGTTTTTCATTTTTGGTAAAGAGTTTTCACGTGAAACAGAGAAGCGGCTGAAAGGTGAAAAGTGGAGAAAAAGCAAAGGTTGAAGAACGGAAAAGCTTGAAGCTTAGAGATTGCCGGATTATCTCAGGTAAGGGGGGTTTATCGTCGTTTAATGGGTATTATAGATTAACATGTCATGGGTAGTGAGAAACCGTTGAATTGACCCTAATTGGATTGACGAGTGCTGAATAATTGTGATGAATAAAGTGTGTTTAAGCTGTAATTGAGTCCGTAATTGTGTGAGTCGTGTTCCCCCGAACGTATAGCTTTTTACGGAAATTGAATCGGAGGTCCGGAAGTCCTCCAACGGCGGAAAATGCGGAGAACTCTGCATTCTGCCTTGTGTTAGCGCAGGAACTGCTGTTTTGTCTGCGTTAACCGGTTAACCCAGGGCGTTAACCGGTTAACACTGTTATATTTTGTGGAAATGTGCTATTTTGCCTGCGTTAACCGGTTAACCCAGGGCGTTAACCGGTTAACACTGTTGCGTTTTGCCAGAAAGTGTATTTTGTCCTGCGTTAACCAGTTAACCCAGGGCGTTAACCGGTTAACACTGTTGGAAATTGGAAAAATGGATATTTTCATGTTGTATTCCCTATTTGGTGATTGGCCTATTATAGGTAATTGTGATGAGTAATTTTGTTGAGTTTATGTTATGAAATGTTGATACAAGTATGTTGCTGAGTTGTTCCGTTTACGGAAAGTTGTTGAAAATACTGAGTTGTAGGCTTGGTGAGCCAAAGTTGATTATAAGTTGATTTTGTTAAAAACATTGTTGTGTTGCTATGATTATTATATTGTTGAAATTTTAAAGTCGTATATGCCATGTACATTCATATGCATTAAGTCGGAGCTTTGCTCACACCACGTTGGCCTGGATTGGCAAATTCTAAGTTGAAAGTTGGAGGCTTATGCCTTGATGCCCACTAAAATGGCAATGATTTTAAGTTGGGAGTTTTACTCCGAATGGTACCACATGCATGACGAGTCGAGTCTCATTTGAGTTGCATTTTATGTTGTTATTGAGTATGATATTGAGTTGATAACTGCCGTTGCTGTATGTGTAATCTGATTTGGGTGATGAAACGTGTTAAATTACTTAGCATTACATGATGAATTATAATGCTTATTATATTGATTGAGAAACTCACCCTTACAGTTATTTTTCAGGTAACGAGCAATGAGTTGAGTAGAAGCTAATGCTTGGAGTCTAGTGTAGTCGCTTTAGTGGGTCATGCTCTGATAGATGTAACATCGGGACGGGATGTTTTAATTGTTTTGTGGTCGGTTGTTGAACCATTTTTCATGTAATACGTTATATGTTTTTGGAATGGTTGAGTTGATTTATATCCGCTGCGAATTGTGCAAAAAATGTTATTTTGATTAAATAATGAGCATGACGGTTATTATGTTGTTAATTGTTGTGTGACACCCTTGGTGCATAATTACTCTGATATTTGTTGTTGTTATTTTAATTAAATATTTGGGGTATTTTAGAAGGGTGTTACACTAAGTCCTAAGCAAAACAAAGGGGGTAAAACAAAAGAAATGAACCACACAAGGAGTTCCTCTCTTGAGATCATATTGATGATCCAAGTAGCTCCCATCCTTTGGAATAACCAACCACAAAGTATAAGCAATCAAACAAGTCTCATAGAAGAGATCCTCAATGTATCTTGTATCTTCCACTTAGATGAACATGGCAATGGTCCTCCAATTAAGCTCAAATGGGAACTCCTAGCACAAAAGCACACACATCAAAAGTTCCATAAAGTAAAACAAGAATGGACAAGAGTGAGTTTAGAGATTTGGTTCTTCTATTCCATCTTAACCATTAAGATCCTTTTAATACAATTTTGCATAAGGAAGGTCCTAGAAACTAAGTCCAATTCTCCATTTCTTTGCATAGGTAAAGTCCTAGAAACTAAGTCCATTTCTTTGCATTTGGTTCACCACAATAAAAAAAAAACACAAGGAAAAATAATATATACACAATTATGTGCTCAAGTGAGCAAAAGGCAAATGACATTAGCATAAACATGTGCTCAAGTGAGCAAAGGGAAAAACAAATGGATAATATGTGCAAGAATAGTAAATTGCATTAAAGTAAATTGCATGAAGTAAATTGCATAAAGTAAATGTTAATTGTCAATAGTTAGTGTTAGTAGTCAGTGTGCCATAAGGCAAATTTAGCGCTATGTTAAGCAATCGTAATTGGACTTATGTAGAAGTCACAACTATCTGAGGCCGGTCAATAATAATGTAGGCAACAAACACAAGTTATGAGTCTTGATTAGTGAACCAAGTCCCAACAACTTGCCATGCCAAAGAAGAGAAGAGAATTGATCTTGTATTGGTTTAGGCCTTTTGCATGATTTAAAAGACAACTTATCCTTAATGCAAAGCCATTCAGTTGATCAATTGATCAAGATGAATTAGATTTGAATTAAGGAAGGTTAAATCCCTCTAATCAATGCTAACTTATCAACCTTCAACTCATTGATCAAAAAGAAAAGAAAAAGAAGAAGAAGGAGATGAATAAGAGAAATGGAAATGACAAAATGGTAAAAGAAATATAAATGCATAAAATGGAACATCTTGTACCAATCCTCATATGTTGACCAATACTATTGAAGGTCAAGGTCAAACAATCAAAAACAGAAGTGAGATGAAGATTGGAAGTCAAGAAAAGAATAAAATATTTTTGGCATTTTTAATATAAAAAATCAACTTGAATTAAAATAAATGGAAAGGTCAAACTTCAAAATCACTTCAAATCAACCTTGAAAGGTCCAAGTGATTTATCCTAAGTTCAACAAGGTCAAACAAAGTTTGAGAAAAAATTTCAGCATTTTTAAAAGTCAGAAACTATTTTTAATCAATTAAAAATGAATAAAAATAACTTAATTGAACTAAAATCTCAAATAAATCTCAAATCAATTCAAAAATTGATGAGAATATTTTTCATAGATCTATCATCATTCAAATAGGTTAGGAAAATATTTTTGCATTTTTTGAATATCAAAACTATTTAAAATGAATTAAAAATAACCAGAAAAGAGAAAATTCACAAAAAATATCAAATGATAAAATAAAAATACTAAAAAATCAGAAATAGAAACTAGAAATTATTTGGGAAATAATCCAATTGGTCCCATATTTTTTGGATTAAAAATGAGAGAGATATGATTTTTTGAAATAAAAGGAATTTAAGAAAATAAAAACAGAAATTCAGAAAAATGGAAAAAACCACAAGCGTTTGATGAAGCCTCATTAATTGTCGTGGCTGATCAGACGGCTGTGAGATGCACGTGCATGAAAGGCATGAGTCAACAGCGAAGCATCCATCATTATTGAAAGTCATCATCCCATCTTTCGGATATTATTAGAGAAACGACTACTCGTATTCCAAATATATTCTCAAGAGAGACTCTTATGAGTGTAGTATCGCGTAACAATCGTATCAAATCTTACACTTGAACGATTTTCGCACTACATCTTAAAAATAGGCCAAGATGGGTTTGGTAAACTAAGGTCCTTGGCTTCTAAGGTCTATATTGGAAAGAGTAATGTCTAACCACAACTTACTTGTGTGACATTATTGATCCCAACATGACCTCCACCAAGTGAATGGACTTGCAAGTCGACTTGCTAAGGAATAACTCCACACAAGTCAACAAGACTACGCCATTCTCCTATCCTAAGTGCACTCGAGTTCGGGTATAGAACTCATCTTACAAAGATCACCAAGCATACAAGGAATTAATATCAAGCAAATCAATCATTACACACAATACATTAATCCCAAATTGCACAAAAATATGTCACAAAACAATACAATACAACAAGCATGAAAAGATGGCAAAACCCACTAGGCAAATTGTCCCCAGCAGAGTCGCCACTTTTCTGTAGCGGGGTATTCGTTACCATTAGAGATATTGACTAAATCCAAGGTAAATCATACAAGTCGAGTCGCCACCGCACTTCTATTTATCCAAAGGAATGGTTAGAAAGCGAACAAAAACCTAATAGTTTTTAACAAAAACTAGTAAAAGAAACAGAGATCTGGGTAAGGGGGTTGGTTATGCAATGGGAAGGTGTTAGGCACCCAAAACATCCTAGGTACTCCTAGGGAGCCCTTTTCACACTTGGTAAGGTTGTTGTTTTGTGAAAATTTTGTTTGTGCAAACATGATTGAAGAGATGAGAAGAGAATGTACACGTTATTTACATTTTGTGTTTGGATGGATGAACCCATTGGCTACGTACCATGTTGTAAAAATATTAGGATCAAAACCTCGTAGTTCGGGGTAAAAATCTCAAGATGAGTTGGTGAATTGGTTGGTCCAAAAGCCTTAAGGTCTTTTGTTATCAAAGGGAGAAAACTCAACCAAACCACAAATCCACCATGTGAGGATAACTTCAACATGCTAGTGAGGGGTTAACCCTATAATAAGCATGGAAGACTCATTGTCCATCACTAAGGATATAGGTGAGTATTACATCTACCACCAAGATAACTCAAACCTAATAGCTAAAGGTTATGAATTTTTTTTATTAAGGAAGTGGCCATTGGATCCACAAAAACACATTTGAATGGGTTATATTTACCAATTAGAAGTATATACAAAATGGTCAAAGTTGACTTAAGGGTTCAATTTAATATAAGTGTTATGAAAAGAAAGTTAGAAAATCAAAAGCATAAGGCTTAGGTTTCTAATGTTTGAAAACAATAATTAAATATTTTCACAAAAAGGTTTTGGCTTGGGTTAGAGTGGAGAGAAGAAGAAGAATGGCTAAGTCCTAAGCAAAACAAAGGGGGTAAAACAAAAGAAATGAACCACACAAGGAGTTCCTCTCTTGAGATCATATTGATGATCCAAGTAGCTCCCATCCTTTGGAATAACCAACTACAAAGTATAAGCAATCAAACAAGTCTCATAGAAGAGATCCTCAATGTATCTTGTATCTTTCACTTAGATGAACATGGCAATGGTCCTCCAATTAAGCTCAAATGGGAACTCCTAGCACAAAAGCACACACATCAAAAGTTCCATAAAGTAAAACAAGAATGGACAAGAGTGAGTTAGAGATTTGGTTCTTCTATTCCATCTTCACCATTAAGATCCTTTTACTCCAATTTTGCATAAGGAAGGTCCTAGAAACTAAGTCCAATTCTCCATTTCTTTGCATAGGTAAAGTCCTAGAAACTAAGTCCATTTCTTTGCATTTGGTTCACCACAATTAAAACAAAACACAAGCAAAAATAATATCTACACAATTATGTGCTCAAGTGAGCAAAAGGCAAATGGCATTAGCATAAACATGTGCTCAAGTGAGCAAAGGGAAAAACAAATGGATAATATGTGCAATAATAGTAAATTGCATTAAAGTAAATTGCATGAAGTAAATTGCATAAAGTAAATGTTAATTGTCAATAGTTTGTGTTAGTAGTTAGTGTGCCATAAGGCAAATTTAGCGCTATGTTAAGCAATCGTAATTGGACTTATGTAGAAGTCACAACTATCTGAGGCCGGTCAATAATAATGTAGGCAACAAACACAAGTTAGGAGTCTTGATTAGTGAACCAAGTCCCAACAACTTGCCATGCCAAAGAAGAGAAGAGAATTGATCTTGTATTGGTTTAAGCCTTTTGCATGATTTAAAAGACAACTTATCCTTAATGCAAAGCCATTCACTTGATCAATTGATCAAGATGAATTAGATTTGAATTAAGGAAGGTTAAATCCCTCTAATCAATGCTAACTTATCATCCTTCAACTCATTGATGAAAAAGAAAAAATAAAAAGAAGAAGAAAGAGATGAATAAGAGAAATGGAAATGACAAAATGGTAAAAGAAATATAAATGCATAAAATGGAACATCATGTACCAATCCTCATATGTTGACCAATAATATTGAAGGTCAAGGTCAAACAATCAAAAACAGAAGTGAGATGAAGATTGGAAGTCAAGAAAAGAATAAAATATTTTTGGCATTTTTAATATTAAAAATAAACTTGAATTAAAATAAATGGAAAGGTCAAACTTCAAAATCACTTCAAATCAACCTTGAAAGGTCCAAGTGATTTATCCTAAGTTCAACAAGGTCAAACAAAGTTTGACAAAAAATTTCAGCATTTTTAAAAGTCAGGAACTATTTTTAATCAATTAAAAATGAATAAAAATAACCGAATTGAACTAAAATCTCAAATAAATCTCAAATCAATTCAAACATTGATGAGAATATTTTTCATAGATCTATCATCATTCAAATAGGTTAGGAAAATATTTTTGCATTTTTTGAATATCAAAACTATTTAAAATGAATTAAAAATAACCAGAAAAGAGAAAATTCACAAAAAATATCAAATGATAAAATAAAAATATTAAAAAATCAGAAATAGAAACTAGAAATTATTTGGGAAATAATGCAATTGGTCCCATATTTTTTGGATTAAAAATGAGAGAGATATGATTTTTTGAAATAAAAGGAATTTAAGAAAATAAAAATAGAAATTCAGAAAAATGGAAAAAACCACAAGCGTCTGATCAAGCCTCATTAATTGCCGTGGCTGATCAGACGGATGTGAGATGCGCGCGCATGAAAGGCATGAGTCAACAACGAAGCATCCAACATTATTGAAAGTCATAAGATCCAAGGGACACGATTCAATCTGGAAACAAGATCAAACGGTCCAGATTTAAACTGGACATGATAAAGCCACCGGAGCCACCGTCTTCTCCGGTAAGCTTCCAGATTCCGGCCAAAATGCAGAACTTCAAAAGACAACCAAAACGTGCGATCTATACATCAATAGAAAGCTAAGATGATGTACATCATCTCTATACCATCCATTTTCCTTCTAGATCTCTATGATTTGAGAAATCAGAAGTTGAAAAATCTGGTGTTCATCATGAACTCAATGATTTTCAAAAATTAAAAGCACAAACATGATGCCTCCATTGAGGGGACTTCAGCCAACACAAAATTACAGCCAATAGGTCTAAGGATTAGGAGAATCAAAGAAAATACCAGTTGGAGTTCAAGTTTGAGTTCTGGTGATTTGAGCGTGAAACCTTGCTTGCTTTATCAAAACAGAAGTTCAATGAAGTGTAAAATGAAGGTCTAGAAGCATTAGATATATGAATACAACCAGATGAAGTTGAATTAGAGATTTGAAATTTTTTGAGAAAAATGCAATTGCTTCTTTAGTGATGGTTGGGGAATGAATTCTGCAGCATTTCAGGTTGAATTTGGTGTCCAAAATGGAGGGAATGAAGTCTCTATTTATAGAGGAATTGGCAAGGAAAGTGTGAGAGGATCCGTGTGCATGAATTTGGATACCACTTGCATGGGCTTGCTTGATCATGCACAAGGCCCAAAAGCAATGCCAAATGCAAGCTGAGTTCAAATGCCAAGGGTTTGGACGTGTAATTTGCTCTGAATTGGCTTGTGCAACAAGATTTCAACATGAATTCCACAATTGAACCTAATCCTTCACCTCTTCGAAAATACCATTTAGAAAATCCAAGCTTAGGCATATGGGTAATGGTTGGAAAGGTCTTTGTATGAGGAACAGATGTTATGTTGGTCAAAAGTCCATTTGGAATGTGGAAATTTATGAAATTTGAGTTTAAAGTGTGTTGTGCAAAATATGTCAAGGCAAGGTTTCTAAAATTAGTCAACTTTCAAGCCCTTCTGTTTTGATGATACAAGCTTCAAATGAAAACACCTCCAACATAAACGTTGTAGATATTTTCAAGAAAATAAAAATGGAATTAAATTTTGCATCATTTGGATTTTTGATAAAGAAGTTATGGGCACTTGAAGTTGGACTTTTTTGACTTTTAATGCCTTTGACACAAAAGGACCTATAATGTCTTGCATTATCACATGTATTTCCTTTGAGATTTTGAAATTTTGTTCAACATAACATTTGAAGTAGACATCTTAAAATTTCCAATGAATTTTATTCCACCTCAAAATCATAAAAAAAGAATGAGTTATGTCCTTGGGAAGTTGACCTAAAATAAGGGTTTCAGTCAAAATGACCTATAATGTCTTGGAATGGAAGATGGTTTTCCAAGCTTAAAATCAAATTGTGATGAACATGAAAGTTGTTCATATTGTCGTTAAGAACATTTTTGCTTTTGGAACCATCTCCATTTGACCAACATATAAAAAGTTAGGTCTCAGTGCATTTCAAAATAGTTAGATGAATTGACTGATCAACTTCTCAAATCCGTGACTCATACCTTGATGAATTGATGATTGAGGATACTCAAATAAGTTCAAATATGTATTAAATGAAGAGTTAAAGAACTTCCCTTGATTGTATTTGACCATGGGCTGAGGTTGCTTCATGAGCAAGGCATTATGGTGCACAGATGGATTAGGGTTTATTTGAAGAACAAGGCCTCAAACCCTTTGACTTGCTTTGATCAAAATGATGAATTGAGATGATAGGGAGGCATATTTGATGGATGAGAGCTTTGGGAACCATTATCATGCTTGCTTTCATCTCTTCTTGACCATGCCTTTGTACCAAGGATCTCCTAGAGGCTTTTGACCTTGTGATTGCTCATGCTACAAACAAAAGATGTTAGTGACATATTTTTGTACTTTTGGTTAGTAAATAAAAATGTCAAAAGAAATGATGATACAATTCAAGCATGCCTGGTGATCTCAAACCACTCACAAGGAGTCCCACCCAAAGGTAAAGGCTTTATCTATGACAAATTTTCCTATGTGACAGGGTATAGAGAAACTACCTGGATCTTTAAGTGTAGGAGGCATATTTTGGATTATAGCGCCACATTCAACAGTGAGTGTAATAGTTTCGCTTTCTTCAAGTTTCCTTTTATTAGAAAGAATTTCTTTTAAGAACTTAGCATATGAGCGCATCTGCGTAATAGCTTCTGTAAAAGGAATTGTGACGTTTAATTGTTTCAGTAGGTCAACAAATTTTTTAAATTGGCCCGCATCTTTGGTTTTAATAAGCCTTTGAGGGTAAAGGATTGGTGGTTTATAAGGCGGTGGAGGTACATAAGGTTCTTTCTTTTCTACGGTTTCCTTATTACTCTCTTCCTTTTCCTTAGGTTTATTTTCTTCCTCAGTTGACCTTTTAGAGTTTTGGTTCTAAGTTCTTGGATCAGACGGTCCTTCCACTTCCGTTCCATTTCTTAGTATGATTTCATGAGCGTGGCTTCTCGGGTTAGGTTGGGGCTGTCCAGGAAAAGTACCAGTTGGGGCAGTAGTAGGCGCTTGTTGTTGAGCTACTTGTGATATTTGCGTTTCCAGCATTTTGTTATGGGTAGCCAGGGCATCTACTTTACTTGCTAGTTGTTTAATTTGTTCGCCAGTGTGTACATTCTGGTTTAAGAAATCTTTATTGGTTTGTTGTTGAGAAGCTATGAAGTTCTCCATCATGATTTCCAAGTTGGATTTCCTGGGAACGTTATTGTTAGGTGTAGATGGGATCGGCTTTTGATATCCAGGAGGTATAGCTGGGGCTTGATTTGGAGCTTGTCCTGGTGCGTATAAAGCATTATTACTCTTATATGAAA
This sequence comes from Lathyrus oleraceus, assembly GCF_024323335.1. NCBI lineage: Eukaryota > Viridiplantae > Streptophyta > Magnoliopsida > Fabales > Fabaceae > Lathyrus > Lathyrus oleraceus. Next base: position 298,245,730 of record NC_066580.1, on the reverse strand, counting down.
AATTAGGATGATTCTTCCAATTTGAGTTATAGGTGTGCGAGTAGGGATTTCCTTGAGCATAATTCACTTGCTCTGCTTGGATTCCTGTTAGGAGTTGACAATCTGCAGGAGTGCGACCTTGGATTCCACAGACTTCGCAATTCTGAGTTATGGCAACCACGGTGGCTGGAGGTGATACATTTAAACTTTCAATTTTCTGGGCCAAAGCTTCCACTTTTGCAATAACATGATCAAGGTTACTTATCTCGTACATGCCACTTTTCGCCTGAGGTTTTTCTACCATTGTTCTTTCGCTTCCCCACTGATAGTGGTTTTGGGCCATGCTCTCGATAAGTTGATAAGCATCAGCGTAAGGTTTGTTCATAAGTGCACCACCTGCGGCGGCGTCTATTGTTAACCTCGTGTTGTACAAGAGACCATTATAGAAGGTATGAATCACTAACCAGTCCTCTAAACCATGGTGTGGACAAAGTCTCATCATGTCTTTGTATCTTTCCCATGTGTAGCACCTCAAATTTGCACCTATCATTATACATACATTCTCATATTAGGTCATAGCATATCATGGTCCATTGCATAGCATTTGCATTGTCCTCAGTTGCCTCAAGAGCAAGCAAGCAGAAATTAGGTCAAACTGATAAGGAGATCAATCAACCAATCAAGCAAGGTTGTTTCTCAAGGAGCAAAGGCCCTAGGGTTTGCCCAACGAGTTCACACAACTTGGGACATCATTTGAAGTCAAGGTCTCAAGGATTTAGGGTTTGGAATTCATCAGTCAGTGCACAATCAGTCCAAAACCCTAGAAAAGTCAAAGTTGGTCAACTGTGGTTGATTTTATGGTTTTGATGGATGGAAATGGTTTGAGGGAGCTTATTCATGTCCCAATAGGCCTCATTTGTCATGGCAATCAACATCATGGAAGAATTTGAAGCAAATCAGAAAATTTCCCAAAATAGAAATTGGACCTGTAATTTCAACTGCCAAAAATGGAAACTTCTTGATCCTCAACTTGCATCATGATACAAGCTTCAAATGAATTTTTGCCCAACATGAAAGTTGAAGATCTTGTTCTCCCATTTTCAAAAAGTCCAAGAACTCTCAAATCCCATGTGTGGTTGTCAAGATATGATCAATTCAATTTCAGAAATTTGTGAACTTCAACAAGCCATATCTCTCAAACCATAAGGCCAAATTTGGTGGGGTTTTTTCCTACAAACCACATTTTTCATCCTCTTTCCAAAAATATAAATTTCATTCATCAAAACCTTGCCAATCAAAATGGCATTTTTTGACCTTTTCCTTTTAAAATCAAAGTTTGACCAAACTTTGACTTTTTGAATTAAGACTTTTTTCATCATTTTGCCAATTGAGATTGCTTTCATATCATGTTTGAAACTTGCTCCAATCTCAAAATCATGTCCATACCACCATTTTACTATAATTTTGGCAAAGATACAAACTTGGCAAAATGCATTTTGGTTCATTAAGTAAAAACAAGTTAACCAATTCATGAACAGACCACAAACAGCAAGTACTTTGGTCATTTACAGCCTGTTTTCCAAGCCCACTCGACCAGCTTGCACCTCCATTTCCACTTATGCACAAACTTGGCATTTTTGCAAATTGGTTTCAAAGAGTAAAACAAAGTACAGCAATGCATGAGCAACATCAAACAGCAGAAATGTGGTCTGTCTACAGCCTGTTTTCCAGGCCCAAACCGTCCAAGCTTACACCTCCTTTTCCACTTATGTACCAAATTAGCAAAATTGCAAATACTCCATTTTGAGCTAAGCAAGGTTAGTACATGGATTACAGATGTTAAACAGAGATATATAAACATCCTTCTGCTCATTTTCACAACCCTAGACAAGCAGCCATACACGACCAAATCCTCTTTTTCTCTCAAATTGCATTTTTGCACCAGAGCATTTTCTGCACAAAAACTTCAAAGGACCTCGAGTTTTCTTCATAGCTCCACCATCTGGGCATCATCTTGAGTTCCTTTCAAGCTTCGAACCCCAGCTGTAACCACCATTCCACGACTGCTTCTTCAAGAGCACCGTTAATGGCAGATCTCGAGCTGGACCAAGCTATGCATTCTTGAGCTAAATTTCTGCAAGCATTCAACCTTTGGAAGACTGTGTGACTATCTGTTTCGAGCTATATCCATCAATCCATCACTATTTCCAGCTTTTCTTCAAAACCAAGTAAAGATTCGAATCTCTTCTTTCTCCAAATCATGCCATGTATTTTATAGTTCTTTGTATGCTGGAGCCAATGCAGCTTGTACCATGTTAAATAATCAACCATGCTGTGTGAAAATCGAATTTCATTGTTTATGCTCAAATGAGTTTTTGCTCGATTTGCATCATTCATGTTGAACTAGTGAAAATGAACACTATATTTGTATCTTATGTGGTCTGATGATGCTGTTGATGTGCTTACCATGGATTTCTGGTCATTTTAATTTTTGCTCATGCTTGAATATTGAAGATGATGGTACCCTGCAGTAAAACCCTAGACCCAGTTTTCCAGAAATTCGCATGAGTTCATGTTTTGCTTGTTTGTGTTGAGGCTGCATAAGTACCATTGCCATATTGTGTTTTTCTTTCTGTTGGAATTTTGTTGTTGGGTGAGGAACATAAGTTTGACCTGCTGCTGCTACAGCCAAGCGCATAAACCTTAGTTTCTTTCCTAGATTCTTGTTGGCTGCTGTTGTTTGTTTTTGATTGCATGAGCCATTACCACTTGCTATGCTATTTGCCATGCTATTTATTTTTCAATTAATGATGAGTTTCGATGAAAATGTATATGCCCTGCTGTTTGAAACTCCATGAACATTGTCCTGAAATCCATATGACTGTGTTGTATGCTGTTGACTGCTTGCTATGTGAACCTTGCCAAATGCTATGCTGTTGTGTGTTTGATGTTTGAATTTGTTGTATGTTGCTGAATGATGTTGTTGAAACACTAATGCCATGCTGTTTGATTGAGTTTGCTGAATGTTTGTTTTTGGTGATTACATGATGATGATGAATGCCCTGCTACTGCTTCTTAAACCCTAAGCCTACCCAGAAATTTGCATGAACCATGTTTGAGTTATTGATGTTTGATGGTTGCACGAATATCATGGCCATGTTATTTGAACTGCTGTTGGAAATATGTTGTTTGAATGAGGAAGTGAAGTTGCCATGAAATGCATTGCTGTTGTTAAACCCTAGGGTTTTTAGAAACCCAGAATTGTGAAGCTGGATTGGCCGTGTACTGTTCCATTGAGGAACTACCAATCACAACATTTCATTTGGTCTGCATGAAACGCAGAGTTTTGTTAAATGAGGCGCCTAATTACCACTTTGCCACTGCGTTGACCATGTTTGACTCGTTTGCCATGTTAATTGTTCATGTTGCTTCCAATTAATCAATCATCTTCAATAATTCATTTCTTTCTCAATTTTCATCCAAAAATCATGAGATTTTTTCCATAATGTTCATGATTGAGTCTAGTATTTGATTATGAATTTTAATAAATTTTTCATTGGTTGGATTTTTATTGATAATTGGTTTCTTGACTTGTATGCCATATTGATACCCTTGGTCATTTCAATTGTGAAATACTCATGATGCATCCTTTGCCCTTGAATTTTTTTTGTGATGAAACTAGACATGTTCACCCTCATTTTGATATAAAGTTTGTGGATTTCCCATTTGTGGTTTGCTGGATATAATTTTTTGAAGTTATGTGTCACATTTGGTGTCATACCATGATCATGCATTTTCCCTAATTTTGTTCACATGCTTCCTCGCATCCAAATGACCCCAAATTTTGCATGATTGATCCTTTATATGTCCAGTTGATGTATGATTTTTCCTGGAATTAATTCTTCTGTTTCCAATTTATTTGAGAATTTTCTTCCATGCTTAGTCATTTGTTGAGTTTTTGTGCTACACATTGCCATATCATTTGGGAAATGCTCATACCATATTGTATGATCATGAAATTTCATATGTGATAACTAGACATCTCAAGCTTTGCATTGGTGTTAATCTCATTCATTTCTCATCTGTTTTCAATTTGATATGATTTTTTGAAGTTGACCCATGCTTATTGACTTTCATTGTGCTTACTTGAAATTGGTTTGACTTCATGGTTTTATTTGACTGCCTTCCTCTCATCCAAATGCCATGAAATTTTACATGCATACCATGCTAGATGTTAGGATTGAGTGTGATTTATTTGATGATTTTTAAAAATGCTTGGGTTGACTTTTGATGCAAGTCATTCTGTTGACTTTTGTGTGCTTTCCTTTGCCTTACTTTGACTTCAAATGTTCATGAAATGATAATAATGCATGATTTGAATGTGGGTCCAATTGTGATTGCTTACTAAATGTTTGACCTTGACTTTGGTTGACTTTTCTTTGCTGTTTTGACTTTTTCTTTCATCCTTGACCCTAGGCTAGTCCTAGTGGTCTTTTGAGCTTACAATTGAGTTCCTGTTTCAGGTTAAGCACCAATGCCTCAAAGATCATTCAAACTTGTTTGAACTTGATTGTTTATCATATGCTAACCTTTGTTTTGTAGGTTTTACTCATGTGTTTGAGTCTTGCTTTGCACAGTTGACCATCTGTGTTGACTGTTTACCAATTCCTTTTGATTTAAACTTTTGAACTGTTTGCTGATTGTTTTGACTTTTTCAGGTACTTTAGTTGCTTAAGTTCTCTGAACTTGCTTTGCTTTGCTTTTTAGCAACTTGCTTGAGGTATAATCTCTTTTACTTCATGTAGTCTGGAGACCCGGCCCGTTATTTGGCCGGGCAAACTGTCTGAAGTCCTCCTTAAGAGGCCATGCTTGTGTGTGTTTAAAATTGTCCCAAGCAGGAAAAGTCCTTCAAGTAAGGCAATTGGTGGAAGGTAGGGATATGCAATCTATCCCCCACTACTCTTGTTGTGTCATCCCTCTGCTCACACTGCTGTGTGTTGATGCATTGGGATACAAACCCAAGATCTTGTACAAAGTGTACAGTGTCAGAGTCTTCGAGTATAGAAGGGTTCCCACTTTCTGGACCCATGCTCATTTGTCTATTTAGCTCTCCCTGGCCAGGGATAAGAGCTGTGAGGTCTCATCCTCACCTCATCCTTTCATCTGCTTCACCTTAGCCTCTCAATGGCAAGGTTAAGAGCAACACTTACCCTATTCCAGTTGGCCCTAGTGCCTAACCCTTGTGTGAGCCTCTTGTATGCATATAGAGTGTGCTTCCTGTGATTGCCTGTTTGCTTTGCCTCTTTAGGTGTAGTTTGGACTTGCCCTTGTGCAAGGTAGGTTGTGCTTGACTCGCTTCCTGTGCAAGTCAAGTCGGTGTGGCTTACTCCCTGTGTGAGCCATGCTTAGAGTTGTTTTGCCGAACTACGGCAACTCTGATTCTCATGTCCAGATGAGATACGTAGGCACGAGATGCGATGTCTTGTCGAGTTTGACTAACAGCTAATCCGTGCTTGTTTTCGCCCTCGTTGCGATCCTTTCTCTCGCCCTCGTTGCGATCGAGACTTTCCCTTTCTCTTGCCCTAGTTGCAATCGAGATCCTTTATCCCTACCTGCCGAACTACGGCAACTCTGATTCTCATGTCCAGATGAGATACGTAGGCACGAGACGCGATGTCTTGCCGAGTTTGACTAACAACTAACACTAATCTTTGTTTGCTTTCGCCCTCGTTGCGATCTTTTCTCTCGCCCTCGTTGCGATCGAGACCTCCCCTTTCTCTTGCCCTAGTTGCAATCGAGATCCTTGCTTCCTGTGCAAGCCTTGTCTAGGATAGGTTGGCCCTCGTGCCATTTAGCTAGAAACCTTAACTTAGGGTTGACTTTTGCATGACAACATCTAGGCTCGAGTCGTAGTCTCCCTAGAGTTGTGTCTCCCTCTGTTATCTGGTTAGGCTAGATCCTTGTCCCTGCGTAGGGGAACTACATCGCCCTGATCTTCACACCAGATGAAGTATGTAGGCAGGAGATTGAGCTGATCTCTCCGGGCGCCTTTTCTTTCTTTTGTGTGTGTTGTTTGACCTTTGCTAGGCTCGAGTCCCCGTACTCCTTAGCATTTGCTGTCTGTCTTGTTTGTTTGTGTTTGACAGTTGTAGGCTGAGTCCCAGACTCCCTATCTATCTGTTGTGTTGTTTAGGTTCGGATGTCAATGTAAGTCCAGCGATTGGCATTTGGGCTCCACGTTTGCCTCTTTGCGTGTGTTTAGGTTCGGATGTTGTGTTTTGTTTGTTTGTGTGCGTGTTAGCCGAGCTACGAATGCTCTGATTCTTCTCTCGTCCGAGAAGATACGTATGCATAGGATGCGATATCCTAGCGAGCATGTGTCGTTTCCCCAGTCCGAACTACTTCGACTCTGATGTCTATTGCCCGATAGACTAAGTAGGCCCAGGATGCGATATCCTGCCGAGTCAGTTTCAGTCAGTCTCTTTTGTCTCTTTCAGCCAGTGTATGTGAGTATTTGAGTAGTGTTTAGCAACCAATATTCTTTCCTTTTGTGCGTGGATCCCGTAGGGTACTACGGATGCGTAGGGTGCCTAACACCTTCCCTTCGCATAACCGACTCCCGAACCCATTCCTCTTTGGTCACGAGACCATGTTCTTTCCTAGGTTTACTTCGAGCGTTTCCTTTCCCTCTTTTGGGATAAATAACGCACGGTGGCGGCTCTGTTGTTTCTTTCTTTTCCCGCCGGTTTTTCGCGCGATGCGACAGCTGGCGACTCTGCTGGGGACTATAGAGAAGTTGACCTGTGCTGGTCCATCTTCCCTGAGCGAGTCTCTCCTAGCGCTCTCTAGGTTAGGGCTTTGGTTGCTTTGTGCTGCTTTATTTATTGCATTCATTTGTATATATTTGCATTTACTGTTTGCATTTATTGTTTGCATTAATGTTTGCATTCATTCGTATCCATCTGCCGGTTGTCTGTTTGTTGGGATGGGATATTTTGTGAGAAATAAGCCCACTACCCAGGCTTGAGTGTACACATAGGTGTTAGAGTGGATAGTCATGAGGCTTGCGTGGCATGTTGCTACGTTAAGTCGTTCATGAAACCCACATCCAGACGAGGTTTCTTTTGGATATATTTTGTCCTATGGGTGTTCCGTAACGACAGATATTCCTTTAGAAATCGTCGACTCTGGTGACCATTTCCCGAGAACTCAGTCGAGGCCTCTCCTCCGAGACGTGATTATGTTAGCTCTGGTGGGCGCATTCTCGCTGCTCAATCCGAGGACCCCGAGACTGGGAACTTGCTTTAGGATATCCTGTTGAGGGGAGTCAGCAGAGGTCTTTTATCCCGTAATAATGCTAAACCTTCAGTGGTAAACGTATTATTCTCGACTGAAGGGCTGAAACTGACAAACTTCTGTTCTTAGAACCTACCAGTGAGGGGAGGGTTTGATCTCTCCAGATACAATTTCTGCCAGTAATGCCGTGTTGATGATCTTGAGTCGGATTTATGGATCGTTATTTCTGGACGCCGGAGGTTTGACCCTGGTATTGATCGGAGGGTTCCGTTTATTTCGGATCCCTGGGCTGAATTTGAGGGTACTCGATCAGATGGTGACTCAGTTCTCCAGACTTGGGTTCAGATGCCGGCTCCTCAGATTGACTTTGGGGTTTCAGATGGTTCCTCAGATGCCAGTTCCTGCCAGTCTTGGCTCCATCATTTGCATCATAGCATGTTTATCTTCCAAAAAATAGTAATGCATGAAAGTGAAAAAAGTTAACTCGCATACGCATATCCTTTTCAGGATCATTCATGATAAAATAGCATTCGCATCATATGCACATCATACACATATCATCCTTGCATTACAGACATATTTGGGAACGTGACTTCTCACTTTGGGTTTTGTCAGACAGGATAGCTGATCAGAGGCCACACCGGTTTTCAACCAGGCTCAATCAACAGAGAAGTATGGATCAGGTTCAGACAGAGCTGGCCGAGATGAGGGCAAACATGGCCCAGTTCATGACAATGATGCAAGGGGTCGTTCAGGGGCAAGAGGAGCTGCGTGCCTTAGCCCAGAGACAGGAAGTTGTGATTCCTACATCCAACCGTGCTTCGCCTGTTGCTGCACCCGCTCATGAGACTATCAATGTTGCTGCTCCCACTAACGACTATGCCGTCGGGGATGAACTTGAGGGTATAAGAATCAATGGACAACCTCTTGCTGCAGAGGTCAATGTCAGAGCTACCCGGGCTCCGATTCGTCATCCAGCTCCGTTTGTCAACCAACAAGAGGACACGTTTACTCTCCTCAGTGAGGACTATGATGTTGTGAAAACCGAAGAGAGGGATAGAAAAGTGGATGCTCTTGCTGAGAAAATCCGAGCCATGGAATGCCAGAACTCCCTTGGGTTTGATGTGACCGACATGGGTCTGGTGGAAGGGTTGAAGATCCCGTACAAGTTCAAAGCACCTTCTTTCGACAAGTACAACGGTACCTCCTGTCCTCGCACCCATGTGCAAGCTTACTTCAGGAAGATCTCTGCTTACACTGATGATGAAAAGATGTGGATGTACTTTTTCCAAGATAGCCTATCTGGGGCATCTTTGGATTGGTACATGGATCTGAAGCGAGAATCAGTCAGAAGCTGGAAAGATTTGGGTGAGGCCTTCCTAAGGCAATACAAGCACAACATGGACATGGCGCCAAGCCGAACTCAGTTACAGAGCTTGTATCAGAAAGATAAAGAGAGTTTCAAAGAGTATGCCCAGAGGTGGCGTGAGCTAGCCGCCAGAGTGCAACCTCCTATGCTGGAGAGAGAGCTGACTGACATGTTCATTGGAACCCTGCAAGGTGTGTTCATGGATCGTTTGGGAAGTTGCCCGTTCAGTAGCTTTTCAGATGTTGTCGTCTGTGGAGAAAGAACTGAGAGCCTTATCAAAGCAGGAAGGATACAAGATCCTGGCTCTTCAAACTCGTCCAATTCTAAAAGGCCATCCTCTGGGGCACCCAAAAGGGGAGAGAATGAAACAAATGTTGTGCACCGTCGAAGGAGTGCAAATAGAGGACCATATCGGCAAGTTGCTGTTGTGACTATCCCAACAACTCAAACTCAACAGCAACAGAGAAGACCCGCTCAGCAGTATCAGTGTCAGCAACATTATCCTCAGCAGCAGGCTTATCAGCCTCCTATTGACAATCAAGCTGGTACAAGTAATGAGAGGAAGAAGATCATTTTTGATCCAATCCCCATGTCCTACGCCGAACTGTATCCCACTCTGATAGAGCGGAACTTGATTACTCCTAGAGATCCGCCGCCCATACCCGTCAACCCTCGGTGGTGGTATAGGCCTGAACAGCATTGTGTGTATCACTCGGGTGCTCCTGGTCATGACGTGGATAGTTGTTTCCAGCTGAAGATGAAGGTTCAAGACCTTGTGAGGTCAGGTATTCTGATTTTGGAAGACTTAGGTCCCAATGCTAATCGAGCTTGAAGATAACAAGTCCTGGGCTGGCGCCGACTTTTTCCTCAGAAGGGTTGTTCGGAAAGCAGAAGCTGCTGATGCAAGAAATACTGACAGTTGTCATCCCCGGTGGGATCTATCACAATTGGGTCACTGTGGGCTTTCCTACAGATGTTCATAAGTCTTTGTAATAATCACTTTGTTTAAAAACCCTTCTCCCATGCCAAAAGGAGAAGTGATGACATTGTTGGCAACATTTTGTGCAATGATATTTTCATTCAAATAAATTCATGTTAAAACATTTGTTTTTCCAATTGTTTTCCCTTTTCGCTTTTTGCATGAAATTGGTGATCACAAAAAAACCTTAAAAAAAAAAAAAAAAAAAAACAAGAATAAAAGCAATCTTTTCATCTGCATAACGATTGTCTTGTTGGTTTTTCAAAAAGCTTTTCATCTCTAAATCATTATGCAGGTTGTTTCTCAAACCCATTGAACATAATGATCGGACGTCATCTCCCAATTTTGAATTCCCTGTATTCGAAGCGGACGAAGATGATGTTGAAGGGATTCCCGACGAGATTTCCCGACTTCTTGAGCAAGAAAAGAAGATCACACTCAGCTGCATCTCGAGAATCAGCAGAACAGCCAACTGGGGCATTTATCAAAAAAAGAGAAAAAGAAAAAAAAGGAGGGTGCAAAATCCAAGAAAAAAATCAAAAGAAATCAAAAGCAAAATCAAAAGAAAACAAAAGAAGATAGCACCCTCAAAGTCCCAAGTTGACTGATGCTGAATTCGATCGAAAAGAAGAGATCAACTGCCATGTTTTATGGTCAGAAAGCATTTGACAAGAAGATCAAGCCTCGTGTGTTCCGAGGGACCTTGTGTTCAAGAAAGTCTTGTCTTTCGTGCCCGATTCCAGGGGCAAGTGAACTCCAAGCTATGAAAGTCCATATGTTTACAAGAGAGCCTCTTCAGGCAATGTTTCGACACTTACAACAATGGATGGAGAAGTTCACTCGTCCTGTGAATTCCAGATGCAGTCAAGAAATACTTCGCCTAAACAAAAAAAAACAAGAAAAGCAAAACAGCTCGCTAAGTCGAACACCCCAAAGGGCGACTTAGGCAAAAAAGGAGCGTCTCGGTGGATTGAAAACCCGTAAGGGCGATCCAGGCAAAAGTTAGAGACATTGAAAAAAGAATTTGCATCCCGCTAGATTGAACACCTCACACTGGGGCAATCTAGGCAAAAATTAGGGATTTGGCAAGTAACTGCATCTTGACAAGACTGTGTTGTACATCAGTCATCCGTCAGGGATTCCCGATTCGTCGTCGACTGAAGCTCCGAATACATCGAAAATTCGGAATGGTAGAGGAAAGGTCATTATGTTCAATGTAGCCCTCTCCAATATATATCACCGATTTCAAACTTGTACAGATCTATGGAGTCTCGCCCTTTGCAGACTACCATTCCATCACATCAATTTGAGCTTTTATCCAATTATTTGCACTCTTATTTGTTTTAACTCAACAAACGTTTTGCATGTTTTAATTGATAAAGTATCATTGTTTTCAAAATAAACAAATTTTTCAAAAAATGTTCTTAAACAAAGTGAACATTCGCAATGATGGAAGAATACTTAGGAGACCCACAGTGCTCTCCCGGGGGTGGTATGATTACCGACAGGTAAGACAATTGTTCGTATCTCGAGCATGACTGTATCTTTGTCCGGCAGAACCTCGTATGGTCTCTCCTCAGTGAAGTTGCCCGATGCAGTGTTGTTTGAAGTTGTTCATCTTCATGTTCCCGGCAGTACAGATTTTTCCTCCAAATCCCTGTTAGCTCTGTTGTGGGGCATCTCCAGTAAAGTGCTGTTTGAGCCCTATCGTGGGGCATCCCCAGCAAGTTTGCTGTCTCGGACATTATTGTGGGGCAGTTCCCCAAGCAGAGTGTTTACTGAAGACTTCAACTTTCGCCTCTCCAGCAGGCCAGTCTTCCTCTCCACCAGCATGGGTGTTTTTCTTTGAAGATTCAGTATTCGGTGGATCGACATCCCATAATCCGGCATTCCCTCAGATAGATCCCTCAGTGGAGTTGTTTGCACAAGGAGCTTTGTCATTGCCTTTGTATTTCTCATCAGAAATTTGGTTGCTTCTTGGTATCTTTGATTTTCATCACAAGTTGTTGTGGCGCATCCGCCTGTGTGTGGAAATCTTTTCTCCGGTTGTGACCGATGATCCCTCCGGAAACCTCTGGTGGCCTTCCTCCCCTGCAGGATAAGTGTTCCCTGATATCCCAGTCCCCAGTGGATTTTCTTTGCTCTCTGGTGGCTTTGGTTTCCTCTCCGGACGGTTGATTCCCGGACCCGCGTGTTGAACATGTCTGTTTGTCAACATTCATCATGCATAATGCATACATGCATAATCATAGCATTCAGATACTCATGTTGCAGTTGTTGCCGTGTGTCTGTTGATGGTTGTTTCCTGCTATTTGGTGATACAGATCTCTCCAGTAGATTTTCCTCTAGCAGATGTGGGTGTGTCCGATCTCTCCATGCAGAGTCTACCCCTTAAGCAGAAAGTGTCTATCCTTTCCTTCCATTTCCCCACTGAGATACGTCCTCGTGGATGACGGTTGCTTCCGTTCCCTTCCAACACACATTGGGATGAGTTTTCCCTATTGAGTTCTTTCCTCATTAGGATGAGTCTTGTTTCAGTCTACCTTTTTTGGATCGATCCTGAATTGGCTGTCTTTTGTGCCTCCCTGGGGCATAAATTCATTTTATCCTCAGCGGAATTTTTGTGGCTTCTACCTACGAACCGGTAGCTGTAAGTCCTTTCTTTACGGTCTTCTACCCGCTACCCGGTAGTTGTAAATCCTTTTTCTCACTTTGTCTCTCAGCAGACCGTTTCTTGGCCTCTACCTACAAACCGGTAGCTGTAATTCCTATCTTTGTGGTTTTCTACCCACAAGCTGGTAGTTGTAAAATCCCACATTCCTCCCATTGGCAGAGTTAACCCTTTGTGCTCATCCCGATGATGACTGGTTACTTTTCCATTGGCCTCTACCTACAAACCGGTAGTTGTAAGTCCTATCTTCGTGGTTTTCTGCCTACAAACCGGTAGATGTAATCCCCTCTTTGTGGTATTAATGGTCTTGTCCCCTTTGGATACTTGCCTTGATCAAGCAGTATTGTCCCCATTGGGTCTTCCCCTTCTTTTTGGATATTTGCTCCGAGTTAGCAACTTTGTCCTCTTTTGATGGGTCATCTTTGCATACCTAGTCCTGGTACCGATGCCTTTCTGTTCGGTCGTTTATCCATCTAACAACCTACAACCCGGTTACGGATAATCTTCCATGCGAGTGTATTATCTACGTTTTGACGGCTATAGATAATATATCTCATGCACTCTTTGGTCAATCTTTCGATTGTTATCTCCAGCAGAGTAAGATTCGTATTCCTCGTGGAATCGAATGTTCATCCTCTAACAAGACTGCTTTTCTAGCCCTCTTCAGGATGTTGAGTGTTTTGGAACACAAACCAATTCACGTTTGGTCGGTCACCCGTTTCATACCTACAACCCGGTATCCCTGGTGTTCCTTCCTGTTTGCTCGCTGTCGTGACCTTGATCCCCGAGTGGAGCGGGTTTCACGAAATATTTCTCCAGCAGAGTTCACCCCACCAGTGGATTGGACGAATTTCCATAACAGACTGATACCCGCATCCCCAGCTGAGTTGTTTCTACTTGTGAATTATTGTGGGTCGTCCCCGGCGGAGTAACAGTTATTCCCCAAAGCATAGCCTATTCTATCTGAGGTTTGTATGAGCCTTATCCCCAGAGAGTTTCTTAGCTTATCTTCCCCAGCGGAATGGTTATTTCCTCAGCAGAGCGGTTATTTCCCCAAGCGGAATTTTCGTGGATTCATTGGACTATCTCCAGCAGTTTACCGTTGTTTTCCCTAGCAGAGTTGCTTTATTACTCCCCAGTGAGTTGCCTTGCCTTCCCCTAGTGGATTCGTATTGTTGGCTCCCCAGCAGTTATATTGCTTCCCCCAGCGGATTTATCTTGAAGATTCCTCAGCACAGTCGTCCTGTGTATCTGTCCCGCAGAGTTCTCATCATACTGCATTGCATATAGTAAATCATTGCATCCTCAAAACTGCGTAGCATTTCCATTCCATATGGAGCATTACGCCATAGAAAAATTCAAACATATGCATTCATGTGTTCAAAACCACATCAGACTGTATCCCCCGGCAGAGGCGGATTGTTTTGTTCAACATCAGCACAGCAAGTCTGCTACAGTTGCTTTGACAACATTCAGAATTGATTATCCCCACAGAGGTTTATTTCCTCACCCGATGGTGGCAGAGGCTTATTTCCTCACCCGATGGTGACAGAAAGCTTGTTTCTCCCCAGTGAGACCCCCCAGCAAGTGATCAGCCTCGCTTCAGCATATCCCAGATTTTATTCTTGTGATACCAGTAAGTGTCATGTCAGCACCCGCGTGTGTTTCTCATTTTTTGGTGTCGGTAAACGCCATTCTTTCGGTGTCGGTAAACATCGAGTTCCACCCAGTCATCGGTAAATGTCTGGTCTTTTTTGGTGTCGGTAAACGCCGTTGTTTCGGTGTCGGTAAACATCGAGTTCCACCCAGTCATCGGTAAATGTCTGGTCATTTTTTGGTGTCGGTAAACGCCATTGTTTCGGTGTCGGTAAACATCGAGTTCCACCCAGTCATCGGTAAATGTCTGGTCATTTTTTTGGTGTCGGTAAACGCCATTGCTTCGGTGTCGGTAAACATCGAGTCTCACCCAGTCATCGGTAAATGTCTGGTCATTTTTGGTGTCGGTAAACGCCATTGTTTCGGTGTCGGTAAACATCGTGTCTCACCCCAGTCATCGGTAAATGTCTGGTCATTTTTTTGGTGTCGGTAAACGCCATTGCTTCGGTGTCGGTAAACATCGAGTCTCACCCAGTCATCGGTAAATGTCTGGTCATTTTTTTTGGTGTCGGTAAACGCCATTGCTTCGGTGTCGGTAAACATCGAGTCTCACCCAGTCATCGGTAAATGTCTGGTCATTTTTGGTGCCGGTAAACGCCATTGTTTCGGTGTCGGTAAACATCGTGTCTCACCCCAGTCATCGGTAAATGTCTGGTCATTTTTTTGGTGTCGGTAAACGCCATTGTTTCGGTGTCGGTAAACATCGAGTTTTTCCTTCAGTCATCGGTAAATGTTTGATAAATCCCCAACAGAAATCCCCAGTAGAGTCATCTGTAAATGTCCTACCCGGTTTTCAGTTGCAAATATTTGTTTGTCTCTCACCAATAAATTTCTCACCCCAGTCATCGGTAAATGTCTGGTCATTCTTTTTGATGTCGGTAAACATCATCTTTCGATGTCGGTAAACATCGAGTCTCACCCCAGTCATCGGTAAATGTCTGGTCATTCTTTGTTCTCTTGTCAATAAAATCAAAATCCCCAGAAGTCGTCGGTAAACGTCTCGTCTGGTATCACCACAAAGATTTTGTTCCTCCCCAAGCGGAGATGCCATCGGTAAATGGCCCAGTTTTCTTCGATATCGGTAAATATCGAATTCCCAGTTGCAGCAGCCATCGGTAAATGGCCTTGTTAAAGTTGACATCGGTAAATGTCCAGTTTCTTTGAAGCCACCATCGGTAAATGGTCTTGCTTCCTCTCTACATCAGTTTGTTTCCCAGCAACCATCGGTAAATGGTCTGGCTGAAGTTGATATCGGTAAATATCAAGTTTTAACCATCGGTAAATGGTTTTGTTTTTCAGAGATTTGTTTTCCCAGCAGCCATCGGTAAATGGTCTGGCTGAAGTTGATATCGGTAAATATCAAGTTTTTAACCATCGGTAAATGGTTCTGTTTTTCTCAAGATGTTTTCCCAGCAGCCATCGGTAAATGGTCTGGCTGAAGTTGATATCGGTAAATATCAAAGTTTTAACCATCGGTAAATGGTTTTGTTTTTCAGAAATTTTGTTTTCCCCAGCCGCCATCGGTAAATGGTCGTGCTGAAGTTGATATCGGTAAATATCAAGGTTCCAGCTCTTCAACCATCGGTAAATGGTTTTGCTTTTCTGAAGCTGTCGTGCAGTTTGTCATCGGTAAATGACGTGGTTCTCATGTATCATACCCAGTCGGTGCAAATTTCTACGGTTCTTTTGTATTCAATCCCTGTTTACCCTGAAAGTCTGACAGCCGATGCTATCATCCGTTCGGGTTCCCAGCTGATTGAATAGGGGCAGCTGTAGCACCTCAAATTTGCACCTATCATTGTACATACATTCTCATATTAGGTCATAGCATATCATGGTCCATTGCATAGCATTTGCATTGTCCTCAGTTGCCTCAAGAGCAAGCAAGCAGAAATTAGGTCAAACTGATAAGGAGATCAATCAACCAATCAAGCAAGGTTGTTTCTCAAGGAGCAAAGGCCCTAGGGTTTGCCCAACGAGTTCACACAACTTGGGACATCATTTGAAGTCAAGGTCTCAAGGATTTAGGGTTTGGAATTCATCAGTCAGTGCACAATCAGTCCAAAACCCTAGAAAAGTCAAAGTTGGTCAACTGTGGTTGATTTTATGGTTTTGATGGATGGAAATGGTTTGAGGGAGCTTATTCATGTCCCAATAGGCCTCATTTGTCATGGCAATCAACATCATGGAAGAATTTGAAGCAAATCAGAAAATTTCCCAAAATAGAAATTGGACCTGTAATTTCAACTGCCAAAAATGGAAACTTCTTGATCCTCAACTTGCATCATGATAAAAGCTTCAAATGAATTTTTGCCCAACATGAAAGTTGAAGATCTTGTTCTCCCATTTTCAAAAAGTCCAAGAACTCTCAAATCCCATGTGTGGTTGTCAAGATATGATCAATTCAATTTCAGAAATTTGTGAACTTCAACAAGCCATATCTCTCAAACCATAAGGCCAAATTTGGTGGGGTTTTTTCCTACAAACCACATTTTTCATCCTCTTTCCAAAAATATAAATTTCATTCATCAAAACCTTGCCAATCAAAATGGCATTTTTTGACCTTTTCCTTTTAAAATCAAAGTTTGACCAAACTTTGACTTTTTGAATTAAGACTTTTTTCATCATTTTGCCAATTGAGATTGCTTTCATATCATGTTTGAAACTTGCTCCAATCTCAAAATCATGTCCATACCACCATTTTACTATAATTTTGGCAAAGATACAAACTTGGCAAAATGCATTTTGGTTCATTAAGTAAAAACAAGTTAACCAATTCATGAACAGACCACAAACAGCAAGTACTTTGGTCATTTACAGCCTGTTTTCCAAGCCCACTCGACCAGCTTGCACCTCCATTTCCACTTATGCACAAACTTGGCATTTTTGCAAATTGGTTTCAAAGAGTAAAACAAAGTACAGCAATGCATGAGCAACATCAAACAGCAGAAATGTGGTCTGTCTACAGCCTGTTTTCCAGGCCCAAACCGTCCAAGCTTACACCTCCTTTTCCACTTATGTACCAAATTAGCAAAATTGCAAATACTCCATTTTGAGCTAAGCAAGGTTAGTACATGGATTACAGATGTTAAACAGAGATATATAAACATCCTTCTGCTCATTTTCACAACCCTAGACAAGCAACCATACACGACCAAATCCTCTTTTTCTCTCAAATTGCATTTTTGCACCAGAGCATTTTCTGCACAAAAACTTCAAAGGACCTCGAGTTTTCTTCATAGCTCCACCATCTGGACATCATCTTGAGTTCCTTTCAAGCTTCGAACCCCAGCTGTAACCACCATTCCACGACTGCTTCTTCAAGAGCACCGTTAATGGCAGATCTCGAGCTGGACCAAGCTATGCATTCTTGAGCTAAATTTCTGCAAGCATTCAACCTTTGGAAGACTGTGTGACTATCTGTTTCGAGCTATATCCATCAATCCATCACTATTTCCAGCTTTTCTTCAAAACCAAGTAAAGATTCGAATCTCTTCTTTCTCCAAATCATGCCATGTATTTTATAGTTCTTTGTATGCTGGAGCCAATGCAGCTTGTACCATGTTAAATAATCAACCATGCTGTGTGAAAATCGAATTTCATTGTTTATGCTCAAATGAGTTTTTGCTCGATTTGCATCATTCATGTTGAACTAGTGAAAATGAACACTATATTTGTATCTTATGTGGTCTGATGATGTTGTTGATGTGCTTACCATGGATTTCTGGTCATTTTAATTTTTGCTCATGCTTGAATATTGAAGATGATGGTACCCTGCAGTAAAACCCTAGACCCAGTTTTCCAGAAATTCGCATGAGTTCATGTTTTGCTTGTTTGTGTTGAGGCTGCATAAGTACCATTGCCATATTGTGTTTTTCTTTCTGTTGGAATTTTGTTGTTGGGTGAGGAACATAAGTTTGACCTGCTGCTGCTACAGCCAAGCGCATAAACCTTAGTTTCTTTCCTAGATTCTTGTTGGCTGCTGTTGTTTGTTTTTGATTGCATGAGCCATTACCACTTGCTATGCTATTTGCCATGCTGTTTATTTTTCAATTAATGATGAGTTTCGATGAAAATGTATATGCCCTGCTGTTTGAAACTCCATGAACATTGTCCTGAAATCCATATGACTGTGTTGTATGCTGTTGACTGCTTGCTATGTGAACCTTGCCAAATGCTATGCTGTTGTGTGTTTGATGTTTGAATTTGTTGTATGTTGCTGAATGATGTTGTTGAAACACTAATGCCATGCTGTTTGATTGAGTTTGCTGAATGTTTGTTTTTGGTGATTACATGATGATGATGAATGCCCTGCTACTGCTTCTTCTAAACCCTAAGCCTACCCAGAAATTTGCATGAACCATGTTTGAGTTATTGATGTTTGATGGTTGCACGAATATCATGGCCATGTTATTTGAACTGCTGTTGGAAATATGTTGTTTGAATGAGGAAGTGAAGTTGCCATGAAATGCATTGCTGTTGTTAAACCCTAGGGTTTTTAGAAACCCAGAATTGTGAAGCTGGATTGGCCGTGTACTGTTCCATTGAGGAACTACCAATCACAACATTTCATTTGGTCTGCATGAAACGCAGAGTTTTGTTAAATGAGGCGCCTAATTACCACTTTGCCACTGCGTTGACCATGTTTGACTCGTTTGCCATGTTAATTGTTCATGTTGCTTCCAATTAATCAATCATCTTCAATAATTCATTTCTTTCTCAATTTTCATCCAAAAATCATGAGATTTTTTCCATAATGTTCATGATTGAGTCTAGTATTTGATTATGAATTTTAATAAATTTTTCATTGGTTGGATTTTTATTGATAATTGGTTTCTTGACTTGTATGCCATATTGATACCCTTGGTCATTTCAATTGTGAAATACTCATGATGCATCCTTTGCCCTTGAATTTTTTTTGTGATGAAACTAGACATGTCCACCCTCATTTTGATATAAAGTTTGTGGATTTCCCATTTGTGGTTTGCTGGATATAATTTTTTGAAGTTATGTGTCACATTTGGTGTCATACCATGATCATGCATTTTCCCTAATTTTGTTCACATGCTTCCTCGCATCCAAATGACCCCAAATTTTGCATGATTGATCCTTTATATGTCCAGTTGATGTATGATGTTTCCTGGAATTAATTGTTCTGTTTCCAATTTATTTGAGAATTTTCTTCCATGCTTAGTCATTTGTTGAGTTTTTGTGCTACACATTGCCATATCATTTGGGAAATGCTCATACCATATTGTATGATCATGAAATTTCATATGTGATAACTAGACATCTCAAGCTTTGCATTGGTGTTAATCTCATTCATTTCTCATCTGTTTTCAATTTGATATGATTTTTTGAAGTTGACCCATGCTTATTGACTTTCATTGTGCTTACTTGAAATTGGTTTGACTTCATGGTTTTATTTGACTGCCTTCCTCTCATCCAAATGCCATGAAATTTTACATGCATACCATGCTAGATGTTAGGATTGAGTGTGATTTATTTGATGATTTTAAAAAATGCTTGGGTTGACTTTTGATGCAAGTCATTCTGTTGACTTTTGTGTGCTTTCCTTTGCCTTACTTTGACTTCAAATGTTCATGAAATGATAATAATGCATGATTTGAATG